>NC_138548.1:56838595-58038595 GCF_964273705.1 Natrix helvetica
GAAAGGGAAAGGGGAAAAGGGAAGGAAAGCAAAAGAAAAGAAACGGGAAAGGGGAAAGGGAAGGAAAAGAAAGGGAAAGGGGAAAGGAAAGGGAATGAAAAGAAAGGGAAGGAAAAGAAAGGGAAAGGGGAAAGAGAAGGGAAGGGAAGGAAAAGAAAGGGAAAGGGGAAAGGAAAAGGGGAAATGGAAAGGAAGGAAAAGAAAGGGAAAGGGGAAAGAGAAGGGAAGGGAAGGAAAAGAAAGGGAAAGGGGAAAGAGAAGGGAAGGGAAGGAAAGAAAGGGAAAGGGGAAAGGAAAAGGGGAAAGGGAAAGGAAGGAAAAGAAAGGGAAAGGGGAAAGAGAAGGGAAGGGAAGGAAAAGAAAGGGAAAGGGGAAAGAGAAGGGAAGGGAAGGAAAAGAAAGGGAAAGGGGAAAGAGAAGGGAAGGGAAGGAAAAGAAAGGGAAAGGGGAAAGGAAAAGGGGAAAGGGAAAGGAAGGAAAAGAAAGGGAAAGGGGAAAGAGAAGGGAAGGGAAGGAAAAGAAAGGGAAAGGGGAAAGAGAAGGGAAGGGAAGGAAAAGAAAGGAAAGGGGAAAGGAAAAGGGGAAAGGGAAAGGAAGGAAAAGAAAGGGAAAGGGGAAAGAGAAGGGAAGGGAAGGAAAAGAAAGGGAAAGGGGAAAGAGAAGGGAAGGGAAGGAAAAGAAAGGGAAAGGGGAAAAGGAAGGAAAGCAAAAGAAAAGAAACGGGAAAGGGGAAAGGGAAGGAAAAGAAAGGGAAAGGGGAAAGGAAAGGGAATGAAAAGAAAGGGAAGGAAAAGAAAGGGAAAGGGGAAAGAGAAGGGAAGGGAAGGAAAAGAAAGGGAAAGGGGAAAGAGAAGGGAAGGGAAGGAAAAGAAAGGGAAAGGGGAAAGGAAAAGGGGAAGGGAAGGGAAGGAAAAGAAAGGGAAAGGGGAAAGAGAAGGGAAGGGAAGGAAAAGAAAGGAAAGGGGAAAGGAAAAGGGGAAAGGGAAGGGAAGGAAAAGAAAGGGAAAGGGGAAAGAGAAGGGAAGGGAAGGAAAAGAAAGGGAAAGGGGAAAGAGAAGGGAAGGGAAGGAAAAGAAAGGGAAAGGGGAAAAGGAAGGAAAGCAAAAGAAAAGAAACGGGAAAGGGGAAAGGGAAGGAAAAGAAAGGGAAAGGGGAAAGGAAAGGGAATGAAAAGAAAGGGAAGGAAAAGAAAGGGAAAGGGGAAAGAGAAGGGAAGGAAGGAAAAGAAAGGGAAAGGGGAAAGGAAAAGGGGAAATGAAAAGGAAGGAAAAGAAAGGGAAAGGGGAAAGAGAAGGGAAGGGAAGGAAAAGAAAGGGAAAGGGGAAAGAGAAGGAAGGGAAGGAAAAGAAAGGGAAAGGGGAAAGGAAAAGGGGAAAGGGAAAGGAAGGAAAAGAAAGGGAAAGGGGAAAGAGAAGGGAAAAAAGAAAGGGAAAGGGGAAAGAGAAGGGAAGGGAAGGAAAAGAAAGGGAAAGGGGAAAGAGAAGGGAAGGGAAGGAAAAGAAAGGGAAAGGGGAAAGGAAAAGGGGAAAGGGAAAGGAAGGAAAAGAAAGGGAAAGGGGAAAGAGAAGGGAAGGGAAGGAAAAGAAAGGGAAAGGGGAAAGAGAAGGGAAGGGAAGGAAAAGAAAGGGAAAGGGGAAAGGAAAAGGGGAAAGGGAAGGGAAGGAAAAGAAAGGGAAAGGGGAAAGAGAAGGGAAGGGAAGGAAAAGAAAGGGAAAGGGGAAAGGAAAAGGGGAAAGGGAAGGGAAGGAAAAGAAAGGGAAAGGGGAAAGAGAAGGGAAGGGAAGGAAAAGAAAGGGAAAGGGGAAAGGAAAAGGGGAAAGGGAAGGGAAGGAAAAGAAAGGGAATGGGGAAAGGGGAAAGGAAAGGGAACGAAAAGAAAGGAAAAGAAAAGAAAGGAAAAGGAAAAGAAAAGAAAGGGAAAGGGGAAAAGGGAAAGGGAAGGAAAGGAAAAGAAAAGAAAAGAAAAGAAAAGGAACAGAAAAGAAAAGGGGAAATGGGAAAAGGAAGGAAAGGAAAGGAAAAGAAAAGAAAAGGAAAAGAAAAGAAAAGGGGAAAGGGGGAAAGGAAGGAAAAGAAAGGGAAAGGGGAAAGGGAAGGAAAGGGAAGAAAAGGAAAGGAAAAGAAAGGAAAGGAAAAAAAAGGGAAAGGAAAGATGAAGAACTACCACTAAGCCAGCCAAGCCATTGTTGAAGCTTTTAAAACTGTGTAATACTGTTTGTAGAGGTGAATGTAAGTAGAAAAATAAAGCAGTGTTGTGTATTCATAAAGAGAGGTTTATATTTTTCTTGTTAGAACTGTGGAGGGTGTCACCACCACCACCCTTTATAATTTTCCCTGCTGACTGAAGAGCTGGCAGGAGAATTTAAAATATGGTAGTAGGGATGAAGAGGTCCTACTTTGAGAAAAGGGAGAGGCCGATGTCAGCCTCTCAAACTCTAGCTATTATAAAACAATACAGAGCTACCCAGGAGTCATACATTTAATAAAAATAGCAGCAAATTATATCAGTTATTTGTCTAAAAGGCAGCCCACAAACCTCTGATTTTCAAAGTTTAGGAGGCAACAGTTTTTAAGCAAAAGGCAAGGAGATTCTCTGCTTTTTTGGAATCAAATTATTCCATCACAGAAAGACTATGGAGAAGGCGTGTCTTTATTTTTTGTTTCACTTGTGATTGATTTATTAAATTTATTGACCACCCATCTTACCACAAGGTAACTTTGGGCGGTTTATAATATTAAAAAGATAAAATAGTACAACCCCCCTATACACAATGCAAGCTACATAATATAAAAAAAAATACTCAACCCTAACTAAAAAATGGGGAGGGAGGTGGGAGTCTGTCAACCACTCCAAAATGTGAAGCCCCTCATTGGAGTCCCCTATAAGGCTTTACTGCAGGAATACATAGGACAGGACAAACCTTAATAGACATACTATCCAGTAGGTATCCAGGAACTAAATTACATGGATATAACAGTCAACACTTCAAATTGGTCAAGAAGCAAATTGGTAACATTGGTATTAATGTAGCTAAATCTGCTACCTACAGTTTGGAGATGGGTTGCTCTGCATTTGGACTAACTAAAGCTATCAACTCATCTCCAAAGGCAATCCCACATATAATATATTGCAGTGATCTAAATGCAATGAATCACTTATGTCAAGGCTTCCCAATCCACATTTATCAACAATTAAGACAACTAGCCAGAGCTTACAAATGTCCCTCTGGTAACAGCTTTCACCTGCTACTCCAACAGGAGCCAGAAATTCAGAAGAACTCCCAAATTGCAGAGCTGTTCATGGTTTCAAAATGCATCTGGCACTGATCAGAGATTTTTTTTTAACTCTTTGCAGACATCAGAATACCACATGTACAGGCCAATAGTTGAGTACATCAGATGTCAGCAAGTCCGTTCTCTGCTCTGAGTCAATGACAATTGTCTCATCCCATCCCTTCACTTTTGTACCTAAATGTACACCATTTCCTTCTTTTAGAAGAGAGAATAAATTATGCTTCTGTAGCTTCATTGTTTTTGTCACCATCTTTGCCACTATAGAATGATTAGTGAATGAACATAACACCAGATATTGATCTAATTCTAGAACTCATAGTATTCTGGTTTATATCCTAATACACTGATTTATACCCTGGCACCTTTACCATTACACTCACCTGGCTATGATTTCTTATTCAGATCTATTGAAAGAGTCCTTCTATCCTACCACTGTCACCCTAGGTAATGGGAGACAGGGCAAACTAAATGTCTTTCTCTAATGAGACAACACCTCCTTTGGGTGGCAAGGCAGTAATTTGTGACAGCCACATCTTGAAGAAGAATGGTCTCCTTAATGAATGAACCACTGACAGAAGGTAGTTCAAATATTTTCACAACTGTAGCGATTTCATTACAGGTAATTGTCAAGGGGTTCTTTTCACCCATCATTAGGAACTGGAACAGTTCGAGGTCAGACAGTCATGCTACTTCAACATGCTATAGTGGCAGACATTGTTTTTCCAAGGTCATGGTACACTTTATTTTATTGGCATGTCTTATTTGGACAGCCATAAAAATGCTAGGAGAGAGTCCTGAGGAAGAATTCTGAAGGACACACAAGCTTTCATATTTCTAGTTAGCTATGCCCACATGCAGAATATAGAAAAAGTAAATGTGAGGTACAGATAGGATAAAACAAGTTCTCAAAAACTCAAGCCATCTGTCCAATATCATTGGTATCTGTCTGGAATCAAAAGTACTCCAGGATCTATGAAGCTTCAGTCCATCAAGAAATGTCCTTTCTAGGTCAGAAGCTCTCTTGCAACATACAGTTCCCAAGTCCATGGAATGTATTCATCTGGAATATATTAGGAGATGAGCTCAATGAGGGAGAGAAAAAAGGGGAATAAGCAGATGTGAATTCTAAACTTGTCATTTGAAAGAAAAGATGCTAATTAGCCTAACAAACATGAGGCCAAGAGACACATTTGGGAGCCAAATTCCATGCTTGCTTATTTATTTATATATCATATATCTAGATGCCAGATTCTAGTTGACTCATAATGTATAAATCCCTGGGCACTGTGGTTTTAAAAAGTTTTAAATTGTAATACATGTGCTGTCCCTAAAAAATGAGACGATGACAAGTAAAAAAAAAAACATATGGCTCATTCACATGACAAAAAGTCTAGAACCAATTCAGCATACAAAGCCACTTACTCCCTCTCTTTATTAAAGTGACAGAAAAATAAGAACACTTCCATATGGCCATTTGTGTCTTCCAACTCTTAAATTCAGTTTAAAGTGCAAACAAAATTGATCCCAACTCTTTTGAATATTTTCAGACTGATTAGAATGCTATGAGCACTGACATATTACATGTTTGCAGATCTAACATGTTTGCCAAGAGTACCAGCCAAAAGGATTTACACTTTCTGTCCTATAGCTGAGCACGAACTGTTAATCAATCACTGCTTGCTTTTTGCCAGCAGCCATGTCATCCTGCTCCATCAGGTTTCTGATTAAACAAACACCCTTCTCCGTTTTCACAAAAGTTAAATTCATTTCCAGTGTTTCTTTGGTGTTGATGGCAAACTATTGTTGCCTTCAAAATTTACTTTGCATTTAATAAGGTGACCAACTTTTTTACAATGAAAAGGAGGACAAAACACGTTCTATTGTCCAAAATGCTAAGATGACCAACTTTTTTACAATGAAAAGGAGGACAAATAAATTGGAAAAAATATATCGTAAATAAAAGAAATATTTTATTCATTGCAACAATAATACACTAAAATATGATATATGCATAATAAAAACATTTGCAACATTTTATATTGTAATTATGCTTACATGCCTGTTAATTATTATTTAAATGAGTACTTTTCCATTGAATTAATATTTTTTGTCAATGTATCATCTTCTAACAATATATTGGAAATATCTGAACAAGAAATATCCTTCATATTGAATTTTACGGCAAGTGCTGCAGCTAGAGTATCAACATTCAATCTCGATTTCTCACTTGTCCAAAAATCATTAGCAATTGAAAAAAAACTCTTTCAACTGCTGCATTAGTTCCAGGGCAGCACAATGTAAATTGAACAAGTATAAATAAATGTTCACATGGAATATGTTCATTTTTGAAATGGCTGAAAATAGCCACCCATCTTTTATCAATTTCAACATGTTGATTTTCCCATTGTATTAATTTTTCAGAATTTAAATATACATTCAGTCTTCTAATTTCTTCAAAGAGACAATTGTCGTCTATTTAATGTCTAGCATTTCTTTAGATAAAAATTCAACACAAGATTCAATATCTGTTCAATATACTTGAGATGAAGTAAAAAAAACACCATTAAAAACTGTTTAATAAAATACGTCACATAATGCGCAACAGATTAGCCTTCAAATATCAAAAAGGAGGACATGTAGGAGGACACTTTTCTAGGGAGGACAGAACTTACAAAAGAAGGACTGTCCTCCCTAAAGGAGGATGGTTGGTCACCTTACATTTAATCTCCTTTACATGCCAGCACAATGATAACCCAGGAGCTGGGAGATGTGAAAAGTTAAAAAACTGTGTCCATGAAAAGATAGGTTTGTCCTCTCAACTACAAAACAACAAGAAGTTGCTATTTCAGAACCAGCATTCAGAATATCCAAATGCACAAATCGGTGTTTCTCAACCTGGGCAATTTTAAGATGTGTAGAGGTCAACTCCCAGAATTCCTCAGCCAGCACACTATCTGAGCAATTCTGGGAATTGAAGTCCATGCATCTTCAAGTGACTCACGGTTAGGAATACTGGCATAGATACTGTACCACTGGCATATATTAAAATTGGTCATAATTGCAAACTTGTTAGATGCCGCTTGATCAGCAAATGGCTGATCTCACATCAAGTCTTGTATGATATTTTCATCTGAAAGACCTGTCACTTCTAAACTTGTTATTGTTGGGGAAATTGAATACTACCAAGCTTTGGTCTGATTGTGTTTTTCCTTGACCAGCATTCATAAGATTACTTTAGTCAACTCAAACAACACCTGTCAACCAAACATATAAGAATTTTTGTCCATTGTCACCTGTGGTGAATCATGTTTATTTGATGTACTGTGAAATGAAGCACATTTATTTAAGAAGAGGGATTGAAAGAGAAAACAAGAGAAAAGTAGTGAGAAGGAAAATGGAATTTAATGCTCCTTAAACCTTTTTGTAGCATGGCAGGATGGCAGGGAGATAAACAGTAGTGTAAGGAAAGTGAAAATTAGAAATGATGAGAAGGAAAGAGACAGGCTGGGGTTCTGATCTCCTTTACATGCTAGTACAATGACATATTCAGAAGTTCTGAGCAGTTCTGGAGAACCAGTAGTGGAAATTTTGAGTAGTTTGGAGAACTGGTAAATACCACCTCTGACTGGCCCCACCCCCATCTATTCTTTGACTCCCAAGTCCAAGCTGATTGGGAGGAAATGAGGATTTTGCAGTATCCTTCCCCTGGAGTGGGGAGGGAATGGAGATTTTACAGTAACCTTCCCCTGCCATGCCTACCAAGCCATGCCCACCAAACAATGTCATGCCCACCAACCCATGCCCACAGAACCAGTAGTAAAATATTTTGAATCCCACCACTGTCCCAGGGGCTGGGAGATGTGGCAAGCCAAAAAGCCTCTCCACGAAAAGACAGGCTGTTCCTCAAGTAAAAGATAACAAGAAGTTGCTATTTCAAAACCAGTATTCAGAATGTCCACATGCACAGATCAATGTTTCTAAATGGCTCTGTGGTTGTTTTGGCTGAGTAAGCAGAGTTGTTAGATATTAGCATATATCGCAGCAAGTCTCCTCTCTGGTCTGCCGCTACGGCGGGAAACAGGTATGAATCGGGTACACCTCTCTGATTGGTCGAGAGGTGTACCCGATTCCTATAAAAGGGGAACCCTCCGGCCACAGAGCAAGCTGGATCACTACTACTACTAATAAAGAGCTGATAAGTCACTACGTGTCCGCAGTCTGTTCTCTCGCTACCCGAATCTAACATTGGCGACGAGGATGGGATTGAGAGACAGATAGGATGAAGAGAGCTACTTCAGAATCTCAGGATTCGATCCAGCCCAGGAATTCGGCAGAAATTCCGGCAGCCATCCCAGGACACCGCAGCGCGGCAAATTCAAACGAAGAGAAGATGGCGATGCACACTCCACCCGCTCCATTCGACCCAACGAACGACGAATGGGAGGCTTTCATGATTCGTTTCGAGTGTTTTCTCGAAGCGAACGAATACACGGGGATAAAAGATGCCCGAAAGAAAAACATTTTCCTCGGCTACTGTGGGCGAGAAGTCTTCAACACTGCCAGAGACCTCACCGCGCCTACTCCGATACAAGCGGTATCATGGACGGCGTTGCAACAGACTCTACAGACTCATTACGCGCCAAAACCTTCCCGCCACGTTTGCGGCCAGGAATTCAACACGCGGAACCAGAAGGCGGGAGAATCAATCAACCAATATGTTGCAGCCCTACGTAAAGCATCAACTAACTGCGAGTTCAGGGATCTGGACGAGCATATCCTGGCACAATTTGTTTGTGGGTTAAGGGACATTTCGCTACAAAAAAGGCTGTTGGCAAACCCAAATTTAACCCTACAAATAGCACTAAACGAAGCAAGGGCATTCAAGTCAGCAGAAAGATCATCGGAAACCATACAACACGGATTCAACGTAAGCCAACCAGCACCAAGACACACCAGAGTCCACTACGAGGACACCGGCCCCGACTATGAGGATCCCGAATTCGAGGACAGTCACCTGAGGAGGAGCAGTCACATGAGGCCTGGGGGGAGACCCGGATTCCGTTTGCCACCCTGCGCAAGCTGCGGAGGGAATCACCCCCGGTCTACCTGTCGGTTCAGGAACGTTGTTTGTTCACACTGCAACAAACTTGTGCACATCGCACGAGTGTGCCGGAGCGAAGTCCCTGCCTCAAGGCAGCCGCCTACGTACCGCCAACAGAAGCCCAACCCAGGGGCTTGGTGAAATCATAAAGGGCGCCCAGAGAGAAATCCACAAGTGTTTACCCAGAGAGACAATTCCCATAGAGCTGAAAGGGCGTATTCCCAGAGAGATTATACACAAAGAGCTGAGAGAGCGTTCTACCAAGACGCTCAACGAGAGTATTTTCAGGATACAGATGCTGAGATAGAGTTGACCCAGAGAGAGCAATTGCGAACGTATCTCACCACAATACGTCAGGTCCTCACCAAGCGACCTAAAAAGCTGAAAGTCACAGTCCTCTTGGAGGGCTCTCCTTGCGAGCTGGAAGTTGATACAGGATCGTCCCTGACGATCATTTCATGGGCATCCATGAAAAAGGCTATCCCTAGCCTCAAAAAGAGCCAACTACGTGCACCAGACATCCTGCTACGAGACTACCAGGGGAACCGAGTCCCCATCGTGGGCCAAGGCACGTTCCAGATTCGTTTCAAAGACATCGTAGCCCAGCTGCCCGTAACCATCGCCAGCGCTCCGTTACAGAACCTTCTAGGACTAGATTGGTTTGAAGCCCTGGGGTTAGAAGTCACCGGGATCAACGCCGTGGAGAACAGCAGCGGTGAACAGATTTTTAAGGCGTTCAAGGACGTGTTCAGCCCTGGTCTTGGTAAGTATGTGGGTAAACCAATTTCATTCAATTTAGACCCCAAAGTGGTGCTAATCCGACTCAAACCTAGACGAGTGCCTTTTGCACTCCGCCCAAAAATAGATAAAGAGATAGACAAGCTAGTAGAGCAAGGAATCCTTGAGCCGGTGGATCACGCGCGCTGGGAAACTCCCATCGTGACCCCAGTCAAACCAGACGGATCAGTCCGCATCTGCGCGGACTATAAATGCACAATAAATGTCACGCTACAACAAAGCGCATATCCTGTGCCCGTAGTACAACACTTATTGCATTCGTTGGGGCCAGGAAAGATATTTGCTAAACTAGACATGGCACAAGCTTACCAGCAATTGCCTGTGGATAGCGCCACGGCGGAGGCCCAAACTATAGTGACGCACAGAGGAGCATTCAAATGCAACCGGCTACAATTCGGCATGAGTATTGCCCCAGGGCTGTTCCAGAGCGTCATGGAACGACTTTTGCAAGGGGTACCGGGAGTCGTCCCCTATTTCGACGACATCTTGGTGTCCGCTGCAAACGAGGAGCAAGTATTAAAAAGAGTCAGAACTGTTTTGGCCAGAATTAGAGAAAAGGGTCTCCGCCTCAAAAAGGAAAAATGCCAAATTAACGTGCCTAGCGTAGAATTCCTGGGATATAGAATCGATGGTCAGGGAATACACCCCACTTCAAAGAAAATTAAGGCGATCCAGGACGCCCCCACACCACGGAATCAGACCGAGCTGCAGGCCTTCCTCGGACTACTTAACTTCTACAGCGTTTTTCTGAGACAGAAGGCGACCGTTGCTGAGCCATTACATCGTCTACTTCAAAGGAACGCAACATGGAGATGGGGACGATCCGAAGCAGCAGCTTTCGCAGCAGTCAAGCGCCTACTCACAACCGACTCGCTACTAGTCCAATACAGCCAGATGCTACCGCTGGTATTGACCTGCGATGCATCCCCATTCAGCGTCGGCGCAGTCCTCAGCCACAGGATGCCAAACGGGAATGAAGCACCCATCGCCTTCTACTCCAGGACTCTTTCATCGGCCGAGAGGAACTACAGCCAGATGGACAGGGAAGCGTTAGCCGCTGTAGCTGGAGTTAAACGTTTTCATGAATACCTCTATGGGCGCGATTTCGAGCTGATTACTGATCACAAACCGCTGTTGGGACTTTTGGCGGGAAACCGCCCCACACCAGTCTCCCTTTCTCCACGCATGACCAGGTGGACTGTTTTCCTGGCTGCGTATTCATACAAGCTGATACATCGACCGGGCTCCACTCTAGGACACGCAGACGCACTCAGCCGTTGCCCACTCCCGGACCTTTTACCAGACCCCACTCCCGAAGTACCGGTGCTGCTCATTGACTGTTTGGACTCAGGACCGGTTTCTTCCTGCGACGTTGCCAGGTTCTCTTCTAAGGACAATATAATAAAGCAAGTTCAAACATGGGTTTGGAGGGGGTGGCCGAAGGGAAACGTGGGCCCGGAATTCAAAATGTTTTGGTCAAAACGGGATGAACTCTCAGTGCTGCAAGGTTGTTTATTGTGGGGGGATCGAGTTGTTATTCCTTATGCGTTACGTAGAAATGTGTTAGATGCGTTACATGTTGGGCATCCGGGGATCGTTAGGATGAAGGCGTTAGCAAGAAGTTACGTTTGGTGGCCAAACATGGACAAAGAGATAGAGGAATGGGTGGCCACTTGCGATCCGTGCCAAGAATCGAGACCAGCACCCCCGGAAGCTCCCGCCACGGAATGGAAGAAGCCCAAAGCACCCTGGTCGCGAATACACATCGATTTCGCAGGGCCAGTCCAGGGTCAGACCTTCCTTATAGTTGTGGATGCATACTCCAAATGGCTAGAAGTAGTCCTAATGACTTCAACCACGGCAGAGGCAGTCATTAAGGTTCTACGGCGACTTTTCGCCACTCATGGCCTGCCCGACCTCCTGGTATCCGATAACGGGCCCCAGTTTACGGCCATGCAATTCGAAACGTATTTAGCAGATCAGGGAATTCGGCATGCCCTCGTCGCGCCATTCCATCCGGCATCGAACGGACAGGCGGAAAGAATGGTGCGATCCGCAAAAGAGGCCCTTGCTAGGATGGGTCCAGGTGATTGGCAAACACGCATAGACCATTACCTCTTAATTCAGCATATTACCCCCAGCGCTACGACGGGTAGGAGCCCCGCTGAACTACTCATGGGCCGCCGTCTATGGTCTCACCTGGACCGTCTTCACCCAAATTACTCTGCCACGTCGCCCCCAGACTCTACAAGTAAAATTCGGAGTTTTAGCATAGGGGATTCAGTATACGCCCACAACTATGCAGGGGGAACATTGTGGATGCCGGCAAGGGTCATTGGCATCACGGGTCCACGATCGTATCTGCTAGAGCTCGAAGATGGACGGAATTGGAAAAGGCACATCGATCAACTACGGGGTCGCCTGGCACACTCAGACCTGCGGGCTGACGATGGAAACTACCTGCCAGCACAAAGTCAGCCACTCGAGACCCCCAACACAGAGAACCACGACACCTACCAGCCCAGGGTAGAACAAGAGGTCAAAAGAGAACCCGAACAACGCCAAAGCAACGAAAGTCTGCAGACCCCCGAACGCGAAGCAGAGAAAGCAACCGATCCTGAAACCACTCCAGATCAACCAGAACTGCGACGTTCTACCCGTGTAAGGCAAACACCAACATATCTTAAGGACTATGTAACCAACCGTAATGCGCCGTCTAAGAGGGGAGGGGTGTTAGATATTAGCATATATCACAGCAAGTCTCCTCTCTGGTCCGCCGCTACGGCGGGAAACAGGTATCGCTCTGATTGGTCGAGAGGCGTACCCGATTCCTATAAAAGGGGAACCCTCCGGCCACAGAGCAAGCTGGATCACTACTACTACTAATAAAGAGCTGATAAGTCACTACGTGTCCACAGTCTGTTCTCTTGCTACCCGAATCTAACAAGAGTAACTGTGTGTCAGTTAGACCAGACTGAGTGCAGCGTGAAGATCTGCAGGAAAGTTTCATGGTGCTCATCAGATCAACAGAGCAGAATCTAACAGGTTCACCTAGAGATGGTGTGAAGTCATATAGTGATGATTCAGGATAAATCTTTCTCTGTTATCCAGTTCTTCGGAATGAACACCCTACAGAGGTGATCGGTCTCATATTTTTATTAATTTTCTTTTAAAATATATTTTTGCTCAGGGTTTTAATTTCTAATTATTCAATCAGATTTTAAATACTCTAGTTGGTTCACTCCCTTAAAAGTTCTTTTAAAATATTTTGATTTTAAATTTGCTTTTATTGTAAATATTTATTGCAACTTTGGCAGTTAGTGTTATATCAAATTAAATACATAACTATATATGTGAAAAATTGAAGATTTGCTTGTGGTAAAATAGGAATGAACCTTTTTTTATGTTATCACTCCACACTCCATTGCTTTAACAGTTTTCTCAGTTTGGTTTCTTGTAATAGCTGACTGGGTGTGAGGACAGGACAATCGTACATACATTTTAAGAGAATATAAAGTAAAATAGTATAAGTTATAATTCTCTCTACATTCTATTTAGTGATGAAATTAAAAATTCCTACTTCTGCTCTATAGCTCCAATTGGTGAGCCCATCTTTAGCAAATGTACAGATATTTGATTTAGGTTTTAATTTAGGTACTCTTTTTGTCTTAATTGTAGCAGGAAAAGAAGAAAAAATACATTTGCTTAATGGCAATTTAGTAAAGTGCAATCTTTATTTCTTGATTAAAGAAAACTCCTGAGAATATCCTGGCCAGCCAAGAAAACAAACACATGGATCATTGAATAAATGAACCCAGAGTTCTCAATTGAAGCACTAATAATCAGGCTCCAATTATCCTAGTTTGAACACATTATCCAAAGACGCAGCTCTCTGGAAAAAGCTCTAATGCTGCAAAAGGCAGAAGGAAAGAAAAGAAGAAGACAACCAACAGGATAGATGATGGACTCGGTTATAACGGTAATAGGTGTATTTCTGGGGGACTTGAAAGAACAGATTAGGGATATTTCTCATGGAAAATTTCTACATATGTTATTATTAAATGTCAAAAATGACTTGATGGCACATAATCAATTAATAAATTATCTTGAATTGAAATTGTGAAGCTTTTGTATTTCTACTAAATAGCGGGTTTTGAGTTCTTTTGAATATCCCATAGTGTGCACATGATCTCACTCTCTTCAATTCATTCTTCTGATGCTATTTCCCCTTAAAAATTAAGTTATTTTTCCTTAACATTGTTTCTGATAATTTTTAAGGGTAATTATGGCTTCCATGTGCTGCCAAGTACAATGTGTTTCAAAGTTGTGGTGTGATCAGTTTCACTTGGGGAAAGTGCATGCTTCTTTTAAAAACAGGAAAAGTCAGCTGGACAGTTTCTCTAGACATTGTGAAATTAACCAGAAGGGATTAAGATTAACTTGCTGATTCAATTGGCTAGTAAAATATACTAGAGAAGAGACAAAATGCCAAACCAAGAAATGGGATAACCCCTGCCTCTCTGTTTACTCTGAGGGGGTTGATGGTCAGGAAAGGATTTCTTTATTTGTTGAAAAACGTTATCCAATGGGCAGAATTAGAAGAATGATGGTTCAGGCTGCATGTTTGTAGACAGAAAATTAGACAAAAACCAAACAGCTAAATCAACAATTGGAATCTTGGACTGTAGTGCTTTTGTCCAAAATGCAGTATCTCCTATTTTCCCAGTACTTACTTCATGCATACGATGCTTTTTGTCTGCCTTTCCAGAAAGACTAGCAAAAATAACATAAAATTGACCAGACAAGCGAATTCTACATCATTATAAGGCTACAGCAACGGAATCTGGAAAGTCTGAAAGTACAAATCTGCTATCATTTTCTTTACATCCAGAGAGGTAGGTTCTCTGCTGAGCCTTTTTCTCTTCCCTTTATGTGCTGTAAGCTATGCCCTATCTTATCTGTTCCCTAGGCAACATCTCTTCACTCCATTTCTTTCTCACATATGGTTATGTTTCTTTGTTAGCCTCCCTTCCCTGAAGAAAGCCTTTCCATCTCCTATAGCAGTGATGGCTAACCTTTTTGTTGTTGCATGCTGAAAGTGTGCACGTGTGTGTGACAGCATGTGTGTGCCCACACCTATAATGCAATGCGTGCGTGACACCCCCTGCATGCCCTGCCCTCTGTGCATGTGCGTGTGACCCCCTATGCCATGTTTTGGGCTTAGCAGGCCTCTCTGAAGCCTCCTGGGATCAAAAATGGGCCACAGGGGGGCTCTGCAGCCCTGCACCCCATTTTGGGCCTAGCAGGACTCCCTGAAGCCTCCTGGGACCAACAATGGGGTGTGCTGCACCCCTCTATACTCCCCCTGTCCCCCGTGCATGCGTGCAAATCTCCCACATGCGCGCCACCTCCACACATGCACGTCAGAGACCTGAAAATCAGCTGGATTGTCTGCCATAGGTTCGCCATCACGGTTCTATAGTGACTGAACAATGAACATATACATAGCTTGAAGGTCCTCACTTGGGTATAAGTTAGGACTGAACTCTAACTAAAAGTTTTAGTTAACTTATCATATAAATTTGAATGAATGAATGAAATTATATTAGAATTGTTATTTTAGTAAATATAATTAAATATCATTTAAAAATGATATATTTTCATATCTGTTGAACAGATCTGTATTTTTTTTTAAAAAAGAAATTGATAGGTTCAACTAATTACAAGTTGGAGTACTGGAAGTACCACATGTTCATATTGTACACTACATGTTTTAGTTCGTAGCTTCCAATTAGTTTCACATACTAATTGTGTTCTGTAAGATTCATTTGTTTTTACAATTGATCATATGTTCTGAATTACATAGCAATGGTTTGTACATTAATCAAAGCACAATAAAAGTGTGCTTTTATGTTCACACAGACTATTCAATAGAACAAGTTTGGAAGGATTCTTATTTCCCAGAAATTATGTAACATTCTGAAGAGTTTATCTATCTCTGTACATTTGAATATGTATTTAATTTCTGGGAGTTTCTATTAGAGAACTATTTAGAAATTTGAATGTCTATAATAGTTTTATGTTTAATTACTCCCATTTTCCTTATTGTTATGAGTACCATGCAACTGTATAATATGATAAACACATGTTAAAAACTTTACCTTGCTGCCATATTATGACAGGCAACTATTGTGGATTTTATCCCTTACTCACTCACTCACTCACTCACTCACTCACTCACTCACTCACTCATATAAAATAAAATTGGTTCATAATTTAATTTGGAGAAACGTAGTTATTCAAAGTTCATTGGATGCTTCTGAATGCATATATGCATTTCTGTGTACATGACTAATAATAATAATAATAATAATAATAATAATAATAATAATAATAATAATAATAATAATAATAATAATAATAATAATAATAATAATAATAATAATTTATTTCTTAGCCGCACCCTCTCCCGAAGGACTCGGGGCGGCGTACAATAAAACATAGGAAATAAATATATAGACAAACATACATATAACAAAATCGTATACCAAGACATATACAAGGAGGAGGTAAGCTGATGAATAAAAACAATTAAAAACACAATGTTTAAAAACCCCTAACTAATAGAATACAATTAAAATACCCCAAATAAAAAACCCGTCAGGAGCGATATAGTTGGATCAAAGTTGAGCCAGGCCAGCTACTTGAAATAGGTGGGTCTTGAGCTTTACACGAAAGGAGCGGAGGTCAGAGGTATTCCTAATATCCGGGGGGAGGTCATTCCACAGGGCTGGGCCCGCCACAGAGAAGGCTCTACTCCTAGGCGCCGCCCCCCGGCACTGCCTGGTGGACGGCACCTGGAGGAGACCCTCTCTGTGCGAGCGGATTGGTCGCAGGGATGTATGGGGCAGAATACGATCCCGTAAGTAACTAGGTCCTGAGCCATGGAGCGCTTTGAAGATCGTTATCAAAACCTCGAAACGCACCCGATAGACCACAGGAAGCCAGTGCAGCTCGCGCAGGAACGGTGTCACATGGGAGTACCTAGTACTCCCCATAATTACCCGCGCGGCTGCATTCTGGACCAACTGTAGCCTCTGGGTGCATTTCAAGGGAAGCCCCATGTAGAGAGCGTTACAGTAGTCCAAGCGAGACGTCACCAGCGCATGAGTGACCGTGCGTAAGGCGTCCCGGTCCAGTAGGGGGCGCAATTGGCGCACCAGGCGAACCTGGTGGAATGCCCCCCTTGCCACGGCTGTCACATGGTCATCCATGGACAGCCGGGCATCCAGGAGGACGCCCAAATTGCGTGCCCGCTCCACAGGGGCGAGTTGGATGCCCCCGATGGCCAATGATGGAATTAATTGGCTGAACCGGGGAGCCGGTACCCACAGCCACTCCGTCTTGGAGGGGTTGAGTTTGAGTCGGTTGTCATCCATCCATATATATCCAATATACCTGTTGCAGACTCTCTCCTTTTTATACTCACTCTAACAGGCTATCCCTTCACTGTCTGGCCTCTGTGAAATTTATTCCATAGAATTATATGTTACTTTGCAAGAACAATTTTTAATTATATAATTTACAATAACAGTGCCCACATTATGGGGAAAGTATGAAATTAATAGCTGGACTCTATTCTTCTACTTTCCAGACTGAATTATTAATGGTCCAAAGTCAATAGTAGGTAGACATTCAATACCAAAGTCAGAAAGCAGAGCCAGATTTCCAGTTTCAGTCTGAGCTCAAGATAAGCCAAAGTTTCTTAATAGCAGCTGAGATTCAAAAGGCAAGGCTAAAAGCAAAGAATTAAGTTTTTCAGGAAACCTGCCTGGTTTGGAGACAAAACATAGTGTATATACACTTAGGCAATTACAATAATTTTCCAACATTGTATAGTACTTTATCAAGCATTTTATCTTTCTGACGCATTATTTGCTTCCATCTTAAACTCCTATCAAATTTAGTAACAAAACTTCAACTTCACATTCATGCCAAAGGTACACTAAATTATAAATTCACATAACATAAAATTGCCCTGCACACCCCGATTTTGGCTTTTTGCCACCTTTATTATTGTTTCAGTCAGAATTCAGCTAATTTTCTTAGACATATTGTATCTAATAAATTAATCCAGTGTATTTTTTTCATTCTCGTTTCTACAGAAAAAAAGATTAGTTTTTTTTCCTCATTCAGATCATCTTTTAATCCACAAAGCATCCTGTTTCACATTTTTCATTAGTGTAATTAAATGCATTTCTGTTGTAACTTGTAACCTAATGCTTTTCTCTTTCCCCCCATTTCCACATTCTCTTTTCTTATATCTACTTTCCATTCATTATATTGTGAAATGTATCTGTCTTCTCTCTATCTATCTCCGTGTGCATTTTTATACAGGACTCAAACTTATTTTTCCTGCAGTCCCTCTATCTTTTTCTTGTTTCTTTTAGTTATTTTTTTCTTCATTCCTCCCCCCCCCAATCCATTATTGACTGTATGAAAAAAGTGCTTTGTTCCACGTTCAGAACCTCCTATCATCCTGAACTAATTATCTCAATCTTTCACCATAGTCAAATCAATCATGCTCTTAGAGTTCTATTCAAAATGCAAATGCTTTATAAAATTTAGTGATGTTTTTCAGTTTTGTTGATGATTTTATTGATGTTTTTAATTTGATGCTGCTCACAATTGTATTTTAAGAGGTGACCATTCAAATCAAACTAAAAATAATGTTTTTTTCCACACAGTGTCTGAATACAGTTTAAACCATTTTGTTTTGAGCATGAATTTGTGAATTCATATTTCTCTTTGTTTTCATTTATGTAGAAGATATAATTTCACAATAGTCATCACCACCAGGAAGATCCTGGATATGGACATCTGCCGGCATCATGTTGTTGTTTACTTAGATCTTTTGCATAATGCTTTTTAGAAATGTGGACAAGGTATAGGCTAGATTAGTGGCCATCATATGATCTGTGCCACATACAGCATTCCCTGCCAATAATAGGAACAGCACTGGTATGCTTTTGACACCTTTTGGTCAGCTTGTCACAAACCTAATCAAAGCTCACTTTTACCCTAAGAATCTGTTCACACAAGGATTTTTTTTTTAATCTAAGGACTTCTTGCAAGTAAGCTAGAAGGTGTATATTCACCGGTGAATGTCGACATTCACCAGATTTCGGACTTTCACAGTAACATATACACTGTACTGGCATTCTCAGGAGACTAGAAATTATTCTAATAATATTTTAGTTTTCTTTGTTGTACATAATTGAGTGAGAAGAAGGAGGTTTTTTTTCGTGTGTGATTTTATACCCGTATAATTTCTTCTAAACCAAAAGTGACTCTGCAATGTGGATAATAGTGGAATTAAGAAGATTGATCCAAGACTTTCAGATAAAAAGAAATGAATCATGTGCATGTGCTTATATAAGGAGAGTATGAACAGTCCCCAAATAAGTAATCTTTGGTTGCTCCAGCCTTAATGAACACATTCATATATGTTTGTATATACATATATATATATATACAAACTCACACACATATATAAAAGGGATCACCTGTTGTTCTGCTTCCCATCTTTATTCTGTTGATGTGTGTGTGTGTGTGTGTGTACACTATGTATGTATTAAGTCTGGAGCAACCAAAGTTCATTTATTTGGGGCCAACTATATGCTCTTTACCGTATACATATACTGTTCTCTCTCTCTCTCTCTCTCTCTCTCTCTCTCTCTCTCTCTCTCTCTCTCTCTCTCTCTGGTGTGTTCCCTCTTTTATGTGGGTTGGTATGGGTGTGGATGGGTGTACATTATGTATGCATTAAGGCTAGAGCAACCAAAGGTCATTTATTTGGGGATTGTCCATACTCTCTTTACATTATGCATATACTGTACTCCCTCTCTCTCTCTCTCTCTCTCTCTCTCTCTCTCTGTGTGTCTATCATCAGTATGGAGAAGTTTTCATTGAACACTTACATTCATTTATAAGTGGTTTTTTTGCATTCTTTGCAAATTTGCATTCAACTAAATCTTTTCTCTTTTTCAGATTTTTACATTGTGAGATTTGCTCAAAGAATTAAATGGGTTTAGTTTTGTACCTATCAGAGGTTTAATTGTCTATATAAACAATTTCAAGTTTCTAAGAAGTAAAGCAACACCTCCTGGGAGGACAATCTTACTCAAATGTAAACATTTTTGTAGTAGAAAAAAACCCTGACTGAAATAACTGGGGAGGCATTTGTCACATTGACAAATCCTGACCCTCTTGAATTGGGATTAGATACCATTTTTATTTCCTGCTATATAAGAAAGCTGTTAAGAAGAATGGGGACAGCATTTTGAACAAAACTAACAAGCAATCAAATAAACAACAACGATTTTATTGAGCTACACTTCCAGATTCCACATTATTGTAAACTAATCTCTGCTAGGAACAAAACTAAAAAGAATGAAGAGTTCAGCATCCAAGCATAGAATCGTAATGCATCTGCATGAAATTCTCTGGCAAATCTTGCAGTGATAAAAGAAAACATCAAAACATCAATTGGTCAGACTCTTTGGAGCTTATTCAGCATACTTAGTTAGTTGCTGGTGTGTTTATTTTAAGAATATAACAAGCAAGTCACATAATGCTATAGAATAATGTGTAAATTTAATCTAAAACTGAAATCCTACACATATGTACTAGACATTCAACGGAACTGCATGAAGTTTCCTTTTTAATCATTAAAAGCGTCCTTAGAATTTTACCCTCCCTCCCCTTCTTTTTTGTTTGGAAAATGGTTCTGGTTACACCTGCTGAGTTTTTAAAAAGAGCTTCTGCCATCAAGCCGTTTTAAGGATGAAATTCCTGAATCAGATTGTGCTATCAAACCCAATGCTCCCTTTTTTTAGGATTGTAGGATTCAACTTCTAATATCAAAAATGTTGAGTAACTGAAATAAGATCTTAAACTCGTTTCTTAAAAACAACAACCAGAATAACAGTTGGAAGGGACTTTGGAGATCTTCTAGTCCAAACCCTGCTCAAGCAGGAGACCCTATACTATTTCAGACACATGGTAATTAAAGAGAATTGGAGCAGGCCTAGTAGATTTAAACACATCTAAAGAGTGCCACATCTGCCACAACTACCATGATGAGAAGCTCATTAGTCAATTGGTGCTTTGGAGAGTTTTCCCTCAGTGAGCTTAGACTGGGCAGCCCCCTACATGTTATCTTGTATCCAGAAATGAATCTTATCCATTGTACTGAGTGATGCACTAGACTAGAGCTACACTCTTTCCCAGCAGCAGAGGTAGCCTTTGGCCAATCTGGTAGAGTTGTGATGACCTTTTACCACCAATGATCATCACCACTTGTTGATATGTTGGTCTTATTTTGTCCCCTCTGAATCTTGATATATCTATTGCTCAATCTGAAATGATAAGGCCATGGTCTGTCTCCAAGAAAGCCTATTACATATTCTTAAGTTGTCAGGCTGGTTGTCCTTCTTTGGTCCATCTGCTCTTTTAAAATGTATCATCTTGTTCTCAACCTGTTTCTTATTTGAGTAAACACAACTGCACCATTAATTGCACAAACAATGTACATAACTTTGTTTATAACAAGATATAAACAACCTTAGTCTATACATTTTTATGCTTCACTGAAGCCTGAACTAATGCCCATCATCTGCCATATTCTTCCAAATGCAAAGCCAAAATCAATACAAAATTTCAATAATGCCTTTAAACAATAGTTTACACATGAAAATTACCCCTTGTATAACAGGAGAGCCTATTCCCTTGGTAGAGTTAATCTTCATAACTCTGTTGTGCAAACTATTTGTCCAATACACTGAACCACAAATTTGCAAAAGCCATTTTTTTCCTTAGCATGTTTGTACTAACCCAGGCTGCACATAGTAACATCTGTATAGACTCTATAGAGAAAGGCCAAAATTGGCAAGATGCAGATGCAGCATTGTAATTGAAGCCCCGCCCCTTTGTACATACAACATTGATGTACAAAAGGAGCAGGTTTTGAGTGTGATGTTGCAACCATCAGTTTGCCTTTTTTGATACCATTCTCCAGGATATGCAATTAGATTTTAATTCAATGTGTTATGTGAACATTGATTTAATTCAGAGAAGCATGATTATTACAATTGTAAGTAACCATATCATACAAATATTGAATATGTCTCCAAGGGAGATCCTTAATGAAATCTGTATTTCCAGTTGGATTTCTCCTGTTCTAGCTCAATGTCTTCGCAGTACAGTATTTGTTGTACTGTATTGTACAGTACTGGGCATTTATTGCTAAATATAAAAATGATGGTTGATCATGAATAGAGGCAAGATGGACTTTTGAGAGAGAAGATGCCTTTTAAACAAGGGATCATAATGCAAAATTCTTGCACCAGAATTTGGACAGAAGTTTTAGGAAGAGTTTGTGTTGGTTAAGCTAGTGCACAAGGAGAGAAACTGAAACACTGAATGCCAAATAACAGATCTGAAATATTGAAACGTTGTTCTAGTTTGTTCTACAAACAAAAACCAGCAAGCTCTATTTCTACCTATATACATACCAAAAAACTGTACCCATGCAGGCCATTGTAGCTTATAGCAATAGCAATGGCACTTAGACTTACTGTATTTTTTGAAGATACACACCTCCCCCAAAGAAATGGGTGGAAATGTCTGTGCGTCTTATACAGCGAATGTTGCCAAAGCCCCACCCACCCACCCACCGGCCCCCACCATTTGGCCTCTGCCTCCCAGCAATTTACCTCCTTGCAGCAAACAAACAGCCTGGTAAGCTTCAGCACAGCCTGATTTACCACAAGCAGCTGATTGGGGGTTTGATTGGCCTCCTGGAATACCTCCTATCAACTGTTCCAGGCTGTGGGGATTGCCTCCACCCATCAGCACCATCGGCACCCATTACCGCTGCCACCTATCTCCGCCTCCACATGCCCCATTTTTGGCCCATTTCAGATGGCAGGGATAGAAAGTGGCAATCTCGCCAGCTGGAATGGGCTGAAAATGGGATGTACAGAGGCCAAAAATGGGGCATGTGGAGACTGAAATGGGATGCATGGAGGCCAGAAATGGGACGTGTGGAGGTGGTGTTAGGTGGCAGCGGTAATGGCCGCCAATGGTGTAGATGGGCGGCTGTGATCCCTGCAGCCTAGAACAGCAATAGGAGATATTCCAGGAGCCCAATCAAACCCACAATCAGCTGTTTGTGCTAAATCAAGCTATGCTGAAGCTGACCATGCTGTTTGCTGTTTGCTGCAAGGAGGCAAAATGCTGGGCGGCAGAGGCAGATTTTTTCCTCCTTTGTTTTCCTCCCCCAAAGCTAGGTGTGTCTTACTTCGGAGCATCTTATAGTCTAAAAAATACCATATATACCACTTTATAGTGCGTCACAGCCATCTCTAAGCACTTTACAGAGTCAGCATATTGCCCCCAACAATCTGGGTTCTCATTTTACCCTCCTCAGAAGGCTGAAAGGCTGAGTCAACCTTGAGCCTGGTGCGATTTGAACTGCCACATTGCAGTCAACTGACAGTTAGCAGAAGTAGCCTGCAGCATGTACTCTAACCACTGTGCCACCATGGCTCATAATTGGCTTGGGATCATAACACAGAGTCAGAGAGAGGAATAGCTTTAGCTCTTTACACTTATCATTGCTCTTAGAATCAGGCCATCTCAATCCTGCTGTTTGGAAAAGGAGAGAAGCTGGCATTGGCATAAGAAACATGGTCTTCTACTGCAGATAGAGGGTCGAATGGGGTTCAGAGTAGAGCAAACTATTAAAATCTTCTCTCTTTTTTGGCAGAGTTCCAGTCTAGATTCTGCAGACAGTGAGAAAAACCAGTCCATAGCAGTTTAGCATAAAACAAAATATCAACAATAACTTTACACTAATTATTGGACTGTATTTAAACCACAAAGCCAGGTTGAAAATTCATAGACACCAACAGTATCCGAAAAATATAGCTCTGTAGCTTTAAAATTTCAAACTCCATAAGCCATTACATTAATAAAACAAAATTTCTAAAGATTAAACATAGGCATTTAGCAAAGGAAGGAAGGAAAGATCTGTTCTTCAAAGGGAAAAAAAAGTTTCATGGCCCTGGTACTACCCTGTTTCTCTAAGGTGACCAACTTTTTTACAATGAAAAGGAGGACAAAACACGTTCTATTGTCCAAAATGCTAAGGTGACCAACTTTTTTACAATAAAAAGGAGGACAAATAAATTGGAAAAAATATATCGTAAATAAAAGAAATATTTTATTCATTGCAACAATAATATACTAAAATATGATATATGCATAATAAAAACATTTGCAACATTTTATATTGTAATTATGCTTACATGCCTGTTAATTATTAGTTAAATGAGTACTTTTCCATTGAATTAATATTTTTTGTCAATGTATCATCTTCTAACAATATATTGGAAATATCTGAACAAGAAATATCCTTCATATTGAATTTTACGGCAAGTGCTGCAGCTAGAGTATCAACATTCAATCTCGATTTCTCACTTGTCGAAAAATCATTGGCAATTGAAAAAAACTCTTTCAACTGCTGCATTAGTTCCAGGGCAGCACAACGTAAATTGAACAAGTATGAATAAATGTTCACATGGAATATGTTCATTTTTGAAATGGCTGAAAATATCCACCCATCTTTTATCAATTTCAACGTGTTGATTTTCCCATTGTATTAATTTTTCAGAATTTAAATATACATTCAGTCTTCTAATTTCTCCAAAGAGACAATTGTCATCTATTTTAATGTCTAGCATTTCTTTAGTTAAAAATTCAACACAAGATTCAATATCTGTTCAATATACTTGCGATGAAGTAAAAAAAAAACCATTAAAAACTCTTTAATAAAATACGTCACATAACGCGCAACAGATTAGCCTTCAAATATCAAAAAGGAGGACACGTAGGAGGACACTTTTCGAGGGAGGACAGAACTTACAAAAGAAGGACTGTCCTCCCTAAAGGAGGACGGTTGGTCACCTTAGTTTCTCTGAAAATAAGCCCTCCCTGAAAATATTGCAACACAGCAGCAGCCAAGTCCAGCTTGCCCAATCCCTGTTCTGCACTATATCTAATATATGTAGTGGTTGGCATCAGGTCGTAGTACAGAGACAACTACTTCTTTCACATGTATCATATATCTATTTGTGTCTGCATCTATTTCACTTCTGCTTGGTTAAAGTTGTGCATAAAAATCTGAACATGTGCTTCTGCTCAGAAAGATTACCCAGAGACCTGTTGAGTTTGGGAGGTGTGTATAAGGGGTGGGGGTGGGGGTGGGGGAGAAAGAAACAAAGCACACCAGCTTTTTGCACATGCTGTGAATGGGATTCCCTGGTTGCTCAAGAGTTAATATTTCTGTCTTGCAATTTGTTTCCCTCTGCCAAAGTGGGTGTTGCTGGAATGTGTTTTGTAAAGGGGTGTGTGTGTTACTGAGTGTGTCTTCTGAACAGGGACGATGTCAGTATCAAAAAAGAGTCAAAAGGGGGAGGTTTCCAAAAATAAAATTGCCCATCCTATCCAGAGCCGGGCAAGAGGCAAAGGAGAAGGTGCTTGGAGCTGTCTGCAAAGAATACCACGCGCTCTGACAGCCACTGAAAGAAAGTGAGGGGAGAACTCTAAGGCAGGGAACTGTTGCTCCTGATTCAGGAAGATCTGTGCTGTTGCTCCTTTGAGCCTGGCTTTTCCATCTAGACAGCATGTATTATTGAAGCCTCTTTGGGATGTATCTGAAGATGTGATTGGCTCTGAAATGCACCAGAGGGATTTTGCTGAGGGGACTTTTCTCTAAAGTCCAATTGTATTTGGTGTATGACCCTATTAATTCAACAAGAGTTTTCCTCTTGGATAGAAACCATGAGGAGTTCCTGGAACACTTTTCTCCCATTAACCATTGCACTTTTTATGGGGGTTGTAGAGTGTCAGAGAGACCTTGCTGGGCATCTGGATCAATATCCTTCTTTCAGGACAGATGCTGGGAACAGGGAGATGACGCAGTTAAGATTTCAGCAGAACCAAGGCAGGTTTGGGCCAAGAACTAAGGTGCACAGTTTGTTCCAGGTACATGGCTCTTCTTCTACATTGGATCATGTTCCTGTAACTCCTCAGACAAATGCTGCCGCTAATGCCCAGATGAGACATCCAGCAGGGAGGGAATTTCGAAAACAAAATTCTGCTCCAGCAGTCCACAAACTTCCATCTCTCACCAATGTGAGATCTCAGAGCAGCAATCCTAGAAGGAACACTGGTGCTTTGAGTAGAGGTCCAAGCTGGACTGTCCAGCAAAGAACACCCTCGGTGAACCCTGTTCGGAATGGACCACAACCACGAAGAGCCCCACAAGTGCAGACTGCCAGAGGCCGGATGGTAGGGTAAGTGCAACCAGCAGTTGTCATATAAGGTACTTGGGAGATCTGAGCACTCTTTGCTTATCTCCATATCAGTCTTAAACTTCTATTCTGATTTTAGAGCTTATCAGTTTCTTCAGAATCATCCAGGCACAAATGCAACCTAGAAAATGCCAATTTATTTCACAGAACAACATAGTCAAGAATACTGCTGCTGAGGTCTCTGCAAGCCACCTGCTGTATCAGAATCTAAGTGATTTAAACTTAAGCTGTTATCCACATTTGCAACCCATTTTAAATTAAACTGGGAGACCGTTGAGTTCTAGTCCCACCTTAGCCATGAAAGTCAGCTGGGTGACCTTAGTTATGACAGGCCCAATGATTCTTCCACTTGAATGGAGCTGCCCACAGCCACCCAAATCTTATTTTCTGTTGGTTACTTCATGCAAATTTAGCATAATGAGGCCTTGTTTATTCCCATTGGAATAAACAAGAGAGAAATTCCATGGTTTATGATACAATACAATACAATAGTAGAGTTGGAAGGGACCTTGGAGGTCTTCTAGTCCAACCCCCTGCCTAGGCAGGAATCCCTATACCGTTTCAGACAGATGCTATCCAACATCTTCTTAAAGACTTCCAGTGTTGGGGCATTCACAACTTCTGGAGGCAAGCTGTTCCACTGATTAATTGTTCTAACTGTCAGGAAGTTTCTCATCAGTTCTAAGTTGCTTCTCTCCTTGATTAGTTTCCACCCATTGCTTCTTGTTCTGTCCACAGGTGCCTTGGAGAATAGCTTGACTCCCTCTTCTTTGTGGCAACCCCTGACATATTGGAACACTGCTATCATGTCTCCCCTAGTCCTTCTTTCTCTTAAGCTAGACATACCTAGTTCCTGCAACCGTTCTTCATATGTTTTAGTCTCCAGTCCCCTAATCATCTTTGTTGCTCTTCTCTGCACTCTTTCCAGAGTCTCCACATCTTTTTTACATCGTGGCGACCAGAACTGAATGCAGTATTCCAAGTGTGGCCTTACCAAGGCATTATAAAGTGGTATTAATACTTCACGTGATCTTGATTCTATCCCTCTGTTGATGCAGCCTAGAACTGTGTTGGCTTTTTTGGCAGCTGCTGCACACTGCTGGCTCATATTTAAATGGTTGTCCACTAGAACTCCAAGATCCCTCTCACAGTTACTACTATGATGATTGAATTATAATTTGCAGTGGTAAACTGCCATCTCTTTTGGGGTGGTTAGTGGCTGTCAGTCTTGCCTAAAATAACTTGGCTTAACACTGTGCTGGGTTTAGTGGAATGGCCAAGTGTGGCTATGAGTGAAGTTTAAAAAGAATGCAAAAGGTGTTGGTAACCATAGTTTATTGCTCAAATAAATCAGTCTCATGTCTTGTCTAGCATGAATAGATATGTACGTATACACTTACTTCTCCTTTTGGCTTGCAGACATACAGGCAACGTGATGTATTAGTGCCGTTGTCTCTCTTAGGTTAGTATTATGGATTTGCCCTCTTTTTTAGGACTGAGAGGACAGGATATTTTTTTGTCCCCTTCTGTTCCTGTTATACATTTATAGTCTTTCTTTCCCATAGTTCAGTGGCTAAATCTAAAATTTACATGCCATGGTTTATTTTAATAATGGTCTGTTGAATAAACCACAATTAGCTAGGTTTGTATATCATGCTAACCATAAACTAGTTTCCAAAACAAAATAATTATGCTCACAAGATTGGCTAAACTAAAATTTAAAAGTCACTTATAGCACAGTGCCCCCCCCCCCCATCTATTTGCTCTTGGTTGCAAACTATTTATGCCTATTGCTGGGAATTTGCAAAATTGAAGGTGGGATATTGGAAGAAATCTCAGTCAGGGAAGGCTGAGTTTGCATTGCAAAGATCAATAACTTTTTTTTTTATCCGTTGAAATTTTATACAAGGTTTCTTCCAACTCTAGGGTTTCTTTAAATAAATAAACTTGATACATGAATAAGCAAGCCTGCCTATAATATCTGGAAAGTACAAAGTGTTTGATTGAGATATAGCTCTCCAATTCATTATTTTAAATATTTTTGTTTAAAACATAATTTGAAAGTCAAGGGACCTAGTTTAAGGGTTAACTGTACCTAGGATATAAAAATCCAGATGTCACAATTTTTATAGATGTGGTTGCTTTACTAAAGCTTGTTGAGAGATTAACCATAAATTAGGTGTAAATTTTAAAAAATATTTTTCAAAAATAAGAATGTTTTAGAAAGAACGCACATTCGTATAGAAAATGAGTACAAATGTCTTTATTTAATACTAATTAATATTAATACCATCATGATAATTCAGAATGCAAAGTGTGAAAGACTCTGTTGGATTATCTTACCCAACGTTTCTCAACCTTGGCAACTTGAAGATATGGCTGGCTGGAGGATTTTGGTAGTTGAAGTCCAAGCATCTTAAATTTGTCAAGGTTGAGAAACACAGATGTAACCAGACAGACCAAAGCAAAGCTCTTTTCACTGAGGCTCATTCAATACATCTCAGGGGGAAATGTGGTCTGTCAGGTGTTTTGATGTAATGTGTCATTGATGTTCTGCTTGGATATGAACCTCATGTGGGTTTAAGAGCTGTTTTTAGAAACCTTAGTTTTTACTACATGGAGTTTACAAAAAAAACTAATTTTCATTTAATTTAAAGACAAATGTGGTAAAGGAAAACATATACTCAAATTTATGTACCACATATTGCACCAGATGGGGATCTCAAATTGAGGGATCCAAGGATGTTCAGATCAAGCCTGAAAGGGAATATGAATGAAGGAAAGTGAACCACTTTAATGTCCTTTGCAGGAAGTGACTACACCTTTCTGCCTTACATATAATCTGAGAATTATAGAAGGAAGAAACTATCAATTTCAGTTCTGCGCCATTTCTCACTTTTTCAATCTATTTAAAACCTTATTTGTTTTGAAAAGTCCATGCAAATGTTATCTACATTTCCTGCAAATTTATAAAGAATCTATATATTTATTATGACAGCCTACTATTTAAACAGCAATTATAACCACAGCAAACTTTTTGAAAAGGCCCTCTTGCTAGGCTTGGGAGGGACTGACCCTAAGTGACTCTGTTGGCATTCATGCCTAAGGCAGGGCTTCAACTCATGATCTCACAGCTTCTAGTCCAGTACTTTTAATTGTTACACTTATAATCAGTCTTAATCTGAGTCATCTGACTGTTTCATTCATATTTGGAAAAGCTTATTGGACCAAATTGTTTTTATTTTAAAAACAATAGCTACATAGAAGAGGACAGAACCTATGGTGTAGGGAGAGGGAATATATATATATTAGGCATACCAGGGGTTGTAACACAAATATATATTTATTTCCCTGGCTCAACTGATAAGGAGGCGATCCTGTGGCTTAGTGGCTAAGACTCCTGCCTGAGATATATAACAGCACAGGTTCAAATCCCAGTAAGGGTATGGCTAGCTGATGAGAGCTAATTAGCTCGAAATAGATCTATACTAGTCTCCCTTTATTTATTTATCAGTACAAATACAGCATATATATATATATATATATATATATATATATATATATATATATATATATATATATATATATATATATATATATATATATATATATATATATATATATATATATATATATATATATTTATTTATTTATTTATTTTTTATTTATTTATTTATTTTTTATTTATTTATTTATTTATTTATTTATTTATTTATTTATTTATTTATTTGTTTGTGTTACAACCCCTGGTATGACTAGGGGTTTTTTATCAGTACAAATACAACATACAAATACAACATGTTACTGCACTAATCTTGATATTTTAATCTTGGTTTGTTAAACCACAGTGACAATTTCATATATAATGCTAAGCTGTAAATTGACACTTACAAACTACAGTACATGGTTTGGTTTATCCATTATACAAAGCTAGAACCAAACAAACAGCACAATGTGTGCAGCATATGAATCCAGTCAATGTCATCTTCACAAATGTCCCTCAGCTTCAATACTCTTCAATTGTATATCTGATAATTCTTGTTTCTTACCTGTACATAAGTTTACATGAGGCATATTCAGAAACCAAGTGTCCACTTTGAGGGCCAAACTAGCCATATTTAAAGTTAAAGGTTCTCCTCGCACATATGTGCTAGTCGTTCCTGACTCTAGGGGACAGTGCTCATCTCTGTTTCAAAGCCGAAAAGCCAGCGCCGTCTGAAGACATCTCTGTGGTTATGTGGCTGGCAGGACTAAACACTGAGGGTGCACAGAACGCTGTTACCTTCCCACCAAAGTGGTCTCTATTTTTCTACTTGCATTTTTACATGCTTTCAAACTGCTAGGTTGGCAGAAGCTGGGACAAGTAACTGGAGTTCACATCGTTATGCGGCGCTCGGGATTCGAACTGCCAAACTGCTGACCTTTCTGATCGACAAGCTCGGTGTCTTAGCAACTGATCAACTGCTTAACCAACCCAAATAAATGTATAGTAAAGGCTGCCACTGGGCCATAGCTCTTCATCCACTTCTTTCTACATAGGCCTACTTTTTAAGTATTAAAAAAATGGAACTAATTCTCTCCTCCCTTCCCCAAAAGAAGAAAGCTGTTTCATCTGGAAAAGCACAGGTGGGTAGGAGCTGTTCCATTCCCTGCTTTGGAAGAACAATTGGACCCAAATGGAACTTTGCTATCTTGCCATCTGTACTGCTAAGCAGACATCCGGAGCTGAACATGCCACAAGGGCAGCTCAGCTTGTTAACTTCTTCTAGGAGCATCACTCTTCTTTAAGCTGTAAATATGTGGTGAACCTCAAAGCAGCAGGAATTTATTTTGCATTCTTTCTGAGGCAACAAAAACCACACACTGTTAAAGTCACTCAAACGTTGAGAAAATTATTTAACTGCAACCAGATGCTCAGAAGGTTGGTGTAGACTAAGGAAAACCAACAGTTGCTTTAGCTTACCCTGGATTTCAGCATAGCCCCACTGTCAAAGCCCTGTTAAAATTCTCCACCAGAAATGGAAAGGTCCTTTGCTCTCCCACCCTCAGTAAAATGGACATTTCCTTTTCGTCTAGTCAATAGTAGCCCAGATCATGTAGTTTTCTAATTCTGAGGTCTGTTGGAGAAGTTTCATGTATGATGTGCATTTTGTTAATGTTTTTGAAGATTTATATGAATATGTACTATATATATATATATATATATAGATAGATAGATAGATAGATAGATAGATAGATAGATAGATAGATAGATAGATAGATAGATATGCTGGTTTTGTTGTATTCGGGTCTTTTCCCGTGTAAGGTTGAGATTGTCTTTGCAACGTTTCGGCAGGATCTCACCTGCCATCTTCAAGCGTGGGCTTTTAAGCCCACGCTTGAAGATGGCAGGTGAGATCCTGCCGAAACGTTGCAAAGACAATCTCAACCTTACACGGGAAAAGACCCGAATACAACAAAACCAGCATACCTACACCCGTGAAAATCTACGAAAACAAATATATATATTTTCATGAGTGTAGGTATGCTGGTCTTGTTGTATTGAGGTCTTTTCCCATGTAAGATTGAGATTGTCTTGGCAACATTTCGTTAAGGTCTCACTCGCCATCTTTAGGTTGGTGTTTTGGGCTTAAAGCGTGATCAAAGCTGCCGTCTCTCTACAAACTTTGGTGTGTGTGTGTGGAGTGCTGGCCCCGTTTCAGCAAGTGGATTGAATCGATGTGTGGCTGTATCATGATTGGTAGATTGGTGCTGATTGGTGCTGGCTGTGTGTCTGTTGTTGTTTTGTGTTGTAATGGCCTGGGTGGTGGCTGGGGCTCATTTGTTCACTAGGGCTGGTTTCCAGATGTCTGGTAGGCGGGAGGCATCACCACCCTGCATAGACCAACTCTGTAACCAAGACCCTCATCTCCAGAACCAAATGCCTAGCCGACAAAGACCACCTGAAAACTGAATTACACATGCTCACAAATGTATTAATCTCCAACAGATTCCAAAGAAAAACAATTACCAACCTAATCCAAAGGGAGACTCCCCCCAAAAACCGAGACACAGAACAGGACAACGGCATCACCCCCCTCACTTACATCAAAAGCACCACAGATAAAATCAGCAAAATTCTCCACAAACACAATATCAATACAGCCTTCAACACTGACCAAAAAATAGCCAACATCTTAAGAAACCCCAAAGACAAAACCCAGCTAGAAAACTAAGGAGTCTACGAAATACCATGCAAAATCTGTCCAGCAACATACATAGGACAAACGAACAGGCGAATACATGCACTCATCGCAGAACACAAGAACGCAGTAAGAAAAAACAAAAAAACTTCATCCCTTTTCTAGCACCTTAAAGCTACAGGACATGAAATTAATTTTGAAAGAACCAGGTTAATCTCCAAAACTGAACACTTCAATAAGAGAATAATTATCGAAGCTATCAAAATAGAGAAACACCCCCACAATATGAATAAATGTGACGATACCTCCCACCTACTAGACATCTGGAAACCAGCCCTAGTCAACAAACGAGCCCCACCCACCACCCAGGCCATTACAACACAAAACAACAACAGACACACAGCCAGCACCACTCAGCACCAATCTACCAATCATGATACAAGCACACAGCCAATCAATCCACTTACTAAAACAAAGCCAGCACTCCACACACCCCTCACCAAGATTTATAGAAAGACGGCAGCTCTGACCATGATTTACTCACACAAACATGAAGCCGAAAACACCAGCCTGAAGATGGCGGGTGAGACCTCGCTGAAACATTGCCAAAACAATCTCAATCTTACATGGGAAAAAACCTGATTACAACAAGACCAGCATACCTACACCCATGAAAATCTACAAAAACATACATACATATATACATATATACATATATACATATATACATATATACCGTGTTTCCCCGAAAATACGACAGGGGCTTATTTTCTTTTGCCCCATGAAATATGGCCTTGAGCTTATTATCAAGGAGGGCTTATTGTATTGGGGCTGCTGGGCGGCTGCTCCATTGTGAACTGGCTCCTGAAGAGCCGGGCACAGCCTCAGGGGCGAAGCAGCCATGTGCTTAGGTCAGTGCATGGAGCTCTGCCCGGCTGGAGAGGGGAGCTGCGCGAGCACCTGTTCCGCCTGCAGCCTCACCAAGCCCTTGCGCAGCTCTCCTAGGCCACCGCCGCTGGCCGCTGGTGCCCACCCCTGCCCGCCCGTGCCCACTGCTGCCCTGCTCCAAGCATAACTTCCAAACTCCAAAACTCGGGGCTGAGTCTTCCAGCATCGGTCGCTCTAGGAGTCCTCTTTATGGTGGGCCGGCTGCTGGAAGACTCTCTGTCCGGCAGCCGGCCCACCTTAGAGAGCACTCCTAGAGTGGCCAATGCTGGAAGACTCGGCCCCGAGTTTTGGAGTTTGGAAGTTATGCTCAGAGTGGGGGGGTGGGGGTGGGCAGCAGTGGCCAGTGGCGGTGGCCTGGGAGAGCTGCACAAGGGCTTGGTGAGGCTGCGGGCAGAACAGGCGCTCACGCAGCTCCCTTCTCCAGCTGGGTAGAGCTCCATGCACTGACCTAGGGGGTATCCCGAATGTGCCAAGCCATGTGAGCTGGGGGGCGGGCAGAGCGCCACATGGCTTGGCACCTTAGGGATACCCCCTAGATCAGTGAATGGCGCTCTGCCCGGCTGGAGAGGGGATTTACTGGGGGGCTGCTCATGAGCATGGTTACCTCATGGCTGCTTTGCCCCTGCGGCTATGCCCGGCTCTTCGGGAGCCAGTTCAGAAGGTAGCAGCTGCCCGGCAACTCTCCCCTCCAGCCAGGCAGAATGCCACTCCCCAACTTAGTGGTATCCCAAAGGCGACAAGCAATGTGAGCGCTCCTCCCCGGCTCCTGCGATTTAGCACTTTCGGGATAACGCTAGGTCAGTGAGAGGTGCTCTGCCTGGCCGGAGGGGGGGGGGTTGTCCAGGGGGTTTATTTTCAGGGGTGGGCTTATATTTTTGCCCACGCGAAAAATGTGGCAAGGCTTTAGTTTCTGGACAGGTCATATTTTCAGGGAAACACAGTACACATATACACATATACACATATACACATATACACATATACACATATACACATATACACATATACACATATACACATATACACATATACACATATACACATATACACATATACACATATACACATATACACATATACACATATACACATATACACACACATCCATCCATCCATATATACATATACATATACATATAGATTGTAATTGTCTTGGCAACATTTCAGCGAGGTCTCACTCGCCATCTTCAGGCTGGGTTTTGGGCTTAAAGCGTGGTTGGAGCTGCTGTCTTTCTATAAATCTTGGTGGGGGTGTGTGGAGTGCTGGCTTTGTTTCAGTAAGTGGAATGATTGGTCCTATGGTTGTATCATAATTGGTAGATTGGTGCTGATTGGTGCTGGCTGTGTGTCCGTTGTTGTTTGTGTTGTAACAGCCTGGGTGGTGGGTGGGACTTTTTTGTTGACTAGGGCTGGTTTCCAGATGTTTGGTAGACGGGACATATCATCATGTTTATTCATGTTGTGGGGGTGTTTCTCTATTTCGATAGCTTCCATAATTATTCTCTTGAAGTATTCAGTTTTGGAGATTAACCTGGCTCCTGCAAAATTAATTTCATGTCCTGTAGCTTTAAGGTGCTGGAAAAGGGAGGAAGTTTTTTCCTCCCTGGCAATAGGTAAGGCTCTTTGGCATTCAACATTTTTTTCAAAAATCCATGTAGTTTTCCAACCTGGGTTAAGATTTATTAAATTGTCATCTCTCTATATAAATCACTATTCCTTACTTGAAATAGGAGGTACACTTAGCATGACTTCCTTTTATACATGCTAGTTTTGCTTTTTATTATTGTAAAAAAACTTGAATTATTGTCAGGTTTGTGTGCTTCCAGACTTAATTCAGAAAAAAATATGACCATTGCCCAGAAGATTATGAATATACTGTTCTAAGGTAAATCTTAGCAATGAAAACCCAATCTCTAAATGTATTTAATACTAAAGAGAATAATCAGGTGTTAGCAATGTAGCTTTCCTTTCAAGGAGCATGAGGGGTTAGTAAATTTGCCAAAATTCTGGAGTTCATTCCCTTTGGAACATAAAGTCTCTAGCATGAAGTCAGCAGGAGTTGACTTCTTTACTCAGGGGTTTTAATTTTTATTTAACTTGATGTACTGCCAATGTCTCTCAGTGGTTTACAACTAGGTCTGTTTTCTGGGCAGGGTGAGTAGTGCTGCCTATGGAAATCTGTCAGATTATGCCAGCAATCTGAACTAGAATGAGAAGTGTTTTCTTCCTTTGTAAGTCATTTGTTACAAATTTATAACAATCGAGTTAGCAAATCCAACATGAGGAATAGGAGGCTATGTTGGTTGGTGTGGTTTGCTCTTAGGCATGGAAACTCACTGGGGAAACTTTGAACCAGTGATTCACTCTCAGCCCAAAGCTCTGTATCTTGTCTGGTATGAAAGATGGATATAGCAATTTTAAAATAAATAACTTCAACTCTCAGAATTCCTCAGGCAGCATGGGGTTGAAAAACGCTGCTTTATGATATGGTCATGCCAACATGCATGTAAAGGAGAAAAATCCTGGATTCGGACATTGGACTAAGTGAAAGTTTGATTGGTTTTGACTAAGTACAGCATTTCTCAAACTGTGGGTCACCCACAATTGTAAAATGGAGGGATTTACAAGCATCACATTTGAAAGAGAAGAAAGACCGGGATTGTTATATCAATGTAGGTGCACTGGGAGACAAAACATTGCAACCTGACAAGAGTTTTCCAAACTGCAGCATTTTAATAGATTTAAAAAAAATTTTTTTTTAAAGAAAACAGTTCGGTCATTAGTTCGTTTCAGGAGTGTGAAGAAGATCTGTCCGTGAATCTCAGAGACTCTGTGCCAAGTCTTTCCTCACACAACACTACATTTGGAAAATATTTACATGGCAGCTTTCCAAGATAGATAAGGTCTGTGGTCATAACTTCCCCTTTGAAAGACTGTTTATCAGGCTTTTGCTGAATGTGAATGAGAGAAATTCACATTTGTTTAATAAAAGGGGTTTTGATGGGACCAACAATCTGCTTCGTACTGTTGAAAGAAATGTCCTGGGTTTGGCTCCAAGTGGGGAAAAAGACACTGGAGACATGGAGGCTGCTTGGAAAGATGGTGTAATGGTGGACAGAACCACATGGCTTGAGTCCTGAACAGAAAAGGTGATCACATGCTTCAATGTTGGGGAGAAGAAGAGAAGGAAGGACTGAGATGCTGAGTCCCTGTTTTTATGCTCTCTCTGGCCTTTGATCTTGATCTTGTCTTCTGATTGGTTGTCAGACTTCCATGAGGCCATGCAGGGGTAACTCTCTAGGCTGCGTTTTGAATCCAGGTTTGGTTGAGTTCTCAGATGCCATGTGGTGAGTTGGGTAAAGGGCCAATATTATCATGCCTTAATCCCATCCCCCTGGAGCTGAAGGGGAGAACTCTTTATTATGTAAAGAGACTGTCTTGGCCTTCTTAATGGCCCATTGACAAAGTGGGTGGAGGCAGGAAGCTACAGGGAGCTACTCTCAATTTAAAACATGTTTCTTCCTTTTCACATCCAGGGAAATATAATATTCTGCCATTTCAATATTTCCTAGGATATTTCATTTTTCTGGGAGAGGGCTAGGTGATAACTTTCCACAATCCCTCCTTTTTTTTGTCAAGAACATGTGCGTGCTGGGTGATAACTTTCCACAGTACTTTTTGGGGAAGCCTAGGTCAGAACTGTGGCATGGTCCTTTGAACAAATAGGGCATACAGAAATATACATGTAGCTGGGTGAAATAAATGTCATGCTATAATAGAGGGCATGTACTTTTACTAACATATTCATCTGAATCAAAATTTTTGGCCAAACAATAATGTTCTCAGCAGGATGGAAGAGAGCACCTTTGGGAAATTAATTTGTGGGATATACTAATTGTGCAAATGCCAATTCAAATTTATAAAAGAATTCCAAATTATGATTTGATTCAGAAAATCAGGATCAATTTGGATTCAGAAAAAAATATTTCTATATAGGCACAAATTGCTGGAATAATCCAAATTAGTCCAAAGGATCCTGTTGATTTCAGCATTCAAATTGATTCCCTGATTCAATGCAGAAAGTAGTTTACAAAAGTAATCATAGCTTAATGGTTTGTTTTGATTTCAGGAAGTTTCAGGTTATTAATCTTGTCATTTGTAACTGTTTAGACCAAATGTCTGCGGGGGACAATGCTGCTCAGGGTGGACTACAGCTCCTAGAACAAATCGATGTATTAAACGTGAGTATAAAACTTTTACCACTGCTATTATCAGAATTGCATATGGAATTGTACCTACTGCATAATATATACAAGGTATAAAACAAAAATCCCAGTTTTGAGGGCTTGGAGTTCTATATTGATAATAGTGAATGGACAGACAAAGGATGGGATAGAAGACAGATGGCAAGTTTTTGCAAGCCAAGTATATTTGGAGTTTCTATGCTAATGCAGATAGAATTTGTCATAGAATGGTTTTTATCATATCTGCTTTAGCATTGTCTATCTGGAAGGTATTTGAGAAAGTATATCCAAATATTAGAACAGTGCTAGCAATAAAATTTTGCTTCATTTTGTAGACCTGGTAGAGCTGAGTTTCTTTTGCTTTTGAAATTTTACACAGATTAGACATTCCAGTTAGCATTGGCTGTGTTATAATTATGGTTATGAGGTACAAAACATTTTGTGATGGCACTGCAGCATTCCTAGGAATTTTAGTGGCTGTACCTGGTGGAGATTTACTTACTACTACCTTATCAGTGAACTGTCCTGGCTAGATCAGTTCATACCTACTATAAAATTCACATTCAAGAACCAAAAGTAAGATAATGAGTGTAACCGTACTAAGCGTGTTTCTCAGGCAGGAATTAGTACAAAACAGAATTTAGTAATGATACTCCTTGGCTATGTTTGCACAAAGTACTTAAACAGGTCAATTAAAAATCTAGCAGCAGCATTGCAGGGCAAAATTTACCTTAATTTTTTTTTTCTGTACAAATCTAATCCTTTTTGATCAGTTAAATTCTGTTACATTGTATGAACACAAATATCTTTCTAAGCAAATTTAGTACAGCTGGTCCTCAAGTTATGACCATAATGCAGGTCTGCCCATAATGGTTATATAACGGTCATAAAACAGTTTATGATGTTTTTACAATGGTAAAAAGCAAACCAGTAGTTCACTATGGGCATAGTTTTTCTGAAAATTGGAAGTGCTGGTTTTCAGCAAAGTCATCATAAGATACAGTCACGTGACTGTAGAATGCTGCAGATGGCTGTAAATACAGATGTGCTTCTGAGTGTCTGAGGTGTGGTCATGTCAGTATTTTGGATCCAGGTCAAAAGCTTCCTTTATCAGGTAGGTCTTAACCTCAAATAGTCACTAAGCAACCAGGAGACTGGAAGCTAAAACATATAAAGAATGGTTGTTGGAATTGGATATGTCTAGTTTAATGAAGAAAAGGGTCGCGATGGCTCGAGCTTGTCGATCAGAAAGGTCGGCAGTTCGAATCCCTAGTGCTGCATAATGGAGTGAGCTCCTGTTACTTGCCCCAGCTTCTGCCAACCTAGCAGTTCAAAAGCATGCAAAAATGCAAGTAGAAAAATAGGGATCACCTTTGGTGGGAAGATAACAGTGTTATGTGCGCCTTCAGCATTTAGTCATGCCGGCCACATGACCACGGAGATGTCTTCGGACAGTGCTAGCTCTTCAGCTTTGAAACGGAGATGAGTACTGCCCCCTAGAGTTGGGAACGACTAGCACATATGTGCAAGGGGAACCTTTACCTTTATCTTAGTTTAATGAAAAAAAGGACTAGGCATGACCTGATAGCAGTGTTCCAATATCTCAGGGTTTTGTCACAAGGAAGACATTCTCCGAAGCACCTGAAGGCAGAACAAGTAGCAATGGATGGAAATTAATCAAGGAGAGAAGCAACCTAGAATTAAAGAGAAATTTTCTGACAGTTAAAACAATTAATCAGTGGAATGACTTGCTTCCAGAAACTGTGGATGCTCCAACACTGGAAATTTTCAAGACAAGATAGGATAATCATTTGTCTGAAATGGCATAGGGTTATATAGCCTGAGCAGGGGCTATAGAACTAGAAGATCTCAAAGGTCCCTTCCAACTCTGTTATTCAGTAGTAAATTAAGGATTACCAGTATGTGAATACAGCTGCTGTCTAGCTTTTTGTAGTTTCCTGCTTACACAGGAATTTCAAATCACAGACACTGCCAATGGGAAGAAAATAATACAGTTTATGTGAAGGAGGATGCAGTCATATCAACAGCTTTCAATAAAGGTATGATTCTGATTAGCTCCACAACAAGTGGACAATTAACAATTATCACATTAAAATCAGCCCTTGAAAATAGTGAAGCAGCAATACGATAAGCCATTTTTCATAACTTAGACCACACTCAGGGGATAAGATCAAACTATTTTTTTTACTTGTCAGGCAATTACTTTCCAAGGATTGAACTCTTAAAGAGGTTCAGTCTAGAGGGCTTACTCTAAAGCTGAATGGTGCTAAATATCTCCACTTTGTAGCTTCCATTAGATGCTCCCTATGGAACCTTTCCCCACTCTTATGTTATTACTTCACCTATTCTTTTTTAAGCTTTAAATATGGGATCTTGTAAACTAGAACCTCCTGCTAGGCTATTTACTCCTGCTATGTTAATCAGGAAGGGAAAAGTATGGCGTGATTTACAGGGAAATAGGCCCATAAGGAGATGCTGATGGAATCATTAACCATATGGAGTAGAATTGGGGATGCAGTTAACTACACTGCAAATCAGAGCAACTTGTCCATTATAAGTTCATTGTTCTAATCTCTGCATCCAGTCATGCTTTTAACTTTCCACACTCAGCAGTCTTCTAAGTCACAGTGGAACAGTAAAGAAGCCCTTGATTTCTCTAGTGTTTCTAGCCAGCACTTGCTGCTTGCAAAGGCCATAGTTCTCAGCAATGTAATAAGCTAGGACAGCTACAATCTCCAGTCCAGGTTGAGACTTCTTGAAGTTTTGTATTACTTTTTCTTTCATCTCAGCGAAAGAAATAACAGTTAACTATTTGTAAATATAGATTTTAGTTGTATTATTTGGGATCCTCAGGTATGTTCTTATGAGTAGTAGTTGTCTATAGATTGGGCTATCTATGTTTATTATAAAACTAGTCGATAATCTGGCATTCCCGGGTATTTATTTATAGGGGGGAAATGTCCCTATCAAATGCAATTTCTAATGTTGGATTTTCACCCTTATCAGAGGCAGCCCCCTTGTGGAGTAACGTGAAGCTGTTATCATGGCAACTCCACTGCACTGTACAGTAGAAGTCAGTATGGCAGTATGGCACAACAGGCTGTATCTTAACAGAACACACAAACTGAGAGGTGTAAGGGGTGTCTTACCCCCACAGTATTTTTCTCCAGAGAGTAAGTGATCTGTGTACCAAGTTTGGTTAAAATTGCTCAAGATGTTCCAGAGTTATGCTGGAACACACACACACACACACACGCACACACACACACACGTATATATGCAAGGTCACAATCACTATATTTGTTCATACCTCTCTATATGTCAGACAAAACTAGAAAACCAGGTAATGCAGACCCATATACTTTTATTATGTTATTAATGTAACAAAATCTTGCAAGTCTAAATGTGCTTTCCCATCCCACTTTATCTTCCTGAGAACTTGGTGAGGTCTAGTCTGAGTTGTTTTCTAGTTTGCAGTTCTTCCCTGGACTTGAACTGCATCTGATCAATGTCTTAGTAGCAGTCTTCCTTCTGTTCCTGAAGGACATTCCTTCTGCCCATTATTGTCCCCTTGCAGACCATATTGATTTCATCTATCCATAACTTATACTAACAGTTATGTCTTCGTCAGCTTTTATTCTTTAAACATTTCTTCTTCACTTAAAAATCCCATCAAGTCCATCTAATCGCTCTTTCAGTTCTACTCTTTGATATATCACTATCATGCATGTCTCTACATTGTTTTTTTTAATTTCATGTCAAATTAATCCCATTTGTTCAGTCCACTGTCAATATTTTTATTTGACCAAATTAAAATTTATAAACAGTGTAACAAGCTTTTTAAAGTTCTACAAAAATACTAAATCAGCAACATGTTCAACAAAGCATTAAGATGACAAGGAGAACTTTTAGTATCAAAGCCTGAGGTAATGATTTTCATCATGATCTTAAAATGAGATGTGGGACAAAGTTGCAGGTATGTTCTGAATAATTAAAAAGCTTGCACGCTATTTTCAGAATCTGAGTTGCCTTAATAAAGGTGTTGCTGTAATATAGACTTTGAAATATTATTTGTTCCACACATATAATACAAATAAATTTGTTCTTAGTAAATGTATAAAGTTGCATAAATAAATATTCCTAAAAGGCTCCAACTGGTTCCCAAGACACCTCAAATATAAACTCTTTGAAGTATTACAGGAGGTGCCAGCTCAAACATAACAGAAATATGGCTAGATGAGAATTTGGATTGTATACTAAGATGAAAGTATTAAAGTTGATTCTCTTTTGTCAATACAGCATGAAGTGATTTTTTTCTTATAACTCTAGTAATTAATTATGGCACTTCATTTCTCTGCCTTTTCCATGGTTTAATGGAAACCTTGCTTTGTACTTTTCCAATTTGGACCTAACAGCAATAGCACTTAGATTTATATACCACTTCATAGTGCTTTTACAGCCCTCTCTAAGCAGTTTACAGAGTCAGCATATTGCCCCAACAATCTGGGTCTTCATTTTACCAACCTAAGAAGGATTGAAGACTGAGTCAACCTTGAGCTGGGGAGATTTGAACTGCTGAACTGCAGCTAGCAGTCAGCAGAAGTAGCCTGCAGTACTGCTCTCTAACCACTGTGCCACCTCAGCTCTCAATAAGCAATAAAGGAAGAAGAAAGTATAGTAACTTACATTATAAAGGGGCCCATTTGATTTTTGTCTATATTTAACTATCTAATGAACTACAGTGAGGGCTGAGTACTGTTCTTGCTGATCTTAACACTTAACTATATTCTTTTTCTTTTATTCTCTGATCTTGTTGTTCTTCCTCCTCTTGTCTTTTCATAATTTTTTTTGAACTGTGTTTCTTCCTAGCTCTTGCTTCTCAAAATTTTGACTGGTTAAAGTTTTCCACTTGCTCCAGTCCTGCTGTTAACCTGTATGTGCCGATGCTTATGCCAGAGAATTGTCTATTCCACCTTTTACAAGTAGGAGTGCAAGAATTAAAAATGTGTCCAGGGGAAGGTGGGAGAATGGGCTCTTATCCCTGGCAAGGCTGCTTCTGAATGTTATTCTCAGGAGATTAGGAAACAAGTTATAGTCAGTACAGAGGATTGAGGGAAATATAGTCAGATTGGAAATAGTTATAGATTGATCCTTTATAATTAGCTATTAAGGTTTGAGATTTCCCATCAGGAGAGTGCCTGGCATTCTGTTAAGGAACAGAAAGAACATTGTAATTTTATTTTATTTTATTTTTCAAATGTATAGGAATTGAAGTGAAATTTGTGGCTGTTGTGGTCCGCCAGTGGAGCTGGCCACAGAGTCGGATAGGGTGGAGGTTGGGGAGGAACATGGGCCAGTCCTGGAGGCTGGGGAAGGCTCAGACGAGGGCTCTACATTGGAGGCAGAGGTAGGGCCAAGGCTGTCTGGCAGTTCTCAGCTGCCTTCAGAGCTGGACAGCAGTGAGGCAGAGGAACAGCTGGAGCCTGTCCCTAGAGTGCGCATGCGCAGAGCTGCCAGAAGACAAGAACAACTAAGAAATCAGGGTTGACTTGGGAGCAAAGCCACAGGTGGACGGTGATTGTCCCCTCCCATAGGAAATAAAAGAAGAGAGAAAGAAGAGTGGGCTTTTGCAGGAAACAATTCGTTTGTTCGGTCGTGTGAAGAAGATCTGTCGGTGAATCTCAGAGACTCTGTGCTAAGTCTTTCCTCACGCAACGCTACATTTGGAAAATATTTACATGGCAGCTTTCCAAGATAGATAAGGCCTGTGGTCATAACTTCACCTTTGAAAGACTGTTTACCAGGCTTTTGCTGAATGTGAATGAGAGAAATTCACATTTGTTTAATAAAAGGGGTTTTGTTGGGACCAGGAATCTGCTTCGTACTTTTTAGGGAAGCCTAGGTCAGAACAGTGGCATGGTTCTTTGAACAAATAGTGCATACCGAAATATACATGTATCTGGGGGAAATAAATGTACAAAATATACTATGGCATATATGGGGAAGGTGTTTGTGCAAAATATCTATAGAGTTATAATGGTTTGTAGATAAATATTCACTTGACCTTAAAAAAAAGCAAATGCTTCAACTAATGTGAAAAGGAAATTGAATGGAAAATGAAAGAAACTAACATTGCCTCACTAATGACTTATAGCAGTGGAAACCAGGAAATTATTTGAAAGTCTCATTCCAAAATAATCCTTGTTGATACAAACTAAATACGTGATGCATTTACAGCATTGCCAAACATCTCTTCCTGTATAATATTTGTCTAACACAAACGGCTTACCTTTTAAATAATGAAACTCCCTGGGGTCCCTCTGTTTCATAATTCTTGAGAGAAAAGGATAGCAGTGAGTGCAATTGTCCATGTGAATACGCTGTGCTAATGGTTCTGGCAGGAGCTGATAAAGCAGCAGTTGATGTCTTCAGATGGGATCAAACTGAAGGGTCCCTGAAGACAGTTGATGTCCAGATTCTTTTTTACATAAGACTGTTGGAAAGGGAGTGAGGCAGTCATGTGTTAAATCTCTCCTTTCTTTCAAGTACCAAGGGAAGAGTGAATGAAGCCTGTGAGTTCTGGAAATGGGGAAAAGGAACAGGCAGCTCTTTCTAAGTTGCTGTAGGTTCCCCAGGAATTCTACTGTGGGATAAAAATCTGTTGGGACTTCTTGCCATATGAGCTCTGTATCTTGTATTCAGTACCTCTATCCCTCTATGTAAACTATATGTCAGGGATGATCATTAATGTACAGTGGTCTTATTATGGCTAAATCCTTGGAGATCTTGAGTGCTTGAGTAGAAAGGGGAGCAATGAATTGAACCAACAAAATCTGAAAACCTCTGCTTTGGTGGTATATTATACCAATTGGGAAGATCCATTGCAAGATTCATACTATTTCAATGGGTTGAGAAAAATCACCATTAAAAGATATGTAGTATTGTGTTCTGACCCCCCTTTCCACGCCTGTGAACAAGCCAAAAGACAGGCTTGGCTGTTTGCCACTGTTTAATTGCAAGATAACAAACCGTTTGGCCGAAGGCCCAGATAATTCAAAATACAACAAAACAAACCAGATATTCAAACACGGCTCTAAGACATCGACTTTCCTCACTGCTAATTTTGAATGGTTGTTTCCTGCAAATGTCCCCTCCCAACGCCTCACCTATAAGCTCTCTTGGGAGGGGCCAATCTACAACCACCTGTGCTAATTACCATCTGTGAGCCTGCTTACGAAGCTGCTGCTTTAGTTTCTCAGCCCTTCTTACTCTAGCATCAGGGACTGACTGCCTTTGATCCTCCCCACTGCTCCATGCCTCAGGTGCCTCCTGGTGGCCAACCAGCCGCTTTGGTCCCTGCTCTGAGTCTTCAACCTGCACAAGGTCCTCCACATCATCCAGGGCCGACTGAAATGATCCCTCACTATCTGAGTCCATCAGCAGCTCAAGCGGATCCTGCTGGGCTACAACAGTATTGTATAGCCTTTATTGTCATTGTACCAGAGGTGAATTGCTCCCAGTTCAGCCAGATCGGGCGAACCGGTAGTGGCGGCCGCGGGAGGTTCTGCCCACCTGCTGGGACGATTCTGTGCATGCGCAGAAGCTTTGCGCGCACAAGCATGAGCAAACCGGTAGCTCCAGGATTTGCAACTTATCTCTGTATTGTACATCATGTATACAATGAAATTGGTTTTCACCTCACTGGTGCAATCCATGACAAAAAATGCAAACAACATAAATAGTATAAAGAATAATCCCTATGCAAGTAATTAAGGAAAAAAGAAAAAGAAAAACTAGTCATAAGTCTCCACTTGTGCATGGAGTGATTGTGGTTGTGTTTAAGACTCTGACAGCCCAAGGATAGAAACTATATATATAAGTTCAGTCAAGGACTCCCAGGACTTATAGTTGACTTCTTGGGGCTGTTGTTGCTTTTTTGGCCTAGGAAAATAGAAATGGCGATTTTCCAGCTATTTTTTCCTCAATGTTATAACTCTGTGTTGCTGTGATTCATCCTCTTGGTAAGAAGTTAAAAGATTGTTAGCAGTTCTTCCTGATTTTGGCTTACTTGTTTGCTGGCAGTAACTACTGTTTGGAAACTTTGTAGTTTTATGTCCAGAAACACATGAATGAGCCATGAATACTCATGACTGAAACTTTTTTTCCCTCTCTCTTCCTCTGCCCCCACATAAAACAGAGAAATTGCGTAAATTAAGGGGTGGGGTGGGGGAGAGAAATAAAATCTCAATTAGACTCTGTAGGTAAACTTTCCTATGCCTGACTGTTTTTTTCTCCCTTCCCTTCACAGAGCAAGAGATATTGGAGGGGGAAGAATTAAAAGACACGAAATAGGCACGCAGTAGGGAATAACCAAGCTGTTTTGTAATGCACGTTGGGCTGCTGGTGCCCCCAAATTCCTTTTGATGAATATTCCCCATTGTATGCCACTGTATGGCTGTTTACTCTCTTGTAATCCCTTTCCCTTTCAATTAATGTAAATACAAACATTAATTCTCTTCTTGCTAATTATCCCAGTACCCTGGTGAGCCTTCCAACCAATAGAGGAGTGGTTAAGAGGCAAAGGAAAGTATGAAACTGATTAGTTCTGTCAGTTACAGGCAGGAATACCAGCAAATATTATACTTCATAAACAAGTATTAAAATGCAAACTAACATAAAGGGGAAAAGGGGAGGGGAATAACTGGAAAAGTTAAAATGTGAGCAAAAAATGCATCAAACATATATAAAACAAAAATGATCATCAAAGTTTTTCTCATCATCAATTTTTCTCTAATTCAAATAAAAATTAAATATTTAAATTATCTTAAAAAGATAATAGGCAACATTCTAGAAAAGCAGGAGCAAGACTTGAAAATGACAGTTTAGATTTGACTGTCAAAGTTTCCCAGAGATTTGGGATAATATAAATGATTAGGGGAGGGGAGTGTTACTCTTGCTATAAATCTGTCAACTACCTTCTCAATCTGTAAATTTGCAGATAAAAGAATCCTCGCAGAGATAGGTCTCCAGTGTGTTTTCTACAAAAAGACTTGATTATGCAGAAAATCCCACTGTTCAAGGAAGAATGTGACATATTGTATTTCTCAGTTAGGTATGCATTAAAATGTCATCAAACCACTCTACCAAAACCAATTCTCTTAATGCCAGCTGAGCTTCCCTGGTGCAACATCTGTAAATGAAGTTCAGCAGTAAAATAAAATATCTGAATAAGAGTTTTTAGAATTTAGGCAGAACTTTTGTTGCCGGAAACTGCCTCAAATTCCTCAGTCTGTATGCAGTGTGTTACCTTTATCAAACAGTGGCCTTTGGTAATGCACACTAGGACATCTTACGCCTTTCCCCACAACACAACCACCTATAACTTGGAGAATTTTGACTAAATCAGCTGAGAAAAGCAAGGATTACCAGACATCTGATGAAAGAACATGCTGTCTTTTGTCCTCATGTCTTCTGTCCAACAAGCATAGTCGTAAAAATCAAATATTGTCTGGCTTTTTTGAGTGTCTTTTCTTTTTTTGGATTGTTTTCACAACAGTAGTCATTCAAACTTTTCTGTATTGTAACTTGTAAATTGTTTGTATCTTTCTTTCCCTTGTCCACTGACAACCATGACAGCCACGTATTACATTATTTAATTTATTTCTTAATTCCAGTAATTGGCTTCAATCCAGCCCCTTCATATCTATGATCACTGTAATCATAAAAGTCACATTTCTATTGTGGAATTTAAAAACAACATCATCACCATCAATTCAATGTAATTATAACCTAAGTTCTTGAGAATAAAGATTTGTTGGAAAAAAATTAATAAAAAAACAGTGATCTTGGAAAAAGTAATTTCATATACATGTAGACCTAAATAATTGTTTGTCTCCAATTTTCATGGATGCCAAAAAACAAACCCCAGTGTGTCCTTCCTGCCATCAAATTGCCAATGTTCTCCTTTGCCTGTTCATATATCTGGTAATTCTATGAGAAGCCCAGGATGTTTCTATCCAGAAAAACAGATACTCCAAATGTAGTTAGCCTGCCTCTCTTACTGGTCTTCCAGTTTCAGCTAAATCTAAGTGGAATTTTAACTTCCTCCCTTTCCCATTGCCTTTCAAATTAACAGCTATTTGTTGCATTCCTACCTTCTATCATCTCTGTCTCCAGAACTGTCTGCAGCAAAGTGGGACAAGTTATGGAAAGTTAGGGTTGTATCGATATACTATTAAAACTCTTGTATCTGTTTGCAATCTTCAATTGGGAGAAATTGGAAAAGGTAGGGCAACAATTATTGAACCATAGAAACTCAAATTGGTGGGTTAACCGAATGTTGAGACCCATGACTCCTGTCAGAATGAAATTTGGGGAAGTTGTGGCTGCTTCATTGCCACAATTCCTTCCAGCTATGCTTCCCAGAAACTTGTAGATTGGTATATCCGTGCCTTTCCTGCCTCCCTCTGGCTCTGCACCAATTGGTTGGCAGCAAGACTTGATTGGCAAGCAATCATTGGTTGCATTGGAACTGAGCCCAACATTTTTGAAATTTCTTAACAGTGGGGATCCTTTTATGGAAGGATAAGGGATCTGTTGGTGAGGTAGGCTGGCTACTACTTCCTCCCTGGAGGGAGGGGGCTCTTGACATAACTAGATGGGGAGTGTGGGTGCAGTTTTCCTTGGAGCCCTTTGTTTTCCCTCCCCCAGCAAAGTGACAAGCAGTTCCTCTGGCCAGCCAAGGAGGAGGAAAAGGATTCAGGAGTCTCCCAAAGATTGTGAGGTCAAGCCTATATATGGAAAGATGAAGGATGGGCTGGGATGTCTACTTGTGAGGTAGGACTGGCTAGGGGGAATGGTGCAAGCCTATATTTTATGTGGAAGGATGAATAACCCACTGGGTCATGAGTTGTCTAATTATTTTTAGAAAAAGTGGTATATTTATTTCCTAAATGTCTGTGCCCTTTTTGCACCTTTTTCGCAATGATCTATTTTTGTACTATACACTGTCTAAAGTTGTTATAGAATTGGACAGCCTATAAAGGTAATATATTAAAAAAATTCACCATGGAATGATATTACTGCATGAGCCCTTCCTTTACTTGCCAGTGTCACAATGATTGTAAGGTGGAGCTTGTGTAGTGACATTACTATGCTTATAGTAATGTTCCTTGCTTATCGGCAAAGAAAAAAAAAACACAGGCCAGTTAATTTGTTTTGGACTTCTAGCTGCCATTTATTAGTTGAAAGCAGACCAATTGCAGATTGTGGCTACTGACCTGTTTTTTGCTACTAAGCAATTATCAACCTGTCATAATACTAGTCATGCTACCTTTTGCTTGGATTTTTTTAAAAAAATCTATGAGGCAGTGTCATTCATATCACTACTCAAAGCGGCCAGGCAACATATAATTTAGGAGACTATCTCCCAATTCCATTTAGATGAAACATTGAACATCTTGTATGTCTTAACATCTTGGATGACCTGCCTAATAAAAGAATGGTCACACAGAATGGTTAATACCAAAATACCTTCAAAGGTATTTTGAAGACTTCAGTGTTTGTTGTGAATATATCTGCTCTCCATCCCCAATTCTGAAATATTACTCAGGAGTTATACTTCCAGAACTAGAAGTCAAAGTTTCCAATTTATTGGATATTGCTCCCCAGTGCGCTTCAGACATAGTTCTTTATGAAATATGACCTACTAATGGCGCCAAAAAGAAAAATGGGAATTAGTACATTCTCAGCTGTTCAATGACAACAAAATTGTACATTATTTACCAAAAGCCATCTTTTGTCTTGCTAATGTGATTGTTCCAGAAAACTGACTCAATGTTCTTTAATAAAAGGTGAAGGATTGTCTCACTGTCCCAGAAGCAGAACAGTGCTTATAAACAACAGACAAGGCCAGAAACAGCAGCCTCTTTCTTTCATTAGAGAAATATTTCTGGGACTAGTACAAATGCCTATTTCAGATGTGAGCTTCTAACTATTCACCCTGCGTTAATGATATTTCAAATGCAGGGTGCTGTTTGCCTGAGTTAATTAAAAGAGTGTTTTTAACATACTAACAAAGTCTTTTCTAAACAGATGGTAAATTTTAGCAGAGCCTAAAGACCAAGAAACTCTTTGCCTTTTAAATTTGTTAAACAAGTAGCTAATCATTTATATGTCTAACTTGGTTCCACTGGCTATGTCCCAAGTTTCTTCTTGGTTCACTTAGATGTCAGGTAAAAGAAAGGCTAAATTTTTTCAACTAAGGATGCTTAAATCTTAAAGTTTAAATATTACCTACTCCAGTAGGAATTGAGTATGCAAATTCTTGAAATGACTTTTGCAATTTCTGTTATAAAAGGTTTTGACATTTGATATTAATTTTTTATATTGAATTGTTAGATCTGGGACAAGTGACCATCTTTGAATGGAACAGTAGCCAAAGTTTATTGTAAACAAAGAAGAAAATTATTTCTGTGAAATACGTAAACACATTTTATCTCAATACAAAAGAAATTAATTTTTCTTAAAGTGGGATTAATCTAAACTGGGATTGTCTTCTGTTAGAAATGCAATATTATTTGTAATATTTGTGCAGTCAGATCATTTTGAAAAGGTAGTAGCTTTTTTGTAAGTTGTCTTTATTGTTTTACCTCATGGAAGCAGATAAATAAGTCCTATTTATGGGTGACACAGACATACTATGATGTGGATGTCTGTTTCTATTCATTCTTCTCCTTATTTCCTTAGCTGTATGTGACCCTCCATGCCAGAATAAAGGATCCTGTAGCCGTCCCCAGCTTTGCATTTGCCGCTCAGGCTTCAGAGGTTCCAGGTGCGAAGAGGTAATTCCAGAAGAAGAATATCATCCTCCTGGCCTTGCAAGTGCCTTTCAGCCTCCGGCAGTTTCCCTCCCAATGAGAATAAACAGTGCAGAAAAAAGACAGCCACAGATACCTATCATACAGAAGCTACCAGCTGGGTAAGTTACCGCAGTTATATGCCAAAGCAATTACTCCCTTTTTTATAAGTTTAACAGTGGTGTAGTGGAAGGACTCTATTCTAGAACAAATGTGGAGAACAAGAAAGATGCATCTGCCCTAACAGGTCCCTCTTGAAATATGTCTGCCTAGGACATGTAAGTTGGATTGATGGTAAACCTGTGCTACTATTACTATCTTAGAAAATCCACTACCTCAAACCTGCTGCTAATTTTTTTCGTTTTGGTACTTTTTCTCCATTTTTTCCTTCATTTTTATTCTAAACAATAAGAAAGCAGTCATGTATAAAATGGACTGCTATCATCCCCTAGGTCTTAGTAAAAGACGAGAGCTTTCAGTGATTAATGACTGATGCACAGTGAATTTACAGTATTTAGGAAGGAAGTAGATAATAATTGCTACAATTTAAGGATATTTTGGTATTGCTGTTATTATTAGGTGGGGGAGAGAATAGATGTATGTTTTATGACATGAGTAAAGTTTAAAATTGAATGGTTAATCATAAATTGTCAGTAGTAAATATATAAACTACAGTTCTTAGTTCACGTGTTCCTTTTCTTTCAATCCTTATTCCATGTTTGGGCAAAAATATTTTAAAACTTGGTTTAATAGTGCTTTTATGATTGTGTCCCTCAAAAAAAAAAAAAAAAAAACCACACAGGGAAAAGTGCCAATCATTCAATCCCATTACCTCCCCAGTATAGCTTTAAATATATACATTTAAATGTAAGAAGAATAAGTCTAACATTCTTTCAAAACAGTGCTACATCTGGATATATAAAAAATAGACATAGGGTTCTGACAAGCACTTTGGAAGGTGCAGATCAAGCATTATTCAGACAGCCACTTTTGTTGAGACCAGGGGTCTGGGCTATCCTGATACACATGGCTATCCTGATACACTGAAAAAAGTGACTGATAACTGTCACATTTATGATCCTTGTGCAGCGTCATGGTCACACGATCAAAAGTTGGGCACTTGGCAACTGGCATGTTTTTATGATGTCCTGGGCTCATCTGGTCATCATTTGTAACCTTTCCAGTTGGCTTTCAACAAGCAAAGTCGACTGCATGGTTCACTTAATATCTGTATAAAAAGTGGTTGTAAAATGGGGCAAAACTCACTTAGCTGCCTTGCTTAGTAATACAAATTTGGGGCTCACTTGTGGTCATAAACCGAGGATTACATATAGCTGAATGAAAGGGGGCACATCTGCAGCAGCAACATGTAGGTGTTGGATTCTCTCACATTGACTGCATCCTCAGCCATATCCATCATGAAACATGGTAGACCGTATCTATGATATTGGGGAGAAGAGGAAAAGTCTGCTTTGAATCTGGAACAACTTTAATCTGCTTTATCTGTTAGATAAAGATGAGATGAGGGAATGGCCTAAAGAAATGGCAAAAACAACCTTATTGATCACATTCACACCACTTTTAGGGAGAATTTGAGGATTAGTGCCAGCACTGAACATGTGTTTTGGGTGACATTTGCCCATTTTAAGGAGATCCTTTTGATTTTCATAATGCTGAGTGTTCAGTATAATCCACAAAATGTGTCTATTTCATTATGTTTTTTTAAATCAAGGTCATTTATGAGCAAGCTAAAAAGCTAGATCCCCAAAAAGATCCTTCAGTGACTCTAGTTCTTATATTTCTTCATGGAGAAAATTGTCCATTTATTTTCATCTGCATTCTGTGTTTTTAAAGGACAGTTCCCTCTTATTCCATGACTACTAAATTTACTCAACATGTTTCATGAACTCAATGAATTCTTTTCTGAAAGTTCATACATGTCCTGTTTCATTTGTGTGTTTTCTCTAAAATAGATTTGTTACTGGAGTTTATCTGTACAAAAGCCATGCTGATTTTTCCTTCAGTAACATTGGTTACTTTATATATTTCTTATTGCTTTCCTCTGTTCCCTCCAATGTGTCCCCAAAAAATATCAAGCCAGCCTGCCTATAATTTCCCATTGGGTCCCTTTTTAAAATTGGTGTCGTGTTGGCTATTTTCCAATCTTCTGTCACCGAATCTGATTTGAAGAATAAATTACATAAGCCTGAAGGTCAGCAATTCTATATTTTTGCTTTTAAGCTCTTGGGTGGATACTATTAGGAACTGGTGATTTGTTATATTATACTTTTGCTACCAGAGTTTCTGCTTATTTCTGTTCTTATTTATTTACTTGGTCAATATATGTTTCAAAACTACAGTTGACCTTTGCTCAGTCATTTTAATTTCAACGCTCCACTTATTTGATTACGATTTTATAGCTTAAACGTCCTACAATTATGTGACCCAACTTCATGATTTTCCCTTGCAAAAACTCATTACAAGGCATGATTACCCATTTTACATATGCAGATATTTTGCCATTATTCATCACTAATATCTTGAACAGCCTCATGCAATCACATTTCTCCCTCACAGTGATAGGATTTAGATTCCATCCCAGATACATTTTTAATCCTAAATGACACAATACAGATTACAACTCGATTTTTGCATACTGTAACAATATCCTTCAAAAAACTTCTCCACACACTACATGAAGCAAGATATGATTAGAAAACTTTCAATATAATATTAAGATCTCTTTCTATAGGAATTATTACTATTATTAATTCTTCATTAAAACAATATTATTTATGCTAGAGTCAACCATTTTTAACCACCCATTTACTGTTTTAGCAGCATACCTTAACAATTAAGATATATTTAATACAATAAATCATAATATTACATTTAAAAAGATGGATAGTTAAATGTTTTTGTGGTTTCTGGTTGTAATTGCAAAGTATATATGTTTACAAACAATTTTGAACAGCCTTTCATGGTGCTAGGTGTCAGCCTCTGTTTCGCTATTTGCTTTCGGCTGCCATTGAAACAGGGAGGGGGGCCCTGGTGTTTGGGAGGGGAAGTTTTAGTACAGGAGAGATTGTAAAAAGGGAGTTTGGTCTCACCGTCTACTGCGCACGCTGGAGATTAGTGCTTGGTGTTGGTCGAGGCCAACCGTCCTGCATACCAACCTAATGATGCTCCTTGAAGATGGAACTCACATGACACCTAAGGGATTTACAGATTGGACAGTGGGATGAGGGTTACCAGGGGGAGGGGGTTGGTCACATATTGATAGGTATGATTTCGCACACTTTGCCTCAGATCTTGCTTTGCTTAGCTGCTATCTTTTCATAACCAGTAAAAGTACTCTTAATTCTGCAAAATGGAGTTAAGTGGTTTCTTTCTTGGTTGCTGAGGGAGGCTGGCTTGACATATAAATCATCTCTATATAAATCATCATTTATATCTGTTGCTTGAAGATCAAAAGGTAATCCGTAAAGTGACAATGATGGATGATGAGAAAAACAAAATTCCTAATTCCTATTTTGCATCTATTATCCCTCAGAGGTTAAATGGATCCTAGCTGAAGATTATTATGTTACTGAGAGTGTGATGAAACTGTAGCTCAGGATAGATATTGAGAGTGTAACTTTGATAATTTAAATGAAATCAGATCAGATCAGATTCCAAGACCACAAACCCTCAGATAAGTAGATATATTGTACAATAGCTATTAAAGAATTTCAGTTGGGCCCTATTTATATTGAAATCAAGGGACAAAATTATTGTCCCAAAGGTGCTTTTTCAAGAGGCAACTGGTTTTTCTGGGGTTTTTTTGAACATGTTTTGCTTCTCATCTAAGAAGCTTCTTCAGCTCTGACTGGATGGTGGGGAATGGTTCTGTTCCCCACCATCCAGTCAGAGCTGGTTGTCAATCATGACCTGGTTGTTCCATCCTTTGGGACAACCAAGACCTGAATGACTGAGAATCTCCATAGACATTCAAAATTATTGCATCTCTTTTTCCCATTCAAGAGATGTAAGAGACTAGTTAGTTTAGTGGTTACAGACTTAGCAGAGTAGCCTATGTGACAAGAAAATGCATAGACTTTTATATCTGCTTGGTGTGAGGCCACCAATAGTGGTGGATAGTTCTTAAATTGTCCATAATCGTACAATCATAGTAGTGATTCAGTACTTTTCTTAGGGAAGGGAGAATATATAACTAGCTATAGGATTAGAATCAGGGGTGGGTTGCTGCCGGCATTACTGTCAGTTCGGTGCGCGTATGCGCAGAATGTTAAAAACAAAACAAAACAAAAACATTCTGCGCCAAACAGGAAACTGGTTCAGAGGCGTGACAGGCTTGAGTCGCTGCCAGTTCTGGCGTCCCAGGCCGCCAAACCACTACCGGTTTGGCTGAAGTGGTCCGAACTTGTAGAAACCCACCTCTAATTAGAATTCTCTCCGTTCTTAGAAATGGGAAAGGATAAATCAGAAGATATCCCTGAAGACCATCTGTCTGAACACTTATCCAAACATGTGTTTTGCTATTACTTATGCAAATTTATTTAGTGAAGTTAGGAGTATGTCGTTCAGAATCCAATTTCAGCAACAGAAGGTGCTAGTTAAAGGGTGGAATATTCTAATTGCAAGCTAGAAAAGGAAAGCAGATCACAGGGAAGAAAATATTAAGGCTTATGTAAAAGATCACACATAACTAGGGGTACAGATGATATGAACATTAAAATGAGGGGGGGAGGGGGGAATTGTGCCCACTTGAATTGATGTATGACTTTCTGTGAAATTTGTAGATTTTCCAGCTTCTTGTAGTCTGCTCAAACCTCAGCAGAATGTGAGGCCTTTCCAGGAGGAAGGCCAAGAGTTCCTTGTTAAAAACGTCAGAGTTTCCTTTAGTGGGCAGCCACTGTCTAGAATAAAAGACACAAGGGAAAATTTGTGTCCCAAATCCTTAACTGTCTGGGAAAGGATTGCCCTGCTAAGCAAAATCAGATGTAACCATTTGAAATACAAAGGGACAAGTGGGGCCTTGATGGTAGGGGAAGGCATTGAGAGATTGTTTCATTTGCCATAGATTTGGTAGATTACGTGTGAAATTAACTCCAATAAGTGTGTGTTGAGAAACTCTTAGCTCAAGAAACTCTTGAAGAGTTATCTCTGTATGTTCTGCCAGGTCATTTAATAGAGCCGAGGTAGCGCGGTGGTTAGAGTGCTGACTGCTAGCTGCAGTTTGACAGTTCAAATCTCACTGGCTCAAGGTTGACGCAGCCTTCCCTCCTTCCGAGGTGGGTAAAATGAGGACCCAGATTGCTGGGGGCAATATGCTGACTCTGTAAACCACTTAGAGAGGGCTGTAAAAGCATTATGAAGCGATATATAAGTCTAAGTGCTATTGCTATTAATGACCACTTCAGAGACTGAAAAAGGAAGAGCCAATGGCTGTTCATTTCTGTAACATAAACTATTCATGTAGTGTCCAGTTTTCTCTAATGATTCAGTGGAAATTACATAAGAGAAAGAAGTGAATCACCGGCTTATGGTTAATGTGGCATTGAGTAAGAAGGGCAGCTGGCCAATAGGGGAGACAGTTGAATGAGACAGAAACTAAAAGAAAAATTGCCAAGAGATTTACGGTTAAACAAAAAAGTATGGCTGATTATCAAGAGGTTGTCATGGTTACGTGCTTTCTTTGAAAGGCATTCTCAGATCCATAGATTATATGTTTCAGAATGGAATTACTAGCTCTTTAATTATTAAAAAAATACTTTGTAACCTTTCATGAGAAAGATCAAACAATCTGTCAGTGAAGCAGAAATGTTCTCAAACCTGATGGAAACAGCTCGTGCTTGATACAAGCTATTTCAGTCAATACCCATCTTTTATCTCCTAAATAAAATTAGTATATATTGTTGGGATTAAAAATGAATAACTGAAAGCCTGAAGTTTTACCTCATGATCATTATACATTGTACTAGGCAGTGTACATTGTCTAGTATGTAAAATTAGACAAGACTTAGCCAATTCAGTTTGCTAGGTATGGTGCCATGGTACTCTAGAGATCTCTACTTGAGTTACTTCAGAATATCAGAAAATGGTATAGAAACACACCCGTCTATCTATAATCTACCTCTGATGCTTCCTGCCCCTGATATTGATTAGGAATTATGGATGGTGAAACCAACCCAACAAATCTGGGTAGCTCCAGATTGAAGAAAGCTGTTGGAGAGAGGGCTCAAATGAGGAATTAGCCTGGAGTCATTACAAGATAGTAAGGTCTGACCCCTCTTGAATCCCTTTGGGCCTTATCTAATCTTTCTTTGGTAAAAGCTGCCAGTTTGGACAGATTCCTGTGAAATTGGCATAGAACAATAAAATAGCTAATTTGAACTCTAGATATGTGAGTCTGGTTGTTCATGTCTGACAAAAACTGATCTAAACTCAATCTTAATGGATGGCTACCTAGACATTTTGGGTGTGGGAGTTAATTGTTTTAATTTCATCATTATTTGATAATGTGATTTGTGACTTTAAAAAAACTTGCTAAGTCATTTTCTTCTGCATGTGTTGATTAATTGTTTCTAAGAATGAACGTTGTTCAAATCTAATGCACAGGCAACTTTGGTATTGAATAGTATTCTATTTCAAGCAACAGAAATGTATTGACTGTCCTAATATGCTTCACAAATACATGCATTCATAATACATGGATACATTTAATTATTATCAGAGTGGTCGATCCATCTAACTCAATAATGTTAACTCTAACTGAGTTAACATTAGTCTGATGTAGTGGTTAAGGCACTATGTCTGCTGTAGTAGTTAAGACACTATGTTAGAAACCAGGAGACTGTGAATTCTAGTTTTGCCTTACACATGAAAACCAACTATTTTGGGGTCAGTCATTCTCTGCCAACTCTAAGAAGGAGGCAAGGGAAACCACTTCTGAAACTCTTTCAGAGCCTAGTCCAGGATTCACCAGGAGTCAAAACTGATTTGAAGGCTATGTGTATATTTATTCATTCTATATGTTAGCGTGAATTGAATGAGTTATTTTCAGCGTTTAAAATTCTTTTAACTGGAGATGCCAACTTAATTGTGGAGAAATTTGCAAGTAATACATGTCTCTTTACCATTAAAGTATGGTAACCAGACTCATAAGTAACAGATAAGTCAGTTGCCTCTTACATGTATTTCAATTCAAAGAGGAAGTGCTGCCAATCTACTATTCACTTTAGCTCTACCTGTACACTGCCATACAATTCTAGGCTTTCTCATAATAATGTGGCACCTAACTTTATCACCCAAACTTTAAATTAAAAAAAGAGGTTTTTTTCTGATTCCTATTAGAGTTCTCTAATAGGTGCTTTAGCAATCTGTAAGAAAGGTTTATGGAAATATTTTTTTAAAAGGGAGAAAATTATGTTTATGTTCAGTGTATAAAATAAACAATGGAAGAAGATAATCCAAGAACAATTTGTACTTTGGAGAACAAGGCAGTGGTTTCTCAATATAACTTTGGCTAGCATACTCTACTGTTTGTGAACTTTTAGTCAAATTAACCATCGGAAAATTATTTTGGCATTCCTGGTAGAATAAATGTTTCATTGAAATGCAAAACAAAAAACCTAGACCTTTTTCTTCTTCAGTGCTGAATCTTGTTTAGATGGTAGCATGATTTTACATATAGCTCTGATCTGAGAAGTTTAAATCTAGAGCTTACATGTTCTGCATATTAAATTTTACTTCCTAAAACAAAAATTGAAAACAATTGCAAAAAACTATTATGAAAGGATCAGCTATAGTTCATACTTGTGGATGTTTAAGTAAAGTCATTTCTTTATATTTGTTACCTGTGGAAACGATCTCAAAAAATTATATCCAGTAATGCACTGTAAATCCTTGAGTTACTGCCAGCACTTCTTGTAAAAGAGAAGTAATGTAACAATGTAAGTAGCATCAGTAGGAGAGGAACAAGCACCAGCGAAGTAATTAATTATGTGAGTATCTGAGAGACAACATCCTCAGTACTGGTGTATAACTCTGGAATTTCCACTTTCTTTTTACAAACCTTATAAATTCTCAAACCAGCTAAAATCTTATTTGTTTTAACTGAATATATACTGCTATGTTTCCAGTTGTAGTTCTCATTAAAATATTTTAATGTTACAACTTTCTAGGTTGATTTGTTGGTAGTTTATGCTTTTAATATTCTGTAATGTAAATTATGCTGTAGTAGTTTTGCAGTGCATTTTGGGAGTATGGTTCTAATGAGAAATGAGCAACACATTTAAAAAACACATTGTGTATTTTTAAAATACATAATAATGATTATTGACATCCCAGAGAAAATTTTACTGCAAATGATAGAGTTTATATTTAAGCACTGATGTCTCACAGTATTGATCCTAGGGAGATTCCCACTTCTTGACTTTATTGAGAAAATTGGAAATAAGTTTCTCTGACGGCAATATGTTTCTCTGATCCTTTAAGAGGGATGTAGGCAAAATAGAAATATCAAGAAGTGACATCCCAGGGTGTTAAAGTATCTGGAAACCAATTCCTTGAGGAATTTTTGAAAAGGTTGGACATGTTTAGCTTGGAGAATAGATGGTGAGAATTGATAATTGAATTTATTGGACCCGTGTCCCTCCTGGCTTGTACTGGCATCCTGGGAGGTTACGCGCGACTGGCTCCTGGGCCTGGTGAACGCCTCGTTGGGTGAGGGGTCTCTACCGGCCGCCTTGAAAGAGGCGGTGGTGAGGCCCCTGCTCAAGAAGCCTTCCCTGGACCCAACGGACCTAGTCAATTATCGTCCAGTCTCCAACCTTCCTTTTTTAGCGAAGGTTGTAGAGAGTGTGGTAGCACAGCAGTTCCCACGTCACCTGGAGGAAAATGATTATCTAGACCCGCGCCAGTCCGGCTTCCGACCCGGGCACAGCACGGAGACGGCCTTGGTCGCATTGGTCGATGATCTCTGGAGGGCCAGAGATAGGGGTTGTTCCTCTATCCTGGTCCTATTAGATCTCTCGGCGGCGTTCGATACCATCGACCATGGTATCCTGTTGCACCGGCTAGAGGGGCTGGGAGTCAGAGGCACCGTTTTACGGTGGTTTGGCTCCTACCTCTCTGGTCGGACGCAACGTGTGTTGACAGGGGAGCAGAGTTCGACCCGGAGGCCACTCACATGTGGAGTGCCACAGGGATCGGTGCTCTCGCCCCTCCTGTTCAACACATATATGAAACCGCTGGGCGAGATCATCCGTGGTTTTGGAGTGGGATATCATCTGTATGCTGATGATACTCAGCTATACATTTCCACTCCGAACCACCCCAATGAGGCCGTCGAAATGATGTCCCGGTGCCTGGAGGCCGTACGGGTCTGGATGGATGGCAACCGACTAAAACTCAACCCTTCCAAGACGGAGTGGCTGTGGCTTCCGGCCTCCCGGTTCAACCAGGTGCTTCCATCTCTGGCCATCGGGGGCGTCCAACTAGCCCCCATGGAACAGGTGCGCAATTTGGGCGTCCTCCTGGATACCCGGCTGTCCATGGATAACCATGTAACAGCCGTGGCAAGGGGGGCGTTCCATCAGGTTCGCCTGATGCGCCAATTGCGCCCCTTATTGGACCGGGATGCCCTACGCACAGTCACCCATGCGCTAGTGACGTCTCGCCTGGATTACTGCAATGCTCTCTACATGGGGCTTCCCTTGAGATGCACTCGGAGACTACAGTTGGTCCAGAACGCGGCCGCGCGGGTGATTATGGGGAGGACCAGATACTCCCCTGTAACACCTCTCCTGCGCGAGCTGCACTGGCTGCCTGTGGTCTACCGAGTGCGTTTCAAGGTTTTGATTATGATCTTTAAAGCGCTCCATGGCACAGGGCCTAGTTATATGCAGGATCGCATCCTGCCCCACACATCCCTACGACCAATTCGCTCACACAGAGAGGGACTTCTCCGGGTGCCGTCCGCCAAACAGTGTCGGGGGGCGACACCCAGGAGCAGAGCCTTCTCTGTGATGGGCCCAGCCCTATGGAATGACCTCCCCCGTGACATCAGGATTACTTCCGATCTCCGCTCCTTCCGTGTACAGCTGAAGACCCACCTCTTTCAATTATCCGGCCTGGCTCAATCGCAATCGTAATTTTCCCATTCCTCCAAACTGTTTTTTAAATTGTTCTTAAATATTAATTTTATTGGGTTTTTACAATTGGGGTATTTTAAAGTAGATTTTTAACTGTCTATTGATGTAATTTGTTTCCTCCTCCGTGTATATGTATATGTGTTGTGTATGTATGTACGTTTGGTGTTGTTATGTATTTTATGTTATATGCTCCATTGTACGCCGCCCCGAGTCCTACTTGGAAAGGGAGCGGCTAATAAATCCAAATTTATATTATATATTATATTATATATCTTAGCAGCTATTATATAGAAGATAAAACAAATACAACAGTGGATGGAAACTGCTAAAAACAGAAAGTTTGAGTTAAAATTAGAAGAAAACTCCTAATGATAAGGACTGATTGACAGTAGAGGGTCTCATATACACCATGGCTTGCTTTAATGATGTTTTGTTGAATTCACACAGCACCTTATGTCAAAGCGAAAGTAGGTTAGAGGTTAGCACATTGTGTGAATATCATAACATGTGATTTCCCCAATGTAGGCATTTCTCCCAGAAGTATAGATTTAAATTCCTATAAATTCTCTGCTTGTAGCACAACACCTCTACTTCCCATAGTTTCCCAGTTTCCAATGAAATTGGAAACTATGCTTACAAATTATAGAATGGATTAAGACATTACACCAACTCCAAATCATACTTTAAATATTCTTGTCTGTTCTGAAGCTCCAAAGAATGAATGATCAGGAAATTATAGCTTATTAATGTAAATGTCTTGAGAATTCTTTTTGAATGGTCCCTAAGATATAAGCAAGATTTACCTAATTTACCGATATGAATGACATAGAATGCTATGATTAATTAAAAATATGATGTCTTGCTTGCTCATACTTCAAAGGGAAGAGAGAAGAGGCTGTGTGGATGACCAAATATCTAATTCACATTCCAATTTATTATACTTATTCCATTGCATAGGAGTCATGTTGCCAGAGAAATCAAGTCGAGGAATGAATTCACATTATTATTTAATTACTGAATGAATGATCAGGAAATTATAGCTTATTAATGTAAATGTCTTGAGAATTCTTTTTGAATGGTCCCTAAGATATAAGCAAGATTTACCTAATTCTGTTTCAAACCATTAGATTAAAATGATCAGTGTAATTTTCCAACAAATAATGAGTTGAAATAATATTACAAGTAGTTCTTCAAACCTTAGTTTCACTTTTGAAATTCTTTTATACAATAATACAATACAATAGTAGAGTTGGAAGGGACCTTGGAGGTCTTCTAGTCCAACCCCCTGCCTAGGCAGGAAACCCTATACCGTTTCAGACAAATAGCTATCCAACATCTTCTTAAAGACTTCCAATGTTGGGGCATTCACAACTTCTGGAGGCAAGCTGTTCCACAGATTAATTGTTCTAACTGTCAGGAAATTTCTCCTCAGTTCTAAGTTGCTTCTCTCCTTGATTAGTTTCCACCCATTGCTTCTTGTTCTACCCTCAGGTGCCTTGGAGAATAGTTTGACTCCCTCTTCTTTGTGGCAACCCCTGAGATATTGGAACAATGCTATCATGTTTCCCCTAGTCCTTCTTTCTCTTAAGCTAAACATACCCAGTTCCTGCAACCGTTCTTCATATGTTTTAGTCTCCAGTCCCCTAATCATCTTTGTTGCTCTTCTCTGCATTCTTTCTAGAGTCTCCACATCTTTTTTGCATCGTGGTGACCAGAACTGAATGCAGTATTCCAAGTGTGGCCTTACCAAGGCATTATAAAGTGGTATTAACACTTCACGTGATCTTGATTCTATCCCTCTGTTGATGCAGCCTAGGACTGTGTTGGCTTTTTTGGCAGCTGCTGCACACTGCTGGCTCATATTTAAATGGTTGTCCACTAGGACTCCAAGATCCCTTTCACAGTTACTACTACTGAGCAAGGTACCACCTATACTGTACCTGTGCATTCCATTTTTGTTGCCTAAATGTAGAACCTTACTCTTTTCATTGAATTTCATTTTATTAGAGAGTGCCCAATGTTCAAGTTTGTCAAGATCCTTCTGTATCTTAAGCCTATCTTCTGGAGTGTTGGCTATTCCTGCCAGCTTGGTGTCATCTGCAAATTTGATGAGTTCCCCATTTATTCCCTCATCCAAATCATTGATGAAGATGTTGAAGAGTACTGGGCCTAAAACAGAGCCTTGGGGTACTCCACTGCATATTCCCTCCATGTAGATGCAGTTCCATTGAGGACTACACGTTGAGTGCGGTTGGTCAGCCAGTTACGAATCCATCTGGTGGTGATGCTGTGTAACCCACATTCTTCTACTTTATCTAGTAGTAGGTTATGGTCTACCTTATCAAAAGCCTTTTAGATGTAGATCAGAACTGGATTTGATACCTGGAAGGTATATGTAGAGGAAAAGAACTTTGGCTCAATGAATATAAAGGTGCTATTAAATAAGGAACTCTGCAAAGTATCTTGCTCCCTGGGGGGGTTGTGTATCTGGCATAAAATCTGCTTAATCTCATTAAGTTTTGGCTTCTTTGGAAATTCCAGTACTAACTACTGCTTTACTTGAAAATAAGAGGGTAGTTGAGGTACTTAGAAACAAAGCAGTTTGGAAATCTTGGCACTGTTCTCTAGCAGAGGAAAGAGGAACCAGCAGGATCAAATAGAGTTGAAAAACTTAAGAAAGAAAGAGGCTTAGCATGAGTAAGTCGAAACAAACTGTGCTTTGTAAGAATCTGTTGTGACAGCCAGCATGCATTAATAGGCATTGAAGCACTGGGTCTGGAGAGTGGAGAAGATATGATTCATTGTTGTGGCTCACCTGTCACAAAAAGGTTTTTAGAAAATCCTAAGTAAGACAAATTTGCTAATGGGTATTGTAAGGCTTCACTGATGACTTTTATGGATGGTATATTCTGTTTTATTTCTTTGGCTGGGACCATTTCTTGGCTATATTTCTATAGTGATCAGTGCCAAAATCAGGAATGAGAATCCACTACAAATTCATATAGGATGAGCCAACTCCGAAGGGATCGCTCATGTTTGGAAACAGATGAGAGAATTGAGGAACAATGGAATTTTCCTTGTGAATGTTACCCCTTGCACAGACGTAGTAGTGACCCTCTTGTACTCAGAGCCAATCCATTTAATTTGACTTGCATGATTGCCGCTGGTGATCGGTATTTGTTTTTTGTTCAAGTGGTTTGTTTGTTTTTTTGAGTCCAGAATAATCAGTGCTTTTGGCAAAGAGTATTGAAATGGCTGCATGGTAATATGCCAAATTAGGATCTGTTCTGGTTATGCATTGCTCAAAACAAAGCAACAGAAAGTGATTCTCACTGTATATTTTTTTGTAATCTGCCATTCTCTTAGGGAAAAATTACTATTCATGGGGACTAAATTCTCCGAAGGCAACTACTCTATAAAGGAAGAATGGAATGATAGTAGAAGTAATTTTGCTAAGAAGTTTGCTTGTGTTTCAGAAGATGAAGTAAAAGGATAGTCTATGGTTTTAAATAATTATCTATAATCCAACAGACATGCAATAATACAACAGAAAAAGAAAGAAGAGTATGATCAATAAGTTAACAGATGAACTATATTCATTCACACTTTGCAATATTGGAATAATCTACAAATACAATTGAAATAATATGTTGATGCAATAAAAAGCTATAACTCTATCATAATATAAAAATAATAAAAAGAGACAGAAATACAGTAGAGTGGATAAATATAATGAATTTAAATGCCCAAGGGGGGAAAAATTGGAGCTGTCACTGAATTGTCAATAATGTTGACACTAGTTATAGGAAAGTAGAGAATATTTCACATCTGGTGTTCACAAGTCAGAAGGCACTATTTTCTTTATTAGTACATAAGGTGCCCATGATCGATGAGGAAAATGTTTCTTAATTATTTAACCTCTGATACGTGGAGAGGTGCTTGTCCAAAAACATTTATTTTATTTTGAAATGATGGAAGTGTGGGCAATATTTAAGTTATGGGAAGAGTCAAACAGTTGTTATTCTCAAAAGCATATTAAAAGAGCTCTTGGCTTACCTCTCTCAGTTTTTTACCTTTCTCTCTACAGGCAAGCTTTAATCTCATAAACAAGGAAGACTTTCAATGGGTACATAACCATTCAGCACAAATATTAACTTAGCTTTCATCTTCACAGGGTTCAGAACAGAAGCAGCTCCCTTGTTACTTCTCAGTCATATACTGGATCATCCCGCACAGTCCGACGCTATCCAGCTGTAAATCATGATCATCTAACTTCCAATATAGTTCTCAATGGGAATAGATTTGAACAGAGCAGTACTGGGCCACAGATGATATATCAGGAACCTGTTTTGTCTCCCTGGGGTAAGATCTGAGTAATCACATGTTCTCTTTGTTTAGTTTTGTTTGTACGGACAAAAGGTCCTGGATGCGGGATTTAGGAGAAGTGGGCCTTTATTACACTGGGTGTAGACATATTGAGATTTCTTAGCCAGCATTTCCTCCAAGTTTATAATGAATGAGACTTTACATCATTAGTGATTTTTTTAAGGTATGTAAGACTGAGATAATGGTGCTGACTATACCTTGTTACCTTAATTACTTTCTTGTTTCTCTTAGCTGAATTATGCTGTCTGAAAAATAAAGCATGTATTGTTTTATTTCCACTTTTACTCAGATGAAAATTCAATCTCCAGACCAATTCATTATTACTTTATAGAGGGTAGCTTTTAATATCACACAGGCAGGTTTCTCTTTCATGTAAACAAAACTTTCTTTGTTTTCCATCTAATTTGCCTTCTTCACCCTCATTTACTCTGGAAATTTTTAAAAAGTTGGGGTAGAACAGAATGTTCCTGTGGAAAAGGAAACCTGTTCTGGCCGACAAACCCAGAGAGCATCTTGGAGCTTAAGTTCTTGAAGTCTGGAGTTATCCCACTTTTTCTTTCTCCTCATTCCTAAATATGTGAAGTTAATAATGTGATGAGAACTGAGAAGAAACAAGAGGGAATGTTCTTTTTAATCAATTCCAAATTGTTATAAAAGAATAGATTTTTCCACAGGAACATATTAACCCTTAATCCATCACCCCTGTCCACCAATATACCACCAAACATTTTGGATTTTCCCCCTCTCCTTGCTATTGAATGGACTACATTCTATTCCTGTGACAATCTGTGTATTGTCTTCCCTGCACTATATCAGCCTCTTCTTTCTCAGTATGAATTGAATTGAACAATGAACAAAACTTCCCTTCTCTTCATTGTTTTCTGCAGCATTGCTCTCCCTTAATCTTATTTGATTGTTCTGGCTTTGACTTCCTCTTTTCTTGGTTGGAGGAGTAAAGGAACAACCTAGTCATGCTTGTTGAGACAGGTGGAAAAAGTGGCATTGCCATTGTAGATTATTATTATAACAAAACATATCTTCTGAGAATATAGTTGTTGATCTCCTCTCATCGCCCATAAAAATGGGGACGGGAAACAAAAAAATAAAGGGAAAAGGAATACATTAGCTTTTAAACATGAACATTCTCAAGTGTGCTTTTATCTGGATCTTTTTCAACTCTTATCTGATTAAATCTTTCAATCATGTTCTCTTCGTTCATGTAAGCCATAAATCCTGTTGTCTGATATAGACTTTTGTTCTATATGATTCTTATAAAAATGCCCTTTGAAAGTTTATTAATATGAGAGTTCATTTAAAAAATACTATGTAGAAAAAAATATTTCCCCTTCTACAATCCTAATTTGGAATAAGTGGGATTCTGCAATTTAAATAGGAAGCAATCTCTCCCATTGAGGTGGCCAGTTTTCCTACTTGGTTTGCCTTGTCATTGCAGCAGGGAATTAAGAATAAAAGCCATTCCTGACTGCTCTGCTAAGGTTATACTTAGTTCTCCAAGTTTACTTTTGAGGAATAATAAACATTGCTTAAACTTTAGGCCACACAATAAAGTAATGTTTAATTTGCTTGAATCTGAGAGAATCATAACATACAGTATAACCAGAAAAGTTAATATGTTGCATGCATGCCAGTTCCCAAAACAAGTTGCTTAGACATAATATTTTATTCTGTGATGTGTCTCTTCTTTCTCTTGCAGGAGCTAACCTGACAGAAAAAATCAGGAAGATAAAAATAGTGTTCACTCCAACAATCTGTAAACAAACGTGTCACAATGGCCACTGCTACAATAATTGTGAGAAAGGAGACACTACCACCCTATATAGCCAGAGCGGACATGACCACGACCCCAAATCTGGTTTCCGTATTTGTGAGTCTTCCCAAATGTGTAACCTCTTATTTTCCCTCTTATTATCTACAGGAGCAGAAAAGAAACAATTTTATGTGACAGCCGTCCTACTTCTTGGAAATAATAGGCCAGTCTACGTTATCCTTTATTGCCATTCTCCTATTCTTTTTATAAGAATATCACAATTCTGATATTCACACCCCCACAACTTTAACAGGTGTGATTCCAACTCCCAGAATTCCCTCAGCCAGCATGCCATAGTACCCATGATGCATTAGGGAGTGCAGAAGGCTGCACTGACCTTCTTAGCTTATGGAAAGCTTACCTTACATAAGAGCTTAGGATAAAAGGAGCCCAATACTTGCTTTCTGTAACTGACTTTTATTGTTTGTTTGTTTGTTTGTTTGTTTGTTTGCTTCTTATCTCACCTAGAGACAACTCTGGGCAGTTTACAGTTTCTCTCACTTCTCTCATTTTGATTTCAGTGAGTGTATAAATTGGACAATAAAACTAACATTGGTTATATTGTATATTTAATTACTTTTCAATTATTTTATTCTATAATAACCTTCTCTACAGCAGACATGATAGAATTCAGTTTGTTAACACAGGGGAGAAGATTTTTCATACTCATTAGATGTAAGGCCAGGTTGGTAATTCAATTCCTCTAATATCCTTTCAAGGTGGGAGTGAGTGAATGTGGAGATACTGAGGTGCATGCATAGGCTATGTCTATTATTTCCCAATAATTCAGCTCCCGGCTCATCTGCCTTTGAAGCAAACATCCATACTTTTCCTCAATGCATTCAGTTTATTTTCTTTACAGATTTTTGCCAGATTCCATGTTTAAATGGAGGGCGTTGCGTGGGCAGGGATGAATGTTGGTGCCCATCTAACTCTACAGGGAAGTTTTGCCATCTACCAGTTTTAAAAGCAGAAAGGAGACAAATTCCAAATAGCCTGGCAAGCAGTTCTGTGAAGCATTCTATATATACCCTTCCTCTGTCCAATCAACTTGGTAAGCATTAATTGCATTACTTCTCCCTTCTTAGGTTAGTCATAGTGGCCCCCTGTCTAAGATTCTTGATATAAGATGTCTAAGTTCTGCTTTTGCTGCTGTGCAGACATTTGCTTATTGCGATCTCCAGAACTTAAAATATATTGCTCACTTAGCTTTCGTTAGCCTCTGCTAACATCGTCAGAGTGTAAAAACCATTAAAGAGATATCTACCTTTATACACTATTAATCAATTTGGCCCTTGCACGTGTGATAGGCCCATCCTGCAGGATGAGAAGATCAACTTCTATCCAGGAGTAGAGATCGATGGCAACCCCCCTCCCCCCCTTTGGATATGCAGATCTGCCTTAGGAAGACATAGCCAGCTCAGGTCAAATGCCCAGCAGAATTGCCTCAAGCCGTAATAGATATGAACAATGAGGAATGAGCTGGACCAGTTACAAGATCAAGGCAAAACAACAAATGAAGCTGGTTAATATATCAGATGTGCCTGTAAGGCGGAAGAAGAGGTGGGAGGTGTGGGAGGAAGCCAGAGGAAATACTGCAAAATGGACCTATGAACAGCCACTTGGAATGAAACCCATTCATAAGTAGGGGAGTCTGTCTGTCTGTCTGTCTGTCTCTCTCCCCCGCCCCTGCCACTTAATAGTCTTTAAACCAATTACAAAAAAAAATATCTATCTTGGAAGTCATCTATTTCAATAAGCCAAGACGTGTCAAAATGTAAATTCTTTTCTTTATTTCAAACTGGCACTGCTTCCTTGGTCTCGGTTATTTGGGGAATAGCAATTCCCCAATAGTGTTCATTTTGTTTCTATGTTTTATTGTTGTGCTTTATATCACCAACATTATAAACAAAAACTGCCTAGAGTCACTTAAATGTAGAAAAGATAAATAACTAAATAAATATTGGGTTGTTAAAGACATTGTTTATCTGCACCTGTCCTCTTTTCTTACCTGTGCACTCCATTCTCCTGCCTGGCAATTTATGAATATATGCACATAAAATATGGTTTTCTCACCCACATAAACAAAATCATTATTTGAAATTGTAGCTGAAATTCTGGAACAGAGATTTTTTTGGAAAGTACATACGGCTGTGTGTGATGTTTTTCTTTCATGACTGTGTGCAGTGTTTTTCTTTAATACCTGAATTCCAGAAGTCTGGCATATAAAAAGCAGGATTGTACAAGACATTTCAAATTCAAAACAGTTGTTTCAGATTTGAAACGGTTTGTTCTGAGCATTCTGGAAGTGCTTCAAGCTAAATTAAATACAGCATGTGGGGATGCTCGTCTGTTAGGATCAGATGTAGAGGGAGAATCAAGGAGGAAAAGCAAACCTCACTGCTGATGTTGAACACTAGTGCCTCATGGAATTAAGTGACATATCATATTCAGAGGAGTTAGATTGATTAGCTTCACATAGAATGACAGCATACTTTGGAGACCTCATAACTGTATAATAAGTCATCTGCATTGCAAATCAGAACATCCATCTAACCCAGCTCCAGTTATATGGGCTGTAATTTATAGCAGTCTCCCCCAGAATGTCACTTTCCAGATGTGTTGCAACTCTCAGAATTGTTGATCTGTATGTAATCACCACAATACGTTGCTCTGATGGTTATTTATCAGTTGTGACAGTCACCATTTGTTGTTTCCTTTGGGCTTCATTATAAACCAGATGTTATTTCACTTGCTTATATATTGTGATCCTTATGTGATTATTGCTGTTTTTTTTCAGGGAGAGGCACGTACTGTTTGATTTGAAAAACACTGTGGCTTTCTGAGGATAGAATGGATGCTAAAATTGTTCTTTGAATGATACCAGTCATTTTAGTGGTCTGGGAATAGGGGATCCAACTATTATTCCCCTGTCATGGTCAGATCACTCACTTCTCCGGCTTGACTTCCCCGGTGCTACCCCCTGCTGCAGGGAGGTGGAACCGGAAGGTATTAGATGGTTCCGCCCCAAGCGCCTGATGGAACCAGATAGGTTCCAGACGGAGCTTGGGCCACCTCCTGTGGACCTGACCTGCCCCCGAGTGGAGGACCTGGTAGACGCATGGAATAGTGCGACTACCGGGGCCCTAGACCGAGTGGCGCCTTTGCGGCCTCTCCTGCGGCGACGAACCACCCTGGCCCCTTGGTTTACCGAGGAGCTAAGGGTGATGAAACGCCACAAGAGACGCCTAGAGAGTCGTTGGAGATCCTCCCGTTCCGAATTTGACCGAGCACAGGCACGAGCCTATTTGAGGACGTACCTTGTGGCATTAAGAGCGGCCAAACGTCAACATTGCGCCGCTCTTATTGCGTCCGCAGATAACCGCCCTGCCGCCCTGTTTCGGGTGACTCGCTCCCTCTTGTTTGAGAGACCGCGGGAAGCCCCTTTACAGGGCAGAGCAGAGGAGTTTGGGAAATATCTACAGGACAAAGTCGCTCAAATCCGGATGGGATGGGCCCCTTTCAGTGGTCCAGTTGAGACGCCCGAGGCGAGTCTTGAGGGACCGCTCTGGGAGGAGTTTGACTCGGTTGCCATCGAGGATTTGGACAGGTTGCGTGGACGTCTGCGACCTACCACATGTTTATTGGACCCGTGTCCCTCCTGGCTTGTACTGGCATCCTGGGAGGTTACGCGCAACTGGCTCCTGGGCCTAGTGAACGCTTCGTTGGGTGAGGGGTTTCTGCCGGCCGCCTTGAAAGAGGCGGTTGTGAGGCCCCTGCTCAAGAAGCCTTCCCTGGACCCATCGGATCTAGTCAATTATCGTCCAGTCTCCAACCTTCCTTTTTTAGCGAAGGTTGTAGAGAGTGTGGTGGCACAACAGTTCCCACGTCACCTGGAAGAGAATGATTATCTAGACCCGCGCCAGTCCGGCTTCCGACCCGGGCACAGCACGGAGACGGCCTTGGTCGCGTTGGTTGATGATCTCTGGAGGGCCAGAGATAGGGGCTGTTCCTCTATCCTGGTCCTATTAGATCTCTCGGCGGCGTTCGATACCATCGACCATGGTATCCTGTTGCACCGGCTAGAGGGGCTGGGAGTCAGGGGCACCGTTTTACGGTGGTTTGGCTCCTACCTCTCTGGCCGGACGCAACGTGTGTTGGCAGGGGAGCAGAGATCGACCCGGAGCCCCCTCACATGTGGGGTGCCACAGGGGTCGGTGCTCTTGCCTCTCCTGTTCAACACATACATGAAACCGCTGGGCGAGATCATCCGTGGTTTTGGGGTGGGATATCATCTGTATGCTGATGATACTCAGCTATACATTTCCACCCCGAACCACCCCAACAAGGCCGTTGAAATGATGTCCCGGTGTTTGGAGGCCGTACGGGTCTGGATGGATGGCAACCGACTAAAACTCAACCCTTCCAAGACGGAGTGGCTGTGGCTTCCGGCCTCCCGGTTCAACCAGTTGCTTCCATCTCTGGCCATTGGGGGCGAGCAACTGGCCCCCATGGAACGGGTGCGCAATTTGGGCATCCTCCTGGATGCCCGGCTGTCCATGGATGACCATGTAACAGCCGTGGCAAGGGGGGCGTTCCATCAGGTTCGCCTGATGCGCCAATTGCGCCCCTTATTGGACCGGGATGCCCTACGCACAGTCACCCATGCGCTAGTGAAGTCTCGCCTGGATTACTGCAATGCTCTCTACATGGGGTTTCCCCTGAGATGCACTCGGAGACTGCAGTTGGTCCAGAACGCGGCCGCGCGGGTGATTATGGGGAGGACTAGATACTCCCCTGTAACACCTCTCCTGCGCGAGCTGCACTGGCTTCCTGTAGTCTACCGAGTGCGTTTCAAGGTTTTGATTATGATCTTTAAAGCGCTTCATGGCACAGGACCTAGTTACATGCAGGATCGCATCCTGCCCCATACATCCCTACGACCAATGCGCTCACACAGAGAGGGACTTCTTCGGGTGCCGTCCGCTAAACAGTGTCGGGGGGCGACACCCAGGAGCAGAGCCTTCTCTGTGATGGGCCCAGCCCTGTGGAATGACCTCCCCCGTGACATCAGGATTATTTCCGATCTCCGCTCCTTCCGTGTACAGCTGAAGACCCACCTCTTTCAATTATCTGGCCTGGCTCAACCGTAAATTTTTTCTTATTCCTCCTGACAGTCCATTTAAATTTTTTAAATTTTTAAATTGTATTACTAATGGGGTATTTTAATGGTGATTTTTAACTGTCTAAATGTGATGTAATTTGTTACCTCCTCCGTGCATGTATGTCTTTGTATATGTGTATGTTTATGTGTTTGTACATATGTTTTATGTTTTATATGTTTTATTGTACGCCGCCCCGAGTCCTGTCTGGAAAGGGAGTGGCTAATAAATTCAAATTTATTATTATTATTATTATTATTATTATTATTATTATTATTATTATTATTTTAGTTACTTTTTAACAATGGCTTGTAATAGAAGGAAAAGTCAAGTTTCTAATGATAATTTTCAACATTTTCTTTCAGCTTCAATATACCCTTCCCTGGTGAATGTGCATGTTAACCATCCCCCAGAAGCCACCGTGCAAATTCATCAGGTGGCTAGAGTAAAGAGTGACTCTGAGCAATCAGAAGAGAACAGTGTGGAAAGTGTACAAATATCCCAGCTTCCAGTGGCCTCCCATTACGATAATAATGTCACCTCAAACAATAATGTTGTCATTGAAAGCAACCAGCAACAGAGGTCCCAGGGCTTCATGGGAAAATGTTACCTGGAGACAGTACATGGAAAGGTTAGGAGCAACTTTCTTTCTGGGTTTTATATGAACATAAAGCTCTTCCACGGTGCTCAAGATGTAGCGTTAACCTATGCAATCTCATGTCTTTGTCTTGGTAGATGAGCTGGTTTATTTGTGGCTCAGTTACCAGATTAGAATTACTGAAAATATGATCTTTTCCATTTGCAGCTCCAGTGCTGCAAAACTTTGGGGAGCTATTTTCCCATTGGGAACTTTGTCTTGTGTGCCTCCTGGCCTCAGTATATAGACATTTCCCCCTTATCCTCATCATAGAGCAAAGTTGGAACCCATAGCCTAAGAATGTCACAAAGCACCTTAGTCACCCATTTATACTCTTTCCATAGGATGAAGAGACCACACTGCTGAAATCCATTGGCAAAATATTTAATTATTGGCAGTACTGTATTTTTGTAAACGAAAATACGGATTGCCATTAGGGTACTTTGCTCTTTTCATCAGAGTCATTGTAGCCCCCTGCAACCTACCACAAATAATACTCACTATCATGCCATAAAGATTAACTCACCATAGCATCATGGCAACATAGATTCTGTTTAAACAGATGGCACTAACCAAATTTATAAAAAATAGAAAGAAGGTCTTTATACTGAGGGAGAAGACTATGAAAGGACAAAGCCACAAGGGCAGCTATGTCTCAACCTAGGAGTTTAAATAGAGAGAGAATGTTAGGTGATTCGGAATAAAGAAAAACAATGTAGTTTCATCAACTGAGCATGCTTAGCTGGGCATGTAAAATGTTAGAAATGCTCATTTTCTTATTTTTTAAAAATATATTCTATGAAAAAGTGGGGTTAATGCTTCAGAAAATCAATGTCTAATCAAGGCAATAGGCGCAAATACTTGAAAATGCTGTCATTTAAGCATATTAAAATATGAATCTACATGGGCAAAGTTTTTTTTAAAAAAATGAAAAAAAATAGGAAATTATTTTTTTACTTTTGTTCTACTGTAACTTCTCAGTAATACAGAGCCAGTTGTAAAGGATAGAAGAGCTTCATATGATAAAGGTGATTAAAGAAGAGAAGAAAAATACTAGTTGTGTGTTTCCCAGCTGAAGAAATGAACCAAGGACTGGTTTTGCCTAAGGTGCCCCAGGCTAGAAATGATTTCTTTTCCCCATCTGAGAAGACAGGAATCACTGTCAAAAAAAGGCAAACCCAGAGTGTCAACACTGGTGTAGAAAAAAGCCTTGCATCGAATTATTGGATTGTAGTTCTGGAAGGAATCTATCTATTGATTCATTTTTAAAAATGAAATGATCACCAATTAGATTGTTGGAAGAAATGTCCATTTGGGTTCGGTTCCAAGTGGGAAGAAAGACACTGGAAACATGGAGACTGCTTGGAAAGATGGTTTAATGATGAACAGGACTACATGGCTTGAGGCCTTGGGCAAAAAGGGAAGAGATGCTGAGAGTGCCTGTGTTTTATGCCCCCTCTGGGCTTTGAATTTGAGCTTGTATTCTGATTGTTTGTCTGATTCCCATGTGGCCATGCAGGGGTAACTTTGTAGGTTGTATTTGTGTCTCAGGCTTGGTTGAGCCTTGCTGGGTGATGATGTAATGAAGGGGCTTTTGGCAATTCCTATTATGGCTCTGCCTGAAGGAGGTAGATCTTTGTTATGTAGAATAGACTGGTTCAGGTCTTAATGGTCCATTGACAAAGGGGGTGGGACAGAGTTTCTACCTCCCTTTTAGGGGGAAATATTCTGCCCTTTTAATATTTCCTAAAATATCTCAGTTTCCTAGAAGAGAGGTAACTTCCTACAAGATAAAAAAGTATTATTTTTGGCAGTGTAGCAGCAACTTAAAACCAGGATGGTATGCTGTAATTGCTTTCGTTTGCACATTACTATAGCACAAAGTGGTAGCTTGAATTGGAGAAACCATAGAAGGGCAGTAATGTATTGCTGCCTTTTGAGGAGCACCCACATTGCAACTTCTTGCACTCTTGTTTGATAATACAATGCAATGCAATGCAATGCAATGCAATGCAATGCAATGCAATGCAATGCAATGCAATGCAATACAATACAATGCAATGCAATACAATACAATACAATACAATACAATACAATATAATAGCAGAGTTGGAAGGGACCTTGGAGGTCTTTTAGTCGAACCCCCTGCCTAGGCAGGAAACCCTATACCGTTTCAGACAAATGGCTATCCAACATCTTCTTAAAGACTTCCAGTGTTGGAGCATTTAAAACTTCTGGAGGCAAGTTGTTCCACTGATTAATTGTTCTAACTGTCAGGAAGTTTCTCCTCAGTTCTAAGTTGCTTCTCTCCTTGATTAGTTTCCACCCATTGCTTCTTGTTCTACCCTCAGGTGCCTTGGAGAATAGTTTGACTCCCTCTTCTTTGGGGCAACCCCTGAGATATTGGAACACTGCTATCATGTCTCCCCTAGTCCTTCTTTTCATTAAACTAGACATACCCAGTTCCTGCAACCGTTCGTCATATGACATTGAAATGTCTACGTTTGAGGCAGGTGCATTCTGTTTCCCCTGGAGATTTTGAATGCAGAGTAGGAAGCTAATTTAGTAGATTCAGTAGTGCGAATATCTTGAAGCAGTTTCCAGGTGTCCAAACAGCTCTTTTCATTAATAAAGACAATAAAGATGATTCAGGCAGACCCTGGAAGTGCAATCATCTTGAATTCAAACATTTTCTTCAGGTCTTTGTTGTTCTCTGTCTGACCCAATATATATTCAAGAAATCTAGGTCTAAAGGTTGCCCTTTTAAAAGCTATTCTGTTGTCAGTAGATCATAGATAAAGTGCATGGAAAAAACATTCTTACTCAGGAAACAAATACCATTATGCTAATTTCCCTTGTAGCTTCTTGGGAAACTTCGTCCATGTGATCCTCTTTCTCTTTCTCCCTCCCTCCATCCCTTTAAAAAAAACAACAGCCAAATAATTATATGAGAAAAGATTGTGCCTATTCTGTTGTACAGTTATTTAACTGGAGCAAAAAAAAAAAAAACAGAGCAGAAAGCATTTTTGTCTTCAGATTCAATCTTGATGCCAAATTTATGGGTATGTGATCCGTGGGCACATGGCCATTTGGGGTGGGTGGGTGGATTACTGCCAGTGTTGGCTTGTTGATTGCAGTTGCTCAGTTCTAAAGGGGAAGACTACAATCCATAGGCCTTTGGGGGCAGGAATAAATCAATGAAAAATCCTAGACAGATATGTCCCCACTTGGTAATATATTTCAGTCTGAGAATAGACATTTATTTTATCTTATCCAAAGGCTTTGCTTGATTGTATCGTTTTTAAGACATGATCCATTGGTCAACACCTCATACCTAATATTAATTCCTTAACTTTTCAAGGAACAAAGAGAAAGATGAGTTTTCACTTTCATGTATGAGGGATTATTTACTCGCTTAAAATATATAATTGACTCTGACAGCATCAAGTTTCTTTTTTAGTTATAGTGTATTGTATCATCTCTTTGCATCTATGAGCAAAGGGCAAAGGGAAGAGTGTCTGCCTCTGTCTCTTACCTGGCCTGTTGTTAATTAAATGAGTCTATGTTTAACATGGGGATGCAGTGGCTCAGTGGCTAAGACACTGAGTTTGTCGATCAGAAGGTTGGCAGTTCAGTGGTTCAAATCCCTAGTGCCGCATAACGGAGTGAGCTCCCATTACTCGTCCCAGCTTCTGCCAACCTAGCAGTTCGAAAGCGTAGAAAAATAGGAAGATAACAGCGTTCCATGCGCCTTTAGCATTTAGTCATGCCGGCCACATGACCATGGAAACATCTTTGGACAGTGCTGGCCCTTCAAAATGGCGATGAGCAACGTCCCCTAGAGTCGGGAACAACTAGCACATATGAGGGGACTCTTTACCTTTACCTTATGTTTAACATACATATAGAATTTCCTGTCCATCTCTTTTTCTTTCTTCCTTCTTTTCGAAATGTGATTTAAATTAACTTTAAAGTTAATTTAAATTAATGTTATTACTTAAAGTTATTTAACTTTATTATTCAACTTTATTTATTAAATTTATTGTAAATTTAAAGTACGCTTTTCTATCTAGGTTTTTCTTAATAAATCTAAATTTTGTTCCAAATATGGTGAATGTCTGTTAGCATTCAAATTGCAGCAGAGCAAAGTCCATTTTCTGCATTCAGGATAACTACATTATGACTATTTTATGTTTTAATGGGACATCACGCTGTTTAATAACCCAGCGTTGTTTCACTACCCTACTTATCTTAAGGAGTGTATTTAACAAGGGTTCCTGCTAAATTCAAAATCTCTACTATGCACTCTACTTTCCACAGGAAGTCATGCTTTTGTGAGTCTTTCCTCTACCTCTACCATGTTTTTTCACATTTTCTTTGTTCTTTGTATTTGGGAGTGATGAGATTCTAATGTCACTTTTTCATCTCCAGTGTGCTGATCCATTGCCTGGTCTCGCAAGGTATGAGGATTGCTGTGGAAGCGTGGGAGCCTTCTGGGGTCTCAGCAGATGCATTCCATGCCCAGTGAAACCAGGTAACTGCTTTTCTAAGAAGAACCTTTCTAGCCCATATTTCCTCCAGATGTGTAGGAATATAATTCCCACAATTGCCAAACAACATATAATCTAGCACATCTGGACTCCCGGAGGGCATTTTGTTGGGCAAGGTGACTCTAGTCTCTACTAGACATTTTGTAATATGATCTATTAAAAAGGACATAAATAGAATGTGATACCTAATGTAAACACATTTGTTATAGGAAGTTGGCAGATCTGGATGTTTTTAGGACACTGATTCCTGTTTGAATTTGATGTTTTCTCTCATCCAGGCAAATAATATGCAATGTATTATTTTTTCTGATTCTTACTTGGCTACAGTGTTAATTTAGGTGACTTAGTTCCTGGCTCAGAGCTTTCAACAATCCTTCCATACCACCTCCATAAAACCCACAGTTAATCATGATTTTTCTGATTCAAAGGCATTAGTCAAGAGGAAACTGCAAAAACGTGCCCATCATTTTAAGAGATGTGGCTGCAGATTAGTTTAGGAGGTTGCATACTCAGCCTTATGCATTATGGGCCTGCTTTAGATGAACTCTTGGCAGAGACTTTGGAAATAGCAATACTTCAAACAATTGGCATGACTGAGTCTAGATCCCATTCCAAAGACATAGATATCTGGTTCTGTGTTTTCTTTTCCTGATGTAAAACAATTGCAGGGGATAGTTTAGTTATTCTCAAAAATGCATGGCCTTCCAGTTGGACTATTACTTAGGCCAACTGGTAAATGTCGCCTTGGTGAGATGGGCAGCATAGAATTTAAATAAATAAATGAAATAAACAAAAAAATAAATGGAAAGAGAGACTGATTAGGATTGTTATATAGGCAAAAAGTATTTTCAATATTTTGTTAGACTTTGGGGGAAGTATCGTAATAGGTGGTTAATACGGGTATCCAATCCTCTCTTTAATCTACACCATAGAAAGTGGAATGGCCATAGTTATGGATAGGTGAATTCTGAGCATGCCTTTTGTAGACAATAAAAGGGACCCCGGCACAGAAGATGCCCACTTAATGACTTAAAACAGACATAAGCTATGTCTCTGTGATCAAGCACCACACTTTGTATTTTATTATTGTACTTTGTATGCTGAGTCACAATAGCTAGGGATCAGTGATGTGTGGTGAGGTTTATGGCTGGTGAGGCACTGACACAGTGGTGGGTTTCAATTTTTTTTAGACTTGTGGACTTCAACTCCCAGAATTCCACAGCCAGGCATGCTCAGTTCCGATTTAAAGCGACAGCATTTGTTTTTCTCCTTTGCGAAAGAAGTTTTCTTCTTTCTTTTTCTTCTCCTTTCCCCTCCTTCCTCCCTCTCTCCCTCCCTCCCCCCCATCTCAAACACACACACACACACACACACACACACACGTTGGATTGGACTATCTCTCCTATCCCATTCCCTCTCTCTCACTCACTCTCTCTCAAACAAACACACACACACACACACACAAAGTTGGATTGGAGGGAAGAACACCAGCGAGGAGACCACAGGAAGAGGCAGGAAGCCAGTCAAAGAGCCATACTGGAGCACACACACTTTCCCCCAGCCCCGGAAGGATCCAGCCCAGCTTCACTGATTACAGGTTTGAAAAGGCAACGTGGCTCTCCCTGCAATCAAACTACACCCCAGGGAGAGCACAAGCGAGCCAGAGTCCTTCCCTCCAGCTTTTGCCCAAAGCCCCACACCAGGAGGATGAAGTTTGAATTCCTCCCCCTCCCTCCGACCCACACGTACCTTTTCCACCTGTTTCAGAGAGGATTTCAACTCTGCTCTTGTCTCGGGTCCTCTGAAGAAGCCCCGCCCAAACGAGCGCCCTCTATTATGAGGCAGGAGAACTGCGTGCCTCACCTACATCAGGAATTTTTAGGCTTTTAAGCCTTGCTTAACTCTGCTCGAGTGATCATAAAACGCCTAGTCAGACTAGATGAGGCATGCAGTTCTCCTGCCTCATAGTAGAGTGCACTTTTTTAGAGGCTTTTTAAAACAGTTAAGCAGAGTCATCCACGGTGGCCTGAGGCCTGACCTCAGCTCTCGCCTTTTTCCTTTTACATTTTTTTTCTTTTCATGATGCCTCCCCTGACTGCACGTCACTGCTAGGGATGTTTTGTAATGATGCTCATTTTGAGGGACTGTACTGTTTCTCCAATTGCTGAGCATGTATTACAGGCAAACAAGAAGGTTATGTCTATGTTAAATTAAATGCCCTTGTGATAAAGATAGAGATAGAGTGGGGATAGAGATAGAGATAGGGATAGGGATGGTGACAGGGATACAGAAACCGATACATAGACAGAAAGACGGACAGATATCAGGCAGCATAATGAATTTTATGGCACCAACTTTAACTATATTGCTTGGCTTCCTGTCACCTCCCTACAATGGAGCACTCCCTATAGTTTATCTTGAATAGATCAAAGTGGTTTGACTGATTCCAATGGGAGAATGCAGTCCTGTACAAAACTAGGTGCCAAGTAAACCATGTAAGGCTTTATAGGCAAATAACAGCATTTTAATTGCCTCAAGAAGTCTGTTGCCAACCAGTGCATGGACCAGAATATTGGTGCACCAACAAACACCAGTCAGCACATGAACCATTGCATGCTGAACCAACTGTAACTTCTGAGCGATCTTCGAAGGCTGTCTCATGTAGAGTGTGTGGCAGTAATCTAACAAGTACATAAAGATCTTTCCATTCCAGATACTGGCACACCAACCAAGCTGGGGAAAGATTCCCCTGGTCAGGCCTTCACCTGTTGTAGTAGCAGGAAATATGAATTCAGGAGAACCTCCAGGTCATAACCAGTTCCTTCAGGGGTTATGAAACTCCTTATGAGACATCTCTGGAATAGACAGAGAACCTCAATGGACAAACAGCAATAGCACTTAGACTTATATACCGCTTTACAGTGATTTCCAGCCCTCTCTAAGTGGTTTACCGAGTCAGCATATTGTCCCCAACAATCTGGGTCCTCATTTTACTCACCTGGGAAGGATGGAAGGCTGAGTCAACATTGAGCCTGGTGAGATTTGAACTGTCAAATTGCAAGCAGCCGGCAGTCAGCAGAAGTAGCCTGCAGTACTGCACTCTAACCACTGCACTACCGTGGCTCATATTAACTTCATCTTATTGGGATTCAATTTAAGCCTGTTCTCTCCCATTCAATCCTCTAGGGACTGGACAGGATTTCAGCAGCATCATGGATGACAAATACCTGTCAAAATTGCTATTATTAATGTCTCTAGGTTTTAGAGTGCCAGTTGTCTATCACTGCCACAACATTCCTTCAGTCTTAGAACACATGGAAAGTAGGATAGGCAACATTTGAAGATTTGGAGGGTACACCTCTTCTCAATCTTTTTGAGAGCACAGGAATCCATCTGGTGGTGCTATGCTGGGACCAGAAGGAATAAGGCTGATTTTTCCCCATTTCTTTTGGCTTTGGACGGGACAGAAGATATGAGTGGGAGCACAATATTTTCTGGAACAAACTTTTCTCATTCCTATCTTAAAATTACCCAAGGGCTGAAAAACACATACTGACTGAGTCATATCATTTCACTGCAAAAATTCAGCTGTGATTTGTGGATGCTCAGTTGTCTATCTATGATTTCAGCACCCATGCATGTTCCTATTACTTTAGTCAATTTTATTAGATTTTTTGAAGATTTTCAGACAAATCATAAATAATTCCAGCTTTTTTTCATTTTCTCAAACAGGAAAAAAATACTATGTATTGAAATGGATAGTTTTGAACAAGGTATTCAGTGCATTCTGTGAATGAACCTCCCACTGAGTTAATTTGAGTTGGCAAATAGCTGGCAGATTGCCCAGATAAGGTCAGAATCATTGGCTGAACACTATTACAGTGGTCATGCCAAACTTTGTGGTTGAATAGAAAATATTATGAAGCCCCAAATCCTTGCCCATCTATGACAAAAACAATAATAAAATAACTCTAATAAAGGCATGAAAATAGTTATTGAAGCCTCTGAAAGAAATGCTTCCAATGAATGTCATAGTGGTACCCCAAAGGCTGGGTACTCAAGCTGAGTATGTTGAAAGACACATTTAAATGGGAAAAAGAGTTGATTTCATGGAAATGGAATTTATGTAGAGCATTTAATTAAGAATGCATGTATAGGAGCTTTTCCATCAAGTAGAATTTCGGCATAATTTAAGAGTGGGTTACTCATCTTTTTGGATAAATCCCTAAAGATTTAAGAGACTTTACTATTCTAAGGGTTAGCAAAGTCTCTGTATTTAATGTGCCGTTGTTGTATTGACTTTCTTTAACTTATGAGACTTTTCTAGTGAAGTGCAGTTGGACGTATTGCACTAATTGTTCGTTATAAAAAGGAGGGACCAAACAATTCTAATTACTTAAGTAGATTCTCAATTGTGTAATTGAATGAAACAACTGAACGTATTCCAAACACTAGAGATTTTTTGAAGTGTGCTCTTGATAGTATGCAACAAGAAATTTATACAGTATGCTGTAATAGAATTATGGGTCTAAAAGAATCCATCCCAACTTCTATTTCACCAAACATTCACACAACCATCTTTCATGAAATTACTAGGTATTCAAACAGTTTAAAATCAATTGTGAATTTTAAGCAGTGTTTTTTTTAAACATTTAATGCACTTTAATTCACGAGAATGGCACTATTTTGGTAAAATGTTCAACTGAATGATCGAAAGCCATTCAAATGCAGCTTCCTTCCAGGAAAAGAGAAAAAAGCATTAGCCCCATATGCTTTGTATACAGCAAGCTAATTTGTTAAAAGGGGATTTGCTGTAGTGGGAGTGGTGGAACTGGTGGGGCAAGTGATGACAAACAATTCCCCAAGCAACCATATTGGACCCCATATGATGAACTGATCTCAAGCTTATAGCTATTTCAACATGCAGCTTTGTAAATCTAACAATTATATCCATATGCTCCTGAACAACATGGGATGAATCTTTGAGACCTGCTGCATGTCCACTGAATGTCCCCAAATTCTCTATTTTTAATCAAGAGCTCTCCAGGGAACTTTGGATCTGCCATATATGGTACCGAATATGTTGTTCACGAGTTTGCTAAGCTTCTAGGGATGGCATCAGGAATGGAAAGATTTTTTTTCTGTGAAGTTTCTTTAAGTGGCTTAGCTTTGGCTCTAAATATCTGTAATACAAATATTTTCTGCTGTTTACAAAGTAGAGAGATCCATTGTTTTATTTCAGTGAATGAGAAACTCAAGAGCATGAACAACTTTGCAAAGGATACTGCTGGGGTTGACATAATATTCTATTATTTAATGTTTCACATTTTAAAATGAAGGGCTTTTTAATGGTTGTTTGCTTTTACAGTGAATTCACATAAAAATTCCAAACAGAAGTCTGGTTTAGACTCAAAACCTCTCTTGCAATTGGTCATGCAAAGCAAAAGAGAGAAGGGAGGGAGGGAGGGAGAGAGAGAGGGAGAAAGGGAGGGAGGGAGGGAGAGAGAGAGAGGGGGAGAGAGGGAGGGAGGGAGGGAGGGAGAGGGAGGGAGGGAGGGAGGGAGGGAGGCGGCATCAAATTGTTGCCGGAGATGCAGGATCATTAGTTATCTGAAATAATTCACATGACAGTTTGGGGAAGTAAAAAAAGAATGATTCAGAACAATTTAAAGAGAGGATTGTTGTAATTACTGTAAATGTCAGTAGATGAAAGAAGGATCCATTAAAAAGGAAAAAACACATTCATTAACTTTAGATTCTAGGTAGATGATGAGTGCAGTTGTCTAAAAAATGTTTATGGAGGCTTGAAATCCAATATAATATATTTTGACTTTCCAGTGAATAAGATTCTTCCTACACATTTAGAAAATATTTTTAATTTTTGGTTAATATTTTAACATTTTGATTGTCCATTGTGATAAGGCATGCCTCCTGTTTATGGTTCAGAAAAGATATCTTTATTCGACGGGCATATATGCATCTGATCTCCCAATAGTATGACAGATCTTTTATCTGAGGAAAACTGTAAGGACAAGCTGTTTGCTTGCAGAATAACAAGAAACTGAATTGATATGGGGAAAACAGAATGTTGTCCAAAAAGTTAGGAGACATTTTGGTCTTTGGCCACCTACAGATCATTGAATCATTACTTTGGGGGGTAGGGCTTATATTAGGTGCACATATAAAACATGCTAGGTCTTATTTTCAGGATAGGTCTTATTTTGGAGAAAACGGGGTATATAGCTGCTCCAAATTATGTTTGAAATTCACCCTGTCAAAATAAAGTTGGGCACTTTGGTGAGGTAATGTTGAAGGAGAAATGCACTGGCAACTATTTACTCTGTAAATCATTGTAGTCATACCTCATTTTCTGGTGGTGGTTCAAGGTAAATATGTAGTGGAATGTGCCCAACAATCATAATATCAGCCCTTTTAGGTGGACCAGACCAGGAAGGCTAAAACTATTTTTTATTGAGATTGGCTATAATAGCAGACTGTTGCAAGTCTGAGTGTGCTGTATCTCCCTCTGCAGAACTTACTTTCCCCAACATAGTCTGTTTCTAATACGTGACTGTTCCTATGTTTGGTTGTAGTAACAGGATGATGACAATGCTGATAATACAATACAATACAATAGTAGAGTTGGAAGGGACCTTGGAGGTCTTCTAGTCCAACCCCCTGCCTAGGCAGGAAACCCTATACCGTTTCAGACAAATAGCTATCCAACATCTTCTTAAAGACTTCCAGTGATGATAAATGGTATTGCAAATATCATGCAATAGTGCCATCTGATGATATAGAATATTTACAATAATAATAGGTGAAGTAGGTGAGAGAAAGGGAGAAATAATGGTTTTCCCAGGGAATTTTCCCAAAGATATTTTTTTTTCTTATTTCCAAGAGGCAACTGGGCATTCTTGTTTTTCTTTGAAGTTGTTTCGCTTCTCAACCAAGAAGCTTCTTCAGCGCTGACTGGATGGTAGGGAATGGAAGGATTTATATTCCTTGCAGACGGCTGGTCATTTGCATTCTTTTAGTGAGTTGTTAAGGCCACCTGGAGGCTTATCTGTGTCATTCAACCATGACCTGGATGATTAAGAATTTCCATAGACTCCCAGGGACATTATATTATAAAGAGTTGATAATGCAATATCCATGCAATGAAATTGCTGCCTAAGTTATAATATCTCAACAGCCAACAAATAAAAGCAGTGTATTTGTCCTGAAAAAAGTCCACCAAATCCACCAAGAACCCAAATACAGTGTGTTCTGAATAACTTCCATTCGCTGAACCTTCATTTTGCCTTTTTTCTCGGATGCTTAGCACTGTTTCCCATTATAGAGTTTTTTTTTAAATAAATGAACAATCAGAATAACTGGGTTGGCAAATTGTGGAGGAAACAGTTTTTTTCAGATCATTCCACTTTGCAGATTGGATGTTCCTTGATTACCTAATTACTTGTGGAGGATAAAGTGGATTATACATAAATTCTCTGGAGTAGAAGGGTGCATGTTCATGCATGCCTAGGAGAAAACTAACAGGGTATAATGGTAAACATTGTTAAAATTAGACTGAGTAAACCAACTTCATTGCAGAACTGTCTGGATTATTTTTCATTCTTTATTTATGCCAATATATCTCACAGGACTGCAACAGGAGAGAGTGTATAAAATGAGAGGAAGTTTTCATATATTGTACATGTTCTGAGTTCTCAAAGGAAAGTTGAGATATAAAAACAAGATTAAACTGCAGTACAGCACAACATAACACAATGCAATAGTGTATCCTATTAGAAAAGGAAGAAGTGAAAAGGGGAATCTGAATTGTCCATCCATGGTGCAATTTCTCTTTCTCTTCATTTAGCTTATCCAACAATAGAAAATGGACATGTTGAGTGCCCACAAGGATACAAAAAACTGAATCAGAGTCACTGTCAAGGTAGGCAGCCATTTCTTTTTAATTTTTCATTTAGGTAAAAATATACTCAATGGCGACTAATTACACTGACAACCATATTTTTTTTTCCTGGCTGCATTTTGGAAGTGTATGTCCACTGCCTTCTTCCTGATCTTCGCCTTCTTCCCTAGTGTATAGCCTTGGAGTTCCTCTCATAGAAATACTAACCTATCCTGATGCCACTTAACTTTTCCTCCTTAGCAAGACTGGTCAAGTGGTGTGACCTGCTCAGATAACAATGAAGAACTTGTGCCAGGATTACTGTTACTGTACTTATGTATATATCCCCTCCACTGTAGTTTCCTTAGTTACTAGAATGGAAATATCTGTTGTAGTTAAATCGATGTAAATCAATTACAATTGATATTTGACAACTTTGAACCTTCCTGCTTTGAAGTCAATACTCGCTGCTTTCAGGCATGAAATCTGGTCTTGGTTTATTGGTTAAGACCAATGCTGCCTTCCAAGAGATTTAAATTCTTCCAACATTTTAACTGTGAAATATACATAATGATAAACATTTCTGAGGTTTGATAAGTTGTAATTAATAATGTAACAACCAGTTTTATTCCAAGTATAATATTCCTTGTAAATATTTTAAATAAGAGTTGTTTTCTATAACCTAAGGCAAAATGGCTACAACATTTTTGTTTTGTTTTGCAAATGTATATCTATGTGTAAAAGTAAAAACAGCTAAGAAGATTGGAAACTGAATCTGAGTATTTAAACAGATTTCAAAGTTGGCACATGTCTAGTCTCTGGGGCAAGATTATTCCATAAGATAGGAGCCACTGTGAAGAAACACCACATCCAAGGGTCAATGGATCTAAATCATAAAAAGAAGCCAGGTTTGTTGCACCTGGGGAAGGCAGACCTGCAAGTACAGTACCTAGAAGCCAAGCTATATAGGACTTTCAATGTAAAAAACAACACTTTGAATTATACCTGGAAATCTATTGGATACTCACAATACATATTTCAGATGGCTGAAGTGGCTCTCACCTGCCAGTATGCAGACAGGTGCATTTTGCACCAAGTACCTTTTCTGAATAGTCTCATAGAATGTATTGTAATCTAAGTAATCTGAGTCTGAGGTACCATTACCATTATGGTAAAATGGTAAGATCCATTTTAACACCACTATTTGCTAATATTTTTCCATAAGTTAATAAATTCAGTGCAGTATTCATTGTATTTTAATTTAAATTCAGGCATTACCAAGATAACAGGCTGGGGAGGAGGGTGTAAAGAATTCCACATGAAGTTTATTGGAAGTACACTAGATTTGACAACACTGCACTTGTTAGCATGAAATAAATTCTATCTAACTGAACAAAAATCCATTAAGAATATGTCTGAACAGATGCATTACTGAAAAATGATTGCTAGCTTGGAAGTTATTTTTTTAAAGGTGCTTACACTGGGAAAATTTACATTAAAGCAAGCCTGTGTCAGAAAGGTGAATGTTTTAAATAATGAAAGCAGACTAATTTACTTTTTAAAAAGGAAATTAAATTTATAGTTAATTAAAATAAAATGAAGAAGCAGACGTCTTCATATGTTAGAGGATGGTATGAATGGAAATAATTACAAATTTTCTATGGGCAAAATAACCTACATGGACAGATTATTATTTGATATTTATTTATTTATTGAATTTATATTGCCGCAGCTCAAGGCAGTTTACAGAATAAAAACCATATTTAAAACAATAAAAACTAACAAAAAGAATCAAATAAATCAATATAGTAGAATATAACAAAGTCACCTCCCACCTCCCAACCTGGCGACAGCAGATCACATGAGCCACTTAATGGTCTCCATCCCGCTCTGGGTTCCCCAGACCGCTGGCAGAACCAGGGCTTCAGCACTTTCCAGAAGAGTATTAGAGTGGGGGCCATTCTAAACTCTGGGGGAATGATGTTCCAGAGAGAGGGAACCTCCATGGAGAAGGCCACCAGGTGTATCTCCTTTGGGAATGGGATCCGCAACATTCCCTGCCTCCCTGCTCTGATGGGTCAGGTAGATGTGACCTGGAAGAGATGGTTCTCAGATAACCTGGTCCCAAGCCATGATAAATACAAATAGTAAAATGGATGGGATTTTATATCTTTTTAGTGAGTGAATGTTTTACAACATGAGTGAGGCAAATATCACAATACTAAAATGCTAATGTAGGGGAAATCATACTTTGCTGTACTTACATTTAATATGTAGGATGTTGTGGTCTAATCTATGCACAGATGGCCATTTTAAGATTCAGAGATGCTTATCAACAAATTTCTTCGAACATCTTTTTGCTTTACTACTGTAAGTATATAAAGCAAGTACCTTGAAAACATAATCTTGAAATATGCCAGTCACAGCGCGGCCTGGTGCATATTAATTCAGTAACTATATTTACACTGGCTAAACAATGGAGTTGTACAGGTTTCAAAAATGGTTTGGAATAAATACTTTGGACCTCACTGAAGTGAGAGCATAGCATCTGGCTTCTTTCAGACTTTCTGTGACCCTGAAAAAAGAAACATCTGCTTTATGGAATTAGTTCATTAAAATTAACGCGACTCTTAAAGTAAAGGCAACCTTTTCCCCAGACTCATTACGTCTGTTAAAATATTTTAACTCAATTCTCAATATGAGAAGCAAAAACCATTTTCATTCCTAGATTTATCAATAACAAATTATTATTATTGATCCATTTATGACTGAAAATATACTGAGGTGGTATATTGTTGACAAGGCAAATAACTTTTAACCTAGAAAGTATTCTGAACTAAAATAAACCTGAAGCAACCATTAGACCAGGATTTCTCCAGCATAAATCTATCTATTTCAGTTCTTATTTTGTTCAACAAAGAAATGCACACTACACAACCTCTTTTTTAAGCATTTGTTGTAATTGCTCTTTGTAACCATGGTGTTGAGCCAATTTGACAAGTGGATTGGTTTATTTCAGAATAGAGAAATAATATAGCTTTGGTACAGTATCAGATTATGATGGTCCATGCTGTTAGCCTTCTCCAATTGATGTTCTCCAAATGTATTAGGAATACAGCTCCCAGATTTCTCAGCTAGTATGTCTTTCTATATTGACTATATCAATGACATGTATTCTTGCACTGCACTTGCTTTCAGAATAAGGAAATGCCTATTACATTGGAAGGGAGCAATGACCAAAATGGAAATCTTTAGCTTGGATTATTAGCTTAGAATCGGCATGTGTCCTCCCTGGGTTAGGCAATTTTGTCACAGAACTACCTGTTAAATGTCTTACAGTGCTCTGGAAGAATACTGTTGGAAGAATTTTAATGGCAGAAGCAGACTTTGTTAAGAAAGTCCACCAGGGTTTATCCATGTTGAAAGGTGGCTTCTGGAGAGCATTTGGTCAATGATCTTCTAACAGACAGCCATCCTTGGCTTATTACTAGACTCAGGAAAATATCCAAAGTAGATTGGCTATGAAATGGCCAGGATGGGTTGAGTTAGGGTCCCCTGCTTGAGCAGGGGGTTGGACTAAAAGACCTTCAAGGTCCCTTCTAGTTCTATTCTGATTGTTTGGCTGAATCCATAGTGCTTGTAGTTCTTTAACATCTTCAGTTTCTTCTCATTGTTCTTCATTAACACCAATAGTCTCTTCACTATCTACTGTTTGCTGCTCACGCTGCACATTGATATTATTATTGGTAGTTCTGAATAGAGTGATGTAGTGGCCTAATGATGAAGATGCTCATCTCCCACTTGGAAGGTTGAGAGTTTAATCCTAGGTAGTGGCAGATGCTTCTATCCTAAGCACAAAGAAAAAAATAGCTGCTGTGAATTCTGTGTGGCATTGGGAGGGGCATCCAGGCAGTAAACACCTAGCTCCATCCAGTTGCCCTGACTCTATCCTGAATTAAGGAATTACAGGGCCCTAAAAAGGAGTTATTGGCAGTTCTGAATACACTAAATTTTGAGTTGCTTGCTTTTTAATTGCTTCCAATTCAGCATTGATAAAGAACTTGTGCTTTAAAATTACATGTATTTGTTCCATAAGTTTCTGCTTATTAATTTTTAATCTGTATGTCTTTCTTTCCAAAGCTGGTACATTTGCCTTTATATTCATTTTGATGGTTTCAGTTGGTAGAAACATTAAGTATTTTCTCTATGACCAAATTCTTTGCTTTTGATTGCCTTCCGATAACCCTGGTTGCCTAGCATAGGAAGCTGAGTCCTGTCACATATTTTTCAGTAAATTTTCAGAACATCCAATATAAAATTTGTTAATCCAGGTGACAGTCAATCTGATATGAAATTTCAATTATGTATTCTCACCATATTGAATGGGGTGTTTTCCAAACTAATTTAGCCTAGCTCTTCAGCTAAGACCTTTCTGACATAGTTGCACCTGTTCACACAGCCCTTAGCATCCCTAGAACATGCAGATTTTAGTATCCCTAGAGCATACAGACTCCACTGTAATGAGGTATTGTTCCTTTGGAGGGGGGGAATATTATCATTACCATTATCATTAAAATTTGTTTGCCAATTTCCAGGTACAAAAAGACAATTTATTCAACCATGTATTCAAAATAGCACTCTCTAGAATCCTATCCATCTTGTGTCTTGCAACTTCTAATTGAATAAATTGTTGTCAGGGTTCCAAATAACACCCCTAATGAAAGACTCCGAGGTTTGAGTTTCCACAAAGTTCCATTTTATTAGAGATGTCCTATTGCCATGATGGTGAACCTATGGTATGCGTGACACAAGTGGCACGCGGAACCATTTCTTAGGGCACACGAGGTGTTGTCCTGTCAGTTCCAGCGTGCATGCACGTGCTGGCCAGATGATTTTGGCCTTCATTTTCACCTGTTTTTCACCCTCCGCAGGCTTCCCTGAACTTCTGGGTTCCTGAACTTCTGGGTTGCCCGTAGGGCATTTTTCTCCCTCTGGAGGCTTCTGAAGCCTCCAGAAGGCAAAAAATGGCCTTATGGGCAACCCGGAAGTTAGAAAACAGGCCATTTCTGGCCTCCAGAGGGCCTGCAGGAGGGGACGGGGATGCCATTTTTGCCCTCCCAAGGCTCCTAGAAAGCCTCTGAAGCCTGGGGAGGGCAAAAAACGGGTCCACTGTGCCATCATGTGCCAAAAGCAGGGAGGACGAGGACAAGGGGGTGTTGCACATGCATGTGTGGGGGGAGGGCATGCATGTGCATGACCCTCCTCCCCATGCTTCCCCACTTTTGGTACGTGATGGCAAAAAGGTTAGCCATCACTGTCATATTGGCACATCTAGGAAAACCCGAATCTGAAAATTTCCAGGTTTTCTCCACCCAAGTGAAAGTTCAAGACCCTCCCCAGCACCCACATCTCCATCACATGATCCAATCAGGTATCATCCAAGTCAGGAGTTACATCCCAGTCACCTCCTTACAGCTGCAGGGCCAGTTAACCTTGATTTTATGAGAATGAATGTTATTATGGCTACATATCACCCACACTCTGTATAATTCCCCCTCCCATTTTCGCACAGTAGAAAATGTGGCAGACCTGAAATCCAAAAGGTAAAAGATGGCTTCCAGGTCTGACAATTGTATTGTCCAATAAAAACATATTTGCGTAGTCTATATTGTTCATTCTTTCTTGCTATCACAGAAAAACTTTCTTTTAGATAATTGGAAGTTTGGGACATGCTGAAGATTGAATGATTTTTTCTTCCCTTTTTGTTAGAAATATTTTAGGTGCCACCTTAGAACATTGGTTATATAACTTGTTTGCATTGATTCATAAGGTATTTTGCAAGTATTTAGATTTTATTTAGATATAAAGAAACCCATTCTGATAATGAGATCTGTACAACCATGGAAAGCACACGTATGGAGTCTATAGGTTCTCAATTTTTAGAGATTTTAAGAAAAGGTTAAAAAAACTATATTTCATGGATGCTTTTAAAAAAAATTTCTTTCACATTGTAGGGGATTGGCCAAGGTGATCCTCATGGTCCTTACAAGTGTATAATTTTTTTTTTGCCTAGTAATTTTTATTGTTTTTTCTCTTTTTAACATATGTTACAGTCGTTATGTCAACATTTTGTACATTGTCATATCGTCTTATCTATACATGTTTTTCTCTTTTCACCATATATTACAGTCATTATGTTAACATTTGTACCTTGTTATATCATCTTATCTATACCTGTTTATAATATTCCGCTTCTATATTTACATACTTTTATACACAGTTCTATACGTATTTATATATATTGTTTTTGGCTTAATTATTTTTCTTGTTTCCTAACCATTCATACCAATTATTCCAGATTTCATAATATTCCGATTCCTCTTTATCTTTTAATTTTAGGATTAATTTATCCATCTCTGCGCAGTCCACAAGTGCATAATTTTTTTAATTCCGTGATTTTAGGATAACTGAAACCTGGTTAACTTCATTTGTCCTTATTACTTGTAGATATTAATGAATGTACAATTCAAGGCATATGTAAAAATGCAGAATGCATGAACACCCGAGGCAGCTTCATCTGTACTTGTAAGCCTGGTACTATGTTGGACCCATCACGCAGTCACTGTATTTGTAAGTTTTTAATGGTTTTTTTGTAGACAACTGTTTCAATGTTAAGTCACAATATATTTAAATTTAATAATAGCAAACGAGATTAATCCAAAATGATTATATGATGTAGAAATTATTTTCATTGAATAAGATTGCAAATGCCTTTCCTTGTTCTTTAAGCAGAAATGGCAATATTAATAGAGGCTTTCCACTAGACTGTTGTGAGTAAGAGGTATATCATTCTGAAAATGATATTGTTTTCCTTCAGTCCTAATTTATCAATATCTGATCTCTCTCTCTCTCCCCGCCTCTCTCTCATCTATCTATCTATCTATCTATCTATCTATCTATCTATCTATCTATCTACCTATCTATCATCTATCTATCTATCTATCCATCCATCCATCCATCCATCCATTCATCCATCACCCCCAAAGTAAGATTAGCTATCTAATGTGTAGATCTGCCCCTCACAAGGAGTGATTCTGAGTGGCATACAACAATAACACACAAAAACAACAATTAAAACACAATAATTATTAAAAAGAATTACCAAAATCAAAATATGTTTAAAAAGAAAGATATACAAACTATGGGCACGAGGAGAGTGAATATATCAATATTGTTAATCTAACTTTGGGGATGAAGGAGAATTTTGCAATTTTGTCATGGCAGAGAAGGCCTGCTCCCAGGACTCACCAGATCCACCTTGGTGTTTGGTACTTGCAGCATGCCCTTTATGCCAAACTGATGTAATGAAGGACAGGCGATTTATAAATTTATAACATAGTTATAAAACTCTTTACAGACCTCTCTTTTGTAGGTCTTTGTACTAATAAAAATGCAACAATATATGAATGATAGGAAATAAGAAACATGAAGTAGTATAAAATTGTACTGAGCATTTTAAAAGGGTCACCTATTAAAACTTTAATAAAGTAGATTACATATGAAAATGCAGAACATTTTTCAGTCTGTTTAAGATAAATTATTCAGTAGTTTAGTAATTTAAATGAGCTAAATTTAAGCTGAAGATGACATTATTTAACACACAGAAAACTTTGCAATGACAGTTCATTTACAATGAAAGATCTTACTGATTTGTTAACTAAAATCTGAAGTCATGCAGTCTTGTTGCAAACTTATAGACTTAAACTGTTATATTATTTTACTTATAATCGTTATACTGTATCTATAAAGTCAGTTGCTTGCCAGCATCCTAAAGCAGGCGATGTCTGGACTGGCAACTTAAATAGATTAATCTTCTATTCAACCATGCAGCATGATGAATGTAATATTTTAAATTAATTTTTGTTCAGAATGAATGAATGGCAGTGTTAAATTATCCTTTGTTTCTGTGCATTTCCTTTCTGTTTTGATGAAATAATTGAGTAGAAACATTAAAGTAGGAAAATAAAATGTATGAACATTTATGAATTTTTCTGAATTTGCTTATTCAGAAGTAAATACTACTGTTTCCAAAGTGGTGTGTGTGTGTGTGTGTGTGTGTGTGTGTAGAAAATGGCCTTTTATCTGGACAAGAACCCTACCAAGCATGGGAAAATTAACTTCAGAGATCTCCCTGAATTACAAAGATTCTGTGCTTTTATTTGAATTTTCAAAAATTGATACCAGATGAAAAATCCATAATTTTGTTTCAGCGGACAAGGCAGTTTCAACAGAACACGGGTCGTGCTATCGCTCTGTGATAAGAGGAATGTGTACGCTGCCACTTAATCAGCGGATCACCAAACAGATCTGCTGCTGTAGTCGTGTTGGCCAAGGATGGGGGAAAAATTGTGAGATATGCCCATTGTTGGGCTCTGGTAAGACTTCGGCTTTCTTGTTTGAACCATATTATTTCTAGTTTTGTCCAGTTATGTTAAATCCTGTGATTGCGCTAAATGTTTTGGTACCCATCATGTTCTCTGCCAAAACTGGGTTTCAGAAGTGCTGTATATACAGAGGTCTGGCTTTTTGCCATCCAAAGAAACTTGCTTCAAGTCAGTGAGGATATGCGGTGAGGAGTTCAGGGTTCAAAAAACCTACGGAAGCATGACAAAGTAGGAGAAACAGAGATATATGACTTCTCAGTGTATAGATTGATGCCTTTCTGTATATTTGGGCAGCGAACTCCATTATGAGGAACGAGGGGGAATGAGGGGAGATATAGCTGCCACTAATCTGGCAGCCAATAGAGGGAAAAGATTGCTATAAGTAGAGCTGTCATAAAACACTATGTTAGAGGAAGAGTTTTCTCTGTCCCGTGGTTCTCTTCATCCTCATGCAATTTTATTTGTTTGTTTGTTTATTATTAAACTAGCTGATATCCCAGCATTGCCCAGGTATTTATTTATAGGGGGAAAATGTCCAGACCAAACATAATTTCTAATATTGGATTTTCCCCCTTACCAGAATGAGCCCCCTTGTGGAGTACTGTAAAGCTGTTACCATGGCAACTCCACTGTGCTGTACAGTAGAAGCCATTAGTACAGCAGAATCCATTTTAAGGCACAACAGGCTGTATCTTAAAAGAACACATACATTACATTTTTTCTGCTGATGACATCCATTTTTCAATTTTGGTTCCAAGTATTCCAACTTACACTTGTTCTCCTGCAATGTTTTGATTATAGAAGTTATTTAAATAGACACCTTTAACAGAGAAGATATGTGTCCCCACACATCTTATATATATAACTGAAAAAAACCCCACTACTATTGAATTAGATTATTTGAGATGGTAAATCCCAGACACATCATATTCTTTTTGTAGCTTCAGTTTTTCTTTGTACTGTTTAAATCAAATCTTGTACTTGGCTACTTTTCTTGGTTTCTTGGCTACAGAAACTTTTAAGGAAATCTGCCCAGCAGGCCATGGCTACACTTACGCTAACTCAGACATTCGGATGTCCTTGAGGAAAGCAGAAGTTGATGAGCTGCCCTCACTCAGCTCAGAGGAGCAAAGGGGACATGGTGATCAGATGTCTAACTGGACAATTAGACAGAAGGAAGTGCAAGAAGTTTTGAAAGGTGGTGCCATAGATATTTTTTCCCCAACTGACATACCAGCAAGAAAAGGTAAGCGTCACCCATTTTTTTGGTAATTTCAAGGGTGTCACACAATTCAGTTTGAACTTTTCCAAAATGATTGTCTTCCAGGCCCTAATTTCAATGAATAATTTATTGTGAGTTAAGATACTTTAATAAAAAATCAATTTTACTTAATTTTTTATTTATGATATTCACACTACACTGCATATTTAAAACAGACAGAATATCAGATGAAGATGATTACAATGACACAAAACTGGGAGATGTGACTAATATTTTAGAGGAGAAAGTAGAGATTAAAAAAGATCTAATCTGGATTGAACAGTGGGAGGAAATGAATAGGATAAAATTTAACAGGGAGGTATATAAATTTCTGCTTTTGAGTGGGAAAAATAAAAAAGCATGCATATCAGATGGGGAAATCTGACTTGGCAATAGCACAAGGATCTGGATGTTGTTGTCAACCACAAATTAAATATGGCCTAATATTATGAATCAGTGGCCAAAAGGCTAATTCTATCTTGCAGCACATTAATGGGAACACTAAGTTCAGATCATAGGAAGTAGGTGTTCCATTTGGCCCAGCAAAACTCTAACCTGAAATGTTATGGTCAGTTCTGGACACTATAATTCAGTAAGGATCTGATATATTGGAGCAAGTTCAAAGGAGGCCTATCAGGATAGTGAAGGGTCTGGAAACCACGCTCTATAAAGGAGCAATTAAAGAATCTGGCAAGATGACTGAGGGGACATAATGGCACTCTTCAAAAATGGAAAAGCTATATAGCATAGGAAATGGGTTTGTTACCACTGGGTTAGCAATTCTCACTTGCAAATGTATTTGGCATTCAAAAACACCCTATATTCTAATAACATTTTGTCATTTTACAGCTGAATCCCCAGAAGATCAGGTGAGTAAAAAAATTACTGGTAAATCTACATTTGGGAGATGATTTATTTATTGTTAGATTTGCATCTTTCCTCTCATTCAGTCATTCAAGATGGTGCACAGAGTCCTCCTATGTTTCCTCATAGCAAAAACTTATGAGGTAGATTAAACTAAGAGCAAGTGGTGTAATATTCAACCTAAAAATAATAGACTGATCTTGTAAAAGTACTATATTTTTCATATAGTGCAGAATAGAGACTAGTTAAATTATATTTTAATAGAAAGTTTGAAAAATAATATATTAATCAAATAGGATGATTTTTAGTAGTTCATACGAAGTTCAGCAACAATTTGTTCATTGTTTTTCTACAGCTTGCCAATGAGAGATATTTTTACCCTTTGTAGTGTCACTACCACCAGAAAGGTCATTGGGCAGGTGGCATCAATAGCCTAATCTGATGAAAAAATATAGAATTGTAAAGGTCAATTTCTCACTAAGAGAGAGTTGGGGGAGGGGGGAGGGAGGAGGGAGGGAGAGAGTGAGTCTCTCTTTCATGGGGAAGGGAGGCAGGCCAAATGGGCCAAGGAGCTGAGAGGAAGTGGTTAGTATTGGTGGAAGAAAGAAGGAGAAAATTGCTAAAAAGCAAAGATGAACAAAGGCAGTTTCAGAGGCACAAGTTCTGGATAATTCATAGAATCAAAGAGGGAGACAAGTTAGTGAGTGAAACAAAATGATGAAAGATTGATCCAGTCATCACAGATTTCCAGGGAGGAACAAGTTCTGAAGAGACAAGAAGAAATTCATGGTAGTGATGGCTGAGAATGGTTACAAGCTAAGTTGATTAACTCTAAGGGGAAATTAGCAATAGCTAAAAAGATAACAACAGCTTATTTGTAGATGTGTGCAGAAGTACTATCATTGCTGGCAGTGAAATAAGCTTGTATAATCAGTAAGTAACAAGTGTTGGTCTCCCTCCCTTCCTCTCTCCCTCTCGCTCTCTCCCATTTCATGTCAAACTGAATTTAGGTTCATATAAAATTAGACAATCCACCTAATATGCTTACCCAGCAATATATTTAAAAGGAAATTGCTGAAAAAGAAAATTCTTAGGTCGGTTGGAATTCATCTCTATGTAAATTACATATACTTTATGAACAGTCACTGTACTTATGCTTTGTTCATAGGATACAGATGAGGCTACCCAAGAAACTGATACTAATCCAGGTAAATTGCAAAGTACATTTGCTGAAATAGGTGTTTATGAGTGAGATGACAAAAAGTGCAATTCTTAGGTTGTTGATTATTTTGATATGTGAGGGGAAAGAATCAAATAGATCTTCTAAACACAATCTATAATTTGCTGAATACTTATTGCTGACGGAAAAGCAAGCTGCATGTTGAACCTATTGGATAGAAGATAATAAGCAATATTTTATCTATTCTATTTTTGTCTATAAGAGATTAACTTTACAGAATTATCTTTTTAACTTCTTTTTACAGCACAATTACTCTTAAAGTGGTATCGGTAAATTATGCTATATGCAATTTATTCATATAATAAAAATTTTAAAACACTAATTCATATATGCATTATGAAGTTTAAGGATGCCATCTAATGATAACAATTAGACAATACTAATTCAACATCTGGTATTGAAAAGTTCCCTAAGGGTGAGTTCCAGGCACAAACCCAAAAACTTGGAAGACTAAACCTTTGGTTCTGGTGACAGATCTAAATTGGATACTGCAATTTCATAATTTCTTCACCTTCCTTAATTAATAAATATAAAACTCTTGGAGAAGAGCCAACGTCGCGACATGACAAGGTGCGGTCTCAACTGTCCGAGACCGCCGTTGATACTTTTATCGCCACATGGTCCAAACGGACCTAAGCCATGCCGAAGAGACGGCGAACAGAGAGACAAAGCCTTGCTGGTCTCAGGGATATTGCAAAGTCCCTGATTGACCCAAGGGAAGCTCTCCAAGCTGGCAATAAACAGACAGTCCCATGCTGACAAAGTCAGAGACGGCTCTGGAAAGAAGGCAGCTGAAAGTGAGTCCATCTGGTGAGGCTTTTTTCTTTGAGAATGATTGCCCAAAGGGATTTTTAAAAAAAGATAAATTAGTCCTTTAAGCAAAGAATAAAGCGGCGGAATTTATCTTTTATTGGATTGCCTTTGAAAGTTTTTATTTCTTTTTTTTCCTGTTAACAGTGTTTTGTGGATTGAAGTGACTGTAAAGCTTTTTGTTTCTCTTCGTAAGTGAACGAACTGTTTTTTTTCTCCTATTTTCTGCTGCCTTATCTGTTGGCTGGAACTAAAACCTTTTTTATTCTAATAATTCTTCTTACTACTTCTCATTAATCTTCATTAAAGACTTTTAAAGATTATTGTTCTCCATAAGCTTGAGATAAATAGGAGAAGAATTGAATCTGCCATTTGGAAGTTAGAACTTGGGTTTTTTTCTTTTTGAAACAATGTAACATTTGCTCTCTCTGTCTCCGATTTCACTGATGCTGTAATGGAGAGCTTTGCAGCTTTGCAGCTTATCTGTGCAATTTGATAAGAAGCCAAAGGAAGGGTTGTCTTTACAGGTGCCTTTCTTTTTAAAACACTCTTGGCAAGGGAAGGAAATTCTTTTTTTCCTCCTTGCTTTTTTTTCATTTGGAAACATGTATCAATCTTCAGATGAGGGAACACTGAGTCTTCAAGATTTGTTGATTGAAATTCAAAAGTTATCGGAAAGATCTGAGAGATTTGATAAGAAGTTGGATAGACTACTATCTCCTAGAATCCTACAATAAAGGATGATGGAATTGGAGTCCCAAAAATAAAGAAATGAATGAAGATGAAGAAGATAAGGATAAGATAAGAGATGAATTTAATGATGGAGCAAACCTAGGTGAAAATGGAAAGAAGGGAAAATGGAAAAGTGAATTTGATATGCAGGAGCTCTATTCCTTTCTTCAAGATACAGAGGGGGAAAAAGTGATGATGATGGAACTAAGAAGAGAAACTGTTTCAGAAATATGTTTAATCAAAGACATGCTAATTTTAATACCAGTTCAAGGGCAACAAGGTTTTTTGAGAGATCTTTCAAGCAAAAAAGTGCGGAGAGAAGTTTATAAAAACCTTATAAAGGAATTAATAAGAAGATTGACACAACAACTGGCAAAAGAGACAAGATTCTTTTTTTACTGGAAAGATACAGGTTGATAATGAATGTTGATGATAAAAAATTTAATTAATTTTTGGTGATTAATAGGTAGGAACCTTAATATTTTATAGATTTTTATATTGTTTTTAAATGTTTATTCATTAAAAAGTAATACATTATAACAGTAGCAATGAAATAATAACTCTAATCAGTTAAAACAACTTGGATATAAATTGCAAATTGGGACCTGGGGGGAATTTTTTTTAATGAATGTTAACAATAAACTTTTTTTTAGATTTTGTTATAAAGAAGTAATTTTTTCTTGGGTCTAACGAGAAGAGAGGTGACATAAATTTTTTTTTAAAAAAATATTAAATTTCTAGACCGCCCCCTCTCCCTGGAGGGACTCGGGGCGGTGTACAGGAATAAATTAAAAACATACAAACAATCATACACATAAGTAAAAATCAGATTAAACGGCACCTGTACAATTTATAGAAATTAAAAAACAGACCTTAAAACCAATCTTAAAAAATTTAGAAATAGGACTGAGGTGGGATAAGTGGAATTAGGCCAAGCCGGCTAGCTGGAATAGGTGGGTTTTAAGTTTCTGACGGAAGGAGCGGAGATCCGTAGTCATTCTAATGTCGGGGGGGAGGTCATTCCAGAGGGTCGGGCCCATCACAGAGAAGGCCCTTCCCCTAGGCATCGTCCGCTGGCACAGCCTAGTGGACGGCACCCGGAGGAGTCCCTCTCTGTGTGAGCGAATCGGCCAGAGGGATGTATGGGGCAGGATATGATCCCGCAAATAACTAGGTCCTGTGCCATGGAGCGCCTTAAAAATGATGGTCAACACCTTGAAGCACACCCCAAAAGCCACAGGTAGCCAGTGTAGCCCGTGCAGGAGAGGTGTTACGTGGGAGTAGCTAGAGACTCCCGAGACTGCCCGCGCGGCTGCATTCTGAACCAGCTGTAGCCTTCGGGTGCATCTCAAGGGGAGCCCCATGTAGAGAGTGTTACAGTAGTCTAGCGGGGACGTCACAAGCGCATGAGTGACTGTGCGAAGGGCGCTCCGGTCCAATAGGGGACTCAATTGGCGCACCAGTGATAGAAATGCACGAAAACTGTTTGTAACCAATCGACATGCTTTTGACAGGATGTAATGAAGGATGATTCTTTTTTTGTGTTTTTGTTTATTTAAAACAATTAAAAAATATAAAACTTTTCATCCTACAACTCACCTCTTAACTATGAGCAAATCCAATAAATAATGACTTCCTGAATCCGGATGTTAGCAAAAAGTCCAGACAGAGTCCTAAAATAATAACATAATTAACAAATATAAAACTCAATATTCCATACTTCAACTCTTAGTTGTAAGCAACATATTATGTTTTCTTCTGCTCACTTGTGTCCAATTTTCAGAAACTGTTTGGACAAGTCTCTGCAATTTTCTTTTTTCAGAAAGGGTTTGTCATTACCTCCTTGCTGGGGCTGATAGAAGTGACTAGCTCATGGTTACCCAACTAGCTTTCTGTCTAAGGCAGGACTAGATCTCACCGTCTCCTAGTTTCCAGCCTGATACCTTAACCACTACACCAACTGGCTCACATTTTTCTTCTGCTGTAAGCCAAACCACACTTAAAAGGCATAAAGTATATCCTAATGGAAATAAAACTTAAACACCATGTTAACTGTAAACAAACCCAATGCACAACATTTTTCCATTCCACATGCCAACACTACCAAGAGAACCTCCTCAAATAGCAACATATCCAGATAAACATTTCATATCTTAACTATAAACAAATCCACATTTAACAAGTATAAAGTAATCCCAGTATCCTAATACAAACAAAAATTTTAACATAGTAAAGAAGGATATTTCCTTTAAAAAGAACAAGTTACCAAAACTTATTTACTTAAATAAAAAGACAGTGAAATAGCAAGTTAGTTTAAATTCTGTCATACTAGGATATATAAAGTAACTGAAGGAGAAAAAAAACTCAAAACACCATATTAATGTAACAAAATTTAATAATTTAATTGTCTTATATTAAGGATTGAAGACAATCACCTGGTCTTGTCACTTTGACGGTGTCTAACTTATTTGAAATAGTTCAATAGACAACTTCTGAAAGTTGTTCTCAAGGGAAGTGGAAATTTAGTGTCTTTAAAAAGGATCCTTTTGTGGCTGAAGTAATTATGGCAAATTCCCTTATCTCTTTCATCTCCCACCTACTATAGATTTCTGTCTTGCATTCTCCTCACAAGGAGTAAATGTAAGGCAAACAGCTTGGGTGATCATGTATCTTTTCCTTATCCAAAAGGGTCAAAGGAGCCAGTCTACTCATTGGTTCCCTATGCAAGGCTGCAAATGTCAGCTCAGCTTTTTGCAAAAGTTATCTTCTGTCTGCCACTTCCCCAGAAGCAGTATGCATTTGTATGTCATGTGTATTTCAAAGCTTTTTCAATACACATTGTCTAATATTGTATACTGTATAATGTGTATTTGATTATTGTTAAGATCATGCTCTCTTTTTTCTGAGTATATTAGTCAAATATCCTGGCTCATAGGCAAGCTGGGTGTCAGGCGAGTGAAGGGTGATAGTTCCCTTGATCTGGAAGGTTGTGAACATCTCATTCCTGGAGTGATTGATGCCAGCAGCCTTTGAAGAGGCATTACATTTTGTAGTCTCCATGCATCTGAAACTTATTCTGACATTGCTAATTCATCCATATATTGAAAGACTTTTGTGAAAGTTTTCCTTTCTGCCTGTGAGACAATTCATCTAAAACTGGACCTAATACTCCATTCATGTCTCCAAGGAGATAATTATCCTTCCTCCATTTCTCTTTCTCTCCCTTGGAAAAATTGTGTTTTTTAAAACTCCCTGCTTGTCCATTGTGAGGTTGCTGCATCCTATACATATTAGTACTGCAGAAATAATTTTGAGTAAATTTGCTGCATTGGATTAGATGACTTATTATATCTTTCAACTATATGAATTATTCAGTAGTAAGTTGGACTGAATGATATGTATGAGACTACAGAGTCCAGTTGATTGCTGGTATTTGTCTAATATGTTTATAGTTTTTGCCTGTTTCCTTTGTAGTGGATGTAAGAGAGAATCCCCCACTTCCTCCTGCCAAACAATTTCCAGTAGCTGTAGATGAAACTTCTGCTTCAAGAGACACAGCAACAGTATTCACAGGTATGTTAACCTATTTTCTAATAAATTATTTCTTATAATTCAATTACAGTGTGCAGCAAGTAAAGAGATTTTGCATTTCAAATGGGTTCACACAAGACAGTCAAACTAAAGAATTTCATGATGCTAATCTAAAAAAAATGGTTTATGTCAGTTTCACAAGTGATATTAAAATTGATTATAGCATTTGTAGTTTTTTCTCTGTAATGAAATCTTACATTGTTTTTTCATATATATTGAATATGGTATCATAAATAATACACTTCAAACTAGTAATCACCCCTAAGCACCATCTTATGATGCAGTATTCTTTTTTTCACTGAAATAAATGCAAATGGACAGATCGTTATGCCAAATCCCAGGATAATTGAGAAAGAGAGAGGAGATAAAAGTATTCCAAGCACATTACATACCATATTTCAACAATCTAACAACTCAGAATCATGACTCCAATATTGTAGGTTGGGATCCTAAGATGGAAAATAGGCTTTGTCAAAAGACTTTGTAAATTCATGGCCAAGATGCTGTTTGAGCCAGCAACTTCTTGATTCACTCATCAGCTATTGTAACAAAATAGGATAATGCTCAGAATACCCATTTCTATCCTGCTTATATGCCAAGTAGTCCTTTTCAATCAAACCTGGGAAGGAGTTATAGAAAAATAACACTTTTCAACCATAGAACAACAATGGCAGAATTAGAAAGCTATGGAGTATCTCTTGTCATTTATTCCAGGTCACACAAGTTGAGTCATGGGCATTTTTTTGGTGGAGTGGGAAGATTTGTGACCTTAGGCAGAGATATGTTTACTGCTTGGATAATAGCAGCTGTGTTGTTTCAGTCTTGTCTTAATGTCTGGGAGAGCTGCCCCTGCCATTATGCTCTGCACTAAAACGTTCTTGGAAAGAGCCCATAGCAAAGACTGTCTCAATACTCTTTTGTCTGTATGGGTTTGTTTGTGAGCTGGCTGGTTGGTGGGATTTTTGAAATCTATGGAGAGATGTGGGTGTTTTCTGAGCTCTTGCATGTTGCTGGGCTGATTCCAAATTTTCTCCAGTGAGTTTGCTATAATCCAGAATGAAGTTATTGAAACAGAAATATATCTTTATAAATCTTGGTTTATAAATTATAGAAACCAGGCAAGCTCACGGCATAACATTTTGTGTTTAGACTGGTGGTACTGATTCCCTTTTAAGTATAGCCTTTGCTGTGTTTGGCACAAATGAATTGCATTAATTAAGCTAAAAATATTTACATTTGTCTTGGATTTGGGACAATAGCACATTGCCATTTTATTTGTTCCCTGACAACATTTTTCTTTTTCTTTTTTTAGAAATAAATCCATGTGCCTCTTCACCTGATATGTGTGGGCCAGGCACTTGTGTGAACTTTCCTGAAGGATATACCTGCTTGTGTTATCCTGGTTATCAACAGCATCCTAGTCACACTTATTGCATTGGTATTTTAGTTATTTAATTAGTTTGATGGTGGAAATGTAGTCTGTGGCAGTATGAGCATATAAGAAAAACGGTTTAAAATATACAATAGCACTTAGATTTATATACCACTTTACAGTGCTTTACAGCCCCCTCTAAGCAGTTTAGCTTAGTTTAGAGTCAGCATATTGCCCCCAACAATCTGGGTCCTCATTTTACCCACCTCGGAAGGCTAGAAGGCTGAGTCAACCTTGAGCCTGATGAGATTCAAACTGCCAAATTGCAGGCAGCACTCTAACCACTGTGCCATCACGGCTCATAGAAGTTGTTAGAGACTGGGAAATAAAGAATGTAACCCAAGAAATGATGCATACAGTTTTAATCAGTGATTTTTAGTTCAGTCTTCTACAAACTTCACTTTTCACTAGTGTGGGATTTGAATGGCTAAGATGGCTGGGTGACTACAGAACAGATAGGTAGGTCAGTTTCAAAATGTTTTTAACTATCTCCTCTTGTTTCAGATATTGATGAATGTGAGAGAAATCCATGTGATGGGAAGGGTCACTGTGTCAACACTGAAGGCTCTTATTCTTGCATCTGCTTCTCTGGGTATAGCATTCTCACTTCACAAAACATGCAAACATGTCAGGGTAAGAAATGTTTCTATGAAATCAGAGAAGGTAAAGGAAATTCACCATTTATTTATGTGGGAAAATATCTGCAAGTTCCACCAAACATCTTATTCTTCACCACTGAGGGCAGCACCAGGTAGAGTCTTCTAGGATATATTTTTTCTGTCACAAATTTATATTTATATTTATGTAGTGTCTGAAAAGGTATAATGTTTCCAAAAATGGAATATAAACTGGCCATGTTTATTTTTTTAAAAAAGACGTTGCAAATGTTTTAAAAGAACATTTGTCTTTTAAAAAACTAAGTAACAAATAGAGTAGGAAGATTTTCATTATGTAATGATTTTTAGGGAATGTTCATAATAAAACCTATGTACGTTAAGAGAACGTTACATTTAAAAGCTGGAGTGCTATAGAAAATTTGAAAATTTTTAACAAGAAAACAGAGGCAAATTTGTTAGCGGTTTAAAAACCCTGAGAACTAGATGCTGCTCTATTAATGCAGATCACAAATCAAATTACATGTGTACTGATCTACATGTTGGTAATGCCGTCTTCTGATGCCTACCATAGAAGATCAGGAAATGAGAGCAATTTGGTTGATTGGTTCTCTCTCACTCTCTCTATATATCTACAGTATCTATCTATCTATCTATCTATCTATCTATCTATCTATCTATCTATCTATCTATCTATCCATCATCTATCTATCTATCTATCTATCTATCTATTATCTATCTATCTATCTATCTATCATCTATCTATCTATCTATCTATCTATCTATCTATCTATTATCTATCTATCTATCTATCTATCTATCTATCTATCTATCTATCTATCTATCTATCTATTTTTCTATCTAGCTATCTAGCTATCATCTATCTATCGAGAGATGTTTTATTTTATTTATGTCTTGCCTGCATATCTCAGTTCTTTTATCTTTTGTGGCCAAGAAAATTCGCTAACCTTTCCTTCATCTTATCCATACATATATCTGAAGAAGCGAACAAAACAGGGTGCTCTGGAATTTATTGCCATATTTTATTTTATTGTTTAGCTGTTGCATGCCATTATTATTGTATTGATTTAGATCATGTTCAATTTCCAGCCCTACGCTTTTGATAATGATAGCAGATAGATAGCAGATTTAATATATAAATAATAAAGAGGATAATAAACCTTTCATTAAATATGGAAGCAAATGAACAGAAAAGCAATAGTATGATATGTATCTAAAACCTTTTGTATCTGCATACTTTTGCAGAAGCATTTACATTTTGAAATATGTAAATTAGATTAAATGTTAATTATTGATTGATTATATGCCATCAAGTCAGTACCAACTGTTAGAGGCACATAGACTTTCTTCAGGGCAATTTGTGCCCAACCTGGTCCTTCAGTTTGCCCAATTTTGGTCCCATTGCCACTGTGATTGAGTCCATTTACCTTCTGCTGGTTGTCCTCCTCTTCTCTTTCCTTCTGTTTTTCCCAGTATTATAGACTTTACCAGAACACTAGATTTTTCCATAATGTGTTTTAAAGTATGATGATTTGTTCTGGTCATTCCAATTTAAACATACTGTATTAAAAGGATAATATGAGCTAAGTACTTGACCATGGTGCATCATAGCAATCTGGACTGATGATTTTTGCTGAAGAGCATGTTGCTGTGAATCAACAGATCTAAATGAGTGTAACCAGCCAGATGTGTGCCATGGAGGGCAGTGTATCAATATACCTGGCTCGTATCACTGTGAGTGCAAAAGAGGCTACTTCTTGAATCACAAAGGACAGTGTGAAGGTGAGTGTTAGATTGGGTAATGGAGAGGCACACACAGGCTTAACGGTAACAACAGCTCTTTATCTAACAGTGAGTTTGCAAAAGACCTCTGCTTTCTGAAATGTTCTCCTTTCATAGCTAGTTTCGATCTTTCTTGCCAAGTAGTTCCAAATACTTGACATGTATAAATTCATTCCTTACAGATTCACCTCAGCTTTTTAATGCGACTTGTGTCTTTAGCAGAGAACATGCCCATTTAGAAAGGTGTTTTATGTCACTTTTATTCTGTTCATTCAGATTTAACTTTTATCTGGCTACAAATAAATAGGATGTGTGAAGTAATGCTGATAAGGAATCTGCTAAACAGAGATTGCCCTCTTCTGGAAAGAAGGAAAATGCAAAATAGTGCTGTTTTTATATTCCGACTTCCCTTTTGCAATTTATGTATATTGGTTTAAATCATGTATCTCTGAAGATGTTTCCATCATAGCTGGTTTTCTTCAGCTGGTTTTCTACAAAAAAATGTAGATTATTCAAAATACTACCTGCACTTCTATCTCAGTATTTCGCCTGCTCCAAAGAATGGCTGATATCAAGTAATGCTGGCTTATGATAAAACAAACTGACTTATCGAAAATGTCTAATACAACACAGTTTATTGATTCAAACAGGCAAGTCTCCCCCAAATCCTGGACAGAGATTTTTCCCATCAATTTTTTTTTTCAAATTAAAAATGTGGAGGCTCACTGTGGGATCTCCTGCAAGTAAAAGATATGCCTTTTCACTGAAATATAATCCTTTCTCCACTAAAGAGTTTAGGTCAAAACTAAGATACAAATTAAAAAACGATATGAAGAGGTTTATTTCAGTTCTATGCTATATTGTTTCCTTTAACAAAACAATTCTAAAAAGTTTAGTTTATTTTTCTTTCCTGCATGTCACACTAATTTCCTCTGATTGTGTCAAGGATTTTTCTCCTAATTTCCTTGCAAATCTAACCTTGCATTGTTCACAGTGCTATGGAGATCTCTGCTAAGATCATAATTGCATTATCTCTGTGTCACAGCAGAGACGCTACAGACCTCAAAGCCAATTACCCCCAATCCTGGACAGATTAGGAAGATTAAATGAAATTATAGTTGCAAACATTGAAAATAAGTTACTTTTGGTCTTGTTTATTTTCTTTGGAAGTTAAACTGCTAGAACATTTCACTTTACATAATGTGATGTCTCCAACTCTATCCCAAGACAAGTAGTTGATATATGAACCCACCATTAAGTCAACAGTATTGAGTAAGTCTTATCAGAAATCAACAATTTCTGGTTTTATATTTTGCACATACCTGTTTAATTGCTGCAAGGCTGAAATGCTTCAGAGTGACGTCTCCTACCATTAAGTCATTATGCTTTTTTGCTTATTTTGTTGAAATTAAATTGTTGCAGTCATCACAGCAAAACTTCAAGTTGAAACTGGAGATGAGCAATATTTGGACATAAGATGAAAGCAAGATAGTGTTTTTTCCCCTTCATTAAGTGACCCCCCCCCTTATCCTCAGAATTTTAAAATCTGTTAAGCATCATCACCCATGACAAAAAGAACCAAAGTCAAGTTACCCTTTGTTCTTGTCCCAGGGCAAGACCTTTGTTTTTTAGTAACATTTATTTGAGGTCAGACCTGCTCCTCCTGTGGGAGTCCCCTCTCTCGCAGGCATGGCCCTTGGCTCTTTCAAGGGCCCGCCTTGATGACGGGTTTGTGAACCCCGAGAGGTGGAGGAAGCGGAAGCTAAGGGGATTTTTAACGAAATGTTTTTTATCCTTTTTAGGGGGCTCCAGGGTGGGGGGGCGGGTTAATCAGGCCAGGACGGGGGCCAGTGCCAGGCGAACAGGTGAGTCTAGGAGGGAAGTGAGTGTGGGGGGGGGAGGGAAAAGGACATCTCAACAGAGGGTTGCCCTATTACAACGGTCGCGGGGAGGGGTGGATGCGAGGACAGGAGAAGATCGCAAGGTCGGTTGGGAGACCGTGGCTGTTGGATACGCCCGGTCGTTTGCACCAACCCCCGCAGCCTAGGTGGCCAGGAACTACAGAGCCAGGGCCTGAGGCTGATGCTTTGCAATGCAAGGTCCGTGACCAACAAGGCCCCCCTCATTAGTGAGTTGATCTCAGAGGGGGAGCTGGACCTTGCAGGGATAACGGAGACCTGGCTGGGCCATGAGGGCGGTTTACCCCTCGTGGAAATGTGCCCACCGGGTTTCCGTGCATTCCATCAGCCCCGGGCCCTGGGTAAGGGTGGTGGGGTGGCGGTAGTTATACGGGAAGGCTTGGAGCCGAGGGAGTTCACTGTCCCTCAGATACCCGGGTGTGAGTCCCTTGGTGTGAAATGGGGCCCAGGGAGGCAGTGGGGTCTGCTGATTGTATACTTGGCTCCTCGCTATGCATCAGCAGCCCTGCCCGAGCTCCTCGAGCTGATCTCAGAAACGGCAGTTGAGATCCCCAAACTTGTGGTTATGGGGGATTTCAACTTGCCGTCGATGGGGGAAGCATCCGAGGTAGCTCAGGAGTTCATGGCTTCCATGACAGCCATGGACCTGACCCAATTAATTCAGGGCCCCACACACGAGGGTGGCCACACACTGGACCTTGTTTTTGTATCTGAGCAGTGGACGAGTGATCTGGGAATAGGGGATCTGGTCATTACCCCCCTGTCATGGTCAGATCACTCATCTCTCTGGCTGGACTTCCCTGGCACTACCCCCCACTGCGAGGAGGCGGAACCAGACTGTCCAAGTTGGTACCGCCCCAGGCGCCTGATGGAACCGGATAGATTCCAGACGGAGCTTGGGCCACTTCCTGTAGCCCTGACCCGCTCTCGGTCGGAGGACCTTGTAGCCGCCTGGAATAGGGCGGCCGCTGGGGCCTTGGACCGGGTTATGCCTTTGCGGCCTCTCCTACGGCAACGACCCACCCGGGCTCGTTGGTTTACCGAGGACCTGAGAGTGATGAAGCGCCATAGGAGACGCCTAGAGAGCAGGTGGAGGTCCTCGCGCTCCGAATCTGATCGAACACAGGTAAGAGCCTATTCACGGACCTACCTTGTGGCATTAAGAGCGGCCAAACATAGATACTGTGCCGCTCTTATTGCGTCCGCCGATAACCGCCCTGCCGCCCTGTTTCGGGTAACCCGCTCCCTCTTATCACAGAGGAGGCGGGAAGCCCCTTTGCAGGGCAGAGCAGAGGAGTTTGGGGAATATCTGCAGGACAAAATCGCTCAGATCCGGAGCGGATGGGCCCCCTTCAGTGGACCAGAGGAGCCGTCAACAGTGAGTCTTGTGAGACCATTCTGGGAGGAGTTTGATTCTGTTGCCCCCAAGGATTTGGACAGGCTACGTGGACGGCTGTGACCCACCACATGTTTAATGGACCCGTGTCCCTCCTGGCTGGTACTGGCATCCTGGGAAGTGACACGAGGCTGGCTCCTGGGCCTAGTGAACGCCTCGTTGGGTGAGGGGTCCTTACCAACCGCCTTGAAAGAGGCGGTGGTGAGGCCCTTACTCAAGAGGCCTTCCCTTGACCCGATGGAGCTAGCTAATTATCGTCCAGTCTCCAACCTTCCCTTCCTAGCGAAGGTTGTAGAGAATGTAGTGGCACAGCAGTTCCCGCGACACCTTGACGAATCCGAATATCTAGACCCACGCCAGTCCGGCTTCCGACCCGGGCACAGCACGGAGACGGCCTTGGTCGCGTTGGTTGATGATCTCTGGAGGGCCAGAGATAGGGGTTGTTCCTCTATCCTGGTCCTATTAGATCTGTCAGCGGCTTTTGATACCATCGACCATGGTATTCTATTGCGCCGGCTGGAGGGGATGGGAGTTGGAGGCACTGTTTTGCGGTGGTTCGGCTCCTACCTCTCCGACCGGATGCAATGTGTGTTGGCAGGGGGACAGAGGTCGACCCTGAGGCCACTCACTTGTGGGGTGCCACAGGGGTCAGTCCTCTCGCCCCTTCTGTTCAACGCATATGTGAAGCCACTGGGAGAGATCATCTGTGGTTTTGGGGTCGAATATCATCTGTACGCTGATGATACTCAGCTGTACATTTCCACCCCAAACCACCCCAACGAGGCTGTTGAAATGATGTCCCGGTGTTTGGAAGCCGTCGGGGTCTGGATGGGGGACAACAGACTCAAGCTCAACCCCTCCAAGACTGAGTGGCTGTGGTTACCGGCACCTCGGTTCAATCAGTTGACACCATCACTGGCGAGCAATTGCCCCCTGTGGAATGGGCACGCAATTTGGGCGTCCTCCTAGATGCCCGGCTGTCGATGGATGACCATGTGGCAGCCGTGGCAAGAGGGCCGTTCCACCAGGTTCGCCTGGTGCGCCAATTGCGCCCCCTACTGGACCGGGATGCCCTACGCACGGTCACTCATGCGCTGGTGACGTCTCGTCTGGACTACTGCAATGCCCTCTACATGGGGCTTCCCCTGGGACGCGCCCGAAGACTACAGCTAGTTCAGAATGCAGCCGCGCTGGCCATCACGGGGAGTACCAGGTACTCCCACATTACACCCCTCCTGTGCGAGCTGCACTGGCTGCCTGTGGTTTTTCGGGTGCGTTTCAAGGTGTTGATCACCATCTTTAAAGCTCTCCATGGCACAGGACCTAGCTACCTGCGGGATTGCATCCTACCGCACACATCCCTGCGACCAATTCGCTCTCACAGGGAGGGACTCCTCCGGTTGCCGTCCACCAAGCAATGCCAACGGGCGGCGCCTAGGAGTAGAGCCTTCTCTGTGATGGGCCCAACCCTCTGGAATGACCTCCCCCCCCGACATCAGAACTACCACCGACTTCCGCTCCTTCCGACAAAAACTAAAGACTCACCTGTTTCGATTAGCCGGCCTGGCCCACTCATAGTTTTATCTTACCTCCTGGCAGATATTTTAATTGGGGAATTTCATGTGTAATTATTTTAAATTCAATTTTTTGGGGTATTTTTAGGGGTTGTTTTTAAATACTGCTTTTAATGCTTTACTTGAAGGTACAGTTTTATATAGCCTCCTCCATTTATGTATTTATGCATTTATGTATTTATGTATTTATTTATATGCATCCTATTTGTGTTTTAGCCTGACTGTACACCGCCCTGAGTCCCTTTTGGGAGAGGGGGCGGTCTAGAAATACGAAATAAAGTAAAGTAAAGTAAAGTTTTCCCTTTATGATCATAATTTTATGTTGCTATTCAGCATTTCTGGCTGCTATTTATTTTTTTAATCAATCAAGTTAGTATCTCACAGAAAATGTGAGAAACAAGGTAGCATCCCTCTAACCCCAATTCAGCCCTGTCCTCCATTCTGAAGTTTCTTTAAAGAGCTGGACAGAGAAGCCATGTCTTTTAGAATTGCTTTAGAATTGCCTTCAGTAGTTCTGCATGAAGTGTGAGACTACTTAGCTAACAGTTAGCGGAGTAATTAAATTCCCCGGCCCTTGCTGTTTTACCACAAGGTAAGTAGATTAGTGGATCAAGTTATGCTTCCTCCCTTAGTAATCTGGGAGCTGGCATGTTTTGCTTATGCAAAACCTGTTTTTGTTGTTATTGTTTTACTTTATTCAGCTTAGGTAATTACAGAAGGAGCCTAGCAGTGACCAGTCTTGACTCAACCCTACTCGGTACTGTCAGTGGCAGAGGCCTGTCTCATTAGACAGTCTCAGGCAGAAAACAGAAGTAGCAAAACCTTAATTTGGATCTGTATAAATAAGTTCACCAAATTAGGACATGGCACAGGATAAGAACCAGAATATGAACTTGGTAGGAAAATGATGGTTCTGGTTAAGCAAAACCAAACTGTAAGTAAGAGAGTATGGCAATAAACCACAAAGATAGATGAGTGCTTTTTTAAAATCAACACCCATCTCCACCCATCAACCATTGCAAGAAACTGATGGTAGACTGCACTTCATGGTATAACATGTTCACAACAAATGAATCAATGATTAAATGGCAGAAAAACAAGAGAAGAGTTTTAAAAAAATTAAAGTAAGCTTAACTGGTAATAACATTGGCAGTCTGCAGTTGAGTATCTAATCTAAATATCATAGGATGAAAGGTAAAGTTTATAGGTAAAGTTTTGCTGGTTACTTTGAGTGAAAATATAAACTCTAGTTGTCTCTCCTTCATAGTTAATGTATACCAATATACAGCTCCTCTTGTCCCAGTACAAGGACTTTCCCCTTTATGATCATAAATTTATGTTGCCATATAAGTAAAAAGTTCATAATTATCTAATGACTTTATAACAGGCCCATCAATAGTTAGAAAGAAATTAACATTTTCTCAATTTTTTTTATTTTTTGCATTGAAGCTCTATTTCTTAATCTTCATTGAGCCAGATGTAAGACCCCTTAATACAATTTCCACGTGTTTTTGGATAACTTCATGAAGTGTCTAACAATAATCTTATTCTGGGTATAGCTATTTCTTGATAACTTTTGCACACATTGTCCTTCTGCCTATAGCATCTTTTGTTGAAAGTTACATGGGGCTCTTTAAGTTCTGTTGTTGCTCTGCCAAGTGACATCAAGTCAAAATTCAGTTCCATGTTTCTCTGGTTTGTCATAGATATTGATGAATGTACAACCTATAACATCTGTCCCAGAGGACGCTGCATCAACACCGAGGGCTCCTTTTCTTGTGTGGATTGTGGTAATGGCTATATTGCATCAATGGATGGGAGAACATGTGAAGGTATATATGTGACTTGATATGATGATAAGGATAAGTTTCTGATTAACTAAAAAAGATATATTAGCCTAATCCAGAAGATTGTGTAGTCTTATAAATAACAAGCTTTTGTTATGGTCATAGAAATCAAGTTATCTGAATAATGTATTGATTGAAATTAATGGAAAACTTATTGGAAGCTGTGTGTATAAACAGCAAATAGTGAATATTACTTGATATGAAGAAATAATTGGATGTAGCACATCATTTTTATACACTGTTCAGGAAATGCTAGAGACATTTGCCTGATAAGCTTTTGAATCATATATTGAATAGATTTTCTGAGCTTTTTCTTGTTCCTTATTCTATGTCAGGGAAACACTGTTCTTTTTTCTAGATATTGATGAGTGCAATTCACACATGGCCTGCCCACAGGGAATCTGCATTAATACACCAGGCTCCTTCACTTGCCAAGCTTGTGAAATAGGTTATGTTCTCTCATCTAACAGACAGTCTTGTGAAGGTAATAATATTGATTTCATTCTTCATGGCTGAATGACTGAAACACTTGGCTTACTTTACACCTGTGTGCATTTAAAAGCAGAAGAAATAGTGATTATGATCTGGATTGATTTTTCCTTTCCCAGATTCATCACCTAGAGGAAAGTATTTTGTAGAATATTGATCCTGGTTTTCCCAGGTTACAGTTCACAACCTTGTCAGGCTATTATGAAAGACTTGAAGATATTGGGACTGGAAATATTTGGCAGTGATTAATGTATTAATTAATGGGTTGGTTGCAGCTTTGCAGATAACATTCATTACACTAAATTAGGTCAGTTTGGAGAAGAACAAGAAAATGGGTCAGGAGAATGAAAGAAAGAAGGGCATGATTATTCAGTGTGATTAAATAGGATAATCTGCTTTTGTTTTTAAAGTTGTAAATTAGAAGACCAGACATTAAGGGCTACCGGATCAGTAGTGAAAAACTCTGGAAATCAGTCAGTGATAAGCAAAGTGCTATAGTTTGTTGCATTTTATTGCTGTCACCTAGTGGTCATCCAATAATTATCTAAAATGGTTAATTTTCCATCCGTTTTTATATAGAATTTAATTTAAAAAGGACTTCAAAATGGAAAAATTGAGAGCTCACATACAAATGGAAATATCACCATGATTTTATTCAGTGAAAAATGTAAACTCCTACGTTGTGAGTTGAGAGGGATGAGAGGGACATTTATTTAATTGGATGGTCTCCACATATTCTGGGCATTTAATGGACCATGACAACAGAGAGATCAAGTGCCAGACTGGATTTTCAATATCAAATCCTCCCACAAGTTTTCCATGAGAGAATAATTAGGTTATGATGCCAATAAATAAATATGCCACTATAAAAAGTGTAACAAATAAAATGTGAAATAACAATAAAGTTGCACTGAAAACCAGTTTAAAAACTAAATTTAGATAATTCACACTGTTTATTAGAAATAAGAAAATTAACAATGCTTAATTGCTTTTTATTTTTGCTTACTGCTTTGAAGAAGTAGCTTTGGAAAACAGGAATAGAAATATGTGGAAAATTGATCTCAATAGGAATCCCAGGAGTTTTCCAATTAAAAGTGTCACATATCAACATATAAAGAGTTAAACTGAGAAAACATGGATTACAGAAACTAATTATATAAAATAATTGCCTACATATTTTTAATAATACCTTTTGTTTCTTTTATATCCCTCCTATGCTAGAATTGTTCTCTGATACAGTAAATCAGACGTGTTTTATGAATATAGAAACATTCGCATGAAAACTATGCAGTTAATAAAATTATACAGGTATTTCTTGATTTACAGCCATTCATTTAGTGACTGTTCAAAAATATAATGGCACTGAAAAAAGTGACCTATGATTGTCTTTCATACTGTTGCAGCACCCGCATAGTCTTGTGATCAAGATACAGATGCTTGGCCACTGGCATGCATGGATGTATGTATGACAGTTATACTGCCCCAGGATCATGTTATCACTATTTGTAACCTTCCCAGCTGGTTCTGACAAGCCAAATCATTGGGGAAGCCAGTTTTGCTTAAGGACGACATGATTCACTTAAAAACCATAGCGATGTGTAAAATGGGGTGCAACTTACTTAACAACTGCCTCATTTAACAGAAATGTTGGGCTCAGTTGTGGTTGTAGATCAAGGACTACCTGTACAATACAATACAATAGCAGAGTTGGAAGGGACCTTGGAGGTCTTCTAGTCCAACCCCCTGCCTAGGCAGGAAACCCTATACCGTTTCAGACAAATGGCTATCCAACATCTTCTTAAAGACTTCCAGTGTTGGGGCATTCACAACTTCTGGAGGCAAGCTGTTCCACTGATTAATTGTTCTAACTGTCAGGAAGTTTCTCCTCAGTTCTAAGTTGCTTCTCTCCTTGATTAGTTTCCACCCATTGCTTCTTGTTCTACCCTCAGGTGCCTTGGAGAATAGTTTGACTCCCTCTTCTTTGTGGCAACCCCTGAGATATTGGAACACTGCTATCATGTCTCCCCTAGTCCTTCTTTCTATTAAACTAGACATACCCAGTTCCTGCAACCGTTCTTCATATGTTTTAGTCTCCAATCCCCTAATCATCTTTGTTGCTCTTCTCTGCATTCTGTACTCATTTTGTATAACCTGAATGATGTTGTTTCAATAAAATATGGAGAATTTTGTCATTCAAAACTAGAAATGTATAATATGTATACATTAATTCCTATTTCAACGTTATCAATTTTCTCTGGAGTGTTTGCAACCCAGCATAACTCTATAAGCATGGAATTTTATATTGTCATAAAGAGAATTCTACATACATAATAATTTTATTAAAGATCAATTTTCACATTATATTTCTGGGTGTACACTTTAAAAAATATGCCCAGACAATCTAATTTGCAAATGCAAATTATCCAAGGATTTCCAACATAGAGGAAGAACTGGCAGGTACTTCATTATATACAGTAATAGTATATAGCTAATAAATGGCTCTGGATTTGATAGGACACTACTTGTACTGTTAGTTCATGATTCAGAATGGCAATAAAGTTAATGTTTATCTTTCTTTCCAGCTACTACTTGAGATTTAAGTATTTCCTTACAGTTATCAAGCTGGGTGTGACTGGTAACAAACTTGAAACAGATCAAAGAAATCAAAAAAGAAAGAATGACCACAAAACATGCCCCTGTGATATACTAGATGAAGCTAGTATACATTTATGTCACATTATACAAATTCATTATTAATATAAGCCATACCCTTAACAATAGAGAGAAATGGAAATGAAGGATATTAACAATGCTTTTGGCATTGAAATCCTTGTTTCTTAGAACTATATAATACATTTTTAATTTATAGGTGAGCTATTTTAAGTACACATATAAAATTAATCCAAGTCCAAACACGTGTTATTGGAAAGTTTGATGTATTGTATATCATTGAATACTCATTAAGTGACTGAGAATAATTGCAACTACTTGTTGATGTTTATTCAATGGCACACCCTGGCTTGCTTCTTTTCAGTGTTTGAGTAGCCCTTAAAGAGAAGAGTCCTTATATTACTTTACAAATAAACTGATGTACACATAGTGAGGTGTGTGTGTGTGTGTATGTGTATGTGTAAATCAGATTCACAAAATTTAAGAAATGCTAACCAACAATATCACAATGTGATTATTAGGCATGAATACCTCCATATATTGAACTGTGCTGCAGGAAAATGTGACATTTTCCTTTCAGGTTGATGTCTTTCTATGTAGCAATAGAACAGTGTTTTTCAACCTTGGCAACTTGAAGATGTCCGGACTTCAACTCCCAGAATTCCCCAACCAGCGAATGCTGGCTGGGGAATTCTGGGAGTTGAAGTCCGGACATCTTCAAGTTGCCAAGGTTGAAAAACACTGCAATAGAATATGTGCTTGGTTATATTCTTAAGCATTTGCAGTAAGCTTTTAATATGAACTGGGCAGGAGAATGCATAAATTTCCTCTGCTAATAGCTTCAGCAATGGTACCCTGTAGTTAGCTTTCTTTTTTTCATTTAAAATAAACACAAAAAAGTCTAAGCTTGTGCCTATAAGGATTTTTTCTTCCCTAATTGGTGTTACTTTCCATTAATCATGCCTTCCTTTCCTTGAACAGACAGTAATGAATGTGAATACCCAAACATTTACTGCTTAGGAGGAGAGTGTTTAAACACACCAGGATCCTACACATGTCATTGTCAGCTAGGATTTGAACTTTTCAATGGGACCACATGTGAAGGTAAGCCTAGTGTAACACATCTGGATGAATTTGCCCATTCTTCATTAATTTAGTCATTTTCAGAGCTAGCATAAACAGGGGGGGGGGGAGGCAGACATTTTGGGAATTTCATGTGGCTTTTATTCAAATCAGCCTCATTAGTGTCTAGAAAAAAATGCATGGGACTGTTCAAAAAGGAAGAGGAGAATCTATCTTGTTTTTGAAGAATATGCAGTACCATTTTTAAGTACCTTTGAATTTTATCACTTGTGCCCATTTATATAATTTAAACCAACCTTCCCCAAATTGACATTCTCTAAATGCACCAGAGTAGGCATTGCTCATGGGATGGTTGAACAATGTTGACTCTGGATTATTCTAGTTACTTTCACGTGCTTTTGACAAGTAATAGAGGAACTGGAGCTAAATATTAACTTCTGCTTTCCCTTCCCACTTCTTGTTTCTTTTTTCTCATGTCAATATTTGGTTTCTTCTTGTTATCTTGTCATTTGGGTGTTGCCTTTGTCCTATGCTCTTCTTAATTCTGTGCTTTTGTAACCTATATCAAATCGATTAAAGTTGCGATTATTATTGATAACTACTTGTATTTTATAGAAAGATAGTATAAACAATAATGGATAATGAATATATTTGTGTTTCTCCTTTTTTCATATTTGAATGTAATAGAATAAAAGAATGACATACTGTGCATCTGATAGTGAGCATCACCTTACTTGGTCTGCAACTTGAAGCTAATTGATTCTTACTCTCCCATGATTTTTGGAATTCAGTTAACATGTTTAAGATTGGAGTAAGCAAATGATACCCCAGGGTTTCTTAGTTAATGTTTTGCTGTTTTTAAATACTGTATATTGGCAAGAAGTTCTGACACCTTGTTAAACATCAGCATATGGATTTCCACCTACTCATTTAAATTAGGCTGCCAGAATTAAAAAGTAAGGAGAAAAACAGGTATGGATTTTTGTCGGAAAATACTGCAGATTCCGTTTTCATATTACATTAAACTATATGGCTGCTGACCCCCGTTTCTTGCTTTAAGTGACTACATGCTAGACCTCAGGATACGTATGTATATTTTGAGCTCTCTCCAACAATAGATTTCTGAAAGAGACTCTCAGAAAGGTATTTTCATTTTATTTTATTTGAATATCAGCTTCTCTTATTGTTTAATATATCCCACATCAATAATTTAGATGTGAGTAATGTAATATTTATAAGACAATCTTGTTCTGAATGAAAAGATACTTTGTTAAGTAGGTGATAGTGTTAAATTAGAATAATCTGTAGCAGCTTTTCAGACTGAATTCCTTGTAACTATCTTCACTGTCCTTACCTCTTATAGATCAGAATGAGTGTCTGGAGAGTGGCATCTGCAGTCCCAATGGTGAATGCCTAAACAGTCATGGGTCTTATTTCTGCATTTGTGCTCCTGGCTTCTCAAATGCTGCTGGTGGAGTCAGCTGTCAGGGTGAGATCTTAGAAACTATAGTGATCTTTTGTCTGTCCTTTCTCTCTTGGACATATCTTGCTAAAGAAAGAAATTAGGGAAGGTTTCCTCTCCTCCCCCATTTCTTTTCAGGCTGATCCCAGGTCCTTAAAAGATGCTTTCCCATTCAACATCATCCACCCTATATTTTCTCTTAAGACTGCAGCAACCCAGCATTTGAGGGGGAAAGGATGATTCAGAATGCATATTACAATTCATGTCGCTATGACTTTTCCAGGACTCATACTGTCTTCACGTGAAGTGTTAATACCACTTTATAATGCCTTGGTAAGGCCACACTTGGAATACTGCATTCAGTTCTGGTCGCCACGATGTAAAAAAGATGTGGAGACTCTAGAAAGAGTGCAGAGAAGAGCAACAAAGATGATTAGGGGACTGGAGACTAAAACATATGAAGAACGGTTGCAGGAACTGGGTATGTTTAGCTTAAGAGAAAGAAGGACTAGGGGAGACATGATAGCATTGTTCCAATATCTCAAAGGTTGCCACAAAGAAGAGGGAGTCAAACTATTCTCCAAGGGACCTGAGGGCAGAACAAGAAGCAATGGGTGGGAAACTAATCAAGGAGAGAAGCAACTTAGAACTGAGGTGAAATTTCCTGACAGTTAGAACAATTAATCAGTGGAACAGCTTGCCTCCAGAAGTTGTGAGTGCCCCAACACTGGAAGTCTTTAAGAAGATGTTGGATAGCCATCTGTCTGAAACGGTATAGGGTTTCCTGCCTAGGCAGGGGGTTGGACTAGAAGACCTCCAAGGTCCCTTCCAACTCTACTATTGTATTGTATTATTGTATTATCTAAGAAAAAGATGTATTTGATTTGGAGAGGTTCTGAAAAGTATATATGTATCCAGACATGCTCTGAATTAGAATAGAATAGATTTTTCATTGGCCAAGTGTGATTGGACACACAAGGAATTTGTCTTTGGTGCATATGCTCTCAGTGTACATAAAGAAAAAATAAAATATATTCAGCAAGAATCCGCAGATAACCGCCCTGCCGCCCTGTTTCGGGTGACTCGCTCCCTCTTATCTCAGAGGCCGCAGGAAGCCCCGTTGCAGGGTAGAGCAGAGGAGTTTGGGGAATATCTGCAGGACAAAATCGCTCAGATCCGGAGTGGGTGGGCCGCCTTCAGCAGACCAGGGGAGACGTCGGAAGCAAGTCCTGAGACACCACGCTGGGAGGAGTTTGACTCTGTTGCCCCCAAGGATTTGGACAGGTTGCGTGGGCGACTGCGAGCCACCACATGTTTATTGGACCCGTGTCACTCCTGGCTTGTACTGGCATCCTGGGAGGTTACACGAGGCTGGCTCCTGGGTCTGGTGAACGCTTCACTTGAGGAGGGGTCATTGCTGGCCGCCTTGAAAGAGGTGGTGGTGAGGCCCCTGCTCAAAAGGCCTTCCCTGGATCCGGTGGAGCTAGCCAATTATCGTCCCGTCTCCAACCTTCCCTTTTTAGCGAAGGTTGTAGAGAGTGTGGTGGCACAACAGTTCCCACGTCACCTGGAGGAAACTGACTATCTAGACCCGCGCCAGTCCGGCTTCCGACCCGGTCACAGCACGGAGACGGCCTTGGTCGCATTGGTAGATGATCTCTGGAGGGCCAGAGATAGGGGTTGCTCCTCTATCCTGGTCCTATTAGATCTATCAGCGGCTTTCGATACCATCGACCATGGTATCTTATTGCGCCGGCTGGAGGAGGTGGGAGTGGGGGGCACCGTTTTGCGGTGGTTCTGCTCCTACCTCTCCGACCGGATGCAGTGTGTATTGGCAGGGGAGCAGAGGTCGACCCTGAGGCCACTCACTTGTGGGGTGCCACAGGGGTCGGTCCTCTCGCCCCTCCTGTTCAACACATACATGAAGCCGCTGGGTGAGATCATCCATGGTTTTGGGGTTGGATACCATTTGTACGCTGATGACACCCAGCTGTACATTTCCACCCCAAACCACCCCAACGAGGCCGTCGAAATGATGTCCCGGTGTTTGGAAGCCGTCCGGGTCTGGATGGGGGACAACAGACTCAGACTCAACCCCTCCAAGACTGAGTGGTTGTGGCTACCGGTGCCCCGGTTCAACCAGTGGATGCCATCGCTGGCCATAGGAGGCGAACAACTGCCCCCTGTGGAACGGGCGCGCAATTTGGGCGTCCTCCTTGATGCCCGGCTGTCGATGGATGACCATGTGGCAGCTGTGGCGAGGGGGGCGTTCCACCAGGTTCGCCTGGTGCACCAATTGCGCCCCCTATTGGATCGGGACGCCTTACGCACAGTCACTCATGCGCTGGTGACGTCTCGTCTGGACTACTGCAATGCTCTCTACATGGGGCTCCCCTTGAGATGCAACCGAAGACTACAGCTAGTTCAGAATGCGGCCGCGCAGGCCATCATGGGAGGGACAAGATACTCCCATATAACACCACTCCTGCGCGAGCTGCACTGGCTGCCTGTGGTTTTTCGGGTGCGTTTCAAGGTGTTGGTTACTATCTTCAAAGCGCTCCATGGCATGGGACCTAGTTACCTGCGGGGTCGCATCTTACCTCACACATCCTCACGACCAATCCGCTCTCACAGGGAGGGACTCCTCCAGGTGCCATCCGCCAAGCAGTGCCAGCGGGCGGCGCCTAGGAGTAGAGCCTTCTCTGTGATGGGCCCAACCCTCTGGAATGACCTCCCCCCCGATATTAGAACTACTAATGACCTCCGCTCCTTCCGACAGAAGCTTAAGACCCACCTGTTCCAATTAGCTGGCTTGACTGATGTATAGTCCCATTTTTAACCTCCTGGCAAACATCTTACTGTGTAATTTTTAAGGGAATTTTAACTATATTTATATTTTAATTTAAATTTGGTACAGCACATTCTACCTCCTCCGTTTATATGGTTATATGTTTATATATATTTATGCACATTTATATATTTATGCACATTTATATTTTGTATCTATATGGTTTTTAATATGTCTGTACACTGCCCCGAGTCCTGTTTAGGAAAGAGTGCGGTTTATAAATAAAAGTTTACTTACTTACTTAATTTATAAGATACATCACTTACTGATAGTCATAGGATATTGATAATTAATTTCAACAAATCCAGGATACTGCAGACCCTGCTCTCTGTCCCTGCTTTTGCATGTCCATATTTCTAAAAATTACTAAAGTAAGGTACAATGTTGATGACAGGACTTATAAATTCTGGAAAGTTCTCAATTTAGATTTCATTTTTGCCACAGACAAGCTAAGCTTTCTTTGCTAAACAATGGGAAATGTAATTTTCACTTGCTAACTTAATATTTAAAAATGAATATTTTAATATTTTTCTAATAACCTATAACATCTTCAAGACTCATCCAGTCATTGTTATGTCAAAATAACAGCAATGTGGATGGGTTCAGCATACTTCAAAATGGGTTGAATGATGCTATAATGACAGTGTAAGATACTAGGGGAAACAAGGATAGTATATATGATTCCCAATTATGAATTTATTCCACTGCTTGCTATAAGGTTTTTCACATTCTGTTTCCATTTGTAATTCAAATTTAGGGAAATCAGGGAGGCTGATTTCACATTAGCTAATTTAGTCCATTCCAAATTAGGCTCAAATTAATTTGTTTGAATCAGCTCAGACGAATTCCTCTGTTACATATTCTCAACCCTTCCTATTTTAGCTTTCTGCTGTTCCATTTCAATACTATTTTACATTAAAGTCTGGCTTTTTTCCCTATGCTTATATGTTGTATTGTATTTGGCAGATGTGGATGAATGCGCTGATCACTCCCAGTGTTTGCATGGTCGGTGCATCAATACAGAAGGCTCCTACAGCTGCTTATGTCAAACTGGCTTCCAGCATTCGCAGGAAACAGATGACTGTGTAGGTAAGAGCTGACCTCTGAAGGAAAAAAAAAAGACTAGATCAGAATCAAGCTAAGCAAACTTTGGAGGCATTTTTGTATTTGATATCTACATTTTAAAAACCCACACAAATGTTAGCTGCTGGCATGGTGCTGATAGTGATTGGTGGGTGGGTGGAAGTTTGTTTTCATGCTGAGATCCTGGAAAATGCTGCTCCTCTGAAGCTGATGTTGGCATGAGAGAGGTTCTTTGCATTATGTCAATGCAAGATTTCTTCCTCATGAAAATAACAGCTTCAGGTAGTTTATTGGGTCTCAATTCACATGTGCAGGTGGGGTAACTTCATACTCTATAGCTGCCCTCCATCTTCTAAGAAAATGTTTTTTTTTCCATTACTAGTTCTGCAGAGCAGTTCTTTTAAGAATGCCTATCTCCCCTGAAATGATATTGTTTATTTAGTTCATTTTATTTCATTAGTTATTGTTTTTGTTCAGAACAAACTTTGAGGCAGAGGCAGGCAATTTGGGGTGGTGGTGATGGTCAGGATGGTGCTTTGGTAACAAGGCAGCCTTTTTTTAAATGGACTCTAGCTGCTACAGGGGGCCATTGCTACTGATGTAAGATTATCACACAGGATGGGTATACTGGTCTCGTGGGCACTGTATCCACGTTTTATTTTTTATTGTACTCCCCCAAATGCAAAAAAACTTAATCAATTTTAGTAGCACAATCAACGTTGCTCTGGGAACATCAGAGTTGCCCATTGTTACTTAAGGATACTTGAATGTTAAGTGTGTTAGCCATCAGGGCTTGTGCATTTTTTCCCCAGGTTCTTCTTGTCTTTGAGACATCTTTCATGTTTCCCTTTTCCCCTACAATTTACTGTTGCCAAGTCCTTTATTAAATGTTGTCCTTCTGATACCTTCTTTTGAAAATGCTTTCCCATGGATGACAGATGTGGATGAATGTGAAGAATTTGGGGCTACTGCTTGTGGCATATGGCAATGCCAGAATACCTTGGGTTCATTCCACTGCATTATGGGATGTCCTCCCGGCTTCCATCGCACACCATTTGGTGAATGCATTGGTAGGTGCTATTGGGAAAACTTTGGGGCGGGGTGTAAAAGTCAAGGAAGACCCTCTGTAGAGAAGAATTTCATTTTATAAAGAAGGAGAAACATTTTTACATTATAGAGATAAAAATATTGTCTGGCTGTAGTCTCAAATGTTTTGGGATCGTCTCTGTTTTTAACAAAATGGATATTGCTTTGTTGTTCCTCTTAGACAGTTTATTAAACAGGTGTATCTCCCATAAATGAAGTAGGCATGAAAATACCCAGAATGAAAAGCAGCTTGGTGGAAATGGACACGTAACTTTCTTTTTTCTGTTTATTGCTGCTAATTCATATGGGAGGAGATAGTGTAAATAATTGCACCCCTGCGCTATTCTCAGTTCCATATATGCTAAATATACAGCCTACGATCAAAGATTAAAATATCAGTATAACACAATCAAATAAAAACAAAATAGGATATTAGCACAAGCAGGTAATAAAGTGGGGAATGAGCTACATCTGAAGCAGTGAATCAATTCATAAATGTTTTTCAGTATTGAACAATCACAATCAGTTAAAATCTGGTAACTTTCCTAGATGTTTCCACAGACCAATATAAAAAAGTAGCATAGCAGAACTTGAGATATTGTCTTAATTGCCCAGCCCAACTAAAGGCAAAAACAAGCTCAGAGTGGAATATTATTAAACCTCTCCTGTAAAACTATGGATGACAAAATTTTAGGTCTGGACAATGAGAATATTTATTTATGTGAGATAGAAAGTATGTTGATAAATTAAGTGAAAGGTGTATTATAAATTCCATTATAATAATGAGAATATTACTCCTATATTTCTGCAAGACTAAGTTCTAAAGTGTTTGTCTCAGGACCTGGTATCATCAAGAAAGGGGAGAAAGATTGCAATAATTTAAATCCAAGACTATGCGTTTCTTCCAAGGATAAATACATCTATCAACAATAACTATATTAATGTTCCTTCTGTTAATATTGGTTGAATCTCAAATAAAGCCCTGCAGAAGAAGGGCTAGATTACAAAACCAGAAGAGTAATCAATGCACATTGATTGACGTGTAACATTGCACATTGACGTGTAACATTGCTCTTGTTACTTCTCTCTGTATACACAGAGCACAAAGTTTAGCACCTGATACTTAAATGCTTCCTCTTTCAGTTCCTTAATTCTCTTTTTTGCTGAATTGTCACTCTGATAATACTGAAGTTATGTTAAAATGAATTAATGACATTAGCATTTTTGCAACCTCTTGATATGAATTAACAATTTCATTATGAGTCATCTTGCTAGCATGTGTCTGAAACGAAGAAGCAAAATAAGGTTTGCCTTGCTTAGAAAGGACTGTGTACTGATTTGTTGATCTATCTTTTATGCAGATATTGATGAATGTGCCAATGAGACCCTGTGTGGAAGCCATGGTTTCTGTGACAACACTGTTGGGTCATTCCATTGCTTGTGTGACCGTGGCTATACAAATTTCCCTTCAAGCCAAGATTGCATTGGTAAGAGTCATTCAGTCTTCATAGATCCACACTGACTCCTTATCCAAAATGCAGGCACCTTTCCAACTTATTTATCAAGGGTTACGATATTGAGAAAAATCCCTTAAAGATAACATTGGGGGTTTTGTGGGTGGGTGTGTGGTTAATTGTATTTGAAGTTCCAACTTCCCAATTCTCAAGTTCTTTGTGAATGAAGCTTTATACTGTAAGGATAGGAGTGAAAAAATGCAATGCCCAGGTGAATCTTTCTTTAAATCTATCTCTGATGAGCTGGAAATCATCAAATCTAAACCTTTGTTATTGCAAGAAATCAGCAAGTACAACTTTGATAGAAAGTTACAGATCTTCTATTTAAAGGTTTTTGTCAAATAAGAATCCATCACTTTCTGATTGCCAGATATCTCAGCAAAATAGGTCTTCCTAATGCTTTCTTGGCTCCCTCTTTAACATTTTGAATTCATTGGTTTAGGTTCTATTTCTTCAGACATAGAAAACAAAATTGGGCCATCGTTTATTGACAGTCTTTAAATATTTGGCTGTCGTATAATTTCTTTCTGTTCATACATCTAACACTTAAGCTATTTTTTCATCTGTTTTATTCCTAGGGATCATTTTTCTGTACTAACAACCTAGCCAGCAGAATTATTAGTTGTATCCCATGATACAGGAAACACATGTTGCTGACATAGCTCTAAGTTTTAGAAAACAGGCATTATGAGACGTCAGAAATGTAAGATGCAACTTTGCCGAATGTAGAAATTAACTCCTTAGATGAAAAACAGAGATGATGACCCCAAAAACCATTGAATTTAGCAGGCATATTGATAAACTGTATTATGATTCTTGCAGATGTGAATGAATGTGAGCTGATGATTGCAGTGTGTGGGACTGCACTTTGTGAAAACGTAGAAGGAGCCTTCTTGTGCCTGTGTCCAAGTGACCATGAGGAATATGACACAGAAACTGGGGAATGTCGCCTCCGATCAGGCATAGGTAAGGGTTTAGTGAACAATATCCTGAAAATGGAAATTGGAGATGCAATTCTTGCAAGTTCTTCTTATTGGTCTGGGTAAAAGAAAGACGGGTGGGCTCCATGATGCTCTCTGACCTTGGTGATTTTCTTATAGACATTTCATTTACAAACTAGGTAACATTATCAGTGCGTAGAAAGCATTGTCTAAATTCTTAACATATTCCAATATCATAGATTGACCATAAACTGAATTTCTTATACACGTAACCAGTCTATTAAATATAATCTCATGTGGATATTTAACCAATCACTTTTTGGTCCAGAGAGGGGGAAAAATAGCTATTTTTAAAAATATTAAATCCCATTTATGAAAGCAAGATTTGAAAACAGTTAACAGTTAACATATAAATGAATAATGACATAGAGGTTGCATTTGAGTGATTTTCCTTCGGCTCCGAAATGTAGTCTTCAAATAAATGGTCTTAATATGAGATTTTCGTAATCCCTGATTTGGCATTAGTAACATAATGTCCAGCTCCATGTAATATTTTGGGAAAGTAGAGCTAACTGTTTGGTAAAATGGGGCTTTACTGACAATATTGGTTGCAACTCTTTTAAAAAAGCATGCTTTAATGAAAGCATTCAAGCACACACAGCCATTAAAGACAGTTTTAAAGTAATACAAAACATAGGCTCTTTGAAATGTGTGTTGTGGGAATCAGTGGGAGGCTAACTTTCCCACCTTAAGCAATCATTTGTAATTTGGAGAGAACTTTTATTTACAGATAAAGAATATGATGCAGACAATGCTGAATTGTGTTATATTCGCATTTGGAAAGACAAATGCAAGTAAACTTCCAACTAAACTATTTGGAGTTTGTGAAATATATTTTACATTGTTAAAATGAATAATGTAATAAAGTCTAGAGCACTTATGCCAACCCTTTTCGGCACTGAGTTCCCAAAACGGAACTTGTGTACATGCCAGAACCCTGGAAACCTGAAGACCAGCTGACCGGGGTGCATGCGCATGCCGGCCAGCTGATCTTTGGGTTTCCGCACTCCAGTACGTGCAAAGACCAGCTGGCGTGCGCCGGAAACCAGAAGAACAACTGGCAATGGCATGCATGCCCACTGAGAGGGCTCTGCATGCCATCTCTGGCATGTGTGCCATAGGTTCACCATCACGGATCTAGATAGATTGTTTTCATCAAATAATTTCCAGATGTATGTGCCTGTTTGTCGAACAGAATATTATCAATGTGACTCTGTTACATATATTATATGTTTTAATCTCATCTCAGGGGAACCTGGAAGGCCTGTATCTTTACATCCAGATAATGCAGAGCGGAAAGAGTGCTATTATCACATCAGTGATGTCCCATTGTGTGACAGTGTCTTAGCCAATAACACCACAAAAGAGGAATGCTGTTGCACAGAAGGAGCAGCCTGGGGAGATAATTGTGAAACATATCTGTGCCCAGTCATTGGCTCAGGTATATTGCACTATTGTTTACGTAATAAACATAGGAACAACAAAAAAGGAACTTCCTAAATGCTTCTTTGCTTTGAATGTATATGTATGTGTATGTTTTTTTTTCTTCCGTTCATTCGTGTCTGATCCTCAAAGACTGCCTGGACAAGTACCTGCTGTTTTCTTGGCAAGGTTTTTCAGAAGTGATTTGCCATTTCTTCATTCCTAGGGCTGAGAAAACAATAACTGGCCCAAGGTCACCCAGCTAGCTTTGTGTCCAGGATTATACTTTGCAATTTCTAATTTCTAGCTTGATGCCTTAACTACTACACCAAACCAGCTTTCATGTGTTTTGGTATATGTATGTATAGACAGCATGTATATGGTTGTATATGCAGATGCATAGCTATAAAGCTGCCCAAATCAGGCCTGAATATTGAATACATAATCTGCTTCTTCCAGGGTCCTCTAGAGCTGTACACTGACAATTTTCTTTACAAACTTCCCCAACAAGGAAAGATTGGAAACTAAATAAAAATTATCCATATCTGTTGACTCAAGTTGTGGCCTCTTAAGGAGATGAGAGATAATAATCTCTTTAAAAAACATGGATGTTGCAGGGAGCCAACTGCATAAAAAATAGTACAGAGATGCCAAAATCTTAATGTCCTTATATAGATTCAATGGTGTCACCATTTCTAGAATCTTGTGTGCAGTTACACCTAAAAAAGGATATAATAGGACTAAAGAAGGGTCAGAGGAGGGCAACTAAGGTAATGATAGGTCTGGAGCAGCTCCCCTATCAGGAAACATCGCAACATTTGGGGCTTTTTAATCTAGAAAGGAGTTGTATAATAGGGGCATGATTGAAGTATACAAAATTATGCATGGTGTGGATAAAATGAACAAGGAGATCCCCTTTCTGAAATATTATAAACAGAGGTCATTCAGTGAAATTGAATCCTGGAAGAATCAAGACAGCCCCCCAAAAAATTGTTAATGGGTAATTCAACTTTGGAATTGACGACCACAACATGTAGTGCTGGTTACCAGCTTGGCTGGCTTCAAAAAAAAGTTGGATCAAGTTCATGGAAGTCATGAGGATCAATGGTTATTGAACATGATGGCAGTATACAACTGCTGTGAAGGCCATCTGCTGGGGGATTAATGGCCTTTTTGTCCAGTTGCTTGGCTATATGAAAACAGACTGATGGACTAGATGGGCCAGGAGTCTGATCCAGCAGGGATCTGTTTATGTTCTTCATGTTATCTCCTGGGAGACTTTAATAAGCCAAGATGGACATGAATCTAAAGTCACCCTAACCTGTGAGGTCACCCACACAGCTCCAAGGATGATGGACAGTTCATAGGGCTAATGGATTCACTCTTCATAAGTAACCAGATAAGAATGCCTCAGGCAGTGCCGTAAAATCTATGCAGTCAGATTCAGATTCTGAATGAATCTGAGCGATTGTTTATGATTGATGCCTACAATATTCCTGTCAGCACCTCACAAGTGTTCCCTTGGCCCCTATTTACCAGGAAAGTCAAGGTTGTCCTAAACAGCACTATTGATCTTAGGGGTATCATGATCAGTAGTATCTCAGTTATATAATATGCTTCTTATATTTTTCCCTTCTTCTGCATTTCATTTAATTATAATTCTTCTTTGTTAATTTTTTTGGCAGTGGAATATACTGATATTTGTCCCAGTGGGAAGGGCTATATTCCTGTAGAAGGAACCCTGATTTTTGGACAGACATCTTATACAGGTACTTCTAATTCTAACAAATCCAACAGCCATTTGAAGCTCAAACCCAATGGGAGGGATGGCTTATATTTTAGAAGAAAAATTTTATTTATTCAAGTGTTAATATCCATAATCAGATCCCCCCCCCCCTAGATGCCACCAAATGTGAAATGCTTGGCTCTGAGCTCTGTCTGTCATTATGCATTATATAAGCAATTATTATAACACAATGAACAATTCTCGTGTTGAATTATGACTTTTCTACCCTTGTAAAAACTTCAGAGAACTGCCAGTGATCCAGCAGTAAATCCAGCTCACTTCACAGTGTTCATTTTGATGTAAATCAGTGGGCTTTTCTGTATGTTCGCATTTCTTTTTGTATCCAGAATTGACTTCAATAGCCAGGGCCTTGCTGCAAATAGACAAGTTTTCCACCAGAGATTTTAGTGTGAAGAGTGTTCTAAAAATCCCTCCCTCCCTCCTCCCTTCTTCCCTCTTATTGAGATTCATTTTTCCTTCCATAGATGCCAATGAATGTGAAATGTTTGGCTTTGAAGTCTGTCGTAATGGACATTGTGTAAACACAGTACCTGGATACACCTGCTTCTGCCATGTTGGATATTTCTATCACTCCAGTCAGTTTGCATGTGTTGGTGAGAATCCTCTCCCTGCTTGTTTGACCTACTTGGCATCTTTTGTAAAAAGGCATTCTGTGACATTTGTAGGGAATGATACATTTACTGAAAAACATGGCCCAGGGTGAGCAAGAGATCCAAAATATCAACTATTAATGGGGAAACTTCCTTTGAGTGTTCTATATGTAAAGGTGTTCTATATGTGAGAGTGAAAGAACTCTTTTTAAAACATCTGCTTGAGTGAATTCTCTGCTGTGATCGTAGATCTTGATGAGTGTCAAAATGAAGAGATCTGTGCAAATGGCAAATGTCTGAACACAGCTGGTTCTTATCACTGCTTCTGTGGCCTTCCCCTGGTTCTGGATGTAATCCACAATCGCTGTGTCAACGTTTCCAACAGTGCAGGTGAGATTCCTCTGGATAGTATATAAACTGGTCTCTATAAACATAGAAGGGTTCTGATAGAATCCTGTGAATGTAAGTTTTGTTCTTGAGTTTAAGATGGCAAAATAAAATAGAGATAAGGTCAGAACACATTATAAAATATAAACGTGGCAATTGTAGCACAGTTGTAGTACAAGTGAACCCCAAATTTCTGTTGCTAAGTGAAACATTTGTTAAGTGAATTTGTCCCATTTTATGACCTTTCTTGCCAGAGTCGTTAAGTGAATCACCGCAGTTGTTAAATTAGTCAAACTGTTGCTAAGTGAATCTGGCTTCCACATTGACTTTGCTTGTCAGAAGGTCACAAAAGGGGATCACATGACTGTGGGACATAAATATGAGTCAATTTCCAAGTGTCTGAATTTTGATCACATGACCATGAGGATGCTGCTATGGTCATACGTGTGAAAACTCATCTTAAGTCACTTTTTTCAATGTCATCGTAACTTTGAATTGTCATTAAATTAATGGAAAGCACACACGGTTTCCTATGTAAAAAATAGTAAATTAAGATGTGATCAATCTCTAGAAGATTGGAAGATCAACCTATAGAAATAACTTCATAAATCTGATACAGAATTTAATTCTATGGATGACAGTTCTACATTATCAACTTATACTGTACAACATTTGAAAGTTGGACATAAGGCTTAAATATCTGGCCTTCTATTTGATTTCTTAAATGAGGACAGAATTCTTGGGAAAATTGCTTTCTCATTCTGATTTAGGATTCATATTAGTTAATCATTAGTGAATATCAGTTTGTTTTTAATTATGTTATGAAGCCTTACATTGATACACGGTATTTTAATATGTGGTACGTTAATATTGCTTCATAATTTTCATTTAATATTACTCTGCCTGTAAATCTCTTTTATCTTTTCTTCTTAATTAAAAAATATTCTAAAAAATGAAGCACCAAAGTAGGAAACTTACTTTAAAACTATGACTCTCACTGATTGACCTTGGGCATCTGTCAACCTGATCTACTTCAAAGGATTGTTGTGATAAAGGGGGAAAGGTAAAATAATGTTGGAAAAGACAGAAGGAAACAACCAGCATGCTCAGGGGCTTGGACAAGAGAATGTGGTAATGTTTAGGATTTTTTAATCTTGAAAATAATGGCAATGGCACCTGACTCAAATATCTAAAAACATACATGGCATTGAGAAAGAGTGCAGGGATATTTTTTTTTTTGGGGGGGGGGGGGTTCAAAACACCAGAACCAGGCATTATCCAATGAAGTGGATTGGAAGAAGGGTGAGAAAAAGAACAAGTATATAATTAATCAGTGACTTTAATGGTTTTTTTTTAAAGAATTAAATACATGTGTTGGAAAAGAGGTCTAACAACAGATATTAAGCAATTTCTGCATGGTTATATTGCCTTCTAGAGTCATTCAAATATCATAGTGCCAAAATAACAGTAATATAGACAGACTGGGTATTATTGTGGAGACCCTGTAAGTCAAAAGTGTAGAAATGAACTTAACCTTGAAAACTCACTGCTATATCTGAATTGAGGGATGCGGTGGCTCAGTGGTTAAGACGCTGAGCTTGTTGAGCAGAAAGGTCAGTAGGTCAGCGGTTCGAATCCCTAGCGCTGCGTGACAGAATTAGCTCCCGTTACTTGTCCCAGCTTCTGCCAACCTAGCAGTTCGAAAACATGTAAAAATGCAAGTAGAAAAATAGGAACCACCTTTGGCAGGAAGGTAACAGCGTTCCGTGCACCTTTGGCATTTAGTCATGTCGGCTACATGACCATGGAGATGTCTTCGAACAGCGCTGGCTCTTCGGCTTTGAAAGGGAGATGAGCCCAACCCCCTAGAGTCGGGAACAACTAGCACATATGTGCGAAGGGAACCTTTATCTTTATCTTTATATCTGAATTAGAAGCAATACGCTTCTAAATAACAGCTGCAGGAGGGCCAGGTGGGAGAGGGATATATCTCCCTTTTCTATCTGCATGCTAAGATGGCTCTTGGACTGATTCAGCAATGCTATTCCTGGGTTCTTATGTTGGAAAAAGGATCCTAAAAGTCAAAGTGTTTCATTACTTTGTAAAATATGCTTGAATAGTCTTGACAATTGTCTTCCAATGATATTTTAATCTATATTCCTATCCTGGGCTTCAAGACCTAAATGGCCTTGCTACGTTATGATTCTATATATTGACCCTCAGAACAGTTAAATCCCAAGCTTCTTTTTCTAGCCAATGTTGCAATAAAAGATCAAAATTCTGCAAAAAAGGAAAGAGAAAAGCTCTTTTATGATTATTTAAGGCATTGCAGTATTATGGCCTTAATACAATATAGAGACTGGTTTATCCCTTTTCTATAACCTTTTCTTTTTTTTTTCAATGACAGATAATCCGAATGAACCTGACACTGAATTAGAAATTTGTTGGCAGAAGGTCTCAACAAACTATGTTTGCAGTGAACCATTGCTGGGACGACAAACGACGTACTCAGAGTGCTGTTGCAGTTACGGAGAGGCTTGGAGTCGGGACTGTGCCCTCTGCCCTCCAAGGTCCTCTGGTGAGGATGCATCATTTGCTTCAACAGTTAGGCTTTATAGTCGAATTTAGATTATTAATTGATTAGTCTGATTGCATCCAGTTTTGGTCAACATGATCTAAAAAAGATGTGGAGACTCTAGAAAGAGTACAGAGAAGAGCAACAAAGATTATTAGGGGAATGGAGGCTAAAACATACAAAGAACGATTGAAGGAATTGGGTAAGTCTAGTTTAGTGAAAAGAAGGAGTAAGGGTGACATGATAGTAGTACTCCAATATTTGAGGGGCTGCCACAAAGATGGGGGAGGGGGGGAAAACTATTTTCCAAAGTACCAGAAGGCAAGATAAGAACCAATGGCCCACTAATCAAGGAGAGACGCAACTTAGAACTAAGGAGAACAATCAACCAGTGGAATGGTTTGCATTCAGAAGTTGTGGGTGTTCCATCCCTAGAATCTTTTAAGAAGAGACTGCCATTTGTCTGAAATGGTGTACAAACTCCTGCTCAAGCAGGGGGTTGGACTAAATGACCTCCAAGGCCCCTTCCAACTCTGTTATTCTGTTATATGTCTTATGACCATATCAAAAAAGTAAAACACAAAGTACAGGAATTAATTCAAGGATAAAATGGATAAAAGAAAATATAGTAATACACGTGATAAATAGAAAGAATCAACGTTCAATAAATGCATCACCTTTACATGATACATTGATCTGTTTGATATCATGAGTTCTTAGCTCAACTGCCTTAGCTATAAAAGTAGCAGTTCTGCTCACAATGTGTACATTAGAACCCAGGAGGAAATAGAACAGACTGTGATTCATATCCCAGTAGCCTGTTGTTTCAAATAGGGAAGTTAAATATCTGAGAGGGGCATATACTTGGCAAACAAACATAAGGATTTTATTTGATGGCTGGGGCACCACATACTGTATCTTTGTCACCTTATGATAAAGCAGGTAATTGAAACACCATATTTGACTGTGGTATCCAGCAAACTCAAATCTTGCTCTGGACTAGGCTTTTCTTGAGAAGTGTGTCAAGCTTGTTGACAGATATTTTTCAAACTGAAAAATATTTTTTTCTTAAGATTTAAAGGTCTACTTTTGTCAATAACTCCATATCTGTTTGGGCACTGATATCTGGGATCCTGTGTTTAAAAATTACCCTTGCCTGGGAGGCAGTTAAGGGTAAATACTGGGTTGAAAACCATGTTGCGAAGTAACTTGGTAACTGAAGTTAGGCCTTATAAAAATTTCTGTCTAGATACAAGACCAACTGGATTCATTGTTCTTGTTGAATTTTACTGCCATTGTTCTTTACTAGAATGTTTTTTGTTTTCAGTTCAATTATTTTCAATTATTGGGTACTGCTAACTTTAACTTAACTTAACTTTATTCAATTTCTAGACCGCCCCTCTCTCAGAAGAGACTCGGGGCGGTGTACAGTCATATTAAAACAATAAAACAATAAATATACATAGTATAAATATAGAATAAATATAGGGCTGGAGGAGGTAACAATAGTTCACTGTACAAATTAGTTTAAGTTAGATTAAAAATTTTAAAAATTTAAAATACATTAACCCTTAAAAACTATCCCAGATAAAATATCCGCCAGGAGGTAAAATGGGACTATAGATGGGCCAGGCCGGCTAATTGGAACAGGTGAGTCTTAAGTTTTTGTCGGAAGGAACGGAAGTCAGTAGTAGTTCTAATATCGGGGGGGGGGAGGTCATTCCAGAGGGTTGGGCCCATCACAGAGAAGGCTCTACTCCTAGGCGCCGCCCGTTGGCATTGCTTGGTGGACGGCACCTGGAGGAGTCCCTCCCTGTGAGAGCGAATTGGTCGCAGGGATGTATGCGGTAGGATGCGATCCCGCAGGAGAAGTCCCTGCAGTTTTCTTGGCAAGATTTATCAGAAGTGGTTTGCCATTACCTCTTTCCTAAGGCTGAGAGGAAGTGACTAGACCAAGGTCACCTAACTAGCTTCATGCCCAAGGTAGAAACTAGAACTCCCAGTTTCCTAATTTCTAATCTGATGACTTAACTGCTACAACAAAATGGCTCTCACTAGAATGTATAGTTAATGTTAAGTTTACCTAGTGTTACTTGAAATATTTCTAACATTCATGGTATAAATCCACTCTTCATGTGGATTTATACCATGAAAGACTGCAGAAAAGAGCAACAAAGAGGATTAGGAACTGGAGGCTAAAACATATAAAGAACGATTGCTAGAATTGGGTATATAGAATTTAATGAAAAGAAGGATTGAGGTGACATGATAGCAGTATTCCAATAACTAAGTGTTGCCACAAAGGAGAGGGAGTCAAGCTATTCTCCAAAGCACCTGAAGTTAGGATAAGAAGCAATGGATGGAAACTAATCAAGCAGAGAAGCAACCTAAAACTAAGGAGAAATCACCTGGCAGTTGAAACAATTAATCAGTGGAACAACTTGCCTCCAGAAGTTGTGAATGCTGCAACACTGGAAGTTTTTAAGAGACTAGAAAACCATTTCTCTAACATGGTATAGGGCTTCCTGCCTGAGCAGGGGATTGGACTAGAAGACCTCCAAGTTCCCTTCCAACTCTATTATTCTGTTATCTGAAGACACGGGCACATTCTTAGTTATAGTAAACCAGAAATCCAGAGAAATTCACAAAGAACATACTTGATTTACATTATCCAATCTTTCCTATCTTTTTCGACCACTGTAGAAGCTTAAACTTTTAAATATTGAAAACCAACTACGCTATTAAAAGTTAATATTTTCCTTTCTCACTGCAATGCTTTCTTATTTTTTTCTATTTCTTGGCTCATTGAGCAACAAGCCAAAAGTAGTTTAGGACTGGATTTGCTCAGTTAAGCAAACTGATCACCCCACCCACCACTCCAAATTTTTATACTAAAGCATTCATTATTAGTCATTAGTCATTAGGTTTTTATTTTTTGTTTGCTTTGTATGAAGTAGCTTCCTAATGGAATATAAGAGAAAGCTATTCATTTTGGATGTGGTTAGGAAACTAGTCCAAAACACACGGAATAACCCAAGATAAGGAATAGGGATCTTATGTGGCTCTTCCCACATTTAGTTTAGCTTTCCCTAGAGAACTTTTTACCACAATCTGTCAAAACAATTTCTCACTCCAGGAATCTTATTAATGCTAATTATATCTATTGTTTCTAGAGATTTGAAGTCAAATTAATAATAAATTTGGTAACTCATTCCCGAGTCAGAAAATTTTCAGACTAGTTTACAGCAATTAAAACAAAAACGAACAATGGAGTAAACATGTCCTCAATGTATGGTCCTTAATGGAACTACTTGGCATGGAGGGAAGTATGCAGGGAGCTCCTCAAGGTCCTATTTTGGGCCCAGTGCTCTTCAAAATCGTCATAAATGACTTAGATTTGGGCATTGAAGGGGCGCTCATCAAATTTGCAGAGGACACCAAACTGGGGGGAACTGCCAATGCTTTAAAAGATAGACCCAAGTTTCAGAAGAATTACGAGTGGGCCCTATCCAGCATGATGCATTCAGTGACAAGAAAGTAAGGTCCAACACTTAGCCAAGAAAAATCAAATGCACAGGTAGAGGATAGGCAGCTGGCTCAACGGTAGTGCCTATGAGAGGGATCTAGATGTCCTGGAGGACCACTACTTAAATGAGTTAGGAGTGTGCTGCAGCTGCCAGAAAAGCCAATGCAGTTCTGAGCTGCATCAACAGAGGGTCTGTATCAAGATCAAGGGAAGTTAAAAGTATCACTCTATACTGCAGTGTCGAGGCCCCATTTGGAATTCTGCATCCAGCTTTGATCACCATAATACAAAAAAAAATGCCGAGACCCTAGAAAGAGTGCAGACAACAGCAGCAGAGATGATAAGGGCCTGCATTCTAAGACGGGGGTCACCAACTCCCAGTCTGTGGATCAGCATCAGGCTGTGGCATGTCAGAAACCAGTCCATGCAAAGAAGCAAAGCCCCATCTGTGGGATGCAGGCATCACATGAAACCACACCCTCTCTGGTCGTTGGAAAAACCTCTCTCTGGTTCCTGGTGCCCAAAAGGTTGGGGGCCACTCAGGGCCGGATTTAGATGAAAAGAGGCCCTAGGCTATTCCACTTATGGGACCCTTTCACCTCCCATTTTTAAGTTTGTAAATTACATGAGAGATAATAAAATACATCATTCCTGTGATATATATCAATATATTAAATGAAACATGTTGTAATTGGTACTAACCTTTATAAAAAATGTGGCACGGATAATAAATAAAAATAAAAGCCCCCTCTTGATCTTGAGGCCCTAGGCTGAAGCCTAGTTAGCCTATAGGAAAATCCGGCCCTGGGGCCACTGCTCTAAGTTCTGTGAAAATGACTAAGAATGAAGATACATTTAGCTGGAGGGGTCCTTGGTGTTCTCTGAGCTTGGTTGTTTTCTTGCAGAAGTTTCATTATCCAAACTAGATAACATTATCATGACTAGTACTGATGACATTTCCTAGTTTGGGTAATAAAACGTGTGTAAGAAAACAATCAAGTTCAGAGAGCACCAAGGCCTCATTTCAATCCTGAACTACAACTTTTCTTCTTATTTGTACCACCTTCAGTGCTAGTTGGCAGTGGGGTTTGCTCTCAGTTTACATTCTAGAGCATGAGTGTCAAACACAATCGCATCCCATGACGTATCATACTGTTTGGGCCTTTGTGGAGCTGGGGTGAGCCTGGCGTGTATGTGATGCCTCTGGCCTGCGGGCCGCCAGTTTGATACCCCTGTTATAGAGGCTTGCCCTGTCAGTGTTTCAACACTGAGCTACAAACAATGTTTAGCTTAATGAAGAGAAGATTGAAAGGGAACAAGAGAGCAGTATTCCAACACTTGAAGGGCTGCAGAAAAGAGGGTGGGATGAGAGTGGTTTATTTATTCTCCACTGCACCTGAGGATAGGATAGGATAAGAAGCGATGAGTGAAGTTTGTTACAGGAAGACCCAACCTGGAAATAGGAAGAATTTCTCATAGTGATAACTATTAAGCAGCTTCCTTCTCAAAATTGTGGATGCTTAATCACTGGAGATTTTTAAGAAAAGATGGGACAAGCATTTGTCTGAGATGGTATGAGGACATCTTCAGGGTCCCTTCCAACCCTATGATTCTTTGAAAAACAACACTTATTTGGATTGATGACAGATATAAAGTAGGCATATAAAAGGTATGAAATCAGATACTCTATACTTATATATTTAATATACATGTTATACTGTACATTTTATAACTATATTTTATATAATAATCATGTATCTAATCAGATTGGTAAAATGCTCCTTGGGAAAAGCATTCCATTGCCAAAATGCTATTACAGGCTAATCCACACTCTCAATCCCTAGTTGACTCTGCTGCATCTCTAAAGATAGATAATTTATAATAACACTTGCTATATTCAGACAGTATTGTATGAAAAACTGTTCCTTTATTAACCTCTTCTTTGCTCTCTCTTTTTAGATGATTTTTATCAGCTGTGCAACACAGTAAACGAGGCTGGACTTCGAGAAAGGCCCAGCTACGAGTATGGATCAAATCAGGACAGTCATCAATATGAGCTTTACATCCCAGATCTGGAGCCCTATTTGAATCGCTTGGACGACGATGGAGTAGCTGATACCAACAGAGAGGAAAGCAATGCATTTGAGGATAGTGCAACATCACAAAGACAACAGATCCATCCAGATCAGACACAGCCTCGCTACATGCCTGAACATGTTGGTAATTGTCAGGGAAAAATAAACAAAAGCTCAGTTATGCTTAGGTATATACTACCAGTATATTACTCCAATTGTAGGCATTTCAACTTTCAATCCCATTTCCTGCTTTTTAAAGAACAGGTCCAGAGATTCGCCAAAAATGCAAGAAAATCTTGGTTTCAGACAAGTGCTCAAGCCAGATTCTTCCAACATCCAGAGAGAAGTTCTGTAATAGCTAATTCCACAGAGCCAGTTGTGCTAATCCAGATGAAGAGATTATGTGTATCACTCGCAGGATCAGACAGTTGGAAACCTCTCTGATTTCTTCTTGTAATCATTTTTTATGTGCAAGTATTCTTAATTGGATTAAAGAAAGAGTAGGTGCTAGGAGGGCCAATGGAAAGAAAATGTATTTTTCTGTTTGGACTTACGTGTGCATGTGTGTGTGTATGTGTCAGGGGTGGGTTCCTGCCAGTTCTAACCTCTTCTATAGAAAAGGCTCCACAAATCTACAGTGCCATATAGAACCTGTTCCAGCTCCCTCCCCCCACCCATCCGCACATCATCAAGATGAAGAGCAAGAGGAGGAATTCTGGGAGTTGAAGTCCACAAGTCTTAAAGCTGTCAAGTTTGAACACCACTGGGGTTTTTTTCTAAAGGGTTAGGGGTGCAAGGGTCTTGTAACTTGACAGCTTTAAGACTTGCGTGCTTCAATGCCAGAGTTCCTGAGCCAACATGACTGGAGGAGGAATTCTGGGAGTTGAAGTCTACAAGTCTTAAAGCTGTCAGGTTTGAACATCCCTGAGGTGTTTTTTTCTTAAAGGTGCAAGGGTCTTGTAACTTGACAGCTTTAAGACTTGTGTGCTTCAAATGCCAGAGTTTCTGAGCCAACTTTTTGGTTGCTAAGCAAGAGCGTTGTTAAGTGAGTTTCACCACATTTTACAAGTTGGCCACGCCCATCCTGTCACGACTGCCAAGCCACTCCCATCTGGTCACATGGCTGGCAAGTCACTCCCACCCGGTTACATGGCCGGCAAGCCACTCCCACCCGGTTACATGGCCAGCAAGCCACTCCCACCTGGTTACATGGCCAGCCAGCCACTTCCACCCGGTTACATGGCCGGCAAGTCACTCCCACGAAGCAGGCCACACCTACTGAAGAGGTTCTAAAATTTTTTGCAACCCGCCACTGGTGTGCATGTGTGTGTGCACACATACATATACACACACATAATACACATACATTTGAAAGAACCATTTTGGCATTTTTCTTTCTACAAGATTATCCCATATTGTTTTTTAATACCTATTTCATCTTTCAGAACAGTACAGCACCTTTGAAGGGCTACAAGTAGAAGAGTGTGGAATTCTTAATGGCTGTGAAAATGGACGCTGTGTGCGTGTGCAGGAAGGCTACACTTGTGATTGCTTTGACGGCTTCCAGTTGGATTTGAAGCTCATGGCATGTGTCGGTAAGTACCACACCGTAGTTCCATGGAAGAAAATATGGTAGATCTTGCCCAAAACGGTACAGTAAACAGCCCAAAATGCCCGAGTTACTAATACATCCTTTAAAAATGTTGTTAAACATAATTTTAATTGTTGGAAGAGGTTTTTAGTGGATTTGTTGCCATTGTTGATATGCTAAAGACAAGCAAATTGCATTATCACTTAGTGTGTATATAAGCCAGTCTACAGAAGGTCTAACTAGGATTACAAATGAGCATTAGTGATCATGAATCAGGAATGAAAGAGCTGTGTGCATTTGCAGACAGAACTGACTCATGAAAGATTTCAGTGCTTTAGTACTGAAAATTTCTTAAAGCATATTCTATCAATAGCTTTTATACAAACTGTCTATAAACACCACTGCCTGAACATGTCAACCCATCAGTCCTAAGGGCATATTTTCAAGGAGCTCTAGAACTAACCATATTATGGCTGTTTATGCAGTACTGTATCTTGTTTATTGAATATTTATAATTGCTATTACCGCTTATTTAGCCAGTTGAGACTTCAAATAAAAATGCTTCTTTATATGGTAGGTCAGCTCAGCACAAAATGATTGGTGGCTGTAAAATCCAGGTGTATTTGTCAGATCCATCTCACTCAGGAGTGTTTTGCTGGAGAGTTCATGCTCTTACCAAATTATTTGAAGGCACAATTCAAAGTTTAGAAGAGCTCTACTCCCTCCATCCTTCTAAGTAAAGTCTTTATGCAATATGAGATTAATTCAGAAAGCAAATATCTCAAGGTTGTAAAATGAATATTTGAATCCTGATCACTTCACTTTTGAGTCACTTTCAGTTTAAATGAATATGAAGAACAGCCATGGTATATTCAATGTAGGTATGACCTGATAAACTAAAAGGGGTGTGAGAAAGGTTCTGTGTTGTTGGATCTGAATAGCATTCCTTTTCCCCCTGTCCCCATCAGATATCAACGAGTGTGAAGCAGCAAATGCCTCCATGATTCTTTGTAAAGGTAATGTCTGTGAAAACACAGAGGGCTCCTATCGCTGCACTTGCTCACCTGGCACTTCAACTTTAGTGGAGCCTCACTGCATTCCAGAGACTGCACAAAATCCAGAGGCGGCATAATTCCAAAAGACGAGTTAAAGTGGAGGCAACGTTTTCAGCCATTTGCTTCAAGAACTGGAAATCTGTGCAGCTGGACAAGCGTTTCAGGGAACTCAGCAGCTTTAAAACATTTTATTTCCCAGAAAACAAAGACTCAACATGTGGATGTGTCCAATTACAGTATTTCAGCCAGTGTAAACACTCAGGGCCCAATCTTCATATACTGTATGGGCATTGGAAAAACTATCACACCATTTTTATCAGAGATTTTTGGCCTTGTTACTAATTTGCATTGGATAGACCAGCAGTACACTCTTTCCTTCCCGTTCATCTTTTGTTTCTCTGTTTGTATCATAGGTGAACAAATTTGTGCCCCCTGAATTATTCTCACAAGGTTTTACCCCTTTATTGTACCAATTTCTCTTACAGTGTCATCTTACCATTCATAGAATGCTGCTTCCTAAATTTACTTATAATCCTTACTCTAGCCTTTTCAGAAATAGTCTGAGCTTTGTGTACAAAATGGGCATGTCTGCCTCACAGCTACTAATGCATTATGTCCTCTTTATAGTACGACTGAAGGAAATTCACATTCCACAGATAACAGACATTTGGCTTCGAATTGAATCCAGCCAAAAATCTATATAACCTTCCCTTAGAGTTATATTAGCAGATCAAAAGACACAGTACCCTACATCCAAGCCCAGAACATATTTTGCCCTGCAGTTAGAGCAACTATTTATAGTTTGATTGTGGCTTGGACTTCATTGGCCTTTTGGGGGCTTTCTGTTCACCACTGCATCCAACTGCACCTTCTGTGATTGCTGAAATGTTACTTTGGCAAGCTCTTTAGATTTAAAAGGAATGCAGAGTTTTCCATTGGGAAAAAATACAACATGTTAAATAAATGTGTTTTTTTTTTAATTGTGCCTAATGGGGCTGGTCATATATGTTTCTACCTTCTCTTTCTGAGCTGGAAATTCTTGGGAAGAACCAAATTAAGTAGCAGATCCTATTGATTCAACAAGTAGAAGACAGATGGCTAGTTGGGAAAAATACTTCTACAGATTGAGCAAATTAAAACATTTTATATATGACAGTATAGCTTCCAGTCCCAGCAGTATCCTCCAGCAGTATCCATCATTCACATATGTAAGATACTCTTTAGAGTATTAAGAGACTATACCAGAGGTGGTATTCAGCAGGTTCTGATCAGTTCTAGGGAACCGGTAGCGGAACGTTTGAGTAGTTCGGAGAACCGGTAAATACCACCTCTGACTGGCCCTGCCCCTATCTATTCTCTGCCTCCCGAGTCCCAGCTGATCTGAAGGAAATTGGGATTTTGCAGTAACCTTCCCCTGGAGTAGGGAGGGATGGAGATTTTACAGTATCCTTCCCCTGCCACGCCCAGCAAGCCACACCATGCCCACCAAGCCACACCATGCCCACCAAGCCACACCATGCCCACCCAGCAAACCCACAGAACCGGTGGTAAAAAAATTTAATCCCACCCCTGGACTATACTTAGCTAACTACAACTGGTACCAAAAAACTAAGCAGGGCTAGTCTTGGATGGAAGATCAATCTAATTTTTCAGGGTTGTAAACTTGATTGAAAAATTGAAAGAACGTATCAGAAGGAGGCAATACAAACCATTTCTATATTGTTGCCAAGAGAACTACATGGATATGTTCGTGTAATTACTGGAGTCACCTCAAAGGAATCTTTTTATCATAAGCAAATATTTTCACGAGCATCAAAAAAGAGAGAGGAAGCTTAATGCTGCTGATTTATTAGAAACAGTTACAAAAGCCGACTGCATTTAGGAATACACCCCACAGCAACTTTAAATCACTTACAAGATAGTGCAAAATGATTAACATAAATTATTTCTGCATAGAGATCAAGTGCCACTTGGTTTGGCATCTGAGTGTATAATACCTACAGAATTAGTCACAAAAGGTGGCTATCCTGTCTTGTTTTGGCTCCAGGTGGCAACTACAGTTGTAAAAAATAGTTTAGATTATGATATAAACAGGAAGGGGGGAAAGCAGATGGAAAGCTGCAGCCAGGATCTGGCCACAAGAGGCACTGAAAAGATAAAAACACAGTAATCAATTTTGCTGGGCCAGGGACTTTTTTTAGAAATTTTTTTTGTGGTAGGTATTCAATATAAATCCTCCAGAATTCAATTATAACAAACATTGCCCTGAGTTACAGCAAGATATCCACCAACCCACTGTTTATTCTAGCTTTATCCATTTTGTTCTTCATCTAGACTATGTCTCTGAGAACAATTATTGCACAGATACTAAAGGATAAACAGGACATGCGTTGTGCAGCAAAATGTTTTACTTGTCTTTATCAAACCCCGCGTTCCATCCTCTGTAACCCTTGAGGGTTAAATGGCTTTTTTTAACCGGTAATTTCAACCGGAATCTTCCAGCAAAATAGCATTCCATTTTGGTCATCAATTAATTGCCACTTGACAATAAGTTTAATCTAGAAAAAAAAAGAAAGTAATGAAAATAATTAACATTTGGGGTTATTGGAGGAAAAAATTACAAATGCCGCATGTGAATTTAACTTGAACTTGAAATAGGTTTCATATCTTTCTCATGTATGTTTGAAAGTAGGGATCATACTCATAACTCCCTTGCCAACATGGCAAATTCCTTTCTCTGAATAAATTTTTGTTGTTGAATATTTGTTAGAATTGTTACATTTTGCATCCCTTGCTCTGAGGGATAAAACAACTGAGATAATTATTTTGTGACATCTGACGTCACATTTGCATATACATAATATAATGAGCTGTATTGCAGAGACCATATCATTTCAGACTGCAGAGGGCAGCTATAGCTGAACATGTTATAGAAACAATTCCTTGTTCTAATTGAGGTCTCCTCCCAATATGCTGATATTCTAAACGTGGGAAGGTTTCACGGAAAGAAGCATTATATGAAATCTTCCACAATCTGTATAATTTAAAAATTGTACTTTCACAAAGTTAGACAAATATGTGAGCTAATGGTTTTTCCCTGGGGAATGGAACCCTATCTCTGGAGACTTAAACATCCCCATTGCAAAAGCAGCCAAAGTAGGACCAAGTGGTCAATTATGAGCATCCTATTTTATAAATGACATGAAGAACCATGAAAAGTAGCTGAGATCAGTCTACTAAGAAACTCACAGATGGGTACTCGCTCTTTACTGGCAGCTTGTTCACGTAGCTGTAAGAATGACCACTGACGATAGGGCACTTGATCCCACTCTTGCATCCATCAGGCTCTTCAAGTGGGAAAGGAACATCTACGAACATCACTTCCCCAAACACCTTTGCTGTACTGCCTTGGCTTTCAATTTCTGAAGAAGAAAAACGAGATTAATCTTAACAGGACAAGGAATGGAGACTACAACACTGCATTTCACAATAAGGAAATGTTCTCAATGTTCCATGTCCAGTTTTCCTCCTTTCCTTTCCAATCACAGCCATTTGCAATTTTCCCAAGCATATATAAAACAACGAAAGAAACATTGAAAATCATGTTTTACATAGATTTGTCATGGGTTTTTGTCCATGGACTCCATTAAAACTATGCACAGCTGATTGCTAATAATGATTCTCAGTGAAATTGTTTCATATAAAACTGCTTTTATATAACTATTCTAAATGAATGCATTTATGTGTAGGACATTTGGAATAATGAAAATAACCTCATTATGAATGTTGAAAACTTTCTGAAAAAGTTTCAGTTAGGAAATTAATCTTGTACTTCAAAATGAATAGATTACACTTACTACTGGAAAATGTCACATTGACGCTGTAAGACAATCCTTTGCGGAGAAGGCAAGGTAGGGTAGGACAAGGAGCAATATTAACCTCCAAAATACTTCCATCTTTGGAACCTGTGCAGAAAGAATGGAACCACATAATTTTGGAGCAAGCCTCAAATTCCACAATAATAGACACAGCCTTGCAAGTATTTATATATTCATATATATAGTGTCATCTGTCTTTGATTGATGTGCTTATCACTTTAAGAGATAGGAAGAATCATAAGCAGTGCAGAAACAACAAGAATCAGAAGGCAATGGATAAAAATGATTCAAAATTGTACCCAATCACTTTAGGGAAATCCATCTAGTTATTTGAGAATGAATCATGACCAGCAAGAGGTAAAGGTTAAGGAGCATACTGTACATTTTCACCAGTGTTCATGACATATTATTAATGTGGAATAATTACTCTATTCCAAATAAAAAGCACAAATAATCTATACACCTTGCAAGGGCATTATCATCCAAATCAGTATATTTTTCAAAAAAAAATGTTTTCCCATAAATTTCATTGTTAAAATTATACTATTGTACTAACTGCCTTCTTGTCACAGAATAACACAACCATTATAGTGATTTAAAACTCAAAACACCTCGAGTAAAATCAACAAGGGCAAATACAGGGTGTCTTCGACTCACAATTGGGATCAGAATTTCTATTGCTATTCATATATAACTTGTATTATTTTATCAATGTATACAATGCAAATAAAAATAGGCAATTGAAGGAAATAGAGAAGGGGAAAGAAAATATGAGGTACAAAGGAAGGAAGAAAAAGGTATTCTATTCAAAGAGGAGAATATGTGTTTTTTATTTGGATATCACCTGGTTTTGTGCTTGTGATGAATATATATATATATGAAACACTGACTTTGGTCTTGCCAATTAGATAGATTTGTTGTGACAGAAATGGCTAGTTATATACTAATGCAGGGGTCTCCAATCTTGGCAACTTTAAGCCTGGAGGACTTCCAACTCCTAGAATTCCCCAGCTGGCTTAAAGTTGCCAAATTGGAGACACCTGTACCAATGTGTAAAAGTAAAAAGTTGAGGTTGTAACGTTGTTATCTTGTACTGTGTTACAAAGAATCGGATGTCAATGCCTTTTTCTTTCTTCCCCTGTACCTCATATTTTCTTTCCCCCTTTCTTTTTTCCTTCCCTTGGTTTCGTATTTTTATTTTTCCTCGTATTGTATACACAGAGTTCTATTGCTAAGCAAGGTGGTTCTTAAGTGTGTTGGACCCAATTTTGCAACCTTCTATACCAGGGGTGTCCAAACTTGGGAACTTTAAGACTTGTGGACTTCCACTCCCAGAATTCCCCTGCAAAGCCCTAGATACAACTGGCCTAATTTATTCTGTTCCTGAATAGGAATATTCTAAAAGTGTCTGGCAATTTCCTATTTCAGCTGTATGCATAGTTGAGGCAATTAACAAAAACAGGCACTGATACATTAGTGATGCATCAGTCATATGAGGATAAAAGTCATATTCTGCAGGATACAAAAGCTGATTCACATATTCCTTTCATTTGCTATATGGTGTATGCTAGTATATTTAGGACACAGTAAAGTGAAGATGATTCATTTACTAACAGTCACACAAATCTTGATTCTCTTTCTTACTTTATTGTTTGTGCTAAAAAGCACCAGGATGACATTGAACAACTTCTATGTCTTCAGATGCTATGGAGTTGTGGAGCTCACTTGGTGACTTTGAGCCAGTCATTCTCAGCCCAAATCACTTCAGAAGGTTCTTGTGGTAGTTATTATACTAGGGGAAATCTCATACTAATTGTTTCCTGCAAACACCACTCCCCTTTTGCTTCTATTTGTTCCCTATGGGAGGGACTATTCAGCATCCCTTTGTGCCTTTACTTCCAAGTCAACCCCTGTTCCTTAGTTGTTCCCTTTTCCTGACAGCTCTGCGCATAAGCGCATCTGGAACAGGCTCCAGCTTTTCTTCTGTCCCACTTATCTCCAACTCCAAAGTCAGCTGATAAGTGTTGGATGGCCCCTGCCCCAACTCTGCCTCCAATGCAGAGTACCCATCAGAGTCTTCCTCAGACTCCAGGACTGGCCCAAGTTCCTCCCCAACCTCCTCACTGTCTGCTGGCGGCCACAACACTGAGGCTGTGAACGCACCTGCGATGCACACAGGGCATCTGTGTCATGCTAGCATGAGTGGGGAGTATGTGTGAGGGCACATGCCCTGGCCAGCCACTCACACAGCCCAGTGGCCAACAGCCCATGGCCCAGTGGTGGGCTGCAGCCCAAAGGTTGAGGACCCCTGCATTAAATAACCTGGCCTTATACTATTTTTTGTATACTATTGTATACTATTATACATTATAAGTAGTAACCAGGACTTTGAATTGCACCAAAAGGTAAACAGAGTAGCTCACAAAGCAGTGGGGTCACTCAGATATAACAAGACATGGTAATGTTGCTCATTCACTACATTCTGAACTACTTGTAGTATCTGAGTAGAATACTTCAATGACAGCCCATTCCAATAATCCATTCATGAGGTGATATGGCATGATTCACTGTCTAAATAACTCCCCCAGTTCAGAACAAATTATCTTGTGTTCATCAAAACCATTAAAACTGTTTATAAGACAATCCTCCAATGAAATTGTGCATAAATCTATTCAGAATTAAAGTACTAAATATACTTGAATAAACTGAGAGCCAGTTTGGCTTGGCGGTTAAGGCACCAAACTAGAAAGCAGGAGATTGTGAGTTCATTTTCGGTCCTAACCATGAAAACAAGCTGGGTTACTTTGGGCTAATCACCCTCTCTCAGCCCAACCTACCTCACAGGGCTGCAGTTGTGGGAAAAACAGGACAAAGGTGGAATAGATAGTTGTCACCTTAAATTATTTGTAAAAATAAAGGCAGGATACAAACAAATAAACTATTTTTTTTTAACTTTCCTGTGGCTGGTGATTGGAGCTGCTGGCTGGAAGGGGGGAAGCAGAGAGACAAAGAGGAGTAGGTAGTGGCCTGCGCGCCTAACAGCACGTGAATCATATCTCCATAAACCAAAATAGTAATAATACATTCTGGACTAGTGTGCTTGAAATTGTGATTTTATTTCAAAATGACCAGTTTAGTTCAATGTAATAGCTGCCTTGCACCTGTCTTTCACAGTACTCTTTTCAAATTTGGATACTGTCCCCTTTGTAAACAAATTACTAGTCTACATAGACAGATTACCTATCTAGAATCTCTAATCTGTGCTCTCCAAGCAGAAATTAGGTGTCCAATTCCGCCATTCCACTCTATGGAGATGCCAAGCTATCAGCCGCCCCTACAGCAAAGATCCTGCAGGAGAAGAGCAGTCTGAACAACCATGGGATCTGGCAGGGTGAGAGCTGTGAACCATAAACACAAAGCTTTTGCTGTGACCCAGCATAACAGATATAGCACCCTTGCTATATCTGGGGACACTAAAGAGACAGGTCAAGGTAGTTGTGATAATGATCACTCAAATAAGCAGGGGATCATGGTCCAAAATAAAGAACTTACTTCGGAAAGGCGAAATGGGGAACCAGGTATCACACATCAGTTGCACAAGAAGAGCAAGGTATGCAAAAAGAGAAGTTACCTTCTGGTTGGTGATTCAATCATAAGGGATATAAATTTAGGAAATGATATGGAGGTTTTAAAAGAGGTAAGGTGTCTGCCAGGTGCTACTGCCAGCAGAGACAAGAGGCGTATTCTTAAGATAGTCAAGAATGCAAGTAAGGACTGTGATGTAGATGCTATTATACATCTTGGCACAAATGATCTGTCCTAAAAAGATGTACTTTCTGTGAAGAATGATTTCCAGAGCTTGGGGTATAAACTTAGTAGTATAGGTTGTAGGCTTATCTTTTCAGAGGTTTTACCAATATATAAGGAACAAAAAGGGAAGGACCACTGTGTAGCAGAGTTTAATGTGTGGCTAAAGGAGTGGTGTAAAAGGGAAGGCTTTGGTTTTATTAGTCATGATGTCTGCAGCTGGTCCAATGAAAAACTGTACAAAAGAGATGGTTTGCACCCATCCAAGAAAGGGGCTGAGTTACTTGGCATTAAATTCACAGATTTTCTGGATAAACATTTAAACTGAACAGCGGGGACAGAGAATTAATTGATACAGAACATTTCTGTCCCCAGCAATCTAAAATTCATAGGGTTATCAATGCATGTAACATAGATGTTTGTGCGGGTAAAATTATCACTCCTGCTGTCAAGCAAAACCAAGCATTTAATAGTGAGTGCCATACCATGTGCATGAATCATACAAGTGGCAAGAAAATAGGGGCAGTCAGGCATAACACAGGTTATGTAGACAGTAAACACAGGGTCAATCAAAATGGACTCAAATGTCTATACACCAATGCACAGAGTATGAGGAATAAACAGGGCGAATTAGAAATTCAAGTAAAGGATGGCAGATACGATATTGTTGCCATTACAGAAACTTGATGGCATGAAACCGACAAATGGAACATACAGCTAGAAGGATTTAAATTATTTAAAAGAAATAGACCAAATAGAAGAGGAGGTGGAGTTGCACTATATATAAGAAATAACTACATCTCTACAGAAATAGAGCACAACAATGATGAGAACTATCTTGAATGTATTTGGGTCAATATTAAAGGTTGGGGGGGGGGGGAAACGACATTGCCATAGATCTATACTACAGGCCACCCAACCAAGCAGAGGAAGTAGATGAACTTTTTGCTAGTCAGCTAACTAAAGTATGTAGGAAGCACACCACAATAGTAATGGGGGATTTTAACTACCCTGACATCAACTGGGAAACAAACTCTGCACCAAGTGGAAGATCCAACAGGTTCCTAACGAATCTAGCAGACAACTTTGTTTCCCAAAAAGTAGAGAAGGGAACAAGGGGATCGGCCATATTAGACTTAATTCTCACTAACAGAGAGGAAATGATAGAAGGTGTTGAAGCCATAGGAACCTTGGGGGCAAGTGACCATGCAATATTGGAATTCAACATTATGCAAACACAAGTAGTAGAACAAAGTCAAACCAGAGACTTGAATTTTAAGAGAGCTAATTTCAATAAACTTAGAGAGAGTTTGGGAAGAATTCCATGGATGAGAATCCTCAAGGGGAAACCAACTCAAGAAGCTTGCGAAATTTTGAAAAATGAGATTACAAAAGCTCAGTCTAGCACAATGCCAATGAAGAAGAAAAATAACAGCTCCCAAAGGAAACCAGCATGGCTGCATAAAGAATTATCTGACAAATTGAAAGACAAAAAAAATATGTATAAAAAGTAGAAAGAGGGGGACATAACTAAGGCAGAATATCAGCAAATAGCCCGAGCATGTAAAGATGAAGTGAGGAAAGCTAAAGCTCACAATGAAGAAAGGCTTGCCACAAAAGTAAAAATTAACAAAAAAACCTTCTTCCAACATGTTAAAAAGAAGAAAAAGGTTAAGGAAACAATTGGTCCATTGCTGGGAGAAAGTGGCAAGAAGGTGACAAGCAACAGGGAGAAAGCAGAACTATTTAACTCATGTTTTGCATCTGTCTTTACACAAAGGGGTAAAACAATCCAACCTATCAAAAACAGCACCACAAAAATCAGGTTAGGAACACAAGTTGAAATAGGGAAGAAAATGGTAAGTGAGCACCTGTCTACCCTAGACGAGTTCAAATCACTAGGACCGGATGGATTACACCCCAGGGTTCTGAAGGAACTAGCAGACGAGATCTCAGAACCACTGAACTATATCTTTCAGAGATCTTGGCGCACCGGGGAACTACCAGAGGTCTGGAAAAGAGCTGATGTGGTTCCCATCTTCAAAAAGGGGAAAAAAAACAGAAGGAGGAAACTACAGACCTATCAGCCTGACATCAATACCAGGAAAGATTGTGGAAAAGATAATGAAGCAACGAATTAGCGAACACCTAGAAGCAAACAAAGTAATAGCCAAAAGCCAACATGGGTTTGTCAAAAACAGATCATGCCAGACTAATCTTATTGCATTCTTTGACAAAGTGACAAAATTAGTGGACCAGAGGAATGCCATCGATATAGTTTACTTGGACTTCAGTAAGGCTTTTGATAAGGTAGACCATAACCTACTACTAGATAAAGTAGAAGAATGTGGGTTAGACAGCATCACCACCAGATGGATTCGTAACTGGCTGACCAACCGCACTCAACGTGTAGTCCTCAATGGAACTGCATCTACATGGAGGGAGGTATGCAGTGGAGTACCCCAAGGCTCTGTTTTAGGCCCAGTACTCTTCAACATCTTCATCAATGATTTGGATGAGGGAATAAATGGGGAACTCATCAAATTTGCAGATGACACCGCTGGCAGGAATAGCCAACACTCCAGAAGATAGGCTAAAGACACAGAAGGATCTTGACAAATTTAAACATTGGGCACTATCTAATAAAATGAAATTCAATGGTGAAAAGAATTTTACTGGTTTGAGTAAACTGCTGTGAAACACCGGGTGGGTTTTCCCCAACATGGGAGGCAGCGTGTACACTATGTAAACAGTAAATATGTACTAGGAACAGTTTGGCCAATTTGCTGCCATGTTGATGTTGCCTCTCTGATGTCGATTGAGCCTGTAGCTGCATGTGGCTCTTCTACCTGGGTGCACCTGCCTCCTGATGTAACTCTTCTACTCAGGTGTAACTGCCGACTCTGATGTAACTCTTTTGCTGGAATGCAGCTAACCAGGAAAGAGGCTATGTTGACACTGAATGGGAATGTGGCTGGAGGTGTGGGCCATGGTGATTGGTGATGGTGGGTGGGTGTCATCTGGGTGGAGTTGTGGGTGGAGCTGGGTGGGGTAATGATATATATATGGGTGATGGTGTTAACTTGGTTAAAACTGACTTGGATTTGATTACCTTTGTATCATTGTCATTTAGTGCTGGTTATCACGTAGTTTGTTAGATAGAGATAAAAGTTTTTCACCAAACAAACTGAATCTCTGTTTGTATGCAATGTGAATGCCAGAATGTGACAGTAAGGTCCTAATGTAGGCAACAAAAACAAAATGCACAGGTACAGTATAGGTGGAACCTTGCTCAGTAGTAGTAACTGTGAAAGGGATCTTGGGAGTCCTAGTGGACAACCATTTAAATATGAGCCAGCAGTGTGCAGCAGCTGCCAAAAAAGCCAACACAGTTCTAGGTTACATAAACAGAGGGATAGAATCAAGATCACGTGAAGTGTTAATACCACTTTATAATGCCTTGGTAAGGCCACACTTGGAATACTGCATTCAGTTCTGGTCGCCACGATGTAGAAAAGATGTGGAGACTCAAGAAAGAGTGCAGAGAAGAGCAACAAAGATGATTAGGGGACTGGAGACTAAAACATATGAAGAACGGTTGCAGGAACTGGGTATGTCTAGCTTAAGAGAAAGAAGGACTAGGAGAGACATGATATCAGTGATCCAAAGGGTTGCCACAAAGAAGAGGGAGTCAAACTATTCTCCAAGGCACCTGAGGGTAAAACAAGAAGCAATGGGTGGAAACTAATCAAGGAGAGAAGCAACTTAGAACTGAGGAGAAATTTCCTGGCATTTAGAACAATTAATCAGTGGAACAGCTTGCCTCCAGGAGTTGTGAATGCCCCAACACTGGAAGTCTTTAAGAAGATGTTGGATAGCCATTTGTCTGAAACAGTATAGGGTTTCCTGCCTAGGCAAGAGGTTGGACTAGAAGACCTCCAAAGTCCCTTCCAACTCTGTTATTGTATTGTATTGTACTGTACATATGATAATTACAGCCAACTCTGGATGAAATAGCTTTGTCCTTAAGAAAGGCAGGAAGAATCTCATCAGCTTGACTCCTTCCTTCTTTCCTTCCTGCCTGCCTGCCTGCACACCAATTCCCTTCGGTTTCAGAGAATTCCCTCAGTGTTCAGAGACAGTTTAGAGCAAGGCTGTCAAACTTGCAGCCTGCAGGCTGAATGCATCATGTGCTGGCCACACCCACACCCAGTTTAGCAAAGGTGGAAGAGTCTGATATGTCATGTGATGCCACCATGATGCCGTGAGTTTGACAGCCCTGGTTTAGAGGGGACTTAATAGGAGACAATGAGAAGAAAAAGCTCCCACTAACACATTCAAAATTAATTTACAGGGGCATAAACCTCATGCATGGGGAACTCAGGTTTACCAGGCTGAGAGCTATATTTGGAATCTGTGACCCGAAAATCACTACTCTCAAAAGTAGATAAAGTGAGAAGACAAAGGATGGCAAATGGTCAACTACATTGAAATGAATTAATTAAATCTGACTATACTTCCAGTTTCAAAGAAAAGACTGCAACTGTATTAGCAATCCTAGCAGAAATGCAAATCTGCTTTGCACATTGTATATAACTTGGCTGTGGCAGAAATCAGACATGGCTGTTTGGGAATTATAATTAAGAAACAATAAGTATTCATTCTGCCAGACTAGAATTTACAAAAAGAAAAAAAAAGATAAGATTTAGAAAATAGGTTAGAATCAGAAATTTCCTGTTCTATATGAACGATCTTTTTCTCTCCCTATAAATGTCTGTCAAAACCTCATTAGTCAACAAAATCTCATTCTGTGAGCTAGTTCCTTGGCTATACCAAGTGAAGGGCTCACAATTTCAGCTGCAGCTCCCATGATAGGAGCTGGGGGGAAAGTTCAAGGCATAGAAACTAGCTATTTATAATCCTGTTTCAGAGTGTTACAATCAAAGAGCAACTTTTTTCTGATACATTATACAATACAATAGTAGAGTTGGAAGGGACCTTGGAGATCTTCTAGTCCAACCCCCTGCCTAGGCAGGAAACCCTATACCATTCCAGACAAATGGCTATCCAACATCTTCTTAAAGACTTCCAGTGTTGGGGCATTCACAACTTCTGGAGGCAAGTTGTTCCACTGATTTAATTGTTCTAACTGTCAGTAAATTTCTCCTCAGTTCTAAGTTGCTTCTCTCCTTGATTGATTGCTTCTTCTTCTACCCTCAGGTGCCTTGGAGAATAGTTTGACTCCCTCTTCTTTGTGGCAACCCCTGAGATATTGGAACACTGCTATCATGTCTCCCCTAGTCCTTCTTTTCATTAAACTAGACATACCCAGTTCCTGCAACCGTTCTTCATATGACATTGAAATGTCTAAGTTACATTCTAGTATAACTTCAGATACACTGGTGTTTGCTAGAAAATTTCAAGTCATGTCAATATCAAACATGTTTGAGCTACCATTATCATTAAGCTGGGCAACAGGTGAATAAAGATTAAAAATATATTTTAGAAGATGAAGGATATATAAAACTCTGAACTATAGCTCTGAACTAAACCTCCCCAGAGTTTCTAGCTCTTCATTAATTATTTATAAAATACTACCAATGGTTTTTCCTGCATTAGATGGATTCTATCAAACTGGATTTTTCCAACTTTTGCTCCAACTTTTACATTTCTGTAAGAGAAAACCTAAAACTTGAGAGAAGCAGGCTTAAGGGGAAAGGGGGAGGAGGAAGAAAACTTATCATTCATTCATGTTGCACTGCACATATTTCCTCATCACTTTATTTTATAAGAATTAAAAATCAGTGACTGGATCTTGCCCCTAGCCATACAGTATCTAAGTTTAACCTCAGAGCACCAATGCCCCTCTTGCTGCATTGGACGATGTTCTGAAAAGAGAATGATCTGGTTCACACATAGCATTCAATTACCATGTGCTAAATCATCACTCATGTGTTCATGACCCGCAGAGCAAAAAACCAGGCTCTAGTCATATGTGCCAAGCCAAACCATATGATTCAGTGGGTCACGCAATGCCAAAAAGCTGGATTAAGTGGGGAAAAAACAATGGTTAGAATAGTACTGGTAAAGTTTACACTTAAGTATGAGGTCCAGTATTTTTTCATATCCAGTGTGAACCTAGTCAATGAAGAAGATAACCAACCCATGGCCTCTTTGTCACAGTCTATAGCCACTCTTGCAACACGCATCTGCTTCCATACTCTTCAATGTTGACATTTACCTATATTTATCATGTAGCAGACAAAATAAGTGGCAATTGAGAGATTATTTCAAGCCGTTTGGAGACACCCAAAGCTGAACCATAAGTACAATAAAACGGATACTTCCTGACTACAAGAACTCTCCAACGGGCAGCTCTAAGTTGGAGCAAACTGGCTTATGAAAGTGGTTTTAGGTGAATGATGGCAAGAAGCGGGTCTCCCCTATTGAGGTCCCTTTGCTGCAATAGAAGGACCCCCCAAACAATAATTTGATCACAGATTCCCAGTTTCCTTGGAGCAGAGACGCTTTGGGAGCTGGTCTCCCAAATTTACTGATTTCTCGGGCTGCCGGAACCCGGAAAAAACATGAGGGTGGGCTCTTGCCTTGCTTCTGTAGGCACAAGGCTTCTCAACCACCTTTCATACTCGCCTACAGAGATCACCCACCCGAGTTCTCTGTCCGGGGGAACCACTGCAAGCATCACAACACCATGTGATTGCTAAGAGCAGGAGGAGGCGGAGGAGGAGTGACAACTCTCGGGCGATGCTGGAAGTTAAGGGGTCCACAACAAACACCATGCAAACGAGTTACTCACCACAGTCCGCGAACTTAACGGGTTCAGCCAACACCCCGGAGCCGACGGCCAGAAGCAAAAGCAGGGTAACAGCCAACATTTCGCCTCCTTTCATCCGCTGTCTCGCAGACCCGAAGAACAAGGAACTGCTCTGGAGCCGGCGCTGAGCGGACGGAAAAATATGAGCCAGCGACCGGATCACGTGAAAGCAAGCCCAGCCCAAGCCCCCCCCCCCCACAGTCACCTGATGGGAATCGGCCTATCTTCCTCAGCAGTCCGCTCTAGACCTTGGCGGGCTGGCGCCTGATTAGGACTGAAGGGTCGCGGTCAGCGCGGCGTCCTGGTGGCCGAGATGCTTTAACTTGTTGGGTCAAATGTGGGATTTCTGCGTGCCAAAGTATTCGTGCGTTTCTCATTGAACTTTCACATATATTTTTCCCTTTCAGAAATCCGTGACCGTCTTAAAACAGGCTTTACTGACGAATCTATATTGGGTGTACTAATCCAACACAATAATCCATAGATTATTAACACGCTGCACAATTTGAGTCCACAGAATTTACTCAACTACAAACATGCAAACCACTTTTTGGTTTACTGTTGTTTTCAATGGAACATACATTTTTGTGCATTACCATGTTCTACAAAGATCCTGCTTAGTGGCGGCCTAAAGTACAGCTAGTCCTGGACTTAACAACAGTCCATTTAGTGACTATTCAAAGTTACAACGGCACTGAAAAACGTGACTTGCACCACGATCTTATGATCAAAATTCAGATGCTTGGAAACTAGCTCATATTTATGACGTTTGCAGCGTCCCAGGGTTCATGCGATCCCCTTTTGCATCCTGACAAGCAAACTGGGGAATCATCATTAATAATCATTAAGAATCACCTTAACTAACTTAACAAATGCAATGATTCATCTAACAGCTGTGTTAAGAACAAGAAAAGTCGGCAAATGGGGCAAACTCCCTTAGATGTTTCACTTAGCAACATACATTTTGGGCTCAGTTGTGGTCGTAACTCCAGGACTACCTGTTTAAACAGACTGCGATTTTTGTACCGACTACAGCAATTAGGTTAACCGGTGAAGCAAAGTGAACTGCCAGGTTTTGCTTTTATGTTTTGTAAGGGAATATTCTGTTCAGAGAGGCTGGAAATTTAAGTTATGCTATTCAAAATAAAAGTGCAATGCATGAATCTCCACACCACTAACTCATTCCAAAACTGATGCAATACAGTGATAAGAGTATCTTAACATGCTATTCAGCTGGTCTCTCTGCCATGTTGATCACAGTTTTACTGCTGGGGCAGAAAGACAATGCAAAGCTCAGGTATGTTGTGTGGTGCTCTTTTATTTTAATATTAAAAGTCCCTCTTCCCTGGAATTTCCTGAAACTTCCAAGCTCATCAGAACAGGAAGTCTGTATCAAATGTATCAGTGTAAGGAGAAAAATCAAAGAAATGTGTTGCTGGTCAGAAAACCTGTGCTATCAAGTAGGAAGAATGTTGTTGCTTAAATGTTAATGAAGTAGAGTTCACCCATCATTTCACAAAAGCCTTCAGAATGTTTTGTTATTGTTGTTACCATAGATTCAACTACCGTACATTTCCTTCTTGAGACTACTGTAAATTACAGGTAGTGCTTGACTTACAACAGTTTGTGTAGTGACCGTTCAAAGTTGCAATGGCACTAAAAAGTGACTCATGATTGTTTTTCAGAGTTACAAACTTTGCAGCATCCCCATGATCATGTGTTCAAAATTCAGATGCTTGACAACTGGTTCGTACTTAAGACCATTGTTGTGTCCCAAGGTCATGGGATCGCCACTTGTGACCTGACAAGCAAAGTCAATAGGGAATCCAGATTCTAACAGATTCACTTAACAACCAGGACACTAACAACTGAAGTGATTCACTTAACAATTGGGGTGAGAAAATGGGGCAAACTCACTTAACAAACGTCTCACTTAACAACAGAAATGTTGGGCTTAATTGTGGCTGTAAGTTGAGGACTATGTAGTGTACTGTTGTCATTTTTCATACAACTTGAACTTTGCTACTCTTAGTCTCAATACCATCTTTAGACAGTGAAACCTATAACTGTGAAATCTATGGCATGCATGCCGGAAGTGGCATGCAGAGCCATCTCTCCGGGCACACAAGCTATTGCCCATTGCTCTTCCGGGTTCTGGTGCACTGGCCACCTAGTCTTCACATGTGCAGGAGCGCCGGAAACCAGAAGAGCAGCTGCCCAGTGCCTGTGCGCATGCCGGGAACATGATGTTCCGGTTTCTGGCACGCACATGTGCCCTGAGCAGCTGGTCTTTGTGCATATGTGTGCCAGAAACCAGAAGACCAGGTGGTTAGCGTGCATGTGTGTGCTGGAAACTGGAAGATTATCTTTCCAATGTGCACATGCGCACCGGTTGGCTGCTCTCCCAGTTTCCTGCATGCACATGCACCCGTGCACATTCCCATTTCAGCACTCAGTGCTGAAAAGATTCGCCAACACTGACCCATAAGGTGCTGGTGCGCCAATTGCGCCCCCTACTGGACCGGGATGCCCTACGCACAGTCACTCATGCGCTGGTGACGTCTCGCCTAGACTACTGTAATGCTCTCTACATGGGGCTTCCCTTGGGACGCGCCCGGAGACTGCAGCTAGTCCAGAACGCGGCCGCGCGGGTTATCATGGGGAGGTCTAGATACTCCCACGTAACACCGCTCCTGCGCGAGCTGCACTGGCTACCTGTGGTTTTTCGGGTGCGTTTCAAGGTCCTGATTACTATCTTTAAAGCGCTCCATGGCTCAGGACCTAGTTACTTGCGGGATCGCATCCTCCCACATACATCCCTGCGGCCAATCCGCTCTCACAGGGAGGGCCTTCTCCAGGTGCCGTCCACTAGGCAATGCCAGCGGGCGGCGCCAAGGAGCCTTCTCTGTGATGGGCCCAACCCTCTGGAATGACCTCCCTCCCGACATTAGAACCACCTTGGACTTCCGCTCCTTCCGACAAAAATTGAAGACTCACCTGTTCCGATTAGCTGGCCTGGCATAATTATAAATGTTACATCTATGAACTCCTGGTAGTATACTCTTATCTGGTTATTTTAAGGGTAATGTTTTAGTTTTAATTGTTTTTAGGGCTTTTAGCCCCATATTTATTCTTCTGTACAGTACTCTTAATTTTAACCTCCTCCACATATATACGTATAGTTATAGTTCTATTTATATTTGTATTTTATCTGTTATTTATTGTGTGGACTGTACACCGCCCCGAGTCCCTTTTTGGGAGAGGGGGCGGTTTAGAAATGCGAAGAATAAATAAATAAATAATAATAATGGTACAAAAGAATGCTGGGTTTCACCTGCTGCATTTCCATTTTTCTTTTTTGTGCTTTCCTGCACTATTTGATGTTTCAAAGCACCATCTTCCCGAGGAAGTATTTATTACAGCTCAGTGTACAGGAAGTCCTTGACTTAAGACCACAATAGAGAAAAGCCATAAAACGGGGGAAAATTCACTTAACAAATGTCTCAGTTAACAACAGAAATTTTGGGCTAATTTTTGGTCGTAAGTCAATGACTACCTGTATAAGGTTAAATTGGTACTTGAAGAAAATGTTCTGGTAATAAAGGCACATCAATATTTTCTGCTGTGCTGCAACTAAAAGCAACCCCTGGAATGAAGTTGCATGGCTGGAATTACTAGTGAGGCTGGATAATGCATGAGTGGTTTGATTGCAGATCTGTTTCTTTCATGAACTCTTTCAATGGATTTGGCCTGCACAGTGGCTCCATTAAAATGCATTGGTTGTCCTGAGTCAGTCATTTGGACGTCATTTGGTGCCAATGTTTAGCTTCTGAAAACCTTTAGCTTAATTTACAAAGTTAGAAATGCTTCTTTGTTTGGACAAACATGGGCATCTTGCCCTGTCTTTTTCACAAATATGATAACCAGATTACTTGATGGTCATTTTGACCTTGTCAAATCAGCATGGAGCAGCATAAGGTTTCTCTTTGCATGTTCAGCATATCCCTTTCACCTAGAATAAAGAAAACTTTCACCAAGTTTAAGAAATGTAAGAGCAAAATTAAGATGCAGTTGCCAAGGATGAATTTGGGACAAAGTTTTTCCTCATAACTGGCTGGATTTGTACCAGAAATTAATCTATAGTCAACTTATTCACAAATGACTGAATTAACCTACTTGCCTAAGCAACTATCTATTATCTTATAAATTAGTAATACTGACTAGGTTTGCTAAAACATTGAGTCAACCACATTGTAACCCAACGTATTGTGCTTATCCATTTATGATTTATTACGGCAAGTTCAGTCACAGGTTGATTCATTTATTTGACTGTGTTTGTAAACTAACCTCTTTCATTCTGGCCAGTGTTCATGAGCAAAACAGCAATGGACTATATAAAAAATTAAAAATAAGTAATTAAAATTCTTATATTCACCATAAGAATATCAGTAAATAATTAGAAAACAAATAATACACTCTATAAGCTATTCTAAGGCCGGTGGCCGATTAAAGCAAGATCATTTTGAGGATTTCACTGAATGCAAGAAGGATATGGGTTCTCCTCCAGGGTAAGCATATTTCTTAAAGTAGGATTAGAATGTTACTGTTTTAAAAGAGAGCTACTGTATACGTAAGAGCCAGTTTCATATAGTGTAATATTAAGCATCAAGCTGGAAACCAGGAGTTACGAATTCTAGTCCTGCCTTATGCATGAACATGGAAAGGTGACTGGGTTATCTCTCAGTCCTAAAAAGGAGGCATTACCAAACCACTTCTCAAAATCTTGTCAAGAAAACTACAGAGACTTGTCCAGGCTGGTACCAGGAGTCAAAAACTGATTTGAAGATAAAGGTGAAGGCATTCATCATTCATGTTGTTGGAAACAGAGAAACCAGAAAAGCTGTATAAAGTTTGCACAAAAAGTTACTGTGCACCATGCCCTCACTTATCCTTCCTTGGCAAAGAAATATTAGGCTGTGAGCCTATAGCCTTTCAAAAATAACTCCCATTAACCTTACTACAGAGTAAAGATGCAGTTTTATCAGGCTATATTGTTACATTATCTTAGGAGTGATCCCGGTTGATGACAATCGAATTTACATTGAATTGAGAGAATTATTATGTATTTATTCATAATGCTGCAATAGTTAGTAATTTGCAGGCTCATTAATCCTAAAAACAAGAAAATTGGCAAAAATCTTGATAGACATGTTTAATAGAAAAACGTTCTGAATAGGTTTTTTTTAAGCAATTGCACGAATTTTTAGGGAAAAACAAAGCAACTGCAAAGACCATCTTCAACTGGGTAATGCTGGACGGAAAGAAACAAGACTGGCGTTAACGCAACAACCGATAAACATAGCATTTTCCAATTACTTCCGCCCTACTGTCCTTGCCTTCACTTCTGACCACGTGACTCCATCTCCGCCTTCTTCCCTGTTTTCAACCCTCGCGAATCCGCCTCTTCAGTGCCGCGGACCAATTGGCGTTTGGCGTGACGAAGCTTTACAATACGTTCCCACCAATAGCGACGCGAAAGAAATGATGAAGATGGCGGCACTCGCGGCGCTCGGTAGTTTTAGGGCGCGGAGCAGGTGGGATTTTTTTTTTTAATTATTTGTGCAAGGAGTTGATGTGTTAACTGCAGCACTCCCTCCAGCCTTGATATGATGGGGGTGGAGGAAGAGAATTAATTTGTTTTTCAATATTTCCATCGTGTAGGCAAGCAGCCTTTCCAGTTCGAGAGTCATAATAACTCGTTCCTAAGCAGTCGAAAGGACGGTCCTAGGAAGGATTTGGGCATTTTTGTCCCAACTTATGAACCCCATTGGTCTGTCTTTTCATTCCAATAGAGAACCTTGGGGCGAGGGGAAATCACAGGCTTAGAAATAGTTCTTGTTTCTTAATAGAGTTATATTAGATAGATATAATATAATATATAATACTTTATATGTACAGTGAGATGGGTTGAAATTAATAGATGTAAAGTCCATAAAGCTTGAGCTCTTTAGCTGCATTTTCTTGAAGACCCACACAAAATTGAATAAGTAGTGTTTTATAGCATTCCAAGTCTTTAGATCACTACTCTGTATGTATTAATTAAAGTGAGATGAAATGTAAATGCAGTAAGATCTGAAAGATACTAAAAGAAATCAGTTCTCCTGTAACTAGACAAAAATATTAACCCAATTGTAGTTATTTGCTTATTTTACATACTGCCAATTCAATGCTTTGAAACGTTAAGCTATTGTTAGGTTAACATAGTCATAGCCAAATGCAAAATTGTTAGCCCCTTCTTATTTTGCAGATTTTTAAAAATAACAATAGTGTCATTCATAGAATTCTATTTCAGTACAATGTTTCATTTTTTTCCGGCTATATAAAACTTTGTTTCAGATCTGTTTCTATGCTTGTTGATTTTTAAAAGGAAGTGAAATGAATTGTAGTGCTTTTAATTTCAACTAGGCAACATACATTAGAAATTTTAAATCTATGGCTGAAAGGACTGACTCACAGGAAGGCTATACAGGTAGTCCTCATTTATTTAGTACATTCAGTTACAACAGCACTGAAAAAAGTGATTTACGGCTGTTTTTCACACAACCATTGTCCCCATTCTCATGTGATCAAAATTCAGAGGCTTGGCAACTGTCTCATATTTAAGACTATTACAATGTCCCAAGGTCATGTGTTCTCCTTTTGAGGCCTTCTTACAAGTCAATGGGGAAGCCCGATTTGCTTAATAACTATGTTACTACCTTAACAATGGCAATGATTTACTTAAAAATTGGCAAGAAAAGTCCTAATGTAGGAGAAAATTGACGTAAATGTTTCGATTAGCAACAGACATTTTGGGCTTTATTGTGATCTTAAGTTGAGGTCCACCTGTACACTGAGCTGTAATAACACATCCCCATGAAGATGGTGTTCAATCAAATCGTGCAAGGAAGTGCAAGGAAGAACAAAAAAGATTTAATAAAAATTGAAACCCAGCATTCTTTCGCACTATTAACCTTATAGGTTTCACTGTCTGAAGATGGTATTGAGGCTAAGAGTAGCAAAATGCAAGTCATGGTAAATGACAGTAGCACACTACAGGTAGTCCTCGGCTTACGACCACATTGAATGCTAAACTTTATGTTGTTAAGTGAAACATTTGTTAAGTTAGTTTTTCCCCATTTTATGATTTTTCTTGCCACAGTTGTTAAGCGAATCACTGCAGTTGTTAAGTTAACAACATAGTTGTTAAGTGATTGTGGTTTCCCTATTGACTTTGCTTATCAGAAGGTTGCAAACGGTGATCACATGACCTTGGGACACAATGGTCTTAAGTATGAACCAGTTGTCAAGCATCTGCATTTTGATCACATGATCATGAGGATGTTGCCCAAGTTGTAACTATGGAAAACCGTCATAAGTCACATTTTTCAGTAATGTTGAACAGTCACTAAGCAAACTATTGTAAGTCAAGGACTACCTATAGAAGAAATAACTGCAGATTGTTGTTTGGTTTTTAATGTATCTGAGGTTGTCCAGTGAGAGAGAACAGATTTAAAAAAATCACTGCTCATTTCAGTTAACAGTATACCATTCTCTCTGTAATGTTCATAGACATCTATTTTATTTGAGGAAAACTATTAAAATTGTGATGAAATTGTTATAGGCAACAGCTTGTCCTATTTTCCCATTCCTCCAAACTGTTTTTAAATTGTTCTTAAATATTAATTTTATTGGGTTTTTACAATTGGGGTATTTTAAAGCAGATTTTTAACTGTCTATTGATGTAATTTGCTTCCTCCTCCGTGTATGTATGTGTGTTGTGTATGTATGTACGTTGGGTGCTGTTATATATGTTTCATGTTATATGCTCCATTGTACGCCACCCCGAGTCCTACTTGGAAAGGGAGCGGCTAATAAATCCAAATTTATTATTATTATTATTATTATTATTATTATCACAGATATTGGTAGAAATTTTTATAGCTGTTGAAAAAAAAGATAGCTATGACTTCACCCAAGGTTACTTACAAAGCAAATAAGTTTACCAATACTTAGTTTATAAAAAGCCTTCTTTGTGGAATAAATATAGGAAGAACAACACAGAAGGAAATGCATAAAATTAATCTCCCTTAGGGTATACATAACCCTTAAATAGTTATTCCCAAACCTGGTGATGTTTAATAGTGCTTGAACATCATATCATTGAACATAAAACTGTTTAGACTTAAAAAGTATATTCAGAGTACAGTTACAGCAGTTATTTTCTTTTACACAAAGGGAAAAAATCTTTTTCCTTTCCTATTAAATAGATGGCTAGCAAACAAGGAATTCATATCATTAGCTTTCCTTCCTACCTTCTTTTTCATACAGAAAGGCACACAACTTCCCACAATTGAACAGCATTTGTTATATCATCCAAGGAAGGAATTTATTTTACATCAGAACAGTGGAAATGACCCTTGCATCTGATGTTCAGGATCCAAGTAAATAAAAAAAAACCCTATAGAAATATTAGAAATATAAAACAAAAAATGGAGGCTCTAACTGTATTTAGTATTCTACTGCACTGAAAAGAGTTGGAGATCATTGGTTTTCTTTTTTTCCTTGCACACTCTCCCCCTTTTTCTTCTGATCTTTATTTTCATTTGTATTTTATATTATAATAAATGCTAATTAAAATTCTGAGAAAAGGATGCAAGTGTAAAAGGATGAGGTTTGCATCACAATAAATGGGAATCATGTTTTTATCCGATGTCTATGCATCAAAATGGTGTCACAGAGGCTTTTTAAGGGTCTACAACTTTAGTATTTAGGCCATAGTTCTCGCAATTCCAGTCTCTGCATGCTAGCTGACCCTGAGGTTTCGAGCTTCTTGTTTATATTTGTCTTATCTCCTTTCTTCATGACTTTTGTACTGTCATCAATTTTTGTATTATCAGTCTAATTTTTATTTTTTGCTCTAACAAGGACATTCCATTCTTATCTTTTCCATGTAGCTGTTCTCTTGCTATCTGGCAGTTAATGAGAAGTCCATTCTGTGCCACGAAAAACAGAGCTTGTATTTCAAGGATAAGAACACAGTGGATAGCATCCTCTGCCTCTGGAGAAACCCAAACTTATTCTAGTAATGGGCAGATCTATCTCAGTGAGAGCTGCGTGAAGGTATGATTCCCTGGATGTCCCTAGACCTACGTAGCCATTGGATGTCTCCAGGAGTACAGTGCAGTACAGTGCTGATTGTTATGCCCACATAATGCATCATTTTATAAATCCATCATAGAGCAATATAGGTGTAAATGCATGTTTGACTCAATTCAAAGAATACAAATTAGAGATATGCAATATTTACATTTGAAAACAGCAAGGATTATTTGGATTTTCACAGAGGCATTGGTCCTTAACATCTTAATGGGATAATATTCTGAGACAGCTGAAGCTCAGGAAAGTAATGTATTTAGGTAATAGGAATATTTGTTTTTCTGAGCTGCATGGCTACCATGCCCCCTCTCACCCCACCATAGACACTGATCCATGAGGAATAGCCAGCAGATATATTCCTAAATCACATCCAGAGTGTTCTTACCCACCTTGGATGCTAAATGACATGCCTCTGCAGCGTAGCCACAATATAAATTGTGTATATAACTATATGAAACTGGTGTGATTATGTGTAACTGGGGTAACTGCAATTTGTAGTTACTTTCAATCTCTAGAGGACACAAGTTTCAAAACATTTGTTTTAGCAGAGGCCAAGAAAAAGAAAGTTAAATATAATGCAGCTGGTCCTTGACTTATGACCACACTTGAGCCCAAAATTTATGTTGCTAAGCAAGATAGTTAAGTGAGTTTTTCCCCATTTTATGACCTTAAGTTACCACTACGATGGTTGTTAAATGAATCTGGCTTCCCCATTGACTTTGCCTGTCAGAAGGTTGCAAAATGTGGTGACATGAACCTGGGACACTGTAACTCTTATAAATAGGAGTCAACTGCAAGAATCTGAATTTTAGTCACATGACTATGGGGATCAGTGGAGGGTTCTGGACCCTGTCACAACCAGTACGCTGTGACGGGACCGGGCGTCCACCACGTGACGCTCACACCCATTGCCCTGTGATGCTCCAGCTGCTCGGCAGAGCATTGTGCAGGCACCGTATGCTGCATGCGCGTGCGCAAATGGCCCAGTTGGCTCAAATATAGGTAAGGAACGCAGGCGGGTGGGCCCTCCAAAGCACTGTTCCGGCAGGCACTGATACGCCTGTACCGGGGCGTACCTGCTGGAACCCACCACTGATGGGGATTCTGCAATGCTTATAATGGTGAAAAATGGCTGTAAGTCACTTCTTTAGTGCCTTGATTGTAACTCAAGGACTTCCTGTACTGCATGCTTAAGAATAAAGAGGCACCTTGTTACACTTCGAGAAATCAAAGAATACTTTGAAGAAGTATAGTCTTCAAGGTTGACCAGTGTTCTGATCTAGGCTTCCCAAGAGCAACTCCTTGTCCCTACAAAAACCCTTTTATTAATTTACTATGAATTCAACTCATTCACATCCAGTAAAGTCTTTCAAGGGAGGATTTACAGTCACAGACCTTATCTGGCTTGGGGAGTTGACAGGCCCAATCTGCAAAACTTGGATAGGAGTCTTGGAGAGTCATGAACTAATTAAGCAAACTAATTGTCTCCTGCAAACTCCACTCCCCTTTCGCTCCTCTTTTATTTCCTCTGGAGGGCCATTCATCATCCACCTGTCGCCTTACTCCTAAGTCAATCCCTGTTCTTTAGCTGTTCCCTTCATCTGGCAACTCTGTGCATGCGCTCACTGGGAACAGGCTCTAGCCGTTCATCTGCCTCACTGATGTCTGACACTGAAGGCAGCTGATAACTGGCATACGGCTCTGGCCCCATCTCTGCCTCTGACATAGAGCCCTCATCAGAGCCTTCCCTGGATCCAGGACTGGCCCATGTTTCTCTCCAACCTCCTCACTGTCTGAATCTGCTGCCAGCTCTACTGGCCGCTGGCAGGTCACAACAATAGTTTGGTGTAAGAATAAATGTTTATTGCATGGTATAACTATAAGCCATACACTTGTTTTACTGTGCTTCCTCAAACAAAATCCCTTGACATATGTGAATAAACTACAATAAACCTTGTTTGCTTTATCCTAATTGCTTTAACTACCACACAGGTTTAATTCAACTGATCAAACAGAGGACAACGTTCGGTTTGGTTTTAGTTAAAGGCAACAAAGGGTTATAAAAAGTGATTCTGCTATTTGGTTCTACCTTGAGATTTTCACTTACTAGATAAGGCACACAGAATACGTGGCAAAAAAAAATGCTGCCTGTCTGATTGGCATAATTTTGCTATGCATTCTGTACCTGAATCCTGTTTTTGTGCTCACCATTCCTTGAAGCCATTAATAGTTTAAATCAAATGGATAGTAAGCATTGTTCACAAATGTTTGCGTTTCTGTATTGACAGAGGCTGTTGGAGATTGCAGAAGGCTCTGAGTTTCTCAGGCTGCAGGTAGAAGGAGGTGGTTGTTCAGGTTTCCAATACAAATTTTCCTTGGATACAGTTGTCAATTCTGATGACAGGTGAGCGCATAGATTAAACTGCCTGTGACTGATGAGAATTGTAAAACAAAGAAGGATGATGGTTGAATAACAATTCCTTTGCCCCCAAAATTCATATTTTACTGTTCTCTGCTGTTGGACACATACATATCATTTCCAGGGTTTTTAGCAAAATATATTTAATTATGGGAAGGGGGAAATTTTGGACCTGGACACGTCAGAGCCAAGTCCTTACACAAATGTGGAGCATCCTTGGGTGACTTTGTGCCAGTCGTTCTTTCTCAGCCTATTCTACTTCATAGGGTGATACTTGTGGATAAAATTGGATAGAGGAGACTCAATTTAAGTTGTTTTTAGCTCTCTCTTCACCTCTCTAGTCGGGTAGCCTTTATATTATTATAAAATATTCATTTCTAAACATGTATCTCTAGATGACTCAAAACTAGGGGTGAAATTTAGCAGGTTCTGACAGGTTCTGGAGAACCGGTAGCGGAAATTTTGAGTAGTTTGGAAAACCGGCATATACCACCTCTGGCCGGCCCCAGAGTGGGTTGGAATGGGGATTTTGCAGTATCCTTCCCCTGCCACGCCCGCCAAGCCACGCCCACAGAACCGGTAGTAAAAAAAAAAATCACCACTGCCCAAAACAATTAAAAATAACGCAACAACAAATCGTAAACAAAATTTCGGGTAATTGGACAAGTTTTCTAAAATATTTCCACCCTCCCCAGAAGAATTCGTTTACACATGAACCGGACTTTAAAACTACAGCCAAAGTATTTTGTATTGGTGCAAATGCCATGACATGTTGTCTGTGTTCCTTTTCCAGAGTTTTTGAGAAAGGCGGTGCCAGAGTGATTGTGGACTTGGACAGCTTAAGCTTTGTGAAAGGAGCAATGGTGGACTTCAACCAGGAGCTAATTCGCAGCTCGTTCCTAGTAGTGAACAATCCACAGGCAGAACAAGGTTGTTCTTGTGGGTCATCTTTCTCCGTTAAACTCTGATCGAACTATTCCAGGTGGATTGAATTATGAAGAAAAGTTCCTTTTATTGTTGTTTTTCCTGTTCTCCAATTCAGCGGAATAACTGATTTAGTCCGAGGTACTTCATGATGAAAGAAACTTATCTTAGCCAAGACTCAGTCAAGAACTGATATATCCAAGCCTGAATGTAAAATGAATTAATCTCATTTGGTGTCTGTAAGTCTCCAAGTCTTTGCTTTAGACGTCAGATCTAAGCAATCAGCTTCTGCTGTGATGCCATGAACTATTTATTTATTAAAATATTTTCTGATTTTTTATTTTATTTTAAAACCTTCCAGTTGTTAACAGTGCTATATAATGAGATTTGTGTGAATGTGGTTTGCATAGCCAAGGAAGGTTTCTATATAAACTGAGACTGAGCATACAATAATAAATAGACATGCCTGCATGGAAAAATCACCAGGGTTTTGATGAAGGGGCAGGAGAGTTTCTCTGCATAATATAGTTTGCTCCAATTCTTGATTACAATAAAACAAGCATTTCCTTCCCTCCCGTTTGACTAGTTAGCCAGTTCTTGTATTTATTATCTGGCTCTATTAAGATAATTTGCATATAGCTTTTTTTTATCCTAGAACTTTGAAAGGTGGGGGAATTGTTTTGGATGATCTCATTCTGAGGCATCCCTTCTGTTGATTTTTTTTCCCCTCAGAAGAGCCTTCTTACAACACAGATTCCTTTTTGCTGTCGCTATGTGTTTTTAAAAAAGTTTCTACTACAAAACCAGTTTGGTATATAATAGTCGAACCCCCCACCGCTCTGTTTTTGGTCCCAGGGGGCCTCCCTGAAGACCCCACCCCACTCCCACACGTGGGTGACACCCCCCCCGTCATGCGCACTCATCTGCCCGCAGAGACCCGAATCAGCTGGCTAGTGGGAGGCACACGTACATGCGCAGTAGAGCTGACCTGGGCAATGGCTCACATGCCTGCAGAGATGGCTCTGCATGCCACCTATGGCACACCTGCCATAGGTTTGCTATCATGGGTATAGAGTGTAAGGCACCAGCCTAGAAACCAGGAGACCGTGAGTTCTAGTCCTACCTTAGGCAAAAAGTCTGCTGGGTGACCTCGGGCCAGTCATGCCCTCTCAGCCCAGGAAGTAGGCAATGGCAAAGCACTTATCTTGCCAAGACAAGTCAGGGCAATGGCAAAGCACTTATCTTGTCCAGACAGTTAGCAGAAGTCAACACTGACTTTTGAGTGCAGGTGCATACACACACACACACACACACAAGGACACACTTCAAAACAGCAGGAAACAATTTGGCATTATAGCTGCTCAAGGGATTTGGAGCTGCACCTCTTTCAAAATACTCAACGTTTCTTTTGTTTTGCTTTTTAGTATGTCTCATTTTTTTTATCAGCATGCAGAAAACAGATACCATTATGCAAAAGAGCAGATGGTATGATAAATTTTCTGATGCATCTGTCCAAAGAATTCAATGAAGGTATTAAGTACTTGCTTGAAACATCATCCCTTTTAAGGAAATTTAGGGTTTTAAAAGTATTGAAGGGGGAGAATCTAGGTAAAGAATTGGTCGTCTGTGCTTCCATAGTAAATTTGAAAAGAATGCTGCTAACTCCTTTTTATGAAAGGTTTGGGGATGAGTATGTTAATTTCCCCCAGTCAGGGAAAATTAAATGAACCAGATTTTGATTTACATAATAGTACTTCAGATATTTCAACAAGAGCATGGAGGAGGGTATGTTTTTTCCTCAGTGCTCTGGTATAATGTCCCAGGAGATCCAAATATACATACAGTATTACCAGTTCAATTATTGCAAGGCTTCACTAGAGGGCAGCCTTACCCTTTGTGATACAAATGGACAAAGAGCACTAAGAAAATGTGCTATTACTGGTTTTTTGGGTGAAAAGTAGTAGAGAAATGTTGCATTGTTTAGACAATGTCTTAACAAGGAAAATCTCAGATACTTCTTCATCTACTGCAACGTGGAAAAAGCCTTGTCTGGTGCTTGCTTAAAAGGTGACCGTGGTATCCCAAAATGCAAAACTATGGAGCTAAAATTACTACATATGTTAAATATCAGAAAAGTAACCTGGAGGCAAATTATGCTAGTTATTATCAAAAAAACACTAAGGATGGTTTTTTTTTTTTAAAGAAAAGAAGCTTTGATTTTAACATTCCCAAATTGTCTAAATGCAGTAAAGAGTTGTTTTTGTTTCTAAGGCATTTCTACACCCGTAAATATTTGAGACTATTCCATTTGCTAAATGGAAAGAAAAAAACCGAGCAGGATAATGTTTAAATTATGTTGAAAATCCATGATTTTAATTAGATTTGCCGAGCCGTTCTTAAAATGTAAAAAACAGACATAAGTCATCAACTTTATAGTGATACTTTGTGCAGATGTAGACTGATGCAAATGTACACACCGAAGATGAGTAAAAAAGCAATAGATCTAATAAAATGTGCAGTAGACTTCCAAAAGGTTATGACTCTCAGGGTAATTAGAAGTGAATTCACGTGCTATTGTTTAACTCAGGTAGCTAACAAATTGATTTCTGAACGTACTCAGAGATTCCCTAATTTTCAATTCTAGATACCTTTTGCATTTTGTTCTGGTTAAAAGTATCATGAAATATTTTACATGTGTTTATTCATGTGCTCGTGTACACACACCCACACCCACCCACACCTTTTTCTACGTACCATAACCTGTGACAATCGCATGCCCTTTTTATAATTTAAATACACTTCAGTAAAAGAGATGTGTCTGCAATCTTCATGCTTTAAAAGGGTGTAGTGACCCTGAGGAATAGATTTTCAAGTTGTGCCTTTAGAATATTTTCAGGTTGGTTTTGGTTCAAGTGTTATTGAAGTTTAAAGACACTATTACTTATTCAGGTATAGTGGTCTCTTTGATTTAAAAATATCTTAACTCCTTCTTTGGCCTGTAAATCCAAAGGAAAAAATGTGTCTGTTCTTGCTACTACATTCAACATAGAGTTGAGTAGCCCAGAGCAAAAGCAAATTATTTTCTGTGGTCTAAATAACTTGAGCAGAAGGTAGATCTGAGTCTGGGAGTAAATTAGTCAGCAATTTACAGTAATTGGCAAGGATTTTTAAATCCCAAATGTACAGCTGTACAGAAAATTACTTCCCACTACCTCTAAATATCCTGATGAAGTAAACACAGCTTGAGATAGCTAAGAGTGTAGGACTGTAGGGTTGTGAATTCTCTTTAGGTCCTCTGTACATTCCTTGACTCAGAATTCTTGAATTTTGATTATGTGCCTCATGCTAAGTCAAAAAGTAAGAATGGGCATTTTTGTGGCTGAAAGCTATACTTAATATTTTGTGGGATGTAATTTTTGAGTCATTTGAAAACCATAAAAGATGGGGGAATGACACAAACTTAGTGGTACAATATGCACATAGATGCGACCAGGATTATTTTGTTGAGTTTTAGGAATTTAGGGTGATTTATTTTCAACTTTTGCAAAATACTATGCAAAGTTGTTATACCCCAGCATCTCCATGTTCACGTGATTTACATTTGGATGCTAGACAACTGGTTCATATTTATGACTGGTGCAGAGTCCTGGGATTATGCAATCCCCTTTTGCAACCTTCTGACCAGCAAAGCCCCAGAATCTGGGGAAGCCAGATTCACTTAACACAGGGGTGTCCAAACTTGGCAACTTTAAGACTTGTGGACTTAAACTTCCAGAATTCCCCAGCCAGCTCTGCTGGCTGGGGAATTCTGGGAGTTGAAGTCCACAAGTCTTAAAGTTGCCAAGTTTGGACACCCCTGTCTTAACAACTATGTTACTAATTTAACAACTGCAGTGCTTCAATTTAAAAAAATGTGGCAAAAAAGTTGTAAAATGGGGCAAAAGTCACTTAACAAGTTTGTCACTTAGGAACATAAATTTTGGGCTCATTTGTAATTGTACGTCAAGGACTACTTGTAGTACCTAGGGTTCTAGTAGACTTGTGGGAAACTTTGATACTTTTAAAATGTAAAAGAATTGTATCACCGGATAACCCAAAGGTGCTTTTTCAGGCGGCAATTGAACTCTTTAGTTTTTCTTTGAAGACATTTTGCTTCTCATCCAAGAAGCTTCTTCAGCTCTGACCGGATGGTGGGTAATGCAAGGAAAGGAATGGAAGACACTTCTTGGATGAGAAGCAAAACATCTTCAAAGAAAAACTGGAAAGTCCAGTTGCCTCTTGAAAAAGCACCTTTGGGATAACCATGACCTGGGTGACTGAGAATCTCCATAGGCATTTATCATTGAATAACTGGATTAGCGCAATAGTGCTAGGACATTCCAGCTCATTATAGTCTTCCCCAGTTTTGTGAAGGCTGAAATCGCAGAACAAAGGGAAGTGGAAAGAAATCCTAGGTGCATCTTCCAAAAACTGCAGCTATCACTTTATCTTTTTTTGTAACTCCTTCTTTTTTAAACTAACAACAACAACAATACTGAATCAAACTTGCACTATGACAGAGAGGTGTCTAAGGGGAGGTGTCTGAAGCCAGATCATCCCATTCTTCCTCTGGTGCTGTGATTGTTGAATGCTCTTTTTTCCCCATCAACTCATATACCCTGAAGACAGAAGGCAGTAAAGCAAGATCATTAAATCCTCCTCTTGACCCATCACAAGCAATATCTGCAAAAAAATTAGAACAACCCGATTCAACAGTGACTAAACAGATGAAACAGACAGAGGATAAGTCTTTTTTGTCTTATTTACACTTATTAACAGCAGTATGATATCTATGGACAACAGGCATTTCCAGAGAGTTTCACTAATGTATCCCCCATCCTTTCAATACCTATTCCTTTTTTCCCCTGGAGAACTTGAGCCTTGGGCTTTTAGAAAGAATCTAAAGGATGAAAGGTCCTCTTGAGGAAGAGGAGCAGGCTCTTGTTAGGCTCCAGAAACCAAATAAGACTCATTGAGGTTCTTCTAAGCAGTTTCCTTTATTGTTCCTCACCTGTTGATAGAAATCTTGCCAAAATAAAGTAATCTACTTGTATCATTATACACATATACTCCAAGGACTACTAGGGAGGAGCCATCAACCTTCTTTCTCCCACACAAACTAACTAAATTTTACTGTCTTGCTTCTTTGAAATTCCCACCCTCCCTCCTGAGAATCCAGACTCTTTTTCATTACATCTCCAGATCCACCTTGAAATTCTTGCTAGGCAACATCTGTGGCAGCCATCCACAAAGCCATCCTTACCTACTTGCCCACATATCTTCTTTTCCTTAAGAAAACAGGACTCTGTCCTCTTCCTTCCAAATAGGGAAGACAAGATATATATGATGTTCTTTTAGCTCAAAGGCTAGTTTGTTCTAAGCATTCATTGAAATGATCTGTTGCAATTAGAAGTGATGGAAACTTATGCTCTTTATAGAGTGAACAGTAATACATGTAGTCCTTGACTTACAATAATTCATTTAGTGGCCAAAGTTACAACAGCACTCATAAATGTGACCGTTTTTCAACTTACAACCACTGAGGCATCCCCATGGTCAAGTGATCAAAATTCAGACACTTGGCAACTGACTCATATTTATGACAGGGTCATGTGATCATTTTTTGTGACCTGACAAGTCAAATCAATGGAGAAGCCAGATTCACTTAACAAATGGCTCACTTAGCAACATAAATTTTGGGATCAATTGTGATTGTAAATTGAGGATTACCTGTACAGGGTCCTTCCTTGAGATTGCAGATACAAACTGCTGTTAAGGTTCAGTTTGAAGGAGTATGTTTAAATGGGATAGTTTAAATAGATTGAAGGGCAAGAACTTGGAGTATTGATGTGTTTTGTTTCAAATTAAATTTCTGAATATCTCTAAGGACAAAAGCATCACAATAAAGCTGAGTTATTGTAAGATTGAAAGGGAAAATTCTGGAATTCTCCAACTCCACTCTGGGTAGAACACCAATGAGAGATAACTCTTTAACCCAGTGATGGCTAATCTTTTTGTTGCGTGCCAAAAGTGCACATGCGCGCACAACAGCGTGCATCGGCATGCTCACACCCATAATGCAATGCGCATCCGACATCCCCTGCCCACCCCGGCCCCTGCGCATGCATGTATGACACCCCCGTGCTCCCCTCTCCCCCCACGCATGTGCCTGTGACCCCCCCATGCCCAGTTTTAGGCCTGGCAGCCCTTCCTGCAGCCTTCTGGGACTGAAAATGGACTGCGGAGGGTGCGCAACCCCCCTGTGGCTTGTTTTGGGCCTAACAGGCCTCCCTGAAGCCTCCTGTGACCAAAAACAGACCGTGTGGGGTGTGCTACACCCCCCCACTCTCCTTGCCCCCCTGCACATGTGCGATCCCCCACACATATGGACATGTCTCCTACATGTGCCCCACTCCTCTGCATGGCAGAGACCCAAAAATCAGCTAGCCGGCAGAAGGCATGTGCACATGCGTGGTGGAGCTGAGATGGGGCGACGGCTTGCTTGCCCGCAGAGACGGCTCTGTGTGCCACCTGTGGCATGCGTTCCATAGGTTTGCCATCACGGCTCTAACCTGTAGTTTGAATACATCCAGGGACTAGAAATCCAAAATCCCTTAGGATGATTGATTGCACTAAATGCTTTTACTGTTCTTTTCCTAGCAATGATTTGATATCAGTCGTCTTGACACTTAAAACTACTGCTTTGTGCCTGACCCGCTGGAGTCAGAGAACAGGCCTTGCACCTTTTTCTTCTGGACAAGTATTTGAAGAATATTTCTCTGCTCAAGGATGATCAATTGCAATTCTTCCAGTCTCTGTTCTTATCTTCTAATTTAATTTAGTTTATCTTCTAATTTCCAACTATGTTTCTTTCTCTTCTCTGAGCCTGTTCTGATTTCTTTGAATCCTTACAATATAGGTCCGAATAATGAGGTTGGCTGAATTAAGTGAAAGTTTCACTTCTTTGACAATTATATTTCTGTTGATGCAGGTTACAATTGCATATGGATTTTTTGAAACATCACATTGTTGACCCATTCAGTTGACAATCAACTACTGTTCTAATATTCTTTTCACACGTGGTGTTGCCAAATCAAGTATTCTCCATTAATTTGAATTTATGTTTCCTAAGTGACAAAATTTAGCATTCATTATTTCAATCACCAGCATTAAACAAAAAACTGCTGCAATAAGAAATACATATACCACTTCAGTGTTCTCAAATGCAAGTAAAACACAATACAAAATTATTAACGCAATCTATAAAACTAAGCATAATAAAATGGTACATAAAACTATGCATTTGCACGTGTGTAAAAATGTTGACTGTTGCTTAAACTAAAATGTAAGAAATAGCAATAAAATACGGATTAGTGTATTTCTATTAATTTTAATATTTTTCAGTTATTTTATCTTATATCGCTAATACGATTATGTTGACTTTTATTTCTGTTCTTTAAGGTATTAGCTGTCCTACCAAATTTTGTCATGTGCAGATTTGAGAAAACTTCCCTTCTCTCTTCTCCCCACCCAAGTTATTAATAAAAATGTTAGAGAGTTCCATGCCCAGTTCTGAACTTTGTAGCGTATTACATAATATTTCACTCCAGTTTGATGTCAATAAGCACTCTTTGAATATGATTTTCAATTCAACTATAAATAAAAAATGATAATTACAAGTTTAAATAACTTCCTAGTCAGAATTACATTGAATCATGGAAATATAAAATTGGGACTACAAGGGACTACAAGGATTATAGTCTGACCTGCTGCAATAATAAATTTAATTAAACTTTCACTAGATCTGACTATCCAGTGTCTTCTAAAAAATCTCCAGAGGTGGAGAGCACAAAACTTTCATAGGTAGATTATTTTTCTGTAATACAGAACTTAACTGGCAAAAGATTTTCCTTATATTTTCATAAAATCCTGGTAGCTGCAATTTACAATAATTATTTCTAGTCTTAGTTTTTTGGCAATGGAAAATAATTCTTAGCCATCTTCCATAACTTCTCTGTATGTATCTGAACTGATACCATACACCAGGGGTCCACAAACCCTGGTTCGTGGATTGGTATCAGTCTTCGGCATGCCAGAAACTAGGCCATGCAAACAATTGAAGACCCATCCACAAGATGCATGCAGCACAGAAAATCACACTCTCTCCAGTAGGCAGAAAAACTTATCTCCACGTAACTGGTCCCTGATGCCCAAAAGGTTGGGGGTTGCTGCTGCCATACACCTCCAAGACTTTCCTTCAGAATAAATATTCCAAATTCCTTCGGTATATTTTCATATGATATTCCACAAGTTCATATATCATCTTCATTGCCCTCTACAAAACTCAAACCTCTTAATAACGTTCTAGAAATACGTCCAGTATCGTACATTATACTCAGTGGTGGGTTGCAGGCGGTACGCCCCGGTACACGTGTACCGGTGCCTGCCGGAAGCAGCAGCCACCATACTGGAACGGTGCTTTGGAGGGACCGCCCACACGGCCTCGTTCCTTACCTGTATTTGAAGGAAACGAGTCATCTGCACACGTGCATGCAGCATATGGTGCCTGCATGATACTCCGCCTAGCAGCTGGAGCATCACAGGCAGTGGGCGCGCATGCGTGTGCATCGTGCATGCCCAGCTCCCATTGCAGTGTACTAGTTGCAATGGGACTCGAAACCCACTATTGATTATACTGTATATATAGTCTCCCCAATTACACGGATGTACTTTATCACCATTTTTGTTCAATCTGTATGCTGAAGTGATCATATGGAAATTAGACCTGGAACTGCCTGAGTTAGGAGTGAAGATTGGAGAAAGAACCATAAATAATTTGAGGTACGCAGATGATACAACACTATTGGCTGAAAATAAGGAAGACTTGGAAAAAATGATTGGAAAATCAAGGATTAAAGTGAAAAAGTAGGATTGAGTCTTCAGGGAAACAGACATAATGATAATAGCTGCAAATAGGCATGAGATACTAAAAATAAACAAGGAAGAAATTGAATTATTTTGAGAATTTATCTTCCTTGGATCAAAAATAGTTTATGATGACAGTTCTACTTCTGAAATCAAATGCAGGATAATCTTAGGCTGCACTGCAATGGTTAACATGAATAAGTTCTGGAAAAGCAGAGATATTGATAAAAATACAAAAAGCAGGTTAATTAAAACAATAGTCTACCCTGTAATGATGGATGGGTGTGAGAGTTGGACACTGAGAACAGCTGATCAAAGAAGAATTTACATCTTTGAACTGTGGTGCTGGCATAAATTATTGCATCTACCATGGACAGCCAGAACAACTAACAGAGAGGCGCTGAATCGTACAAAATCAGAAACATCACTAGAACCCCAAGTCACAAGACTAAGTCTGATTTACTTTATCCATCTCAAATTTGTTGGAGAAGTCAGTGATGCTAGGGATGGTTAGTGGATCAAGAAAAAGGGGCAAGTGTAAACAAAGGACCTTTTATCACTATTAATAGTGGACATGTGAACAAGGCAAAGAAATATAGGAGTAGGATTCATAGCTTAACACAGAAGATTCTCAAATGAATATAAAGATAAAACCAGAAACTTTTCTTTTGAGTTTAATGGGAAAGGATCTGGGGAAAAAACTGGAATCTTTGATGTTATACATGTTGATTACTTTATGCACAAAAATGGAAGGACACTTTGATTCCCACAATGAACGAATGGCTGCAGAATTGATGGAGTTAGCAGAGATGGCCAAACTGACTGCTTTTATCAAAGACAAAAATACAACTACTTTTGTTCCTACTTGGAAGCCGCTCCTGCTCGAGATGGAAAAAAAATGAAAGTTTGATTTTGGGTTTTACAGATTAGATAGGTTTGTTGTTATAGAAATAACTAGCTTAAACTATTATGTAAAAGTAAAAAGTGTAGGTTTGATATTGTTATTTTATTCTACTACACCAAAGGGAGTCAGAAGTCAATGCCTTTTTTTCTTTGCCCCCCTTTTCCCACACATTTCCCATCTCTTTTCCCTCCCTTATTTTTCCTACTATTTTCTTTTTTATTTCTGTATTAACACATAAATAAATTAAAAATAGGAGGGAGGAAAAAAGAAGGGGCAAGCAAAGAACTTGCTGGCTTGATACCATCGAAGCTGATACAAAGATGAATATCCAACAACTGAAAGAAGCCGTGCTTGACAGGGTAGCATGGAGAGCACTTGCCCATAAAGTTGCCAAGAGTCAGACATGACTGAACAGTGAAGAATAAATGAACGAGTCTCTCCAGTGCTTAGTAAAGAAGAATAATGACTGCATGTCTCTTTGGTATTGTGCTACTTTTGATGCAGCCCAGAACCGAGTTATCCCTTCTAGCAGCTGTCTCACACTGTGACTCATACTCACCTGTTTCCTTAGTTCTATCTCAGATGTCATGTTTCCAAGCCATGACTTCCCCATTTTGTTTGGGTGTCGTATTTTTTCTCCCTGCCTTACATTTAATAAGAACAGAGTGTTCCTGTCAACCCAATCTTTCAACCTGATTAGATTAAATTGCAATTTTGTTCTGTCACCCTGTACGTTGGCCTGACTTCCTAATATTGTGTCATCCGCAAATCTGATAAGCGGTCCATCAGTTCTATCATCCAGGTAATTAATAAAAAAATTGAGTAATACTGACCAAATGACGGATCCTGTGGAACTCCACATGTTGCTGCTGCCCAGCCTGATATATAGCCAGGAATGCTGACTTTCTGAGTATGATCAGCCAGACTATTGTGAGTCCACCTTACTGTACTGCCATTCAAGTGATACTGTTAACAGATTCTTAGTGAAAATGTCGTGTAGAACTTTTTGTAAGAAGTTTTGCTGATATCAAAGTCAATTACATCAGCATTTTCCTTGTTCACTAGAGTAGTTACCTTGTCAAGGAAAGATACATGATTTGTCTTAAACTTACTTATTTTTGACAAAGCCATATTGGCTCTTAACAATCATAGCAGTCTCTTCAAGAGGCTTACAAATGGTCTATTGTAATACATACTGTAAATTTCTAGTGATCAATGTTAGACACAGAGCTAAGTAATTATAGGAATCTTCTGCTTTACTTTTGTGAAGAGAAGGGACTTCATTTGTTGTCTGTCCCTCTGGCATCTTCCCAGGTCTCTAACAGTCTTCTAATATAATTTACTGAGGATGTGACGGCTCTTTAGGCAGTTCCTTCTTTATTCTAGGATATATTTCACCAGGCTTGAGGCCTTTAAAGCATTCAATTAGCTCGGACTCTCTTTACTACCTTTTTAGTAATCTGTATCCTTCTCTGGTATGTTTGTTCCTAGTCTGAGCTATTCAAATCACAATTTCCTTTCCTTGTAAAAAACAGAAACAAAATAGTTGGTTTTTTTTTTTTTTTGCTTTTTCTTTCTTTTTGGTAATCTGTTAACATTTGTCCATTCTGAACAAACAAATACCCACCACCTTTGTTGTCATTTTCTTGTTATTAACATATTTGAGGGGGGGGGGAATCCTTCTTGCTCAATTTTGTCTCTCCGGCTAGCCTTACCTCATTTTCTGCCTTCGCCTTCCTGACCTCATTCCTACATTTCTAGGCTAAAACTAGAGCTTCTTTGATCATAAACCATTCCTTTCATTTACTAATAAACATTCTTCTTTAGTTTCAGTTCCTTTATGAACTGCCTGTTCAGCTACATCAATGTGTTGAAATTCCTCCTGTTTTTCTTCCTCCATACTGTTTTTTGAGATTGTGCAATCCTTAATTACTTTTTCCAGAAGTCCCAGCTAGCTAGAATATCTGTGCCTTTAAGGTTTCTTGCTTAAAAGTATCTTCCTTACCATTTCTGTTATTTATTTAAAAAGGGTTTTCTTAAAATCCATGCTTTATATTTTATTTTTTAAACCAAATTATTTGAATTCTAACAAAGTGCAGTCACAACACAAAGTTTTAATTGTTTTAATACTTCCAATCCCCTGTTAGTAAGGATCAAATCCAAGGCAGCAAGTCCTCTACTGCTCACTATTTTTTGAAAGACAACATTATCATCAATATGAAGTACATGTTTTCATGATATCAAGATTTATTATAGCTATCCTATGCCTACAATCTACTAAATATAAAAAAACAGATATGGTTAATCTGACAAGAGTTGCTCTTAAAAATTCCATGCTGACATTTAATAAGTATCATACCACTTTCATGATGCTTGCATCAGTCTCTATATGTTCTGCTCTAGAATGTTCTCTGGTAGGGATGCCAGTTTGCATAATCTATTGCACTAAATCCTCCTTTTACCTCTTTTTTCAAGGTAGCAGCATCATTTGCTCCTTCACCAAAATTTCTCAAAAATAACATTTCAGCCAAACCATCAGCAAGTTCTTTCAGTTTTCTAAAGTGCATTAATCTGACCTGGACATTTAGATTCATTCAGAGGGAGAAAGTGTTATCTGATCAGTTTTTTCATAAGCCTCAAGTTTCAATTCAACCTCTTCATCCTGCCATGCAATTGTGTAATGAAACATTGCATTGTTATTGGTGATTTAAGAGCAAAAAGATCAAGTCAAGAAAATCCATCTTTCCTTTCCTACCAGCTAGCTTTTTGCTGCCCATGAGGAAGCTAGCCTTTTCATTTGGAACATATCTAAATAAGCCCCTTTTCTTCTTAGTATCTTTTGTTGACATCAGGTTATTTTGAGTTTTTCATTTCCTGACACCAACTCTACAATTACAGGTTGCCTGCATAGACTCTTCCTTGGAAACCAATCTCTCTTCCCAGCTAGGAATGTCTATGTGTCATTATTTTGCTCTTAGATCTTCTAAAGTAAAGTCTTCTTGGTCAGTGTAATGTTTTATCTCAGCCAGGAACTTATAACTATAAGATGCTATGGTAGTTCAGATATAGTTTCTGTTTATTTTAATTGCATCAAATGTGGCTTTTTATACAGGCTCTCATCGCTTGTCTTAGGGTAGCTTATTTTTAATGATAAAACAGTTTCTAGATTTTGTAGCCTATCAGTATTTTGACTCTTGTCCCTGTTTGCCTAATCAGGTCTCATTTACCTTTGACATCCTTTAAAGGAGTAGAATGGGCCATTACAGTTGCCTTGGAAACAGTGAGATTAAATGCACATTGCCATAGCAACATACCATGATCTTCAGTTTCTATCTGCTAGAATCATTTCTTCAAAAGGGGGGTGGGTGGGTGGGTGAGAACAGCTCTTATACTGCAAAAGACACAAGTATGTTTTAGACATGGTACAAACACAAATGCATTATAGTTTCTACATTGTTGTCCATGGTTGCTTCAATGACATAATATTCAGTATATTTCTGTCTTTCCTGGAAAACAACTGTTTAGATTGACTTCCCTGGCAATTCTTTATGACTCAAGTCTTATCATAATCACAATTTTCTTCTCAGTAGATACCTTTAATCTCTACAGTGGATGGTTCTGAGAACACACTAGAGGCTGCTGTATGGAGGTGAGTTTGCTTCTGTGAGAGAGAAAGGAAGAAGTTTGGAAACAAAATTCCACAACCACCAACTCTACTTTCTTATGATGAATAAAAATAATCACCTCGAGAACTTTCTCAACAGTATTACATTATGATCTTGGTCATACATGTGTACAAAATGCTGGCATTTTATTTAATAGCTGCTATACTCAAACAGATATTTTAAAATTCCCAGGTAGATACCTTGTGAAGAGAGTGGTTTATGGGTAGATTAGATGGAAGCACAGTGACCACAGCAATGTTGGGTCTGGCACCTGATTCAGTGGCTTGGGAAATTGTCTGTTTCAATACAGATTGAACTGAGGGCTAAATATTTTGATTAAAAGTCCATTCCAAGATAAGATTCTGGCCTCCACTGAGTAGCATGGATAAAATATAAACAGTGATAACTTTTTGTATATTTTTCCAGTAGGAAAGAACGGAATATGCAACACCAATAGGCCATTCTGAAGAACCAGACCATCTAAATTTAGAAAAATTAGTGTTGATTTAATTAGTGGCTCTTGAGCCAGGCCTGTTTAGATTAGTTTTTCCTTTTCTTTTTGAAAATGGTCTGTAATTTGTTCCTATGGGAGTACAACAAGTAACTCTTGTGGTCACTGTGACTCCCACTGTGATGATAAATCTTACTATTTTTAAAATAGAAAGTTCTCATATTACCTTATCACCCCCAAAATACTATATTTGCAAGTTTGCCTTGATGTAGCACTGGAGATCCTTCAAGAAGCTGCTTGCTTGGGTTTAGATCTTTTATACAGTGATTTTGTATTCATTATCTAGGCTGGGTCTAAATGAAATCATTCACTTACAAATATATACGGTAAGAGGTATGCTGAATCAACAAAGACTAGTTTAATTTATTTATTTGTATTGTACCTTTATTATTTTTGCAAATAGGTCAAGGCAGTGATCATGTCAACACATCTTCCTCCTGTTTTCCCCACAACAGTAACCCTGTGAGGTGAGTTGGGTTGAGAGAGAATGACTGGTTCAAGATCACCCAGTTGACTTTCATAGATAAGGTGGGACTAGAACTTACAGTCTCCCACTTTCTGGCCTGGTGCCTTAACTACTAGGAAGCTACTCTTTTCCCACTCACATTTAATCAAGAGATAAAACATGACCCAGCAACATATTTTTCTGTTTTATCCTCATGATGTTGTTCACGAATGAGATGGCTTTAAGGCTTCTGTGGGCATTGTAAACCACCTGTTTATTGATCTCTTAAGGGTGATACTTTAGAAACTGGGAGATAGTGAGTTCTACTCCCACCTTAAGCATGAAGCCAGCTTAATGACTTGAGACAGTCATTTTCTCTTAGCTCTAGGAAGATGGCAATGGCAAACTACTTCCAAAAAACCTTGCCGATAAAACTGTAGGGACTTGTCTAGATAGTCACCAGGAGTCAACAGTGAATTGAAGGAACCAAAATTTAAAAAGGCAGCGTAAGTCAGCATAAATATGTATGGCTTCACAGCTGAACTACTATGCCTCACTGAGATCAGTGAGTGATGCTCTCCTAACAGTTTACTACCAGGGAAGTTACCTTGCAGCCATTGATGAACTTCCCTGCTGCGACAAAACCATATTCATTCGCCTCTCAGGCTTGAAGAGGAAATAAGCTTTGACCAATGGCTGGAGGAGGAATAGGTTTACCCATTTGTTTGAATCTGATCTGTAGGTAGAACCTTTCCACTTTTGATTTATGGTGAAGCCTCTCTACCAATCCTGATCATGGAGGTTCAACTTCTGTTATTCCTCTACATGGGTCAGACAGTGGAGGTAAACTGCTTTACTAGGAAGCCACATACAATATAGGGGGTCTGGGAGGCATACTGGTACTTTCCTTTAGGTATACCATGTAATCTGCCTGATATTCTATGTTATTTATTTATTTAATGTATGGTGTTGGTACATGAAAACCAAGAGTCTACATTGTTATTAAAGAGTACTAGTTTGGCTGCCTAGGTTTACTAGTTTGTTCAGTTCACACTCACACACTATCCAGGGTGCCACATGAGGGTGAACTAGCTCCATGTTTAGCTCACATTTGGGCCGGTCTAGAGTTGGTTGGTTTCTTGCTTCCACATTTAGTGGTACCTATTCATCTACTTGATTTTGCATGCTTTTGAACTGCTAGGTTGGCAGAAGCTGAGGTGAGTGATGGGAGCTTCCTCTGATAGCTCATGGTACTAAGGCTCGTGGTACTAGGGCTCATGGTGCTAGGGCTTGAACTGCTGGAATGCAGAGATCCTACCTTTTTCAGCTGACAAATCCAGCATCTTTAAGTCACTGAACTATCGTGCTTCTAATATGCCACATAAGGAGTGTACAATTTGAAGCAGAGCTCTTTTGCTTCAGAGAGAAGAACCACACATATTTGGCATAATATTTGGTATATATATTTGGTGTATACATTACACAGATGGCACAGTCTCAGGTGAATCCAAAAGTGGCTGATAGAACCAGGACACCTGCTTTTGTGTCATCAGCTCTGTTGGCATTGAGGCATGACAGAACATGGATATAGAAAGATTGCACCAGGAGAAGATGCTTCAATAGCCTGTGTTCAGAAATACAAATTATTTAGCTTTAGGCTTTGGGCTAGGGATGAGAAGAGGCTGTATTACATGGAGCTGTCCTTTAGGACTGATGAGTCAGACATCCGCATCAAAATTAGAGAAATATGTGACCTGTATCACTGTTTCGGTAGTATTTCCTCCTTTATTCTGATCATATCCAAAAAAGAGCCTCAAGGTGTATGAAATTTGTGTCTTGGAGGAAAGACTGTGTTGACTTCAAATAGGATCAATGGAGGATGGCAGAATAGATATCAAGTGTCTGTCTAATTACATCTGGGAAGCCTACAAACAGAGATGAGCCCTACAGCATCTTCTTCCACTCCCACTCTGCTCCCCAGCAAATGGTGTTGAAAAACATACAGCTTCCATTATTGGAGTTCATCTATAGCCACCATCTTAGAAGTTCTTCATCTTATAAGAGACGAAAGCCTATTTGCAGCTTTTATTTTTTTCAACAATCCTAATTCATGAACTAGAAAACAGACAAATATATTTTTTAAACTTAACTGTTTTGACACTATTCATTGTTATAATTCCTGCTGAATAGAGGGGCTGATTTTCCCAGGGGATTAAGTATTGTTAATTAAACAGGCAGTACTAAACGCCCATCTTACAGGATCCTGCAACCTTTCCTAGTACTTGAATAAAGAAACAAATGCATGGGTAAAGCTGCCAAACATGTGAACAATGTTTTCATACTGAGCTGTTATAGGCAGTGATTCACATGATACCACACACCACAAACTGGCCAATCCTTTTTAGACTAGATGTCGTGTAAACCCAGCCTGTGAAGTTAGCTTGTGGGTTCAGTCTATCACCCAAAGCTGTGATGGAGTAGATCATGGGTACTGTATCTATAGTAAGCATATCATAGTATATCAAGCCAGAAATAATATCATTATGACTTGTAGTTAAAGCTGAATTGTTGAGGGATATTCATAAAGATTCAAATTTTGATTTCTTGGAATAAACTAGTTATGTTAGGAGGCAAGCAACCCTCTGAATGTTTCTGCAGCTTGTATGCCATGTTGTTTCTTCACATTGCATACATCACATCACCTTACTTTTACAATGATAATGACATATTTGAGTAACGAGCACATGATAAGCTCTATCATTCTGTTCTATATTTTCTGTTTCTCCTGTGTAATGAAATCAATCACAGAAGCAACTTCCGTAAAATGTGAAATTAAACTTAGAAATATTGCAACCAGTTTTTAGGATTATGCACAGAAGCAAATGGGAAGCTCTTGTCACTCAACCAAGCACAAAAGTGCTCTTTAGGGAAACATAGCCAGCTGGAGGATTTTATAGTGGGATGTGAATTTTAGAAACATAAGGATAAAAGGGCAGCTGGATGATTCTTAAAACAAACTGACACTGATGCTACACAGCAGCAGGGCTAGATCTGATTCTTTCTAATCAATTATGAAATGTCAAGTAAGGCAAGGTTGAAGTGAAATTTTCAGCTCAGTCCTTTTCCAGATACTTAACCAAAAGCTGTCCCATACTCTTAGGTTAGGGGTGTCCAAACTTGGGAACTTTAAGACTTGTGGACTTCAACTCCCAGAATTCCCCAGCCAGCCATGCTGGCTGGGGAATTCTGGGAGTTGAAGTCCACAAGTCTTAAAGTTCCCAAGTTTGGACACCCCTGTTTTAGGTGATGGGAAATAAGCTGTTTCTTCTCTCAAATAACTAAAGGTACCCGTGTCAACCTGTTGTACACACCAATGAATTACAATCTCAAATAATTGTCCACAATGTTAGTTAATTAGTTTATTGGCTCTGTTGGCAGAGGATAATGGTAGCTATTAACCTGACACGTACAAGGAAGGCTGATTTGAAATATGATATAATGCCACTCACACAGAGGACAATAGAAATGATTACAAGTGATGTAAGAGTTTTTAAATTCAAGGATGTACAAAACAAATCCAATATTTTTTAAGTTTTTAATTTCATTTGCCAATTATTAATTTGTTTAGATTTGCTTTAATATATAAAAGGAAAATTGACAACACACATACACAAAAAAACAACAACACATACTCTATTACATAAAAAGTTACTCAGGACAATTTAAAAGGTATTCTTAAATTCTGACCACATGAAATAATATTGAATAGTCTTTCATTGATAAGAGTCAGCTCATAGATGAAAATCAACACATGAGCTAACAATTTCTGTATGCCAAAACTGAAGCCTGGCCACAATGTAAGTGATATGAGTAGGCTACTAATATCTTTGTATTAACAAGTTTACAAAATGGATCAGATGATTTATGTTTTTAAGAGATATTCTTTTAAGATTATGAGAGCCTCTAAGATACACCACTGTAGAATAGCAAATATCCTAATCTTACCTGGCCTAGTGACTTCAGAAATTTAATTTATTTATAGGCCACCCAACTCCAGTATAGCAATGTTCCCTCTAATTTTTTTTCAGTGTGAGCAGAAAAGTATAGTGTTTGAGCGGCACATTTTCATGCCTGAGCAGCACCTGAATTTTTTTCACAGGTGTCATCTAAGACAACAACGAGATCTGTATTATTTGAAACTCAAAGTTGTATTTATTCAAGGTACCCGCTTAATTAAAAGAGTTATATAGTATCATTTAACAACGCTCCTGCTTAGCAACCAAAATGTTGGCTCAGGAACTCTGGCATTGAAGCATGTAAGTCTTAAAGCTGTCAAGTTGCAAGATCCTGGCACCACTAACCCTTTAGAAAAAAAACCCCAGGGGTCTTCAAACCTGACAGCTTGAAGACTTATGGACTTCAACTCCCAGAATTCCTCCTCCAGTCATGTTTTGGCAATGTCATCTGCGTGGATCTGCTCCATCTTCGGTTTTTTTCACAGGGGGCAGGGCTGCCGCTGAAGATGCCGACGAGCCCCTGCCGCCACCAGAATAGCAGCTGCCTCCTCTTCCTCCTCCTCCTCCAACAGCACCACCACATTTGCTGCCCGGCGTTGCGGCTGAAGTGAAGCCGCCAAAGCTCCTGCTGGCGCCCCCGCCCGTGGCAGCGACGGCGGCGCGTCCCCCTCCACTCGGAGCACCTGAGCTGGGCACTGCATTACCCCTGCTGTCCCCTCCTCCTCCGTCATGCTTTTGAGAAGGCATGAGGCCTTTTCCCCCTGCTCCCTCCCCCTCCGCCGCCTTCCTACTGGCTCCCGCGGCCTCATGGCTCCTCAAAAGCACAGCAGAGGAGCAGGGGGCAGGGTAACGTGGGGCCCAGCTCAGATGCTCCGAACGGAGGGGGAGGCGCCGCTGCCACGGGCGGGGGCGCCGGCGGGAGCTTTGGCGACTTCACCTCGGCCGCAGCGTTGGGCAGCAAATGTGGTGGTGCTGTTAGAGGAGGAGGAGGCGACAGCAGATATTCCGGTAGCGGCAGGGGCTTTGGGGGTTTACTTTAGCCGCAGCGCCGGGCTCAAGCAGCTAGGATTGGCCGTACACAAAGGACCTCCCTGGGCTTGCTTTCCTGAACTCAGTCACCCCGCGCTCATCAAAACAAGTCCGGGGAGGTCCTTTGCGGGCGGCCAGTTCTAGCCGCCTGCAAAGGACCTCCCCAGCCTCCGGCGCCTGTGACAGTAGAAATCACTGTGCGGCAGTTGGAAACTGCTGTGCGGTGTTTTCTTGCCACCTGCGCGGCCGTGCAGCCGCGCACCTTAGAGGGAACAGTGCTGGTGACATACAATATATGAGATTAAAACAATTAAGACAATCCCCAATATACAAACATAACATCTGGAGAAAACAATCATCATCTCACAAATCAGATCATCGACAATGGGTTTGCAACCCACATTAGTGCAAAGTGTAGGACAGGGGTCGGCAACCTTAAACACTTAAAGAGCCACAAAGGTCCTAACCGGAAGCCCCCTGTTCAATTCTGGAGCTGACTGGAAGTCCGGTTCCCCCACCATAGAGTCTCCTCCTAGCACGGCATCCTTTTTCCTCTACCTGTCCTAATTGAAAGCCCTATTGATTGTGGAGCTGACTGGTGACAGGGAGCTGCAGCAGAGGGATGAAAGAGCTGCTTTAGAAATAAATATATGATTGGGAAATGGCAAGACATCAGTTGGGGAATTCTTAGTTTGGAATTAGTGGTTTAAACAGACCTTTCCAGCTCTGCATTTCTATGTAGTTAGCCTTTTCAGAATGTCTGCATAGAAATTGCCATCAAATTAAGAAGGTTTTACAAGTCTGTTTCCTGGGATGCCTCTGATGCTGATAGCACAATAAACCATCATGCCCAGGAAATTCAGAGGCAAAATTCATCCCCTGCTCCCTTTTCCTTCTGTCTCTTAAAAAAAAAACCCTGAATATATGAGATTAATACCCATTGTAAAATCTTCATATTGAAAACCAGGGAAATGTTAATAATGCTTAGAAGGAAAGGGGGATTTAGAGGGAAAATTCTGCAGCTGTCCCTGGAAACAAAGAAAAACACTAAGTGATATACTATCCTTTGAAAACAGAAATTATCTCCCTGTAATCTTTTTGCATTTGGTTGGGAGGGAGGAAAAATAAGAGGCTGTGTGGCATATCCTGGGTGTTAGTTAATCACTTTTGCATTATTGCCATTGTCCTATATTCCCAGATAAAAGGCTGAGGCCAGAAATAGGACCAGCAGAGTGAAAGAAATATCTCAAACCTTTCTAAGCTAAACACAGCATTGGTAGTACTGAAAATAAAGTGAGATGGGTCACACACTGTGTCAAAGGCTGAGTGAGTTAAAAATAGGATTCATTTGATGCAATACAATTAAAGTTTGAGGAAGCACTGACAAAAAGAACCCTTTGTCTCCATTTAATGCAATACAAGAGGTGCCTGCTCAGCTTACAGTAGCTATAGGTATAGGAAGTGAATTGAAATGGCTTCAAATAATAACTTTCATTTCCAAGATCAGGATTTTGCAAGTAGAACTGTCACCTCTTTTGCTGGCCTTTCCTGGCTGATTAAGTTGTGCAAAGACCGAAATAAAGTCTGCTGAGATTAGATTCTTCATATTGCAAATCTTAAACAGGATTGGTAGAAGACAAGGGAAGCAATGAAGATCATAAACCTGATCCTAGAACACTCTTTTTTAATTGCAGTTGATCACCAAACTGAGCAAACTATCTGTAAGGATGAAAAAAGAAAGCTTCTAACCCTTTCCTTCCAATCTTTTTGTACATGATAATAGTTTCCTTAGTTCCTTCCTTAGTTGTGGAAAATTAATCATTTGTTCCTTACAACCTACTGATTGGCTGGAGGTATGCTTGAAGTTGTGCACAGGTTGCCCACAAAAGGCTGTACTTTTGTGACATACGGGATGCCCATGTTTTCGCTTGCTTAAAGAAGGCTGTAGCAAAACTTTCATTTTTAAAACAGTCAGTTCATTGAAACAGCAGACCTCGGAAACTATAAACCAGCTTCAGTGCACCACTTACGGCCAACATGATTGAGAAAGTTGCAACATGAGAGATCTCTGGTTGGATTTGTTTCAGTTGCCTTGAAGGATGACCTATAAAATGCTGTCTTAGTTCAGTTATTTCTGTGGCTATGTTATCAATTTAGTGTAAGCCATGGTATCCCTCTTAGCCAAACAAGTGGGATTGCATCTTCTATCTTGAGTTTACTGGATAGCAATGGTTCCAGTTCTTTTTTTTCCAGAAGTAGCACAATCAGTTTCCAATATTATCTAATATGCATAAAGCACTAAAAGATAAGGATAATTTACAGCTTCAGAGTGAGATGCCATAAATATACTTATAACATTCATTTCTATTGCTCTGTTCCCTTACAAAGAAAGCACTTAAATATTGCCAGGGTTGAATAACAGGCAAGATTAAGGTGAACAAAGTGAGACTGAATGCAGCATTACATGAATACATTAACCAGAAAGCCGGGTTTAGAGATTAGAAATTCAACTTTGTACTCCTTGTAAAAAAAATTGGCCTTGCAGTTTTCAGATGCTCCTTGATTTTAGATATACTGTACCTTGGAACTTCAGCTGCAAACTGCAAAGAATGTATTTACAAAGTATCAGTCACAATTCCTAAGTCAGTCTGACCGGCAAAGATTTTTCATAATTTAATTGTATCATAATTTGATTATTGCAATGGACTGTCACTGAAAAGTGCCCAGACTAACACTTAATGAAAACTGTAAATTACCAAATAAGGTGATTATATCATTTTGTAGTTAAAGGTCTACATCGTTTAGCAATGCAGAATCAGGATCAGTACATAGATTTGATTTTAACTTCATATAGATTAGGATGGCACTTTGTGTGAGTGTATTCCCATTTATATTTCACTATTGCAGAAGCACAGCCATAGCTTCTTTCTGCGCCGATTCCCATAACATTGCTTTTATCTTATTCCCAATCCATGAGTGAGACAGGTTTCATTTGCTTTTAGCTGGACCAGTCTGATAGCAGTATTTATTCTGATTTTATCTAAGATGGTAATAGTGAATCTGTGGCATAGGTGACACAGGTCATTTAAACTTATCTGGGGAGGAAGGGTTGGTGTATATGTGAAATGCCAGCACTCAAATTAAGCGTTGTCTGAATTTTTGTCATGACAAATGCAAAAGATGCACTATCCCTGATCTAAGAACAGCCTCAAAGAGTATCAAATTTGAGACTTCCGGTTCCGGTTGTGAAGAGCGACGGGCGTGTTTTGCTCGCCCTGCGCGCTCTTGGTGGGCTCCCCCTGATCGGGGGGGCACAGGGAGCTTTGTAGGGGCTCCTGCCGAGGGGGCAGCTAGCTGGGGGTCCTCTGCATCGGCGGCGGCCACGGGGGGGCTCCCTGCATTGCCCTAGGCACCAAGAGGTCAAAGGGGGGGGCGCGAGGAGCCTCTATGCTCCTGCGCGCTTTCGCGTCGAGGCAGCTGGACGAATCTGACAATTGGAAGGCTGCAGCTGCAATGTGGTGAGGTGGAAACTCTCCCCGTTCCCTTTTCTGACTGTTAAAAAAAAGGATTGCCAGCTTTTTAAAGTGTTCAATCTGTTCTTGGGAAGTGTGACTGGAGGGAGGGGGATTTCCCCCCCCCCCTTGGAAAAGCGGCTTTGAACTGCTCTCTACCCTCGGAGGAGGGGGGGGGAGAGCTCTGGAATGAAATCACACTCATAGCAAGCAGCAGATGAATACTCTGCTGCAATTGTGAAAGTGAGGTGATGATCTGACTTTTTTGAAAACTTTGAAAACTTTTGGTTTGTTGCCTTCTGATCCCGGTTCTGGCAAGGCAAGATGGCACACTTCTGCTGTCTTCATACACTCTGAAATTTGACTCCACCCATGGAAATTGCTGGCATTTTGTCTTTGTCTCCGTGACACTCAGAGATATCTCTTGACATACTGTATTCTGGACTTGGAACAATGGATTTTATTGTCTGGATTTGAACTATAGAAAAGGTCTCTATTTGCCTGGACTGCCTGCCTCGTGATCTCTCTTGGCTATCCCCTTTTACAGCTGCCTTCTCACTGTATTGACACAGACAACTCTGAGCTCTCTCTATCAAAATGGCACCGAAAAGACCACCACCTGGGAAACCAGGCTTCGCTGGCTCTGCTCCAACATCCTCAATGTCCAGCCCCAGCAGGCAACAGACATTAACATCTCTGTTACAGCCCAAGGCCCCGGAGGAGGACCTAACCCAACAGATGCTTCAAAAGATCTTAAAGGGGCAGGAGGAATTGAAGAATCAACTGAAAGAAATGAACGAACAGCTCAGAGAAAATCAAAACCGAACGGCTCAAAATACGCAAAGACTGGAAGTATTAGAGAGGACGGCCGAAATGAGGGGGGAGGTGAGAGGGGCCCAGAGAGGAAACCAAGAACTTGAGAACCATCAGATAAAAATGGAGTTTGAAAGGATGTCTTTTTTCCTTAGATTTCAAAATGTAATTGAGGCTGATGATGAAGATTTGAGGGAAATTATGACAAAGCTATTGGCTGAATATATTAAAAAAGACAGACAGCAGTTGGGATGGGATATTGATCTGATCTATAGAGTCAATTCAGCTTACGCTAGAACACACAATGTTCCAAGGGAGGTTCACATTAAATTTCTTAGAAAGACTACAAGAGATGAGATTCTGAGCGCACAAAGGGGGCAAGTGTTAAAATACAAGGATAGAGAGATAGTCATCCTGAAACAAATCCCAAAGAAAGTCAGAGATAAAAGAAAAAAATATTCGCTTTTAGTGAAGAAACTATACCAGAAAGGAGTTTGGTTCCGGTGGCATCTGCCAGAAGGTATGCTGATATTCTGGGAGGACACTAGTGTTAGAATTAATACAACTATGGAGGCCGAGGCCTTCATGGAAAAAAACAAAGTGCTCCTAGATAAAGCTGATGATACCACATGGGATACACAAGACATGGGAGGTGCCGGAGCCTTGCTGGTGGGGGGAGAAGAGGCAACACTGAGAAAACTTAGATCACAAAAGTAAATTAGAAAAATAATGCAATTGCTAATACAGGGAATTTCTTCTGTTTGATATAAAATAGATTGAAATTACTTGAAGATATAAGGTAAAAATATGCTGTCAAAATATTGCTAAGTAGTAATTATTTAATGTATTAATAAGTGAAAGTTATGAGAATTGGGGGGAGTGCCATTTCCTGCATAATGTAGCTGTCAAAATTTGTTACCTTATCCACTATCCCCTTTCCTGAATTTTTTTGTAAAACTAATAAAAATTTCTGTAAAAAAAAAAAAGAGTATCAAATTTGCTAGACAATGTCACTTGTTGGGTTGGAAATGAAGCCAGGTGATTACATTGTCTTCTTTGGAGGCATTCGGGATGGCAGGCAGGTGGGTTCATGGGGGGAGTTTGGAAGGGACCAAATGATGCAATTTGCATTATCAGGTTGTGATGAAAACTCCTCCCATTTTGTAGTTGTGTTGTGATGTCAGATTCGAATACAGAAAAGCTCACAACCCACATTTCATCATCCCATTTGAAAAGGCATCTATATATTTTCAAGAGCCCTTCAACACAGCTGTAGGGAAAGGTCCTGAGAGTTTATCTGTTTCATCATGCTCCATCCAAATTTTTCCTTTTTCCAGTGTTGAAAAAAATATTTGTTTCTGTATTGCTTTCAATTTATTTCTTTGAAATTAAGATTGGCTGCATTCTGTTTGTTGTTTGGGAGCAAAGTTAAGGTCCATCTTTATAATCTGCCCTTTTGAAATGGTTAGTCCATATTTAAATATTGCTGTCATCTTTTAAATATTGTTTTGATGTTTCATATATATTTATAATACTCTGTCTTTGTGACATTTATGGGAATACAGCATATAAGCCTTATTAAATAGTCCAGGAAAAAAGGGCAAAGAACTTATTTCCCCCTTATTTTACAGCAAGAAAATAGTTTATGTAGCCATTTGGTTTGAAATAGAAGGTGAGCCTTGCATTTCTCTCTGCAAACAAATTCAAGGATATATCAGATTCCACAGATATCTGAAAAAGAACTAGAATCTGTTAGTGTGCTAAAGCCATACATCCCAGCTTCTACTCCATCTGAATACAAGTGCAAAAAAAAAAAGTTTTTATCACAAAAATGCCGTAAGTCTCCCCTGATTCCTTCTGTGAAGCATGATCTCTAAGTAAGTCCTGACACTTCTGAAACTTTTCACTGATTAGAATGTACATGTAGCATAACACTATACTCCTCAATTCCTGAACAAAGCATTTATATGGAGGGTATATTTGGAGGCAGGGGTGGGTGGGAATGGTTATTTATCTTAAGTTTGAAGCAAACTGCTGCAACTTACTCATTTTACATTGATAGGAGGGAATATGCTTCAGTAAGATTTCCCATTTAGACGTATTAAGTAACGCCCCCCCCTCCCTCATTTTACATTTTCTAACAGGATGGGGCATTCAATTCTGTAAGATACAAAGCCTCTTACTGAAAAATTATCAAAGGCTAGCTCATGGCCCTATGGAAAACTGATTGAATATAAATAGATTATGAGGGGGCTTGGTAATGATAGTATAGCGTCAGCTTAATTTATATCCTTATGGTGTTAAGTGCGAGAACTCAAGCCCTTGAGCAGCAGCTAAGAGATGGCATTAAGTCTGATAAATGTAGTGCAAGTTCCTTGTATTCAGTTATCTCCCTCTTCTTACAACCGACACCCCCTTCCTTATTGCTGTTCCCATCCCTTCTCCTCTTTTTCCTTTTTCCTTTGGTTCATAACTCCATGTGGGTGAATGTTTGTGAGTGCTGAAGGGACAGTGACACAGTCAAGCTTGCGATTTAGCCTCTCCTTAAAATGAAATGAATTCTTGAGCTCGGATGCATGAGCTCAACTCCTTTCGTGACAAAAGAAGAATACCCGCTGAGATTCATTTTGTAATGGCAAACATCAAGCAACGCAGTTTAGAAAAAGATGTTCTCTCTCAGTTTTGCCGTTGCCTGAGGCACATCTGGTGAGAATGCTGAACTAGCTGTGGACCTCCCATTCAGGTCAGCCAGGCTGGGTCCCACTCAGTTATTACATTCTCTGTCCACCTGTTTGGCTCAGGAAAGCAACTAGCGTGTAGAAAAAGATGTTGCTGTATTTAATAACTATCAGGTGTTGTTTTAAGTTGCCTGCATGTTTTAATTTTGTTACCTGCATTTCTTGACTGACTGTCTATTTTGGACAGAAATGCTGGAAGCTAATCCAATGAATAAATACATTATGGGAAAGACTTTAATGCTGAAAATTCTTTTCATTCTTTTTTTTTTCTGTGCCTTCAAAGCAGCATGTGATCTTCTCATGAAACATTCTAATTGTCCGACAAAGAAACTTATTCTGCATTCCAATAATGTGCACAATATCCATCCATTTGCATTTATTTCATTCAGACTGAAAACCAGGAGCTAATTACAACTTCAAGGAAGCGTTTTCAAGCTAAATGGATTTTGGGGCAGTAATGCACAATTCACAGCTCTCCAGCTGACATGCTTCATTTTGCATGAAAGAGCTTCCTTTTTTGGATGAGGTGAGCAAAGTGATGCCCCAAATCAACTCTCTTTTTCTCTCTGCTGCCTGAAAGGTGCTCCTTTTCAGCATTAGCCTGCTTTCATTGTTGAAATATCTAAGAGTTCCAGAGAACCCATGAAAGTAAGGATAGTGGTTAGAGCTTCGCTCAGAGTGTTCTTGGCAAAGAGGAAAGGCAAGGAACCATTAAAAAAACTTTCTGATAAGAATTCAAATTTATGGAGGACTTTGGTAACTGAGCATAAGGAAGGAAGGGAGGGAGGGAGGGTGGGACGGAGGAAGGAAGGAAGGAAGGAAGGAAGGAAGGAAGGAAGGAAGGAAGGGGACCAGCCCTAAAGTGGAGAAGATTAGAGAATGACCCTCGGGGGGGAGAGGTCCAGGGCAATTCGCTACCACCATTTTACCACAGCCAACTTGCTGCAGGACAAATCACTGTGGAACAATCCATATGGAATAACTCAACATGATAAATGTTATCTGCCACAGTTTCTTCTACATTATTTCCATTTTTGTCAAAGAAAGTGGTGGATAATATTTATCACGAGTTATCCCACATGGAATTATCCTGCAATGAGTTATCCCATGGTGAGTGGCTGTGGCAAGATAGCCATGGCTAGATGGCCATGGTGAGATGGCCACAGTGGGTTGTCCATAGCAGGTTGTCCCATTCTACACTTAGGGAATAAGAAGTTGGATTTGGGAGGCTGATTCTACAACAGAGAAGCACAATTTACTTTTGGAATAAGGGCACAGACTTGGCTCTTGACTAGAATGCCAAGTAGAATGATGTAATTCAAAAAAGGTGGAGTCATAAAAACAACAATATTTAAATTAAGCTAAATTGAATTGAATCCAGTTAGCATGAAATCCATCTAACACATTTAGTAATTTGGTGGTCAGTTTTGAAAGAGCCCCGAGACCCCACCAAAGAATTTGGTGGTTGTAAGAAGTATACCCCTACCTGAAAAAAAGAAGTAAGAAATTATGTTAATAAGATCAGGCAATCCAGGTATCTGTATCAGCTCAAATTGCAGAATTAATTCAAATTGCTTAATTAAATCAGATTTATTTTTCAAATCAGATTTTGCAAGAATGCAGATTCTTGATTTTGCTTCCTCCCTCCCTCCCTTCGCCCTTCCCTCCATTTTATGTCTCTCTGTAAAGTGAATGTTTGGCACTGATAACATTCACTCTCATTGTGAGTAGGCAGCCCCTTGAGGAAACCATTTTCTAATCAGATCCATTATATTTACTGAACATTTCAAATGTGCCCAGAAACCAAAAAGAGGTAAGGTTCCAAGACAGGGGAAGTGGTGAGTTAGCAAGAGCAGAATCATAAAGTTATGGATGTACAGAAGAGTGAAATACTCACAAATTGTAGTCTCTGACATGCCATATCTTTTTTTCCTGTGCTGTTTAATTGGTTCTAGCTAATAGAAAGGGACAACATATTTTTTTTTAAAAAATCCCAACATTGTTTAATGATTGAAAAAAAGAAGAAATAAATTGAATGTATGACTCTATCAATTGTCTCCTTGATTTCTTGTTGTTAAAGGTAAAGGCTCCCCTCACATATATGTGCTAGTCATTCCCGACTCTAGGGGGCGTTGGTCATCTCCGTTTCAAAGTCGAAGAGCCAGTGCTTTCCGAAGACATCTCCGTGGTCATGTGGCTGGCATGACTAAACAGCAAAGGGACATGGAACGCTGTTACCTTCTCACCAAGGTGTTCCCTATTTTTCTACTTGCATTTTTACATGCTTTCAAACTGCTAGGTTGGCAGAAGCTGGGACAATTAACCTGAGCTCACTCTGTTACGTGGCACTAGGGATTTGAACCGCCGAACTGCCGACCTGTCTGATCGTCAAGCTCAGCATCTTAGCCACTGAGCCATCGCGTCCCATCTTGTTGTTCTTGCTGTTATTCTTACGTAATTCTATATTCCGTCTTCTGTGATGCTTACCACCCAATCATATTCTTTTCTTAACTTCTTGGTTGCCTTGTATTCAGCAGAGAGCCCAGAGCAGCTATTAATTCTTTCAGCATCTCTTTGTGACATCAAGCAAGATGCTCATCTCATTATTGTTTCCTAACTTTCAGATGGATAGTTGGTTCTGTCAAGCAGGAAAGTTAGAATTGATGAGAAATTATCACTTTAAAATTATGAATAACATGTCATTATCACTTATTTAACAAGATATTGATTTGCTCTGGTGGTTTGGCCTCTCTTCTTGTTATCACCTCCTTATTTGGGAAAACATCCTATTGGCCATTTCTGGTTACGGACAATGGTTGACGACAGAGCACTGGGTTAATTTGATCTTTAATTTATATACTGACTTCTATGTCCTTAAATGTACTTTGCTTTTTTAAAGACCAAATTCTCTGAATCAGCAGTAGGCTTTTCTTAGCTCCCCTTTTGAAGACCTCACAAATCTTTACATACAAACACATCCCACAAACGTTAAGGACAGAAAAAAATATTTAAAGTGCCTACATTGACCTTCTGACAGAATTGGCTTCTGATATCTGTCATAATAGGGATGAAATAACTAAAACCAACAGCCAATATCTTTAAAAGGCAAGTGGAGCGGGTGTCATTATTTGCAGGAAAGTAAGTTGGTTCTCTTACCCGCACTGTCCTTATATGCAATTTATAAAAAGAGAGAGAGAAAAAGTCAGACGGATCATTTGTAGCTGATAATTAGTATTAGGTTTTGCAGCATGTGAGCAGTCATCCATAACATCTCTATTGAAAAAGAAAATTAAATTATTTTCTACTTTTTGCTTCTTGGCAAGTTTTTATGATAGTCATGCCATCTAGTTCATAGAATCATGGCACACCTGCTCTAAAAAATTCCACTTATTCTTTGAAAAGTCTGCACTTCTGTTTATATACAATAAATAATTTCCTATTCCATAAAAGATAACAAACAACTGATTTGGAAGATTGTAAACTCCCCAGTTGAAAATATGGAATTGATTGACTGGTTGGTTTATATGCCATCTCTATTATTTTTTTTATAAATAATTCAACTTGGCAAATATACCTAATTCTCTTTCCTCCTATTTTCCCCATAATAACAACCTTTTGAGGTGAATTGGACAGAGAATGATTGGCCAAAAGTCACTCAGCCAATTTTCATGTTTTCATATCTGAAGTGGGACTAGAATTCAGAGTCTCCTGGTTTCTAGACTAGTGCTTAACTGCTGCCCCATTTATCCTTCTTACCTGAATCTATCTTTGGATAATCACTTGGATAATTATAGAGGATGTATTGGGACAAGAACAGGCTTAGTTTATATATTATGGAGCTATTCTAATGTTTCCCATATATAATACAGTTTAATCTCCATCATAATGAGCCCAGTATTGTAAAGGCCTAGATATATGTTCTGCTGAAACAGTGGAAAAAATAATTGTAGCTGACTTACTTTCAGCTTTAAGGTTGGATTTTCTCAAGTAACAGCATTCTTAGTTTTGAAAACAATAGTTGAATAGCTCTGGAAAAAATAATTCCTGAAGGAAAACCAGAAAGTTTAGTTTTACATAACATAACTTTTAGTTTTACATAAACATAACTTTTGCAATTCGAAACACTAGAATAATACTCTGTTTTATAAATGACTGTTAACTCCTTTTTTAAAAAGAATTATCAATGCTTCAAACCATAAAACCAAACTAACAAAAACGAAATATAGCCTATATTATTCAACAACATACTTAATAGCCTATAGATCTTGCAGTGTTTTCACATAACTTTTGATGAATCTTCAGAAACTAGTACTTACATAGTTGGTTGCAGCTATTAAAAATGCATCTCTATTCATTTTGCACCTGGATGTTTCTTGAAGTATTTGTTTACATAAGAACCATTTATGTGTTTTAAAGACAATAAGGAAACACTAGTAGATTCAAAAGAAAGAAACCAGGAAGATTCAGGTTCAAATCCCATTTTGCCGTAGAACTTTGTGCCTGGTTCAATGTCACCATCCCTCAACCTTGCCTAATTCACAGTGATGACATGAGAATGAAATGTGCTGGGTTGAGCTCTCAGAAGAAAGATATTAATATAATTACTCAACAAAAACAAGGGCATAATCATAATCAAGGACTCGAACTGAAGCAGGAGTTAGAGAACATGGTAAGATCTGTCACCAGGATAACAGGAACTTCACTACCGGTATTATATTGTTAAGGTTTCCAAATGAGGTATCTGGTCACATGTAATGATTTAGTCACAAACCTAAAAAACCAAGGGTGAGAGTTGCTAGCTAGAAAATTAATTCAGTTACTAAAATGTATAAAAATATGCATTTTATGCATAATTATGGCGTAGAGAAAGTAAGGAGATCAGTGTTTTGCCCTCTCCCATTATATTAGAAGGCAGAGCCATTCTGTGAAACTATGCAAAGATCAGGATGTACAAAAAATATGCACTTCTTTGTATAGCCCAAAGGTAAACTATAGAATTGACTATCAGATTATGGAATTGTTGTTGCATTTGAAAGGAAGTTAGCCAAACACATGGAAGAACTAAGTTCAAGAGAGATGAAACAGATATACCAGTGTTGGTGAACCTTTTCGGCACCGAGTGCCAAAATGGGAATGTGTGTGCATGCTGGAAATGGGAAGAGCAGCTGCCTGGTGCGCATATGTGCGCCAGAGGGCTGCTCTTCTGGTTTCCAGCGCATGCATGCCAGAAGACCAGTTTTGGGTGTGCACATGTGCACCGGCTAGCTGGTCTTCGCACACATGTGTATGCCAGAAACCAAAAGGCCAGGTGGCCGGTGTGCATGTACATGCCAGAACCCGGAAAAGCAATGGGTGATGGATCACATGCCCGGAGAGATGGGTCTGCGTGCCACTTCCAGCATGTGTGCCATAGGTTTGCCATCATGGCTCTATACAATATTTTGTATTTAGGTCTGAGTTTTTAACAGAAATATTCTTGGCTCCTTTATTTAAATACAATAATGTAGTGATTGATTCTATTGGATCTCTTGGTGGTATTCAACACTAATGATCACAGTTTCTTTCTGGGTGAAATAAACTTTGCAGATATCGTCTTATAATGTTTCCAGTTCTTCCACCAAGTTCAATTTCCAAGTGGGATGAATGTTAAGAGATCCAATCTCTTGGCCATTGGCTTATGGGATTCATAATGATTTGGTTAATTTAACATGTACATGAACTTTGGGGAGGAAATAACTAATAAACAGATTTGGACAAGTCTATTTCTCCCCCCCCCCCCCATCATGTCTTATATCAGGGAAGCTGTTGATGTTCTGAAAATATGGCTGAAGATGGTATTGGACTGTACAAGAAGCAACAAATGAGATCGAATTAAGAGAAGATAGATGGGGTCAGGAAATAAATGGGGATATAAGAATTTATTTTGGAAAGAGTAGAACTTCCTTTGAAGTATGAAGCTTACACCTGAAGGTATTTCTGGACATAGTTCTATATCTGTATGCTCGGTAGGCAGTTTTTGCCCACAATGATGTAATCCTCTAAATTTATTATTACAATATATATATATATATATTTATTTATTTATTTTATTGAACTTATTAGTCGCCCCCTCTCCCCACAGGGACTCGGGGCGACGTACAGAGCAATAATCAAGATAGCACCATATATCGTGCAGAGGAGGTAAAAATAAGTCCATAAATAAGCATACTTACAAAATTTAAAACCCCAAAAATATTAAACTCTAAAAACTTAAAAAACAAAATTTCCCATTATAAAATGACCTGGGGTGGCAAGATTGTAACGTTATGCCAGGCCGGCTTGACAAAACAGGTAGGTCTTCAGCTTCATACGGAAGGAGCGAAGGTCGGTTGTTGTCCGGATGTCTGGGGGGAGGTCATTCCAAAGGGTAGGGCCCACCACAGAGAAGGCCCTACTCCTGGGCACCGCCCTCTGGCACTCTCTAGAGGACGGCACCCGGAGTAGCCCCTCTCTGTGTGAGCGAATGGGTCGCAGGGATGTATGGGGCAGGACGCGATCCCACAGGTAACTGGGCCCTGTGCCATGGAGCGCTTTGAAGATGGTAACCAGTACCTTGAAGCGCACCCGGTAGGCCACAGGAAGCCAGTGCAGCTCGCGCAGGATAGGTGTTATATGGGAGAATCTCGATCTCCCCATAATAACCCGCGCGGCTGCATTCTGGACCAACTGCAGTCTCCGGGCGCACCTCAAGGGGAGCCCCATGTAGAGAGCGTTACAGTAGTCCAGGCGGGACGTCACCAGCGCGTGAGTGACTGTGCGCAAGGCCTCCCGGTCCAAAAGGGGCCGCAACTGGCGCACCAGGCGAACCTGGTGGAACGCCCCCCTTGCCACGGCCGCCACGTGATCTTCTAAGGTCAGCCGATCGTCAAGGAGGACGCCCAAGTTGCGCGCCCCTTCCACCGGGGCTAATTGCTCATCCCCGATGGTTAGCGATGGAGTATGCTGATTGAATCGGGAAGCCGGGAACCACAGCCACTCTGTCTTGGAGGGGTTGAGCCTGAGCCTGTTGTCATCCATCCAGACCCGTACGGCTTCCAGACACCGGGCCATCACTTCGACAGCCTCGTTGGGGTGGTTTGGGGTGGAAATGTACAACTGAGTGTCATCAGCGTACAGATGGTAACTCACCCCAAAACCACGGATGATCTCGCCCAGCGGCTTCATATATATGTTGAACAGGAGAGGCGAGAGGATCGACCCCTGAGGGACCCCACAAATGAGGGGCCTTGCGGTCGACCTCTGCTCCCCCGTCAACACAGATTGCGTCCGGCCAGAGAGGTAGGAGCGGAACCACCGTAGCACGGTGCCTCCAACCCCCAACCCCTCCAGCCGGCGCAATAGGATACCATGGTCGATGGTATCGAAGGCCGCCGAGAGATCTAATAGGACAAGGATGGAGGAACAACCCCCATCCTTTGCCCTCCAGAGATCATCCACCAACGTGACCAAGGCCGTCTCCGTGCTGTGACCGGGTCGGAAGCCGGACTGGCGCGGGTCTAGATAATCAGCTTCCTCCAGGTGGCGCAGAAACTGCTGAGCCACCACACTCTCAACAACCTTCGCTAAAAAAGGAAGGTTGGAGACAGGACGATAATTTGCTAGCTCCTTTGGGTCCAGAGAAGGCTTCTTGAGCAGGGGCCTGACCACCGCCTCTTTCAAGGCGGCCCGCATCAGGCCCTCCCCCAACGAAGCGTTCACCAGTCCCAGTAGCCAGCCTCGTGAGCCCTCCCAGGAGGCCAGCACCAACCAGGAGGGACACGGGTCCAGTAAACATGTGGTGGCCCGCAGTCGCCTGCGCAACCTGTCCAAATCTTCGATGACAACAGGGTCAAACTCCTCCCAGCATGGTCTCTCAAGACTAGTCTCGGACGTCCCCACTGGAGCACTGGAGTGGGTCCAACCTCTCCGGATATGATCGATTTTATCCTGCAGGAACTCTCCAAATTCCTCTGCCCTGCCCTGCAATGGGGGGTCCCGCTGCTCCTGTGACAGAAGGGAGCGGGTCACCCGAAACAGGGCGGCAGGGCGGTTCTCTGCGGACGCTATAAGAGTGGCACAATACTGACGTTTGGCCACTCTTATTGCCACAAGGTAGGTCCTTATGTAGGCTCTTACCTGTGTTCGGTCAGCTTCGGAGCGGGAGGATCTCCACTTACTCTCCAGGCGTCTCCTAAGGCGTTTCATCGCCCTTAGCTCCCCGTTAAACCAGGGGGCCCGGGTCGATCGTGGCCGTCGGAGAGGCCGCAAAGGCGCCACCCGGTCCAAGGCACCGGCAGCCGCACTATTCCATGCGGCTACCAGGTCCTCAGCCCGGGGGCGGGACAGGTCAGCAGGAAGTGGCCCAAGCTCCGCCTGGAACCTATCTGGTTCCATCAGGCGCCTGGGGCGGAACCATCTGGGATAATCTGGTTCCGCCTCCCCGCGGTGGGGAGTAGTGCCAGGGAAGTCCAGCTGGAGAAGTGAGTGATCTGACCATGACAGGGGCGTGATGACTAAATGCCCTCTTCCCAGATCACTCGTCCACTGGTCGGAGACAAACACAAGATCCAGAATGTGGCCTCGCTCGTGAGTGGGATTATGTTTGTAGATTTTTTTTCTACAATAAAGCAGTAGAGAAGTATTCTGGTGGTCAATTCTAAAATTATATTAGAACTATCGTATTTGGGCTACACTCCATTCATTTCTAAATATAGTTTGAAATCAACTCCATAATATTAAGGATGGGCAACTTCCTTTGACTCAATGCTCACACTAGGGTTTTTGTGGAATACTGAAGATTTCACTCCCCAAAGGGGTGGGGGCATCGTTATTCTGTAGTAATATTTTTTATTATTTCTTTTAAAAGTTTCTTTTGTTTTCATTTTAAATTATTATTTTTAGAGACGGGTTACTAATAGTTTCTCACCCAATAAGAAAATATCCTGCCTTAACAGATTTATTTATTTATTTGATTTGATTTCTAGACCGCCCCCTCTCCCCGAAGGGACTCGGGGTGGTGTACAGGTACCAAATTAAAAACTTTACAAATAATCATAAATATAATTAAAATCAAATTAAACTTTAAACCCCTGTACAAATTTATAAAAATTAAAAACTTAGCCTAAGACCAAAATTTTAAAATACAGGCTGAGGTGGGAGAGCTGGAATTAGGCCAAGCCGGCTAGATTAAATAGGTGGGTTTTGAGCTTCTTACGGAAGGAGCGGAGGTCCGTGGTTGTTCTAATATCAGGGGGAAGGTCATTCCAGAGGGTTGGGCCCATCACAGAGAAGGCCCTTCCCCTGGGTGTCGCCTGCTGGCACAGCCTAGTGGACGGCACCCAGAGGAGTCCCTCTCTGTGTGAGCGAATCGGCCGAAGGGATGTGTGGGGCAGATGAGAGCAAAATGATATGGAGATATTTTTTTAATGTTTTGGTGTTGCAACTTTCTCATAAGGAGAAAAACTGCAGTTTCTCTTAAAAAAAAAGAAGAAACAGAAAGAGAAGCAAATAAAAGGTAAGACGTAGAGCAGGGGTGTCCAAACTTGGGAACTTTAAGACTTGTGGACTTCAACTCCCAGAATTCCCCAGCCAGCATGGCTGGCTGAGGAATTCTGGGAGTTGAAATCCACAAGTCTTAAAGTTCCCAAGTTTGGACACCCCTGACGTAGAGGTTGCTTATTTCCATAGAGGCTGCCTGAGCTCTAACACCTAATAGAGAGTCTTCTTGATTTAAAAAAAAGGCCTTTTCAGTCATCCGATCCGTTTTCTGTCTTCCTCAAGTTCAAATTGAAACACATCAAAAAAATGAATCATTTAACTGGGGCCGAAGCAACATTCACAACAGTGGAAGTACTATAGTCTTCCATTAAGCTCAAAACAAAAAGTACATCTAAATAATGAGTGGAATTGAAGCAACCTTTTCCACATGAGAGCAATTTTTCCTGAAGACCAAACCAATGCAGTCAATAAGGTGACTCTCTAGCCTTTATGTGTCTTTTACATGCATCTTTTAGCTAGCTATTCTCAGAAAATGGCCTGCCGATTGAATTACTGAAACTAGTCATTCACTGCAAATGGTCAATTGTGCTGCAGAAAAACAACAATGTGAAAAACAAGTAGTTTTTCCTTTACTACGCTACCATTCTATTGTGAGAATTGGGCCAAGAACTCATACTCTGAAAAATTTTAAATTATTTTAAATAATCCTCTGCCTGAAAATATCCCAATGCTTCTTTAGATTGTGAATTCCATCACTTGACTTTAAGAAGGCACAAGCGTATATTTTTCAAAGGCAAATATGCTTCCTTTTCTGGATTATTTAAACATTCCTTATCCTCCACAGAATAGAAAGGACTATTGTTTCACAGGCTTTTTTTTTACTTGGATAGCTGACTGGCAGAGTGCAGCAGTACAATTTTGAAAATAAATCTTATTTTGGCTAAGCAAGGAGTTGAGCATTTGAGCCATTATTTTAAAAATAACATCTGATTTAAAAAATGATTCTCTATATTCTATCTGGGATTTGTTAAGTTTGAAATAAATAATGTTTTCTCTTACAGTAGTTCTCCAGTTACAACCACTTGTTCATTGCAAGTTGAGTCATGGCAAGTGGACTTCATTTTCTTTTTGGTTTGAAACGTTTCTCTGCTTACTCAAGTAGCTTCTTCAGTCTAAGCAAGTTGGTTAGGGGGACCTCACATATGTCCTCCAGAATGGTTTCATTTCTCATCTGATCGGAATAGGCATGTAAGAAATGAAGCCACCCTGAAGGACATATATGAGGACTTCCTAACAACTTGCCCAGGCTGAAGAAGCTACAATGAAATGTTTCAAACCAAAAAGAAAAAGGACTCCAGTTGCCATGACTCATCTTCTCATAACTCTACCTGATGACTGGGAATCTTCACCAACAGACCATTTGTTCTATAATTGAAGTTACAATGGCATTGAGGAGACTTATGACCTGTTCTTGAATTTCTAGCAATTGCACTACCTCACATGATCAACATTGCCCTTCTGTGCAGGCTTCTCACAAGCAAAGTCAATGGGGAAGCTGGCAGAGAAGATCACAATTTGTTCAGGTAAGTGCCTCACTCACTTGCACCGTGCCCTTCTTCCCTCTTTGCTCACTTTCATCTACCAGTGTCCTCCTTCCATGGTCTCCCTTCCTCACACCCAGGCATGCAACCACCAGCACCCTTCTCTCCTTGGCCTCTCTGTGCTTACACACAGGCAGCCATTCACCAGCCTCCCTGTGCTCTCTCTCACACACAGCCCATGTGCTCTTCCCATGGTCTCCTGAATTTGTGTTACATTTCAGCACTCCTCCCCAACTAGTGCATAGCCTGCACTGGACTTCCTAAAACCTCTCCTACCCCCCTGTGGCACCTTACACTCCCTTCACTTCCCCCTTAACAACCCATGTGGGTTCAGCTGATGGAATTGCCTGGATTGCTATCACTCAGAGATCTCAGTTCCAATTGTGGTCATAACTCAAGGACTGCCTGTAACTTGATGCCTCCTAAATTGGCTTTCAGCATAAAACCCTGTACTTTTTATTAATAAGCAAAAGACCACCTCCATTATCACTTCAGGTAAAAAGGTATAAGTAAATCAATCTGTTGGCTTAAATGATTCTGAAGTCATCCCAAAGATGACCTGCTTGCTTAACCACCACCAAATGACACCACTCTTTGTAGCCCTTGTTAGATTTCCCCTGTGAGACCTCCTATAGGGGTTATCACAACATGTGCATTCAACGCCTTAGAAAAAGGTTTGTATAGACCCTTCCCACAAAATTGGAAGGGGCATGCCAAGTGGTCACACCAGCATGTTTCTAAACTATGTAGATAGAGACTTCCATTAGGGTTACAATGTCCTTTCCATTTCTTCTCTCCTGCTAGTGGATGGGGAGGGCAGGGACAAGTATGAGAGAGGGTCCTAGCCTGGAAATTTCTTACAGAGGTTCCCAAATTGGAATTTTCTATGAAGATGATCCAACCCTAGTTATGGCTATCATTCATTTGGGGCAGTTGGCAAGTGTGATATTGTGGGCTTACCATAAATACTTGGCTAACTGCTCTAGGCAATGGGAACAGGTACTTGATTCTTTTCTATGTCCCATGTCCTCCAGACATTTTAGAAGTACCACACTTCTAAATTTATTGATTGAAGATTATGAGAATGGTAAATCCCAAAATCTCTGGCTGCCAGCAGGCTGAGACAGACCTTTAAACTGATTCAGTAAAACAGTTAATCCTGCCTAAATGTTATATTAAAGGGGCATTATTTATCCTATGGAATGAATAAGATCAGCCTTCTTTCCCTGAAGTTGCATTGTGACATGTAATCAAGCAGAGACGTCAAGAACAGAGGCAAGGATGCTTGCACCCTTTATGACTATTCTGTTCCAAATATGACTAAGTCCTTGTTCAATCAATAGTTTCACTCTCACTCAAAAGTACAACAGCTGAACAGTTTATCAGGTTTGACACGTAACATACTGTCAGCCTTCCTGGGTAGATCAGACAGGAAACACAGCCAGATAAACTAATTCTACCTTATTGTAAGAGTACATTAATAGAATCTTGCAAGTCTGATACTGAAGTACAAATTTCCTGCTGCCACTTTTACAGCCTGAGAAGCTAGGGAGGCTCCTTTCTGAGTTTCTTTTCTCTGTATTATGCAGCTGCAAGCTATGCTCTCTTTTAATTGACTATTCCCTAGGAACATCTTTCTCTACTTCACTCCAACCCCATCTTCCAAGGTCATTTCTACGTACCATTGCACATACTAAAGATCTACTCAAGTATTTTCCTGAAGATGCAGAGAGCTTAAAGAAGGTAAGCAATGACATTGTTCATATGGCCCTACATGCATTGTCCTGTATGGGCATACAGTTTTCCATGTGAACTAAGGTCTGAATGAAACAGCTTTCTCAAGTGTGCTGGCAACAGTAGATGCATTCAAGGCAATGAAAGCACAGCTTCTTTTCAGACTTCATTTGTGAACACATAGGAACAGAGGTGGTATTCCACAGTTCTGGAGAACCAGTAGCGGAAATTTTGAGTAGTTTGGAGAACCGGTAAATACCACCTCTGATTGGCCCTGTCCCCATCTATTCTCTGTCTCCCAAATTCCAGCTGATTGGGAGGAAATGGGGATTTTGTAGTAACCTTCCCCTGGAATGGGGAGGGAATGAAGATTTTACAGTATCCTTCCCCTGCCACACCAACCAAGACATGCCCACCAAGACATGCCCACCAAGACATGCCATGCCCACCAAGCTATGCCCACAGAACCAGTAATAAATTTTTTCGAATCCCACTACTGCATAGGAGCAACACAAAAGAGGCAACCCCGCATGCATGCCCTTATTCTGGTTATATTTGAGCACTCTATGAATTTGTGTGAATCCCTAAGTGAGACTCAAGACATAAGGTAATTGTTTGCTTTGTGGATAGTTTATGTTTAATGCAGCCTGCCACTGTAGAGGAGGGGTGGAGGGGAAAGCATTTGCCCTGGACTTTGAATGACATATTGGGGACCAGACTAAAAGAAATGTTGACAAAACAATAGGCTGTTTAGTGTAATTTGCATAAATATAATTAAACTTACATGAAATTGATTACATTCAGTGTATAGGAGTACTCTCCATGTGTAATCTTTCTGTTCTGTCATTTAAAAAATTATAATTTGCTGGCAAACTTTTGGATGACTTGAGGGGCTCACATGAAGCTCCGGTGGAGCCTTAGGCTGTGAGCTTCTGACTTAGCCAGGTCATTAAATCCTGTTCAACAAACTAACATAACACAATATGTGAAGCCTGCTGGTATTTCATGTTTCCCCCTGTTACTTTTGATAACCAGTCATCGGCGATGTCACATCATGCATTTGTTTGATGTTTCAAAGGAAGAAAAAGAGAGAGTATAAGTGGTGACATATCTGTGTCTTTTCAAATTTAATCTTCATAAAGAAAAAATGACACCAGAACAAGGTTATATCACTACATCATTCTTGGGCCAACTAGGCATGGAGATTCATACTCTGTGTTAAGTCTTAGTTATCTGTTCATACCTGTATGCTCTATTTTTTTTTCACAATCACCCATTTCCATTAAAATATATTGCTCCTCTGTTTACATAAACTGTCAGGGAAAAAAAAAATGCCCTGGGTATCTGAGATCAATGGACCGTGGCTGATTCCCTTCTGCATATCTTTTGAGATATTGAGAAAAATAAAAGTCTTCAAAAGTATTCTAATTAATAAACAAACTTTAATAATAAAATAAAAAGTAAATGAAACAGAAATAACTAATGGTTACATTTTGATAATGAAAGCTACGTCTGCCAAGCTGGCAGCCAAACAAAGAAAAAAGGAATTTAGTTCTGGAATGTGTAAATGCGTGCGCAATAAATCACTTTCAGATAACATTTTGTTTTATGACCTGCGCAATAAAGCTTTCTTAGTTTAACTCTTGAGTGTCAGTTTAGGCAGTTCAGGCCTAGCAAACTTTTTAACATCGTGACACCCCTTCTTTTGCTAGTCTGGGCTGACGTCATCAAATCATCAATTAAGACACATCTTTTTTCGCAGATACTCGTGTTGATTTGCGGCGAGTGGTTTGTTAAGCATGTCTGCGATTTGATCATGTGTAGAAACATATTGCAATTTAACAAAACCTTGCTTAACTAATTGCTTTGTGTTTTGATAACAAATGTCAATGTGTCTGGACCTAGAACCTGTAAAATGTGACTCAGAAATATAGACAACAGATACATTATCTTCCATCACGGTGATTGGTCGAATCGGACGTGTCCAGATATCTGTGATCAAAGCATCAAACCACGTTAGAGAATTACAAGCATCTGAAACACAAGCATATTCAGCTTCAGTAGATGAACATGAAACAAAACTCTGTTTTCTCACTTGCCAGTAAACAGGACAACCATTTAGGAACATCATGTAACCAGAAGTGCTTTTGCGTGACTTCTTGTCGCTCGCCCAGTCGGCGTCAGAAAAACAAATCAACTTTGGTTGATCAGTGTGTGTTGGTTCTAGCAATAACTTCATGTGTTTAGTGTGTTTCAGGTATTTCAACAACTTCTTAATGCATGACCAATGAAATTGTGTTGCCTTACCTACGTGTCGTGATAAAAGATTAACACTAAGTGTGATGTCAGGTGTGGTCCAACTACTAATGTATAATAGTGAACCAATGACTGAACGATAAAGTGTTTGATCCTCGAACTCAGGACTTGGTTCATGTGTTAAGTTGTGAAAATCTGTTTGCATGGGTGTCTTTGTTGTGCTAGCATCTTTCATGTTGCAATGATGTAGAATGTGGTCAATTTTCTCTTCTTGTGAAAGACTAAACCCCTTCTGTGTCTTTTCAATTTGAACACCTAAATAAGTGCTAATGTGTCCTAAAGATTTCAGTGTGAAGTATCTCTGCAAACTTTTGGCAAAAATCTCACTCATTTTCTTATTTGGACCAATATAAACAATATCATCAACATAAACAAGAATGATCTCATATGCATTGTTAGATCTTTTTGTGAACACGCATTCATCAGTTTCGGACTTAATAAAGCCCATTGAATTTAGTTTGTCAGTAAGACATAAATACCACATTAAAACTGACTGTTTCAGACCATAAAGACTTTTGTTCAGGAACCAGGTATCCCCTTCTTGCTTTCGGAATCCTGGAGGGCTTCTGACGTAGATCTCTTCATCTAGGTCTGCATGTAGATAAGCTGTGTCCACATCAAATTGAAAAACTTCTAAACCAAGAATAGTTGCAGTGGTTAAGGCAATTTTTACACTTTCAGTTCTGACTGTTGGTGAGTAAGTGTTTGTGTAGTCCTCAGGATAACGTTGAGCGAAACCCTGAGCTACAAGTCTGGCTTTGTATAAAGACTCACCATTTGGTTTCTTCTTGATTCTGTAGACCCATCGGGTGCCAATGACTTTCTTGTTTGCTGGAGGTTTTGCAGGTGTGAATACATTAAGTTTCTTTAAACTGTCCATTTCATCCTGCATTGCATCATACCACTTGTCTTGTTCTGAATCAGGAAGCTGTTTGATTTGTGTGAATGTCTCTGGAGGAAGAGTAACGTTGCAAATCAAAGGTAATGGTGACTTTGTCAGTTGCCATGAATAACGTTGTGGAGGGATTCCTTTTGTGGCCCTCTTGGAGCGTCTAGGAACATCAGTCCAGTCTTCTTCTTCTTCATCATCATCCTCGTCCTCACGTTCGTCGCTAGCATCAGCATCCGCGGCTTGCGAAGACGGAACATCAGTTTGTGAAGAACTGGTAGAAGGAATATCTGCCTGCGAATTGTCATCAGGCTGCGTGGCATCTGGAACACCATCTCTAGGAAAATAAACTTCAGGATCATTGGAATGAATCCTGGACCAGTCAATATCTTCCTCAAAATTAGCAGATTGTGAAATGACAATCACATGTTTAGTATCAATGAATTTGTACCATTTTGAATTATCATCAATACCCATAAATCTTAGTCTCTTTGGTCCTTGAGTTATAGGAGTGTTCACCATAGCATATGAACCAAAAATATGGAGGTTCTTGAGATCAGGCTTGTAGCCATACAGCATGTAGAAAGGAGTTTGATTGATTACACTGCTCCAAGTACGGTTGACAATGTAATTTGCATATTTGATTGCTTCACCCCAGTATGCGTTACTGAGATTGGCATCTTCTAGAAGACAACGCATCATGGTTTGTAGAACCCCTTGTCTTCTTTCTACGACTCCGTTATGAGCCGGTGTATATGGAGCAGATGTCTGATGAAGAATTCCATTCTTACGCATCCAGTCCTGGAAACGCTGAGACATGAATTCTGCACCACGGTCACTCTGGATTCTGGCGATGCGAACTTGGTATTGTGTAGAAACAAACGCTGCAAAGTCTTTAAAGATCTGAAAGGTCTCAGATTTCTCTCTCATAGGATATACAAATCCATATCTAGAATGATTATCTACAATTGTTAAAAAATACTTTCTGCCACCAAGTGTTGGTGGGAAAGGACCCACTATGTCAGTGTGTACCAAATCAAAAATGCGTGTTGACCGGCGTGTAGCGTGTTTGGGAATTGCAGCCGCCTTGGATTTAGCCTTTTTGCAAACCGCACAATCCAAAAACACCTTACACCCCTTTAGATCCAAACCTTTTGCGAACTCCGGCATCTTTCTAAGAACACGGAAACTGGCATGTCCCAATCTTCTGTGCCACTTGTGAATACACCTGGAATGCAAAGGTTTACCAGTTAGTGAATTCTCAACCTTAACAGTTTCATGAGGACCCTCAGGCTTGCTCTGAGCAATCTGTTTCTGTTTTCTTTGTTTGTTGGCTTTAGGAGCCTTTGGCACAGTAACATTTTCTCTCTCTGGGACAACTCTCTCTGGGTCTGCGTTGTGCCTTTTTGGAGTTTGCATACTTGCCTGTGCTTGCCCTTTAGGCTTTGGCTTTAAGTAATAAACACCACCAATCAGCATAGTTTCAGCAACAATATCTCCATCTTTAACTAAGTAACTTGCTTTTTCGAGGTGGTGAACCTGGAACTTTAAATCTCTGGACAAGTGACTTTGACTAAGCAAATTACTGGTTGCTGAAGGTATGTAATAAACATCAGGGATGTGTGTATCGAGTTCTTCAATGTAAACAGTTCCTTTTCCCATGACCTTGCAAGTGTGGTTGGTGAAGGAATACAGTTCTCGATACTCGGGCTCTGGTTCGCCCATCTCTGTGAAAAGTTCCCTTCTGTGGGTAACGTGCACAGCTGCTCCACTGTCTAAAGTCCACAAAAGACGTCTGTCGAACTTTGGATCAGGTTGTGGAACGTTGGTTATGGCCAGTGTCACAAGTGGAGTTTGTGGATCACGCCTTGGACCACGACGACCTTGTCTTCCGCCTCTACCTCTGCCTCTGGAATCTGTTCCTCTGGGCTGGTACGTGACGGGAGCTGGAACTCGTTGGGGACAATCCCGGGTGTCATGTCCCACACGGTTGCAGGTGTAGCATTTTGGCATCCTTGGAGCGTAGCCTCTTCCTCGGAAGGGACGTCTGGCTGGAGCCTTTAACGCTGGAGGCCGTTGCAGATGTGGTGTAGCTAACCTGATAGCTTTGTCTTCCACTAAAAGTCTGCAAACGTGGTTAACTGTGCGTTGAGCAATAGGCACGTAGTTGATCTTTGCAACAGCATCTTTCCATTCATAATTCAATGAGTTAATGATGATGCTAATCATTTGGATATCATCGATTACATGGCCATTTTGTCTCAATTCACTTCTCATTCTTTTCAGTTTGGTCAAATGTCCACCAATTCGTTCACCAGGTTTCAACTTCGAACCATGGAACTCAGACATGAGCAAACATGAGGATTCAATTGAAACGGGCCTGTAGCAATCTTCCAAAATAGCCCATATTTCTTGGGCAGTTGCATCAGGTGGAAAGATACCTTGGATCTCATTTTCCATTGACATGAGTAAAGTCGTGATTGCTCTGTTTTCGAGGTCTCTCATTGCAGGCGTCCAGGGTTGACGGGGAGGATTAAAAACCATGGAATATGTGCCTTCTCTTCGAAGCAAGAGCGCAATTTCACTGACCCAGGCTTTATAATTCTCTCCTGACTCCTTTAATTTGGACTCACCAGTCAAGGGGGTGACTGTGAATACCTGCTGAGGAACAATTTGTTGCTCTGGTTGCAAATCTGGTTGTTGAACCAGGGGATGCTGGGGTTGCATCATTGGCCTTTGCATGGCAACATCAAATTGGCTTCCTCGAATTCACCTTTGGCTTTGCCTTTTTCCATCTAGGGAGGATTCAACGCCGCCAGGGGGTGTTGAAGACTTAACCTTTGGGGGCAAAGTTTGGGCTTCTGTAAAACTCATAGACAGATTTCTAAAAATCTGGTCCAACTGCTTCATCTTTTGCTGTAATAATTTTTCTCCGCCAGCAGATGGCACTGCAGCCTCACTTTTTGGCTGCAGTCGTCTATATGTATGCGGAAGTTCAGTTGACTCAAAGGGACCACGTGACCTCGGTGACGTGTACATGTCTCTTTGTTCTGATTGACCAATGAACTCTGTGGGGTGTGTCTTAGGCTGTTGTTTTGAAGACAAGATGGCGTCCTCAGACATTTTGGGAGTGGGGGAGCTTCTCCTACTTCGCCTTATCTCTTCAAAACACACTCTCGCCTCCCTAGCATATCTTTCGAAACGTTCTATTTGATCAAGATAGCTTTGCATTTCTTGCTCATCATCTGGGGGGATTTCATAGACTTTGCTTTCTGCGTGGGAGAATTTTTTTTCAGCCGGCCATTCATCAATTGTTTGATAATCTGCGAGGGTCTGGGAATGGAGTGGCTCTGGCAGAGTGGGAAGTTTTGGCTTGGCCCCCAAAAATTCATAATCTCCTGGAGATATTTTAGAAGGAGGAACCACTGACCTCGTTTCGTGGATGTCGCGTCCTGTAGCTCCTTCCCCCACATTTGGCTCCGCACTTTGTTGCTCCTGAAGCACGTTTTGATCTTGCTTCTCTGTGTCTGAGGGGGCCTCCTTGTCAGAGGAAGCTGATTCATCTGTGCTCGCCCCATCTTTCCTTTTCTTTTTTTTCTTTTTCTCCGACATTGCTAATTAGGCTTAGTCGGTTATCTTTAGGTAGCATGAAGGGAAAATACAGCCATAAATTGTAGCCATCTCAGCTACAGCCAACCTCTGCAACCAAGTTGTCAGGGGAAAAAAAATGCCCTGGGTATCTGAGATCAATGGACCGTGGCTGATTCCCTTCCACATATCTTTTGAGATATTGAGAAAAATAAAAGTCTTCAAAAGTATTCTAATTAATAAACAAACTTTAATAATAAAATAAAAAGTAAATGAAACAGAAATAACTAATGGTTACATTTTGATAATGAAAGCTACGTCTGCCAAGCTGGCAGCCAAACAAAGAAAAAAGGAATTTAGTTCTGGAATGTGTAAACGCGTGCGCAATAAATCACTTTCAGATAACATTTTGTTTTATGACCTGCGCAATAAAGCTTTCTTAGTTTAACTCTTGAGTGTCAGTTTAGGCAGTTCAGGCCTAGCAAACTTTTTAACATTGTGACATAAACAAGCTAAAATGCAAAGTCAACAGTCTTCCAGTCACAAAGAGCATCCATGAAAACAAGTGCAGTATAAGCATAGTGTAATTCTTTGCAATTCTGCATGGCAAAAATCAATATGGTGTCATGAAGCAACACTATATCCATCCTGTTGAAGACATTCAGTTCTCTTTTCCTGTCTTAATAGTTTCCATAGCAACAAGCAGGTATTAATGATGAAATGTAAGGACTATGGCTCTGGAGAAGTGTGTGACTAATGTGCTTCCATGCTCACTATTCCAGCACCCAGAGAAATTATTTTTTTGTGGTTCAAGGCACACAGACAACTAGAGGCACTTCAGGTAATCCTTTGGGCTCTGAAGATCAAGTATCCCTTGGCTATACATTGCATCTTAAGAATCAAAAGGCAGAATGATAGTTTTGTACCATTTTTGAATACCATGTTGTCAGATATGTTAAATACTTTTTGACATATTCAAAGTCACTGAATACATTTTAATAAGCCCTTTCCTTAATAATCAAGTCTATTTTCACATAAGCAGAGGATATGTAAATTGAAAAAAGCATATCAATAACATTTCAGTGATATCTGCATACAATGTTTTGTTCTGAATCTTACGAATGATTCTGAGGGGAAGATAGGATTATTATAGATTAATTAATGCAGAATAAATGTGTTTGATCTTATCTACATCCTATGCAGAAATATCCTGAGAACATATGGCCAATACAAAATGGGAGTGATCCATTGAATCAATTTATATTTGAGCATTGGGAAGAAGCATTGCTTCTTTATATTTCGGGGACATTGATTATAATATTTATAATTAGACTGAATGCTTTATCATAATAAATGCTTTACAGTATATACCTAGGCTCTTATTATCTTCAAATTTCTGCTTTGCATTCAGCCATTATGTTACACTGCAGATAGCTTAGAAAACATATTACTCAAATGTCTGTTATATGGTTGCTGAAGACTCTGCATAGATTGTCCCCATCTATGATTCAAATGGAATGGCATTCTTGAAGGAATTATTACCATAAGGCAAATGTTAACTTCTGTGAGGCTTTACTAGCTACAAAATTCATAATATGGCAGTGGCATTTTTTCTCAGCCAGAAAATATTAAAGTGATAATCTCATGAACATTTGGTATAATCTTCATGTAGCAGATAGAACTAGGTGAAAGGAGACATCAATATTACCTATTTAAAATTGGACAGAGTCATTTAATTGAAGTTAAGCACACTAAAAAGAGGAAGCTGAATCTTGAAGTTGTCATCAATAGTTAACAGAGAAAGGATATTAAGACAAGTGTGCAGCTCCAATTGTGGAGTGAAATGAGACTTAATTTAATTACATGATGTCATAACCAGATATTTTCAAGTGCAAGCCATTTAAATATACTCCTATGTCTGTAGCATTGCATCCAAGGATAGGGAAGTGGTGTTTTAAGGCAGCGAATTCAACTTCATAATTAGCAAGAAATTACTACTTTATGCTTGAAGGAGTGACCCGTGCTCTCAATGGAGGGGATTCCTTGCTCACCTTTCAAGTCTTCAAATTCCATTCTATCAACATAATTAGATACAAATGTCTTAAAGACAGAATTCCTGGCACACCAACATTCTGAGTTTGGAAACAAAACATAACTCAAGAACTACCTGCAGTTTAATGGGGGAAAGTTGATGTTTCAAAGGAGCAATACTATACATTCATTTTCTTTCATTTTTGTAAGCAAAGGAGACTACTGAGGCCCAGATTTACAGGTTACAAAGAGTCAATCAATTACTAGTGGCAATTTTCAGAAAGGGCAAAAGCTAATTGGCAGGAGAATATCTATGAATGCTAGATTCATATACATATCCATGGTTTGGTGTGAAAATATTGAATAGACCTAAAAATAGCCAAATCCTCTTGCTTCATTCTGAGGTGACTTTCAATGGATTATGAAATGTTAGGAGACAGGAAGACTGGTTGTCTAGAAATACCCCATGACCAGTGGAGGGATTCAAATAATTTAACAACCAGTTCTCTGCCCTAATGACCAGCTGGGTAGGCAGGGCTTGTTGGTCATGTGACTGTGTGGAAATGGCCAACTCAATGTCACTTAGGTCAATGGGCACTTCGTCTTAGCTGCTACAATGTAATAAGGGCTAACCAGAGAGGCAGTTTCTGTAAGCAGGGCAATAAAGATTAGGCTAGAAACAACACCAGAATGTTTCCTCCCTGCCTTCTTTACAGGGTTAGCCCTGTAGCGGGAAGTGGGAAAGACAAGTGGGAAAAAACAAAAGGAGTTTTCTTCCAATAACCGGTTCTCCAAACTGCTTGGAAAGTTAACAATTGGTTCTCCCGAATAGGTTCAAACTGGCTGAATCCCATCACTGGCCAAGACTATCTAGGTCTTTCACGGCATGCTTCAAAGCCTAACCATGCCACTGCCTCCCCCCTGCCTCCAAAACAGCTTCGTGAAATAACACAACACCCTGATTCTGAGAGTGAAATAAAACAGAGAACTTGCCACACTTCACCTGCCATATGGGGAGGGGGTCCGCTTTTGCAAAAACTTCTTCCAGCTATTGCATATGTCAGTCATTGCAGGCAAAGTGACATGAAGCACTTTGTTGAAGTAAATCAAATGATTGCTTTGCCTCAGCAAAGAGAATCACATCATGTTTGCAGCATGATGCTCTTTGTCAAGGTAAATCCAAGTTGCTTCCTGTGAGTCTACAATAGACTGAGTCTATTCAGCATGCGTATACAGCATGCAGATCATCTTGTTAACAGCTTCTTAACTGTGAGGAAATATACTGCATTTTTAATTTAAGTTATAATACATGTATAAAGATGCATTATGCATGTAAATTAGCATGTGAAATTCTGTATCCTCTTTTCATTGTCTTTTGGCCACCTTGTTCCTCAGATTATGAAGTGAATTCTCAATGGGGTTGAGATATGAATCAGGGGTTTGATGATTTGAAAATTGGCCTCCTAATTGCTACACTAAATTAGCTGCGGTTGGGAAAACTATCAGAAAATGAGGCAGTCCACTAAGCACAGATTGGTATATTGAACTCTATGGCACTTTTCTGCCTTTTCTTGGTATAAGAAACAATGGTGCTATGTCAGACCTTTAAACAGTATGTTATAGTGCCATTAAGGGCAAGTCAGATGTAAAGGGCAGTTGTGAGTAAGGCTAGAAAACTGGTGCCCTGCCCTTGTTGCTGACAATCTCCTTCCAGAATCCATCATCCTAATAGCTCCTAGGTGTTCTAATTATAGTTATCTGTATTTATCTGTATTTATTATAGTTATCTGTAGTTATCTGTATGTTTTCCACATGTTTGTGCAGCCGGTATAAACATGACAACATTTGAATTGTTGTATTACTTGATTTGCAGCGCCCACATAGGCATTCTTCAGTTCTCAACCTATTATCGAAAGACCCTTATTGCAGGTCTTCCTCAGAGCCCAAATTCAGGTTGATTAACTGTAATTCTTAGTTATGAAAGGCTAATAAAGTTAGTAAGTAACTCTGCTTTGCCTGAGAGAGCTGTCTGCACTGGAAAAGTAGTGGAAAAGATTGGAAGGAGGATTTTAAAAATAGGCTTGGTGTATATTCAGTAGTTGAGCTACTGGTTGGCACAGCTTTTCTCATCCTTCTCCTTTCTTGGAGTGAAGTATGATAAAAAGAAAAAACTCAGCAAACTCTTGAAGATTTTCCAAGGCAGGGTCTCTTGCAATTCTTCTGATTGCTTTTTGTCACATCCCTCACACATTTTCCAAGACTGCTCCTTTTGAAGGCTTTGGCAATCATTATAGGACTGAGGCTCAGCGTGGCCACAAGAGGAAAATAAAAATATTCTCTGCATAATCACTACTTCTGGGCTACCCATTTTGCCAAATGGAAGAGGCTGAACCGCTGAGCTTAGCTGCTGTTTTGAGCCTGTTCCACTTTTTGCTCATCTGGGATGCCAATGTGCATAGTGACTCCCAGGAAAGCCTATTTGGGAATTACTCTCACTCCAGAGCAGGGCCCGAATAGAGGGAAAATGAATCAAGGGAAAGCCGAGAGAGTTTATTTAATTAAAGGCTTTGGAAATGCTGTCCTGTTTTTTCCCTTCTGCAGAACAAAAGGCTTCTCTCTGAGGCAAGGGAAAGGGCTATGTTGGTAGGCATTAACAAAATTATCTTTATAGCTCACTCTCACAATTGACCACCTTATATTCTCAGTGGCACCAAAGGAGAAAATAAGGCAGGAGAAGAGGCCACAAAAGAATAACTTCAGCCTCCTGGCGTGCAGATCAACCTTTTCCTAAGAAGGTTGGGAAATTGGGAGAATCTCAATGACATTCTTTGTCCTTCTCAAAAATCCCAGCCATTGCTCAAGAGAGGAAACAATTGGCAAAGCATTTGCCTGATTTATTAGCGAAATAACCTGAAAAGTCTGAAAGGTTCTAATCTTTGCATAAAGACTGAGAGATTTGCATAAGGTCACAGCTTGAATGGGTGAATTCAGTTCCAGACCGCTCAAAGTCTGCGATCTGCAGTCCATCTAACAAGTGGCTGACCACTACCTTGCCTTCTTTTTTGCTCTTATAATACCGCAGACGATGAAAACTTTTGGGCTAAAACATGGTGGGTCACATCCAAGGAATGTGAATGCAAGTAATCAGGCCTTACATTGTTCACCTTCAGGCACCTGATTGTGGTATTTGTAATGAAGATTGCATAACTTGTCTTCCTTCAATCAGTTCCATGTAATTCAAGTTGATGCATCCCAAGAACTATAATTCATCTGAGAACTTTAGACAAGAGGCCAGTCTCAGTAGTGGGATAAGATGAATCCCTCCTATTGATCACATATTAAAACTATTGTGAAACGATATCATAGCTATCTTGACATATTTGTGTACCAAGAGTGTGTTCAAGAGCAGGCAATTGCAATTTCAAGGCAGCATATGCCTCTTTAGAAATGACAACTTATTGGTGCTTTGTGATTAAGGAGATGGCCTTTGCTCTCATAAGGTATTTTGGGCCAGCTTTTATCACCTGACAATAAATCAGATTTGTATAAAGACAATGAATGTTGTTAAAATATAAATAAATATTACTATGTTATTTTTACCTCTTTAACCCAGCTTCTCTTCAAGCTGCCTCTAAGATCCTGTTGCAAAACTAGGGGCAAATTTTTATAAACACTAGCATGGAAACACACTGAGCATCAAAGAGGAGGAATGAAAACAATCCCCCCCCCCCAAGGCATGCATCCAATAAAAGCTAAAATGGCATAAGGACACACTCAGTTATTAGCCAACATGAAAGCATAATAAGCAAACACCGATTGGCTGGCAGTTCACTATGAGCAAATATGTGATCATAACTGTTATTTGAGCCTTGATAATCCTGCAAGCGATCAAAATAATCTGCATCATTCTTAGGTGCTTTTTACACTGAATTGAGAAGGCCTGGGAAGTAGAAGTTGTCATGTGGAATTGCTCTGTTTAATTGGATTTTTTTAAATAATCTGTATTGTTCATATGATAAAAGCACAATTTTATAAAAATAAAATGCTTCTATGAAATACCAAAATCAATTGATTTTTTTAAAATTTATGTATATAAGAAGGCAACCCAAGAAGTTTCACGTCCTTCTGTTCAAGGAAAAAGTGTTAATTTTACAAAATGCAATCTTTTGCTTCTGTATTTATTGAACAAGAATGTGTGAAATTATATAAAGGATAATAGCTAAGATAAATGGATCGCATGAACACTTTCAACTGAGACAATTAGATTTCCCCAACATTCTGTTTTTCAGCAATCCAAAGAGCATGTTGAACTGTTTATATCCTTACTGAGGGGGGGGGGGGAAATGACTTCAGAGCAAGCAGCTCACTCTCTCCTTGCCTGTTTCTTTGACAAGTGCACTTACTCTTGAACAGGAAGATTGAGATCAAATGGAAAAAGAAAATTTCTCTCTCTCTCTCTCTCTCTCTCTCTCTCTCTCTCTCTCTCTCTCTCATCCTGCTATCTGACCACCACTCAGAATGCTCATGAAAAATCTGCATCTAAGTTCCTGCCGGATCATTTCTCTGCTTTGAGGGCTTTGCATAGTTACTGCTTCCAGTTGCTGCAGGTCTTTACTGCTTCATGCTTCTTCAGATCCATCTGAATTTCTTAAGAGCGTGAAATTGTTCCTGCATGCACATCCATCAAAAGCACCCACTCAAGCTAAAACTACTGCCAGTCAGGTTTGGGTTCCTTATACCCAGTTGGATAGGAACTGTTTGCACCTTCACCCACAAGGAATAGATTTCTTAAGTATTATGTCATTTCTTCCTTTCTCTAAATTAATATTTGTTAATTAAGCCTGCTGGTGTCCTCAGAGGCCTGAGCTGTTTCTGCATATAAGGAATGGGGAAGGGGGGCATCTCCAAGGTAATTTGCTTCAGCCCATGTATCATTTCCAAAGCTCTGCCATTTCTACTTCCTGGGGTCCAAACGCATTGCAAGTTAAATGTATTGGACTCAGCAGAAGATGAAAAGCCCCCCTGAGATGAGACTCTCACTAATTCTGGACATCTTACCATGTTCTGAAAAGGAATTGTGCAAGATGAATCTGATTCCTATGAAGCTACTTGCTCCTGGGAACATACTGGCAATGCATCAAGCACACTACCAGGCCTACAAATCTGTGAGACCTGATATATGGATTTTAATTATCTGTTATAAAACTTGAATAAGGTCTTCATGGGGTATGGTCTTCATCAGTAGAAATGTGGTTTCTACATAAGATTCTCCTGTGCTATATTGTAGCCAGTTGATTTTTATTGGACACAGGTGCACCAGACAAACATTTATACACACTTAGAGGGTGGAAACAACATTATGCAAATCACAGAAAAGTGTAAGAGAGAAAAACCAAAGAAAGAATGAAAGTATGAAATAAAAAAGAAAAGGGAATATACCTATAACCCAAGTCATATATTTTTCTCTATGCTGTCTATCTCACAAGCCACTTTTGCTTCCACCAGGATCATTCATAAGTTGCCTTTTGTTCTGCAAACTTCTCTTTCTTTCTGAGGTTCTCATCAACTCCATCCAATTATGTTATCGGTCTTCCTCTTCCTTTCATTTCTTAACTTTCACTTCATATAGGGTTTTTTTTGCAATTCAGAGCTCATTTATTCTCTTGCTGTATGGCTAAACCACTTCTGACCAATCACTTTTGTATTTGGGTCTTATTCATTTAGCATCCATTCCTTCCTTGTCCTACCTCTTCTTGTTTTCCTACACATGCATTTTAAGTAACCCATTCCCACTGCATTTAATTTTTATGTTTTCTCTTATATATATACTAACCCCTCATTTCACATAATGGAGTGAGCAGACGCATGCTTTTATTTCCCCATCTTTCAACAAATATTTATTTCTTAAAACAGACTATATTATCCACTTCCTTTCTTGCAGATTTGCTCATCTTAAAATTTCTCCATTTTTTGCCTAATCTTTTGTAACATTCTACTATAGCATACAAATTCGTTTACTTGGTCAAAACTTTATCATTTATGTATAACTTTATTCAAGCCCTTTTCCCTGTGAAATAGAACTGTGGCTCATTAATAGATTTTCAGATATTTGTTTATTTATTTATTTATTTATTTATTTATTTATTTATTTATTTATTTCTGTTTATTATTTTATCAATGCAAGAAACATAGCCAACACACCTTCCTCTTCCTATTTTTCCCACAACCACCCTGTGAGGTGAGTTGGGCCCAAGGTCACCTGGTTCGTTTTCATGGATAAGCTGGGAGTAGAACTTATGGTCTCCTGCATTCTACTCTGGTGTCTTAATTGTTAGACTCTATATTCCTTACTGGACCATACAACCTTCTGAACCTCCACTGTAAATCATTCAAATTCTCAGCCAACAAGATGGCATTGTCTTCATACAAACACACACACATATTCCTATCCCGATCCAATTCATCATCACTATCGTCCCTTATACATTTATCCTTAAATAAATTAAACAATGGCATATCGCCCATTTTTATTCTTGCTAGTGTTGTATTTATCTCGTACATCTATTGTTTCCATCTTGCATTCAATAACCAATCTTCAGCTCCATCAGCATGCTGAGTATTCATATTTATATTGACTATTAGGAAGTGATCTGAAAAGGAGGTTGAAAGTCTTGCAAAATGTACATGAAGACATGACAATACAATACAATGCAAACTGTATTGTTACATATTTTATTACATATATATATGTAATATTATACCCATTATACTCTTCTTCTATATCATCAAACATACAATGCAATTTCTATATTCCTGTAGTTGTCAATTACCTGCAGAAGAGCTAAAAACTGATCCTTTGCCCAGCATAAAACTGCATTGCATTTTGCAAATTTTGCTCATTATTCTTTTGATCAGAATTCTGCTGAACCCCTCCTTGGCACACTTAACAAATTATTCTCCCTGTAGTTTTTGCATCATCTCACTGCTTTTCTCTTTGTATAAGGGAACAATAATGGCATTCTTCCTATTATCAGGCACAGATGCAGCCTTCACAAACACATTCAGCAAGTCATACAGACATTCCATAAGGAAACTATATCCATATGTGGTTAATTCTCCCGTTACACCAGCTACAGCTGCAATTTTGTGATTTTTCAATAATGTCATATCATTTATAATTTTCTTTCAGCAGTCTTTCTTGAACACCAACCTTTACAACATTCATTTCAAACTCCTTCCCTCCCATGTATACTGTAAAATATTTCTTCCAACCTTCCTACTCACCTTAAACTCTTTCAACCCCAAATTCATCTTTAGTTTTTCTATTATTACAATTCACTGGACTGTAACATATAACTATCACTAATGTGTGGATTTTTATTTTCAAACGCTCCCACAACAGTTTAGATGACAGCAATTTGTACTTTTTGACATACAAGTTCTTTCATTCATTCACATTCACTTCTCTGCATATTCATCAACACTTTCCCACCAAATCATGCCATTTTATTCTGCTCTATTATAACTTTCCCTTTTCGCTTAGTTTCACAGTCATAATGTATACATTTTCCTTTCATTCATTTCATTAGTTAAGGCATGTTCTTTTCCATCTTCTACCCTTACATTGTGAGTTACAATCTTCTATGTGCCATGGCCATTAGCATATGAGCCCACAGCTATTGACCTCCTCTAGCTTTGGTACAAGGAGATATTGTACATTTTAACAAGATTTATTTATTTATTTATTTATTTATTTATTTATTTATTCATTACATTTATATGCTGCTCATCTCACTGCCATGCAGCTCTAAGCAGCTTACAACTTGATAAAAGAATATTAACAAAAGGCAATAAATACAGCATTAAAAATGGCAGAAAAATAGCTAAGATGGGAGATGGATATACATGGGAATGGAGGAGGAACATTCTGTTTAATCCAGTAACCACTTCCGGGATGACATGCCCCCATCTGGGACCCAGGCCAACTAGCAGGGCCAAGTTTTAAGACCTTTCCAAAAGGCCAAAGGGTAGGGGCAGACCTCATCTCAAGCGGTTTCTTGTGCCCTAAAAAGGGAATGTGGGAAACGAGATGAAAATTCTTCAGGCAGGTGGGATCCAGGGAGGAGAGACCACACCGGGGCTTCCTTAAAACTCCCAGGAATGTCTCTTTATGCACTGAGGAATTTATCACTGCCTCAATCCACCTGGTGATTGCTGCCTGGAGGATTTCACCAGCCAGCAGGGACAAGGATCTAACTGACAGGTAGTTGAACTGATAACTGGATAAAACCTTTTCTCGGATATCTCTAAGAGACCTGCCCCTCAATTAGACTCCAACTGGGAACAGATATGAGTGACTTTGTCCATCAGTCATTCCACTAATTCTTCTTCATGGCCCTGAAGATGATCATCTGAGCCTCCCTGCCCTATGAGGGACTGGGTGATTTTGAACAGAGCTGCCAGGCAACACTTTGCAATGCAATAAAGATGGAAAAATAATGCTGTTTCGCCACTCTCACCAACACGAGGTAGACCTTAATAGCTGTTCTAGTCTGGGTCTGGTCAGATTCAATCACAAGGTGCTTTAAGCATCTCTTGGCTCGCTAAGAATCTCTTGGCTCAGGACCCTCAACTCCTCTGTGAACCATGGGAAGTGCCAGGAGTAATGGGTCAAGAGAGGCCATGTGTGGATGCAATCCTATCCAAAGCCTCGGTCACTCTTTGTTTCCAGTTCATGGCCAGAGCTTCGACAGAACCATGTGTGAAGATTGTTGTTGTTAGTTGCGAAGTCATGTCCGACCCATTGTGACCCCATGCACAACATTCCTCCAGGCCTTCCTGTCCTCTACCATCCTCGAGTCCATTTAAGCTCATGCCTACTGCTTCGGTGACTCCAACCAGCCACATCATTCGCTGTTGTCCCCTTCTTCTTTTGCCCTCAACCTTTCCCAGAATTAGGCTCTTCTCCAATGAGTTTTCCAGTGAAAATAAGGAAGACATAAAGTTGGTTGCCAGCCTAAATCATACCCATGCTGCTTGCACCATCCGTTGCATTGTTAGGGGCTCTACCAGGCAGTCTGAGCACACATTAGCCTCTATGGTGCTAGTACAACCAAAACTCAATTTTATTCCAAACATGATCTTACTATTCTATGGAAACTGAAATAATTAATCTAGAGACTATTTTGAAAGCCAATATTATTGGCTATATCCCACTAACTAGAAGAGTTACATGCAGTGCACATATTATATTCAGGATGTATGCTACGATGAGTAGGAAAAATTGCTGACCAAAGTTTTAAATTGTTTCTAACAATTTGATTGACTGATTTGCATAAGCTATCCAATTATTTCAGTCAGAAGGATTATTTAATCGGAAATGAAAGAAGAGCAATGAGAAAATGTATTACTGCAATGAAACTGAATAAAACACTTAGGCAAGGATATGAAGAAAACTCTGCCATGTCTTTAGGCTACATTTTTCCAGCTTCTTTTGTTGCCTCTAGTAGTTGAACTGTTCTCAGCATGACACTATCTAAATGAATTGGATTTCAACCCCTATCCTGTCATCCCCAGTAAAAACCAAAAGGGATTAACATAAGGTGGCCACCAGATAAATGACCTTTAGTCAACCATTAAACTGACCTAGCTGGAATATATACCATATTTTTAGGTAAGAGGGTGAAAATCTGAAACCCTGCCCCACACATCCCACTTTTTGCAAAAATGGACCCGCAGAGGGTTTGGGAGGCCTGCAAAGTGCTCCAAAAACGAGTAAAAACGGGTGGTTTTGCCCTCCCAAACTCTCTACATGCCCCTTTTGCCCCCACAAAAAATAGGTCGTGCAGAGGGTTTGGGATGCCTGCAGAGTGCTCCTGGGGGCCGGGGAAGGCAAAAACCTTTAAAAAAAATTTACCTCTTCAAAATCTTGGTGCATCTTATACTCCGGTGCGTCTTATAGTCTGAAAAATATGGTAGATCAGCTGGTTCTAAAATAGATTTTAGTAATTAAGAAAACTACAATCCAAGTAAGACTCTGTCTCTTTATGACTTGTTCTCCCTATGTAAATGGGATGCATGTTTCACCTTTCTTTCTCACACATACACACACAATGCACCTGTGCGCACACCTGTCTCCTCAATATATATAAAACAAAGGAAATAGGGTCTGGTAACATAGTTGGCCTATTAACTAAGGACTTGACAGCTGGAAAGGGATTGAACAGAACAAAGATACTGGTTTCTCTCCCTTCCACAATACAACAGCAACCACATCGTAATGCACTTTAAAACCACCCCATAATCTCCCCACTTTTTTTGCCAACTTTAAGATGTATGGGTTTCAACTCCTGGAATTGAAGGGAGGTAAAGTCCACACATCTTAAAAGTTGGTAAGGTTGAGAAACACTGGAGTAAATGAATCAGAATAGGAGCTAGGGACACTTTGTCCAATCCAGTCATAAAATGCCCACAGAAACAAAATAACCCCACAGCAGGCGTAGTCCCACCTCCAGCAGAAGCATAGAAAGGGGAGAAAAATCCTGGTTCCCAAGGGGTGTTAAGGAAAAGAAGTTTTAGGACTTTGCAAATGTTAACTCCAGCTTCCCGCTGATAGCATAATGTAGTGTACGACAGCAGCAAAGGCACCAGAAAATTGCTGTGTGATAAAACACATTTTCTGTGGTTGTCTCAAGGGGCGGGAATGATAGGGGTGAAAACGAGAGATATGCCTGTGTGACCTCCCACTCTTTTTATACACAGGCAGGAAGTATTATAGTATTATATTGAGATCTTCTCTTCCATTGCTTGAATCCTAATATCCATCCATTGCCCTATTCACACAGTGTAGAAATTAGATGCAAAAGGTGATTCCAAAACGTAAAAGAAACCATATAACTAAGGTTGGAGTTACCTGACATTTGGATTGATTAAAATGATTTTTTTTTAAATCAGCAGGGAGGGATTTTATTGGGCCACGCTGGTGCAGATGGCATTTTATGAATTTTAAATAATCACTCCTCCCCCCGCTCTTGTGTACTGGTGCAATGCTTTGCAATTTCAAAACCTGATACAGAATAAATCATAGGTAGGTAGCTGGGAGGGAGGGAGGCTGCCTACTCATCTTTACGCTTCCAGCAAGTGAAGGCTTTGCGAATAAATGTTGTTTGTTCTGACATTTAGAATAGATTAAAAATCATTACAGGCTCTTCTGGAACATCTTAGAAGGTGATGCTATTGATTTAGGAAATTCAACATCAGTTTTATATATGAGCACAATGAAATTCCCTCTGTTTTCTTTCATAAACAGTGCAGCTCAGGTTAGATCATTTTGGTTCCAACTTCAAGCTTTTGAGGGAGAAGATCTGTAAGAGATCACATTTCTCAGTCCCCAAAAGTTAAGTATTATGTCCGTAGGAAGCAAGAAAAAAATGATAAGGCAGAGAGAATTTATATTCTGCTACACAGAACTTATCGAATGAGACGGTAATAGAAGAATTCTCATGAAGAACCCTTGTCTTAATCTTAGTTGCTGTTAATTCCCCAACCAAGTGCTCTCTTTGGGTTACAGCTTCCAGAATCCCTAGCCCAGTGATGGCGAACATTTTAGACACCGTGCCCAAACTGCACATGCATGCCCAAACTGAAAGGTGCATGTGTGAATGTGAGCAGACATGCAGGCATGAGCAGCAGAGACCCAAAGACCAGCTGGCAGTGGGAGGCAGGGCATGCCAATATGAGCAACGTGGTAAGAGGTAAGATTTTTTTCTTTCGTGAGCCTCTGTTTCATTGTTTGCAGGGAAACAAAAGCTCACGAAAGAAACACCACGGAGATCTGACGTGGAGCAGTGGCGTGCATGTCAGCAGAAAGGGCTCTGCATGTCACTGTGGCATGCATGTCATAGGTTCACCATCATGGTCCTAGCCAGTATTACTGGACTGCCTTCAAGGAATCTCTCGGTCTCCGTTGAAAAACTCTAGAAAATGATATTTTTATGGTGTTAGGACTACAAGGAGAGGCATGCCTTCATTCCCACCCACTCCCATTCATTTTCCCTGCAGTAATGTTAATGTTTTTAACTTAACTAGCACATTTGAATTACTTTCGTTTTTAATTAATTTCTACAGTAGATAGTTAATAGCATGCTTATAATTTATACTTTGTGATCTTTTAGGTAAGGCAGTATACAATGGAGAAGCAAAGACTCATAATCTCATTGAAACAGAAGGTGGTAATGCTCTAAAATTTGGTGAGGTGTTCTAATATTTCACATAGATTTTCAGAAGTCTGGCATGAGATCTCAACCATTTTTGGTGTTCAAATCACAGGGTGAATTTGCATGATGTCTGGAAAAGTTTACGGATTCCTCAACCTCACCTAGATATCATTGTTGTAGTAAGAAAGAGAGACGGAGGGAAAGAAGGGGGGGAAACACTACAATAAGGACTAGCCAGCAAATTTGGGCAGCCATTTGGAGTTACTAGTTTGTTTCAGCTGCAAGTTTGAGAGCATATTACAAGATTTTAGGTTTCAACATGTAGGACACAGCATTCAGGGGATACACACGGCATGGACATCCAAATCCATTATTTGGCTACAAAAAGAATAAAGTGTCTGTCATTCAAGGTTATTTTTTTTTCAACCAGTCCCTATTAACTTTGTGTTACTAAATATACCTAAAACCACATTTCATCCAATAATGTGTCTGCTACTCTGTTGCTATTGAAAAGCAGCTGTTGAACCCCTTAGAAGTTTTGCAGATATTAACTTCATTACCATAACTAGCTGATGGTATTGTGTTGCCATCATGGAAAGAATAAATATTTTGCAAGTCACTCTAATTGTTGTACTCAAGTTGTAGTGACCTGAGCAAGCACAAGATTTTTAAATGGTTACCTCTGACTCTTTTCACAAGAAGATGTGATCTGGTGCATTAATTATTTTCCAGGGTCAGTTGTAATGATGCTAGCAAAGTAATAATTATACCACAAACAGCCTGGAGGATTTTTTCCCCTGCCTCTGCCATACAATGCAAAAAGCCTCTTCCATAAAGTCACAAACTATCTTTGTACCATTCCCTTTGAAATGGCTTTTAATCTCTTTATTTCTTGAATCTGTGCCGTAGATATTATAAAATGTTCAGCTATATGCCTGAATAAAATAAGTGTGTCAGGATCAGATGGCTCAGAAGTCTCAGATCGGTCCAGTATTATGCGTGAAACATTTCATAATGCAGCAATTTCAGTAACTCCCAGATGACTAGCTCAGCTGTTTCCTTCTCTATATTTACCAATCTACCTCCCAATTCTGCCATGCAAGAACCTATTAACAGTGGGTTTTTTTGCAAGACATGTAGTACTGGTCCCACAGGAGGGGTAACTAAGAGAGCATAGATTACCCTCTGGCTTCTTTTAGGATCTTTGCAGATTAACATTTGCTTGAGCAATGCTAATGTGATTTCCTTTTCCCAAACTCTGGTGAATTATGGAAACTGTTGCTTTAGGACAGGGGTGTCAAACTCAATTTCATTGGGGGCTGCATCAGGGTTGTGTTTTACCTCAGGGGGCCATGTGGGTATGTTCCTGTGGCATGTCCAGCTCAACGTCACTTGTGTCAGGGGCACTTGTGGTGGCCCAGGCAGGGCTGGGGTGAACCACTTTTGCTAGTAGTTTGTTTTGCTAGCACTCTGCCAGCAAAAAAGGAGTTCAGGGGGGCCACACAGGCAGAGGTGGTATTCAGCCAGTTCTCTCCAGTTCGGGTGAACCAGTAGCGGTGGCTGGGGGAGGCAGAGAAGGCAGTGCGGATGTGCAGATGAGGTGCAGGCAAGTGAAGTGAGTGCATGAGTGAGAGAGAGAGAGAGAGAGAAAACACTCATTTGCAAACCGGTAGGGAAGGTAAGTGAATTCTTCCTCTGCCCCCCTCCCCCGGGCTCCATTTTGGCTGTGGCAGCCTCCTGCAACCCTCTGCCAGCAAAATGGGCAACCATGCGTAGCCCTCCATTTTCACTGGCAGAGGCAGCATGGGCTGGTCTTTTGCTGTTTCCAGGGCAGCCGCATGGGCCAGATCTAAGCACATGGTGGGCCGGATGTGACCTTCAGGCCTTGAGTTTGACACCCCTGCTTTAGAGGTGCTTTGAAGAGAGATGTGTTAAAGAATTGGATCTGGCAACTTTATTTATAGTGAACACATGGGTTTCTCTCTCAAAGAAAATCCAAATAAACTTCCAAAAGTTAAAACATTCAGAAGTGCATGCATTGTTTTAGGAAGGAACAGAAGTATTGAAAGCCACATGCATAACTTCCTAACCTGCCTCTTCTCTCATTAACTGGCCTTTTTTAAAAAAAAGTAAAGTTGTACAGAAATGTTGAAAGGGGGCTAGATAGACATTAGGAAGTAAAGCTACTCCGAGCAATGAAAAAAGAAAACAAATGCAGTCATTTTGATCCACTGCATTAACCAAAATGTTGTTCTTCACTTGCAGAGCTTTTCAGACACCTGTTGGGGAAAGCAGGGGGTGAGAAAAACTGGGAACAGACAATTTATGCTGTTATTCACATTCCTATCCTGCTCTCATATTTATGAAAGGAACAAAGGCGTCTGCAAGATGCAGTCTTAAGGTCAGAACGGCAGCCACGGCAACTTTTTATGTCCACTTCGGGGAGGAAATGGGCGGAGTTTCATTTGCACTATCATGGCCATTTTCTTGTGGTTTTTTTTAACCATAATATGCAATCATCGCTGAAAAAGTGCTGCAAGGAAACTACTTACTTTCGATACATTCCTCTCTCTTATTTCTTCCTAGATCCTGACCCTAGAAGCTTTATACAGGGGTTATGACAAGAGTGCTGTGATCAGGGGTGAAATCCTCCTGGTTTGGTTGACGATTGGCATCAGTTCTCCAAACCAGTGGCAAAAATCCCTGGTGGCCCCGCCCACGCCCGCCTGGTCGCCCTGTCGCCCCTCACTCTTCCAGCTGCTCGATTCGCCCACCCAATCCGAATCTTTCTTCCTCTGTTCAAAGCAGAGCTGATGCAGCATGTCCCTTTAAGGTAGACCCAGGGAGGGAGGGGGCAGGGGAACCATAAAGGGAGCAGCAGCTCTGCTGTGAATGGACTCATACACATATTTTTTCCTACTGGGTTCTGTGGGCTTGGCTTGGTGGTGGTGGTGGCATGTGACTGAGTGGGTGTGGCCATGAGTGACATCGAGTTGGCCATGCCCACTCTGTCACAGGACCCCACCACCAAGCCACGCCCACAGAATTGGTAGCAAAAAAAATTGAATTTCACCATTGGCTGTGATGACACTACCCCTGGTTGCCATCAACTTGCCCCATGATGTGAGGGGTAACAATAACTCTTAAGAAGTAAAGTGCCAGGCAGTGGCGTAGCGTGGGGGGTGCAGGGGGGGCCGGCCGCACCGGGCGCAACATCTGGGGGGGCGCCCTGACTCGCCCTGCACCGCCCTTTGCCGGACTGTGGCCGTCTCTTTCCTCCCGAGGAGGAGCTCGAAGGGCAGCGGGAAAAGGCTCGACTGAAGGGAAGCAGGTGCCGCGGGGGTGGGAGGCGCACCGGGGGCTTCGGGAAGGCGCTGGCTTCCCGGGGCGCTCCAGGCGGAGCCGAAGGAGAGCTGCGCTGCGCTCCGTCTGCCCGCTGCTGCAACGCCACCGCATCCTCCCGCTCCGCCTGGAGCGCCCCGGAAAGCCGGCGCCTTCCCGAAGCCCCCGGTGCGCCTCCCACCCCCGCGGCACCTGCTTCCCTTCAGTCGAGCCTTTTCCCGCTGCCCTTCGAGCTCCTCCTCGGGAAGAAGGCAGGAGGCCAGCATGGAGAGCCTCACTTGACTGATGCCGACCCAGGGGCAGCTGCAGTCGGGCCGCCCTCGCTTTAGGGGGCGCAAATTACTTGCCTTGCCCCGGGTGCTGACAACCCACGCTACGCCACTGGTGCCAGGGTTGATCTGGTTCAATTATCCACGAAATAAATGTTTGCAGTTTTTAAGCAAAAGGCTCTGGATATCTTGGACCTTCATATCTGCTGTCTAAGGTGTTCCAATGGCATCTAGAAGGGATTCTGATTCAAAAAACTGAAATCCTTTTCTTGAATAAAATAAAAATATGGATGCTAGACAGTGGTGCCTTTTACTTTATTGCTGTGGTTGCTGTGGTTATTTCTCATCAAACTTACATGGGAGTAAGCTCTCCTAAAATTAGCAGGACTTATTTTGAGCAGAGATGCATTGGATTATTGCCATAATCAGCTTCTTTGGCTCAGCATGCTCTAGTGCAGTGTAATTCAACCTTGGCATCTTTAAGATATGTGGGTTTCATCTTCCAGAATTCCCTTGGCTGGGGAATTCTGGGAGTCGAAGTTTTCACAAGTTACCAAGGTTGAAAAACACTGCTGTAGTGTAATAATAATTGAAAATTTTAATCCAAATGAATGTAGTATTACCTTATCATTTTATTACAAATTTATTAATCTCTTATGTAAAGAGGTTGGACAACTGCCCTGATTTGGGAAAACAAGCTCTACAGAAATACTAAGAAATATAAATTAGTTTTTAATTAGTTTGCAGGAACTTTTTCTACAGTTATCTTCAATACTGAAGCAGAGTGCAACAAGGCTAATTTTTATGTCCTCTCCTACAATATTTATTTCCCTTGGTTTAATTGCATTCAGCCCAGGAAAGTATTTTAGTATAACTCAAAAGTTCATCTATCATATAGGAAACCATAATCATGATAAAGGCTTTGTTTTCTTATGCTTGTAATTTGTGACCATTTTTCAGGCATTTAATCTGACACACTAAACGGTTGTATTAGTGGTATAGGTATTTGCTATCATTCTTGTTTAAGAATGGTAAAAGCACATTTTTTTTTAAAAAAAAAAATCATAACAACAAGCCTGGAATCTGCTTTGGGTTTTGGAGGCCTATTCTAGTTTCAATTATTTAGTAGTATGAGAAAAGTGTACTTTATACATTAGAGGCATTCTTCTGCCTAAAAATCCCTCCAACGTAAATGTAACCACTGATGGTAGATGTATCTTCTGCAGTAGATTATTTTCTAAAGGAATGGTGATATACCCAAAAGACGCAAAGAAATGTACAGAGGAGATATGTTATGTACTGAACTCAATATTGAAATCCTATCACTCTCCAAGAGTTATCAGTTGTGGACTTGGAAATCCACAAAAGAAATACAGAGAGATTTTTCCTCACTATGCATATTCAGTCTGTACATGATTATTTGTGAATAACATAAGAAGGGAGGATTGTAAACATATCACATTTTAGCATCAAATTAGAGGGCTTTTTATCATATGATTTAGCTGTAATTTCCAGTACTAAAATCTGATATAAAGGAACTTGGTTTAGTGTGAACTCAGGCCATAGGACTAAGTCAGATTTAACTGTTCCATCACCATCATCATCACCAGTGGCTTCTCTATGGTCTCATATAGAATCAGACCCCTTGAATCTGCTATGTAACTCAAAGCGAAGCTTGCATCGATTGCCTGCTGAAGATTCTTGCTGAAGCAAATGGACACGCCTAAAATGAGTGATTGTTATTATGGAAGATGTCAACTTAGGGGGCAGGATATTAAAGCATCATGGTTGCACACACAGTCTACCAACTTTTTCACATATCAGCAGAAGTGAAATGAAATTGCCTGTGCTGCTGGCTATGAAGAACTGGTATCTCACAGCTTCTAATCAGGGAAGATATGAAATTTCTTATCTGTTAAGTAAAATGGTGCTGCGCTTCAATCCATCCAATTATTTTTTCCAATAAGTGTAAGTGAAAGTGCAGTATTGAAGGAGGAGGGGAGAGCAGGGTTCGGCAAACTTAATAAAATCAGGAATAAGTTGTCAGGGTAAGGAAGTGCTGTGCCTGCTTTTGCTCCACACACACAACCTATTAGCTAGATAACTTTGCTTGAGCACTTAATTCATCAGAACAAGTCAGAACCCAGTACAAATCAGAGCATGCCTGGGTAACTAGTCATAGAGGAGTGAGCTTTAGGAGCATCAGGGGCTCAGATGAATGTGAGTGGAAAAGAGAGGCAGGTAAGGTCAAGAGGTCCCTGCAGAGGTTGGTATGAACTGGATTATCTAATCAAAACGATGCAAAGATGACTGTGAAAGCTGTATCAGGAGGGGTGTTTAAAAGTTTCTTCATGTGACAGGAAGAACTTTATTTCTAGTATATAGGAATCACTAATTAGTGATGAATAGCAGGAACTATATTTCTATATCCTCCCTTTCTTTCCAGAATTCAGACAGTGAAGGCCATTGCTTATACAGAACATTCAAATGAAGCGAAAAGGAAGGCACATCAATAAATCTGAGGGCCCACCCAGGATTCCCAGTGTAATATTCCCCAAAAGAGAGAGACAGAGATTTTCAGGGAGTGATAAAGCAGAATGCTGACATCGGGAAATGAATGGAAAAACCCAACAAGACTTGAAAAGGAATAGAGCATCTTGGGAAAGTCCATGGCTGACTAACCAGATCAGAAATCTTCAAAGCCAAAGTGGACACATCTGGCTATTCCAATAGCTGTGGAGGGAGGGGATTGTTCATTGTTAGAAAAATTGTTATGCATATATTTAATACAGGTAGTCCTTGACTTACGACAGTTCATTTAGTGATCATTGGAAGTTACAACAACAGCACTGGAAAAAGGGATTTATGCAGCATCCTTATGGCTACATGATCAAAATTCAGATGCTTGGCAAATGACTCATACTTATGATGGCCGCAGCGTCCAGAGATCATGGGATCACTTTTGCAACTTTCTGACAAGCAAAATCAATGGGAAAGCCAGATTCACTTAAAGGTAAAGGTAAAGATTCCTCTTGCACATAAGTGCTAGTCATTCCTGACTCTAGGGGGTGGTGCTCATCTCCGTTTCAAAGCCAAAGAGTCCGAAGACATCTCCATAGTCATGTTGCCGAAGGCACATGGAACACTGTTACCTTCCCACCAAAGTGGTCCCTATTTTTCTACTTGCCTTTTTACATGCTTTTGAACTGCTAGGTTGGCAGAAGCTATAAGTAACAGGAGCTCACTCCGTTACGTGGCACTAGGGATTCGAACCGCTGAACTGTTGACCTTTCTGATCGACAAGCTCAGCATTATAGATTCACTTCACTTAACAACTGTGGCAAGAAAGGTCACAAAATTGGGCAAAATTAACTTGACCACTGTGTCGCTTAGCAACCAAAACGGACTCAATTGTGGTCGTAAGCTGAGGACTGCCTGCATGCACATGGACATGATGTGTACACCTGAATTTGTCCAACCAGTCAATCTTAACATCTAGATTGGCAGAAAGTATTATTGATATTCATGAGAATTACAATAATGTAAAAACTGTTTACAACACCAGAAAAAGCCCAACAGCAGAAAAACCTGAATCCATTTTTAGGCAAAGAACCTGATCAGCTCTTTGGAGTCCAAAGATCTCATGTAGCTGTAAGTAGCTTGGTCTCATTTTGGGGGAGAGGGGTGATCTCCCATCTTTTTGAGGTTTTTTTTTCTCCTTTACTCATGTGTTTGACTGTCACATAGACCTGTGCATAATTTCAAGGAGAACTGCTGTCGTGTTACATGCTTTATCTGTTTTCTAACTTCACATGATGTTCTAGAAATACAGAGATCTGGAAAATACACCAGAAAAATTAAAGTGGGAAAATACCCTTTTTTTCAGGCCTTCAAGAAAAAAAACAGGCAAAATGATTTTTTTCCTCTTTTTTATTAATCACTCCAACTTTAGATACTCTGACACAGTTCTTAGCGTCTAATAATTATTGCTCATTCTCTGTAAACTGTAAGTAGAATTACAATTGATTTTCTTCACTATTTATAATTTATTAAACATAATCTGCCAAGGTTGGTTGCAGTATTTTCTATCTTTTCTGGCTATTTATCTCAGCATTATCTATTCATGCCCTCTATTCTATTCCTCCAATTGTTTAAGGGTATATTTTTGAAGTGGGATGTAGCAACAATTGCACATATATGTTCCCAAAGCTATTCAGTAGGTAGCAGTCTGGCATAAATCACAAAAATACAGCCATTGGTCATAAACATCTCTACTGATACTATGTCAAACAAACAAACAAAGTAGAAATGCACTATTGATTCAATATGCTCATTTTTCTTAGCTTGTTTTTTACATTTCAGTCTTGCTCAGTATCATATAGATGCTGGTGAGAGTTAGCTTTCTGCTGAGAAAATCCCCATGCATTTTCTTAGTTCACTCATGTGTTTATCTCTTGCTATAATTCTACAAATATATTGATTCCAAAATTCATGCTACATTAGGAGCACATTTAAAAGCTGCAGCATATTTACAACCTGTTGAAGGACTCACTTCAAATGTAGGAAAGGACTAGAACCCTAGAGAGATGACTTCAAGAATTTTAAAGGGAGGTTTGCCATTTTATCCCTTAACCCTGATCAACTTGACTGTTTAAGCCACAGTTTGTAAAGGAAACCACCATTTACCAGGTTTACACAACCTTAAAACTCAATTTACAATCCATGAGAGCTGTGTGTACACATGCTAAGCAAATCATATTCCAGACACTGGGTCTATGGAAATGAATTTCATATATGAATTTGTAGCCTATGGAATCCCTCTGTACAACCCTTGTTTTCAGCCATTTTTTTCCCATATTTAACTGAGAAATCCAGGGGTGAAATGTTGTCAGTTCCGACTGGTTCGCCTGAACCGTTAGTAAAAAAAGCTACTGGTTCACCCAAACCGGTAGTAAAAAATGCTACCGGTTCTAGTGAAGAGGTATTTCTGACAATCAGCTGCAACACATGATTTATTTTAGCTAGAAAGCAGGATTTCCTGCTTTCTAGCTAATCTAAATCATGGGGCACAGCGTATCCTCTCCCCTTGCTATGCTGCTTATCTTTGCAGGTGCGCTCGATAGCAGGCTCCGCCCACACACCGGGATGTCATCATGTCCATTTTTGACATGTGCGCTCACATTTGCAAACCGGTAGCGAAGGTAAGTAGATTTCACCCCTGGAGACATGGTTTATATGGCTTTTGGCTGTATATTATCTAATTTTTAAATGCAGATATGGCTATTTTGTCAATGCTTCACAAGGATGATTTCTTACTGTAGAGTGGCCTGACCTATTCTTAATTATCTGGCATCAAAGTATTGCAATCAGGATTTGGGCAAATCTTCGGAGGCTCATAAAATCTTTGATGGAAAATGATTTATACGGGGCATTACTCTCAAAGAAAAAGTTATTTGCTGCCGCATGCAGCCCTTAGTTTCTTTTGCCTTATATTAGAGCATTTCATGGTGACATCAAATTATCAGGCAACAACAGATGGAGGTGTATTAATAGCACATGCAAATAGGGGAGGCAAAAAGTTACTAGACTGCCATTATCTTGACTATACAGGTCCTAAATGAGTCTGAAAGAGTAGAAAAGCAAAGAAAGGAAAACATCATGAGAAAATTGTCCCAGCATCTATTATCAGTGATGGGCTGCTTCTGGTTTGGACCGGTTCAGGTGATAGTTCTGGCTATAAGCTGGCCCCGCCCACCTGCACCCACCCTATCCTGCCCTATATTTCCTTCTTTCTGCCTCAGCCAATTCACCTGGCACAGCTGATTTCTGAGCCTCCGTTGTTCTACTTACCGGGGCTACAGCTGAGCTTCAAATGGTTGTATTTTGAACACTCTGCACAAGCGCACGCTCACCAAACCAGTTGTTAAACCGGTTGCAGCCCGCCACTGTCTATTACTGATAGAAAGGTGTACACACATTATAATAACTAAGAGGTTTCTATCAACATAAATAAGGTAAGTTGAATTAATAAATATGTATGGCTACATGTGCAATGGGACTGAAAAATCAACTGTTTTATTCTTTTTTAAAAAAAAAATTGTTATTACATACACTGAGTTCAAGCTGCGGAGCTCAGCAGTTGTTATTGTTTTGATCACTTAATTAGCCATAACATTGAAAGCAAAACATTTGGACAAAAGTATGTTCGATTTGAAGAAGTGGGTTTAGACCTTATGCCTTTAATTCTCTGTTTTGTAAGTTATTATATTCTATTTTTTTAAAAAAAAAATCAAAACCTTGCCTATTTTTTCATTTTAATTTAGCCTCAGAATGCTGGCAAAAGTATTAATATTGCAGGCAGATCAGCTTTGGAAAATCTGTATTGCAACGAGTAACTATAAGAATATTATATGAAACAACTTCAGTGGTAAAACAAAATCAAGTAGAGATCATCAGGATCAGAGCAACAAGGTTCTTTAACTCACCGTCAATTATAGATCAATCTACTGTGATGTATATAGATCCATCCATCTACTGTGGTGTAAGTGATCATCATTTTTAAATCTTCAAGATTTTGGTCTGTTGAATATCTGAGTCATTCTTTAGTACAATAGTCAAATAAACTAATGATAAAATCTTAAAATTCCATCACCAAAATGTATATGTTAAATGCTTTACATTTAAAAGATTGATACTAATTCCTCTGTTATGAGATCATTAGATAAATAAAATTAAAAATGGGTGCTCTGTGGAAAAGTGAAGACTCTGGAGCTCGATTTCTGTTGACTACATGTGCATCAGTGGTGGGTTTCAAAATTTTTAGAACCTCTTCTGTAGGTGTGGCCTGCTTTGTGGGAGTGGCTTGCTGGCCATGTGACTGGGTGGGAGTGGCTTGCCAGCCATGTGACTGGGTGGGCATGGCCAACTTGTAAAATGTGGTGAAACTCACTTAACAATGCTCTTGCTTAGCAACCAAAACGTTGGCTCAGAAATTCTGGCATTTGAAGCACGTAAGTCTTAAAGCTGTCAAGTTACAAGACCCTTGCACCCCTAACCCTTTAGAAAAAACCCCAGTGGTGTTCAAACTTGACAGCTTTAAGACTTGTGGACTTCAACTCCCAGAATTCCTCCTCTCGCTCTTCATCTTGATGATGTGCGGACGGGCCGGGGGAGGGAGCTGGAACCGGTTCTAAACGGCACTGTAGATTTGTGGAACCTCTTCTATAGAAGAGGTTAGAACTGGCAGGAACTCACCCCTGATGTGCATGTTCTGTTTTTTAGCTATCATACAAAAGTGATTGGGTAGGGGGCTTCTCCTGTGCTACTTCTTTGCCTTATCAGTCTAACTTATAGCCCTTTCTCAATGGTCTTTCATCCCAGTATGCACTAGGTCCAAATCTGCAAGTTTGGCTGGGGGCTGCCAGTTGAACTGAGCAATGAGATACTTTATGGTAGTGGGACCCAATCTTTCTTCCCATGATTTCATCATATTAGATGCTTTGGTCTGTCTCCACTGTCAGAGATCTCACAGAGATTCATGGGTCAATTTTTAAGCTTCCTGCAGGATGCAAACATCCATGCCTTTGCCTTTTACTTATTCCAAAGACTGATATGTTGCTACCTTAGTTAACCTACAGTTTGTAAGTTGTATTGAATAGATAGATGTTTAAAAATAGGAAGATTATTCCCACCAATGAACTTTTGAGAAATTGGTCAACCTTTAATTCAATGTTCTGCAGTGATTATCTTGCAATTTCTTAACCCTATATTAGTCACAATTGCTAATGAAAGTCTTTTCTGACAGAAATAAAATTGGTTACTGTTAGATTTGGGCAACGAGAGGACAGACTCCAGACGATTGTGACAACAGCTCTTTATTAGTTAGGTAGTAGTGATCCAGCTGAATACGGGGTCGTGCAGCTCCCCTTTGGCAGACCTCCCGTCCAATCAGAATAACCCCTTGTTCCCTCCCTGGTGGCGGACCTGAGTGGAGACTACAGCAGTTTATGCAAATATCTAACATTTACAAAGGTTGTTTTCTTTTCCCTTAATGAAAATGCTTTTATTCCAACAGAAGAGAATATATATAGCTCACAGCTGACCTATGGAGTCCTCGGTGCTTTCTGAGCTAGGTTGTTTCCTTGCAGACATTTCATTATCTGATTAGGTAACATCATCCAGTCCAACTAAGTGTGGGGTTTGTTCCCTTTTATATCTGGTAGCTTGCCCTGGTAGTTTTGTGTAGGTATGGTTTTCTCCTTAGCAGTTCACTATAATGAGCAACTATAAGAAATAATACACAACACAATTTCAGTGGTAAAATAGGATCAACCAAATCAATGTCTATGGATATTCTCAGTCATCCAGGTCATGGTTGTCCCAAAGGTGCTTTTTTCAAGAGGCAACTGGACTTTCCAGTTTTTCTTTGAAGACGTTTCGCTTCTCATCCAAGAAGCTTCTTCAGCTCTGACTGGATGGTGAGGAATGGAAAGATTTGTACTCCTTGCAGACAGCTGGTCATTTGCAGAGCTGCTAAAAGAATGCAAATAACCAACTGTCTGCAAGGAATATAAATACTTCCATTCTCCACCATCTAGTCAGAGCTGAAGAAGCTTCTTGGATGAGCTGAAGAAGCTTCTTGGATGAGAAGTGAAATGTTTTCAAAGACAAACCAGCAAGTCCTGTTGCCTCTTGAAAAACTATCTTTGGATCAACCAAATTAAGTAGAGAAACAGAATCTTGGATCAGAGAAAGAGATATAGTTACTCATTATAGTTATTTGATAATTCACTGCTAAGGAGAAAGGTGCACACATGCCCACAGCAGCACTAGCAGGGCAAACTATTGAATATAAACAGGGAGCAAACCCCACAGTCCCATTGATGATGTTACCTAACTGGGTAATGAAACATCTGCAAACAAATAATCGTCTCATAGAGCTCCAGGCATTCCACAGCTCTTATTCAAGTTTGGCAGTTTATCATTCTGGTCTGTAATAAAATAATTTGGGACATTTCAATTACCAGTGCACTTAGTCTGAAGTAGTCCCATTAAAACTGCTGGCTCTCTTTCAGAGGATTTGGTTTAAGGACTTCTGTATGCAGGAATTGGAGTCTCCTTCCATTACAGCTAATGCTGCTGACATCAGCTCAAAGGGAGCATCAGCTTCAGCAAAATCTAATTTCTGAGCGTTGAAGTCCAATTCCTGTGATGATATTTCAGCTCAGAAAGAGTCATATATCATTTTCTGCTCCTTTAGGGTTTTTAGAGGTTTTTAGAGAGCTAGACAACTTCTATGGAGAATGGAAGGAAAGAATGGCAGATAAGGATTGATTCACTCCTAGGTCCTATCTTGATTCATCAATCAGAAGTAATTACATGAAATCACATACCCCCAGTCATCCTTCTCCCACATTCTAAATGATTAATGAATCTATTTTGTGTATGTCTGTCTGCCCAGACAGTTATGGACTAATCAAAAAAAGTTAAGCAAAGTAAAAAAAAAAATACTTCTGATTTTTCAAAACAATACATTGTTCTCATTGTGCAGATGGATGTGTAAAACATGAGATAATGCTGTAAACATGGGAATTAAGGCAGTGTAGACTGATGATTACTACAAGCTGAAATGTATCAGTTGCGACTTTAAATCAATCTCAGCTCCTAGTGATAGCATGAATAAGTCCCTGTAGTTATCCTGGCAACATTTTTGGAAGTGATTTTCCATTGCCGACTTGCTTGGCTTAGAGGGAGTAACTGGCCCCAAACCACCCAGCTGGCTTTATGCTTAAGGCGGGACTAGAACTCATGGTCCCCTGGCTACATCTTTAATTACTATTGCCAACCATTTTGAAATAAAACAAAATTTCATTAAGCTGCACTGGAAAGGAAAAAGGTATAAAAATTAAACCAGGATAAGACAGGGAGAAATCACTGTTGTATTGATTGATTATATGTCATCAAATCATTTTCACTCCTTTGACCAGATAGATGGATAGATTTTTTTTCATGGGTGTTTTTTTTAATTCATATGGTTTTCTTGATGAAACTAGAAGTGGCTTATTGTTACCTTCTCCCACACAGTATGACTTGGTGCCTTTGTCATTGTCACAAAAGTGACCATCCACCTCCAGCGCCTTCCTATACTGCCGCTGCCCAATACAGCTGCCTGCTTGATTTAGCTGGGTGGTTTGAATGACCTTCAGGCCTTGGGTGACCTATTCAAAATATATACTGTATGCTTGACCTTCATTGCTCATTCCTCCCAAGAACACACACACACACACACACACACACACACACACAACCATGATACAGTACAGCAGGACTTGAAAGGCTTGTGTATTACTTGGGGAGGATGTGTGCATCATTGCCCAAAGAAATTATTTGGATGTGTCTAGGTAGTGGCTAGCATAGTATGCTGGAGTCAAGGTTGCTTTTTCTTTTACCATAAATCAGATCCACCATCAATGAAATTTATGTCCCTGATTTAGATTCATCATTAATTGTCTATCCTTGTTCCTATAAAATCACTTCCCTGCATATTTCCAACATTTATTTGCAGGTAACATTGGAATTTTGCTTTACCTTTCCATTCTCTACTTTTTTCTGTTACTCCAACAAGACTGCTATTTCTTACAAAGTGCCTAGATTTTTAAAATAGCAACTGTGCACACTTTCTTAAGCAATAACTGTAATGTAATCCTCATTAGTTAGACTATATTTTCCCCTCTCCTCGAGCAGAGTCACATCTTTTCCCCTTCTCCACATAATATCAAAGCATAAACTTGTGTCCAACTGTGGAAAAAGGAAGGGCAAAAGATTTGCAATTCATGTTCTCTCCACATGAACTTGAAGCTGCTATAAGAAGCTTATTTTTAATGTCACTAAAGGGAACACAGCAAACATACTGGCCAACTCGCAAATGAAAATAGTTGGAGGAAAAAACAAAACACGAAGACTGCATTGTAAAGCCCAAGTACCAAGTTACAGTGAACTTCCTGGAGGAAGAATACAAAATCATCATTATGGTTCAGTTTTCCCTACCCTATTAACTAGAAGATTTTTATGTAGCTAATGTATTTTCCTGGCATATAAACTGCCATAACCTGAATTTCAGAAAATGAGTTTATATATATATGTTACTGTGAAAGTCCGAAATCTGGTGAATGTCGACATTCACCGGTGAATGTCGACATTCACATAGTCGCTTGGTGTATGTCCAAAATATTTGCTAAATACCTTTATCCTCTCGACACCCTTACCCTAATACCCTTACCCTAATACCTCGGCTCCTCTCTTCCTTTTAAGCATCTTCTATTCGCGGACTTCTTTTTTTAAAAAACCTGCGATCCTGCGCGGTTACAACGAGTAGTTTCCAGGACCGCGAATTGAAAAGCAAAAGTAAAGCGTTACGCTGACTCGTTATATATATGTCACCGTGAAAGACCGAAATTGGTATGTGTCGACATTCACCGGTGAATGTCGACATTCACCAACATTCACCGGTGAATGTCGACATTCACCAATTTCGGTCTTTCACGGTGACATATATAAACAAACAATTAACTGCATTTGTTAAAACACACAAATTTGATTAGATCTGTCTCTAAATCCATTACTTTGCTGAAGAAGATAGGTGATTTTTCATCAGAGATGTTGAAGTGGTTATGTCACCGTGAAAGACCGAAATTGGTGAATGTCGACATTCACCGGTGAATGTTGGTGAATGTCGACATTCACCGGTGAATGTCGACACATACCAATTTCGGTCTTTCACGGTGACATATTGTTACTGTGAAAGTCCGAAATTTCAGCGTAACGCTTTCCTTTTGCTTTTCAATTCACGGTCCTGGAAACTACTCGTTCTAACCACGCAGGATCGCAGGTTTAAAAAAAAAAGTCCGCGAATAGAAGACACTTAAAAGGAAGCGAGGAGCCGAGGTATTAGGGTAAGGGTATTAGGGTAAGGGTGTCGAGAGGATAAGGGTATTTAGCAAATATTTCGGACATACACCAAGCGACTATGTGAATGTCGACATTCACCGGTGAATGTCGACATTCACCAGATTTCGGACTTTCACAGTAACAGTTACATTTCCTACATTGGTAAGGGGGTGGACTACTTCAGTGGTCTCGAGGCTTTCTTTGTGGACTAGCAGAGGGGAAAGGGGGATGGATCTGTGAGAGCAGCAGGCAAGCATGCACACATGCAGCTCCATTGCACAAGCAATGGGCATGCATGCCACCACTCACACAAATGGAGCTGCATGTGTGGGTTTGTCCGTCACTTGTGCAGCCCAGTTCTGAATGGGCCATGACTTGGTAGTAGATCGTAGCCCACGGCCTGTGGACCTCTGGAGTAGATGGACTTTAAAGATACTTACAACCAAGAAAACAATTAAATTATAACATTTTCTAGGATGTATATTGTGAAATGAATCTGGGGTGGGGTGGGGAATCCCTTTCACAGATGGTGTCATATATTGCATTCTTTCTTAGATGGCTCTTAACAGACTTCAGAGTAAGTTGTAACCCAGAACTCTGTAATACTTTAACTAGCACTCTGTTAGTCTCTTTCCCCATTTTTTTCTTAGGTCCTTCCGCTTTCTATCTCCTGGAACTTGCATTGCACTGCATTCTCTTCCCCACAACCAGCACTTCTCAGACAAATCCTAAATAACTCCTATAACTTTAAAAAATATCACAATTCCCAATACAAAGTAGATGTACAAACATATATAGAAGACCATACCCAGAACTACATAAACATATCATGAAGTCATCTGACAAATCTGCCAGTTCCAGTTGTTGCCCCTTGGTTAAGTTTACTTCCTCAGAGTTTGCCGCTTTTTCTACTGAGCTACTCCCTTTTGGCTCCTGTGATTTAAGAGTCTCAGCATTATGCGATGCAGCTGTCAGCCGATCAGAAGAAGGGGGTTACCCTCTCACTGCAATGCAGTGAAAGTTAGCAGTGCTAATTAAAATGGTACAATCTACTATTTATTGATTAGTGCAAAGCAAAGCTTGGAAATGTTTCAAAGGATAACATAATGAACATTTTCATAAGTTGACTTGTGAGCAATGAATTGTTAGCAACATATACCAAGTCCCCAGCTTTAAACTATCTAATCGAACAATATGTGTGGTATCAGCATAACGTTTCATTTGGACTTGGCATTTCTGAAGATATTCTCTAATAGCTTAGTCATCTACCTTCAGGACAAAGATGAGAAAGCTTAGTATGAAAGTCTTGAGAAAGAAGCAACTGGTCAAATGTCTCCTTTGAAGTCCTGTGTGTAGCAGACTGGTATACTATTAAAATCTTAGGTAATTCCTTTTTCCAATAATTCCTTTCACAGTGTGCAGCAATGTTGCTTTCAAATAGCAATAAAAATGTTCTATCTTCCCATTACTCCTGGAAGAGTAAGCACTGGAAAAAGTTGTAGCAAGGTGACCTACAAACTGTTGGGCACTTTCAGTAAGCACTTCACAAGGATTTTCAAAACAAGTAGAAATGTCCTGCAGTGCACTGACAGTGGAAGCAAACAGAACATATGGTAACAAAACTGTTTTCAGATATGAATAAAAATAATCAACTGAAAGGACATATTGTTGCTGTATGGCTTCAACAATATCACTGCCCAATTTGGTCCAAGATAGCATAATAGTGAAAGAAGGCATTGAGGTTGACCATCACATTAAGGTGGGATTTACCCATAGTTCTTGATAAAGTGTTTGACATCTCAAGTTTAGCATGCAGAATTTGTTTGGCTTGTGCTGCATCTTGGTGTATCTCATGAGTAAACTTTAACAATTTGTCACATTTTATTGAGGTATTACAATGCTTTCTGCTATTAAAGAATTACAATGTTCAGGAAGTTTGGCAGTAATGTGCTTAAATAATGAAAATGCAGCAAGAATTATTAATGGGCATTGGTTGGATTGAACAATTATGAACGAATTATGTTGCTGAGAATCAAGGCAGGGTTGATACAAAATCCAGTATACAGGAATCAACAGCACAATAGCCCTCCTCCTCCACCATTGAGTTTTGTGAATCAAGTAATGGAAGATGTGATAAGAAATAAGCTTCATCCATTATCCCAAAAATGTGTTGAACAACACAATCATAGGATGGTACTCTCCATCTGAGAATCTGAATTGAAGTGACAAAATTGTGCTTTTATGTGGTTGAAGTGATTTGTGATTTGTCAATGAACAGCACACATAGATGTCCTCATACAGTAAATAAACACTGAAATGGTTATAATCCACATATATTCCAAACATTCATGTTAAACCTGGGTTTAGCAAAGAAAGCGAATGGCTAGCAACAAGTGTCTTTGGGCAATCCTCCTGAGTTTACAAAGTATGGCACCAAGTCACACAAAGCAGGCATCATTTGTATAGGTTCAAATTATAATAAATCAGACAGATTTCCGTAATTAATGCATCTTTCAGTTGCTGAAATACAGAATCAGCTTCTGCAGACCAGTCAGCAGGTAGAGTAGTTCCAAAATATTTCTATAATGAGAAACAGCTTTTATAAGCTAGCCTCAGGTAACAAGGAAAGAACACAACAAATCCAGATTGAGCCTTGCAAAATAGCTTCTACTTTCTTGGGATCAAGTTTAATTTTTTTGAGTGAGATATGTCCTAATCATGGATGTCCTAGCAGTCTCTTCAACACTGAAGTGGCCTTTGTTTTTCTTTAGCTTAAGTCTTTTTCTATCAAATGTCACAAAAACTCTCATGGTATATCACAAACATTTCATGTTTTGCTGCATAAACATCATCATCCATATTTCAAATGACACTAAATAACAGAGTCTATTGTGGGGTTTTTCTTTATAAACTTTAGGTGCAGGTGACAGACCAAATAGAACTTTACAGAACCTATAACAATCACGATGGCTTTATAAAGGCTCTCAAATGACAAGAATTGGTAGCATGGCATTTAGCAAAAATCCATGCACCTTGTACAGCATGTGAAATGCTATCAATTGTCGGTATAGATTTAACAGCCCTCAGATTGATACAAAGATGGATTTAATCATCTTTTTAGTACAGTCCATATGTGAAATATTCATTTTGTACCTTCATATATTCTCTTAATTAAAATTTATTCTCTTCCATTTTGTCTAAGTCACACCTTCAAAGTATGTATAGTTATCTAATCTAGCTAATTCCCTAAGTGCATCAGCAAAGCATATATGGATAAATTTGGTGTTTGTCTTCTATGTCCAGATTTAAAGTATTCCGTCATAACACTTCTGCATGATGTGAAATATTTAGCCAAAGTGTCTTCTGCTAGTACTGTATAAAAGTATCCTTTTGTCCTGGTAATTTAACACAGAAACTACATTGTGTTGGTACTCCAAGCAATTGACCAATTCAATCCTTCAGCATCTTCTTTAGCATCTTTGTTTTTGTTTTTTACACACAAGCAATAACTAAATTTTATAGGCAACAGGGGGCAAATTAAATTCTAGCAGCAGTCAAACTGTTTACAGCTAAAAGTTGTCCAACTATTATATGGGATATTACTTGGCCTATATACAAACTTGAGCACTTAGAAGCCATTCAACTGAATTTCCTTAGGACTTTGTTTGGTACCCCAAAATGCACCCTCAGTGCTAACTTGAGGCTTGAAGCTAATGTGCCAAATTAAGACTCAGCCTTGCACTAAAATTCTAATCTCAAGATTTAGAATCATGTTTAACCTTACAGACCTGATGGAACCATATCAGTCTAGAAGAGCTTTGCAGTCTTGGCCTCTCTCCCAAATATTTAGGCCAATTAACCATGGAGAAGGCCAAATCCTTTCTTCGTAAAAGAAAGAATCAGGGATATTGTTCATCCAAATGATATCACCACTGAATACTATTGCCAAATGTTAGATAGACACAAGCCCTATACTAAGGGGTAACTATACAATCTAAACCTAATCATAGATGGGCTTTTCCCGGAGCCCACTTAGATCCTCCCATCAATACAATAATACAAACAATAGTAGAGTTGGAAGGGACCTTGGAGGTCTTCTAGTCCAACCCCCTGCCTAGGCAGGAAACCCTATACCATTTCAGACAAATAGCTATCCAACATCTTCTTAAAGACTTCCAGTGTTGGGGCATTCACAACTTCTGGAGGCAAGCTGTTCCACTGATTAATTGTTCTAACTGTCAGGAAATTTCTCCTCAGTTCTAAGTTGCTTCTCTCCTTGATTAGTTTCCACCCATTGCTTCTTGTTCTACCCTCAGGTGCCTTGGAGAATAGTTTGACTCCCTCTTCTTTGTGGCAACCCCTGAGATATTGGAACAATGCTATCATGTCTCCCCTAGTCCTTCTTTCTCTTAAGCTAAACATACCCAGTTCCTGCAACTGTTTTTCATATGTTTTAGTCTCCAGTCCCCTAATCATCTTTGTTGCTCTTCTTTGCACTCTTTCTAGAGTCTCCACATCTTTTTTACATCGTGGCGACCAGAACTGAATGCAGTATTCCAAGTGTGGCCTTACCAAGGCATTATAAAATGGTATTAACACTTCACTTGATCTTGATTCTATCCCTCTGTTGATGCTTTAATGGTGGGAAGATTTCATTCATTTCAAGATTTCATTTGTAGAAACTTAGTCCTTGGAATCAGGGCGATAGAAACTCTTGCTCATATTCTCATACATGTCCTTTTTATGATGTCCCATGATGTGCTTTGATGTTCCCAATCATCTCCAAATTTGAGGGTAACATCGATCAATGTTATGTTTATTACTTTTTAAGGGAAGCTAACCTCATATATATCAGGTGGCCAAATATCTTTAACAAGTTGTGCAATTGGGCAAAACTTTTAATTTGATTATCTTATTTTATTGCCCTATTTTTCCCTTTCCCCCCTTCCTCTTTAATCCCTCCTGGATTAAAAGGATTATTCTATCAAACTCCTTTCTGCCGTAAAAGCTGGTCAAAAACTGTAATAAAGATATTTGAATTTATCTTTTTCCCCCCCCGGCTTGAAAACCCAGAATAGAAGAGTCTCTATCCTAAGCTGATTCTTTGCACTAATATTGAGAGGCTGGGGAGGAGCAAGACTAGGATGAGCTACCTGTATCTAACGTTCTGGGATCTTGCTTTCATCATCAGTTGCGTTGCTCCTTAGTGGACTTTTAACTTGGGTTCCTGAGTAAATTGCAATTTAAAATTCTTTATCACATACATATATATCATATACAGCTTCACATTTGGTCATTGAGAAAGTAATTGTGCTTTTTAACATTTTCACCATATGCTGAATAAATAAACATCATATTACACTGGGAGACACAGCACTCTGTCAGTTCTCCATTTTTTCTTCAACCCCACTTCTTTCCTGAGCCTTCCCTCTTCCTATCTGCCGCAATGTCTCTTGGACTTTAAGTACTTTATTATATCATAGATTTAAAAAATGATTAATTAAAGTCATTGGTCTGTAAATTGTATTAGAAAGGGGGTAGATGTGTTTGTTTAAGATAAAAGCCTATGGAAATTAATTTCAAATATCATCACTGAGTGGTGGGAAAGGGACAATATCAAGAAACAAGTGCAAGAAAGTTGCCCTGAAGTAGAACAAGGCCTGCTGGTGTTATCCCAGAAGTTTTCAAGCAAGGAAGGAATGTTAACAATGGCTTTGTCAAGTTGACAGTAGTATTTTGGTGATGACCTGTCAGCTCTTGATAACTGGAGCATCCTCACACACTGGAGCACTACCTCAGCATAGTAAATTCCATGGAGTTGTCTAAGGTTGACTAGTGAAGGGAGAGATGATATTGGAACCTCGCTGTGTGAATTTTCACCGGAACCAAACATTCTTGCCTGCAGGTGGTTTGTGAAATCTCTAATCCCTCTGGTTAGCTCATCCATGCAGATTTCCTGTCATGCTTTTGACCTCTTAGGAAAAAAGATTGAAAGAAACAGTTCTCACAATGAACAATATTGGCATGGAAAAAAAATAAACATAAAAACCCTCTCCCTCAGTTACTAGATTAACTCTTACATACACTGGACCAGGCAGGGGTTAGCACTATGGGGTTTTTTGTTGTGTTTTTGTTTATTAACAATGATGGCTTTTGACATACTTTTCTTTCTTTAGACTTAGCTATGGACTGTGTTACTCTATCTATAAAAATTCAAAGCTGATATAAGGGATGTGGAGCTAATAATCTGGTTTGTTTTGCTCCAGTCTCTGGACCAGTATGGCGTATAGTTTACTTCCTCCTCAAAGAACCGTCTCTGGATCTTAGTATAATTGTCATATTTTGTCAAGTAACATTCTTTAATCTTACATTGTTTCTGAATTGGTGTTTTGTGTTTTTGGCCTATCCGAAAAGTAAGCTTTTGGCTTTTCTGCTCTAAGCAGAAAGCTTGCGGTTTGCAATATGTTTATGTTGTTGCTACAGTTAGGATTTATGATTGCAATAAATACCCTGAGTTCATTATCAGAAGCTGGCCATGTGTGTGTAATTGATAGGATGGAACATTGGGAAGACTTCGATGCCTAGCAATGTAAGAACAGCTCTCTAGGAGCAATTTGCTCAAAGACCCATCAACTGGCTGATCATACCGATTCTTGTTGAGTTTTTTGACTGAGAAAATAAGCCTGTGTCCTATGTGGGACATATCCAGCAGTGGGATTCAGCCAGTTTGCACCTATTCGGGAGAACCGGTTGTTAACTTTCTAAGCAGTTTGGAGAACCGGTTGTTGGAAGAAATCTCATTTTTCCCCACTTTACAGAGCTAATCCTGTAAGGAAGGCAGGAAGGAAATTTTCTGGTGTTGTTTCTAGCCTAATCTTTATTGCCCTGCTTACAGAAACTGCCTCTCTGGATAACCCTTATTACATTTTAACAGGTAAGGCAAAGTGCCCATTGATCTGAGTGATGTCGAGTTGGCCATGCCCACCCAGTCACATGACCACCGAGCCACACCTACCCAGCTGGTCATTAGGACAGAGAACCAGTTGTTGAATTATTTGAACCCCACCACTGGTCATATCCCTACATTCTTGTGGCCTTGAATAGACTAGGGCTCCATTAATGTTCTGCAGCAAAAGGTCTTTGGCCAACCCCCAATAAGATAATGAGCTGCTTTCCTACCATAGAACTGATTAAACATCCCACCTATTTTTCTTCATCAAAATGACAGGTTGCAAGTGATCTGCCAGGCAATTTGTCAGTCTCCCTTTCTAGCCATTCTACAAACATTGGGCTGCAGGCTGTGGGGCATTTTAAATAACTCCTGGTAATATTTGCTTCCCATTCATAAGAGCGGAGGAACCACCAGGACTGTCATTCTCCTTCTTCTCTAGTAAATCCACCCACTTGCTTTTGCATCTGAATGAAATTAAATAGGAAGAAAGAAATCATTTACCACCCACTCATGTGGGGAGCACTCTTCCTTCCTCCTAAATAACTCTTCATTGAATAGCTATTAGGTGAACAGTGGGAATAAGTACAATTTTCATCCAATAAAAAAAAATTAAATAAAAAGTGAATATCAAAATAATAATAATAAAAAAATACAATAGGATAGTTTAAGCTGCTTGGAATATCTATGTATACGTACGGGGGAGGGGGGGAGGCTAAGGCAGTCTTTTTAAAAATCAAGCTCAACTTTGGACACCTTCACAGATTTGCATGGTTTCTTCCAAGTTTAGTGTCAACTTCGAACTGAACCTGGCAGCAACCATCTTTCTGCTCCTCAGTTGCCGCACAGAGCGGAAAGGTGGGAAGGAGGTTGGAATGCATTATTAGATACAATAGAGAGCTTTCTTGTGAGAACCAAGATCCTCTCTACTAAATAAGGTTGGGGAAGGCGTGCCTGAAGAGCCCACCTATTAATCCAATTGGCCAATGTGATTTGTGACACTTGGGGTTGGGGTTATTTCCTAGGTTAATTATACTGAAACTGCGGGAAAGACTTGGTTTTCCTTTGAAGCTGTGCCAATATGATGTACTCAATAAAGAAGACCCTTGAGAAGGATCCCAGTCTCAGAGTTCTGATTTGCTTGGGTTCATTAGTGGAAAGGGGGGGGGGGACATAACTAAGGCAGAATATCAGCAAATAGTCCGAGCATGTAAAGATGAAGTGAGGAAAGCTAAGGCTCACAATGAAGAAAGGCTTGCCACAAAAGTAATAAATAACAAAAAAAGCTTCTTCCAACATGTTAAAAAGAAGAAAAGAGTTAAGGAAACAATTGGTCCATTGCTGGGAGAAAGTGGCAAGAAGGTGACAAGCAACAGGGAGAAAGCAGAACCATTTAACTCATGTTTTGCATCTGTCTTTACACAAAGGGATAAAACAGTCCAACCTATCAAAAACAGCCCCACAAATATCAGATTAGGAACACAAGTTGAAATAGGGAAGAAAATGGTAAGTGAGCACCTGTCTACCCTAGACGAGTTCAAATCACCAGGACCGGATGGATTACACCCCAGGATTCTGAAGGAACTGGCAGACGAGATCTCAGAACCACTGAACTATATCTTTCAGAGATCCTGGAGCACCGGGGAACTACCAGAGGACTGGAAAAGAGCTGATGTGGTTCCCATCTTCAAAAAGAGGAAAAAGAACAGATGGAGGAAACTACAGACCTATCAGCCTGACCTCAATACCAAGAAAGATTCTGGAAAAGATAATCAAGCAACGAATTAGCGAACACCTAGAAGCAAAGTAATAGCCAAAAGCCAACATGGGTTTGTCAAAAACAGATCATGCCAGACTAATCTTATTGCATTCTTTGATAATGTGACAAAATTAGTGGACCAGAGGAATGCCGTCGATATAGTTTACTTGGACTTCAGTAAGGCATTTGATAAGGTAGACCATAACCTATTACTAGATAAAGTAGAAGAATGTGGGTTAGACAGCATCACCACCAGATGGATTTGTAATTGGCTGACCAACCGCACTCAACATGTGGTCCTCAATGAAACTGCATCTTCATGGAGGGAAGTATGCAGTGGAGTACCACATACTTCTGTTTTAGGCCCAGTACTCTTCAACATCTTCATCAATGATTTGGGTGAAGAAATAAATGGGGAACTCATCAAATTTGCAGATGACACCAAACTGGCAGGAATAGCTAACACTCCAGAAGATAGGCTAAAGATACAGAAGGATCTTGACAAACTTGAACATTGGGCACTATCTAATAAAATGAAATTCAATGGTGAAAGGAGTAAGGTTCTACATTTAGGCAAGAAAAACGGAATGCACAGGTACAGTATAGGTGGTACCTTGCTCAGTAGTAGTAACTGTGAAAGGGATCTTGGAGTCCTAGTGGACAACCATTTAAATATGAGTCAGCAGTGTGCAGCAGCTGCCAAAAAAGCCAACACAGTTCTAGGCTGCATCAACAGAGGGATAGAATCAAGATCACGTGAAGTGTTAATACCACTTTATAATGCCTTGGTAAGGCCACACTTGTTATGCTGCTTTCAGTTTAGGTCACCACGATGTAGAAAAGATGTGGAGACTCTAGAAAGAGTGCAGAGAAGAGCAACAAAGATGATTAGGGGACTGGAGACTAAAACATATGAAGAACGGTTGCAGAAACTGGGTATGTCTAGTTTAATAGAAAGAAGGACTAGAGGAGACATGATAGCAGTGTTCCAATATCTCAGGGGTTGCCACAAAGAAGAGGGATGTTAGATTCGGGCAACGAGAGAACAGACTGCGGACACGTAGTGACTTATCAGCTCTTTATTAGTAGTAGTAGTGATCCAGCTTGCTCTGTGGCCGGAGGGTTCCCCTTTTATAGGGATCGGGTACGCCTCTCGACCAATCAGAATGATACCTGTTTCCCGCTGTAGCGGCGGACCAGAGAGGAGACTTGCTGCGATATATGCTAATATCTAACACCCCTCCCCTCTTAGATTGAGCATTCCGGTTAGTTACATAGTCCTTAAGATACGTGGGTGTTTGCCTTACACGGGTGGAACGCCGCAGTTCTGGTTGATCTGGAGTGGTTTCAGGATCGGTTGCTTTTTCTGCTTCGCGTTCGGGGGTCTGCAGGCTTTCGTTGCTTTGGCGTTGTTCGGTTTCTCCTTCGACCTCTTGTTCTATCCTGGGCTCGTAGGCGTCGTGGTTCTCTGTGTTGGGGCTCTCGAGTGGCTGACTTTGTGCTGGCAGATAGTTTTCATCGTCAGCCCGCAGGTCTGAGTGTGCCAGGCGACCTCGTAGTTGATCGATGTGCCTTTTCCAATTTCGTCCATCTTCAAGCTCTAGCAGATATGATCGTGGACCCGTGATGCCAATGACCCTTGCCGGCATCCACAATGTTCCCCCTGCATAGTTGTGGGCGTATACTGAATCCCCTATGCTAAAATTCCGAATTTTGCTTGTAGAGTCTGGGGGCGATGTGCCAGAGTAATTTGGGTGAAGACGGTCCAGGTGAGACCGTAGACGGCGGCCCATGAGTAGTTCAGCGGGGCTCCTACCCGTCGTTGCGCTGGGGGTAATATGTTGAATTAGGAGGTAATGGTCAATGCGTGTTTGCCAATCACCTGGACCCATCCTAGCAAGGGCCTCTTTTGCGGATCGCACCATTCTCTCCGCCTGTCCGTTTGATGCCGGATGGAATGGCGCAACGAGGGCATGCCGAATTCCCTGACCTGCTAAGTACGTTTCAAATTGCATGGCCGTGAACTGGGGCCCATTATCGGAGACCAGGAGGTCGGGCAGGCCATGAGTGGCGAAAAGTCACCGTAGAACCTTAATGACTGCCTCTGCCGTGGTTGAAGTCATTAGGACTACTTCTAGCCATTTGGAGTATGCATCCACAACTATAAGGAAAGTCTGACCTTGGACTGGCCCTGCGAAATCGATGTGTATTCGCGACCAGGGTGCTTTAGGCTTCTCCCATTCTGTGGCGGGCGCTTCCGGGGGTGCTGGTCTCGATTCCTGGCATGGATCACAAGTGGCCACCCATTCCTCTATTTCTTTGTCCATGTTGGGCCACCAAACGTAACTTCTTGCTAACGCCTTCATTCTAACGATCCCCGGATGCCCCACATGTAATGCCTCTAATACATTTCTACGTAACGCATAAGGAATAACAACTCGATCCCCCCATAATAAACAACCTTGCAACACTGAAAGCTCATCACGTTTCCCCCAAAATAGCTTGAATTCCGGGCCCACGTTTCCTTTCGGCCACCCCCTCCAAACCCAGGTTTGAACTTGCTTTATTATAGTGTCCCTAGCAGAGAATCTGGCAACGTCGCAGGAAGAAACCGGTCCTGAGTCCAAACAGTCAATTAACAACACTGGTACCTCGGGAGTGGGGTCTGGCAAGAGCTCTGGAAGTGGGCAACGGCTGAGTGCGTCTGCATGTCCTAGAGTGGAGCCCTGTCGATGGATTAACTTGTATGAGTACGCGGCCAGGAAAACAGTCCACCTGGTCATGCGTGGAGAAAGGGAGACTGGTGTGGGGCGGTTTCCCACCAAAAGTCCCAACAGCGGCTTATGATCTGTAATCAGTTCAAAATCGCGGCCGTAGAGGTATTCGTGGAAACGTTTTACTCCAGCTACAGCAGCTAACGCTTCCCTGTCCATCTGGCTGTAATTCCTCTCGGCCGATGAAAGAGTCCTGGAGTAGAATGCGATGGGTGCTTCGTTCCCGTTTGGCATCCTGTGGCTAAGGACTGCGCCGACTCCGAATGGGGATGCGTCGCAGGTCAATACCAGCGGTAGCGTCTGGCTGTATTGCACTAGCAGCGAGTCGGTGGTGAGCAGGCGCTTTACTGCGGCAAAAGCTGCTGCTTCAGATCGTCCCCATCTCCATGTTGCGTTCCTCTGGAGTAGTCGATGTAATGGCTCAGCAACGGTCGCCTTCTGTCTCAGAAAAACGCTGTAGAAGTTAAGTAGTCTGAGGAAGGCCTGCAACTCGGTCTGATTTCGTGGTGTGGGGGCGTCCTGAATCGCCTTAATTTTCTTTGAAGTGGGGTGTATTCCCTGACCATCGATCCTATATCCCAGGAATTCTACGCTAGGCACGTTAATTTGGCATTTCTCTTTTTTGAGGCGGAGACCCTTCTCTCTGATTCTGGCCAAAACAGTTCTGACTCTTTTTAATAGTTGCTCCTCGTTTGCAGCGGATACCAAGATGTCGTCGAAATAGGGGACGACCCCTGGTATCCCTTGCAACAGCCGTTCCATGACGCTCTGGAACAGACCTGGAGCAATACTCACACCGAATTGTAGCCGGTTGCATTTGAATGCTCCTCTGTGCGTCACTATAGTTTGTGCCTCCGCCGTGGCGCTATCCACGGGAAACTGCTGGTAAGCTTGTGCCATGTCTAATTTAGCAAATATCTTTCCTGGCCCCAACGAGTGCAAAAAGTGTTGTACCACTGGTACAGGATATGCGCTCTGTTGTAGCGCGACATTAATTGTGCATTTATAGTCCGCGCAGATGCGGACGGACCCGTCTGGTTTAACTGGGATCACAATGGGAGTTTCCCAGCGCGCGTGATCCACCGGCTCAAGGATCCCTTGTTCTACTAACTTATCTATCTCTTTATCTATTTTTGGGCGGAGTGCAAAAGGCACTCGTCTCGGTTTAAGTCGGATTGGCGCCACTTTGGGGTCTAAATTGAATGAAATTGGTTTACCCACATACTTACCAAGACCGGGGCTGAACACAGCCTCGAACTCCTTAAAAATCTGTTCAGCGCTGCTGTTCTCCACGGCGTTGATTCCGGTGACTTCTAATCCCAAAGCTTCAAACCAATCTAGTCCTAGAAGGTTCTGTAACAGAGCGCTGGCGATGGTCACGGGCAGCTGGGCTACGATGTCCTTGAAACGAATTCGGAACGTGCCTTGGCCCACGATGGGGACTTGGTTTCCCTGGTAGTCTCGTAGCAGGATGTCTGGTACGCGTAGTTGGCTCTTTTTGAGGCTAGGGATAGCCTTTTTCATGGAGGCCCATGAAATGATCGTCAGGGACGATCCTGTGTCAACTTCTAGCTCGCAAGGAGAGCCCTCCAAGAGGACTGTGACTTTCAGCTTTTTAGGTCGCTTGGTGCGGACCTGACTTATTGTGGTGAGATACGTTCGCAATTCCTCTCTCTGGGTCAACTCTATCTCAGCATCTGTATCCTGAAAATACTCTCGTTGAGCGTCTTGGTAGAATGCTCTCTCAGCTCTTTGTGTATAATCTCTCTGGGAATACGCCCTTTCAGCTCTTTGGGAATTGTCTCTCTGGGTAAACACTTGTGGATTTCTCTCTGGGCGCCCTTTTTGATTTCGCCAGGCCCCTGGGTTGGGCTTCTCTTGGCGGTACATAGGAGGCTGCCGTGAGGCAGGGACTTCGCTCCGGCACACTCGTGCGATGTGCACAAGTTTGTTGCAGTGTGAACAAACAACGTTCCTGAACCGACAGGTAGACCGGGGGTGATTCCCTCCGCAGCTTGTGCAGGGCGGCAAACGGAATCCGGGTCTCCCCCCAGGCCTCATGTGACTGCTCCGCATCAGGTGACTGTCCTCGAACTCGGGATCCTCGTAGTCGGGGTTGGTGTCCTCGTAGTGTACTCTGGTGTGTCTGGGTGCTGGCTGGCTTACATTGAATCCGCGTTGTATGGTTTCCGATGATTTTTCCGCTGACTCGGATGCCCTTGCTTCGTTTAGCGCTATTTGTAGGGTTAAATTTGGGTTTGCCAACAGCCTTTTTTGTAGCGAAATGTCCCTTAACCCACAAACAAGTCTTGCCAGGATATGCTCGTCCAGATCCCTGAACTCGCAGTGAGTTGCTGCTTTACGTAGGGCTGCAACATATTGGTTGATTGATTCTCCCGCCTTCTGGTTCCGCGTGTTGAATTCTTGGCGGCAAACGTGGCGGGAAGGTTTTGGCGCGTAATGAATCTGTAGAGTCTGTTGCAACGCCGTCCATGATACCACTTGTATTGGAGTAGGCTCGGAGAGGTCTCTGGCCGTGTTGAAAACATCTCGCCCACAGTAGCTGAGGAAGATATTCTTCTTTCGGGCATCGGTTATCCCCGTGTATTCGTTCGCTTTGAGAAAACACTCAAAACGAATCATGTAAGCCTCCCATTCGTCGTTCATCGGGTCGAACGTAGCGGGGGGATTGTGCATCGCCATCTTCTCTTCGCTTGAATTTGCCGCGCTGCGGTGTCCTGAGATGGCTGCCAGAATTGCTGCCGAATTCCTGGGCTGGATCGAATCCTGGGATTCTGAAGTAGCTCTCTTCGTCCTATCTGTCTCTCGATCCCATCCTCGTCGCCAATGTTAGATTCGGGCAACGAGAGAACAGACTGCGGACACGTAGTGACTTATCAGCTCTTTATTAGTAGTAGTAGTGATCCAGCTTGCTCTGTGGCCGGAGGGTTCCCCTTTTATAGGGATCGGGTACGCCTCTCGACCAATCAGAACGATACCTGTTTCCCGCTGTAGCGGCAGACCAGAGAGGAGACTTGCTGCGATATATGCTAATATCTAACAAGGGAGTCAAACTATTCTCTAAGGCATCTGAGGGTAGAACAAGAAGCAATGGGTGGAAACTAATCAAGGAGAGAAGCAACTTAGAACTGAGGAGAAATTTCCTGACAGTTAGAACAATTAATCAGTGGAACAGCTTGCCTCCAGAAGTTGTGAATGCCCCAACACTGGAAGTCTTTAAGAAGATGTTGGATAGCCATTTGTCTGAAACGATATAGGGTTTCCTGCCTAGGCAGTGGGTTGGACTAGAAGACCTCCAAGGTCCCTTCCAACTCTGCTATTGTATTGTATTGTATTGTATTGTATTGTATTGTATTGTATTGTATTGTATTGTATTGTATTGTATTAGTCTGAGCCTTGACATTTAGTCTACAGTTCTGGAATTTCTTGGTAGCCTCCCATCGAAAGGTTAATAAAATCTAGTTTTTTTGAGACCACTGGATTTTGGCCAGCTACCGCTAGCTAGTCTAATGAAAATACACCTGCAGCCCTGAAAACAATGCAGATTAAAAGGCTTCTGTTTGACGTCACATAAGTAACAGAATGTACCCACGAAACTTCCTTTGAGGATTGTAATATATGGGTACACTGATGTACAAAGAAATATTTTATTATGTATTTGTGTTCCAGGTCATTTTGGATTTTAAAAATAAACACCACCCCAGGACTCCCTTGTACCTAAACCAGATCTAATGAAAAAGATTACAACCACATTTCTCTAAACCAGGATGCTAGGTGCAAATTCATGTAATGAAGAACTTCTCTTTGATAGATAGGAATGCCTGAATGTAGAAAATGACTCTGTCATTCTAAACATGCATCCATAAAAGAAAATAAATAATGTAGAGAAGAAAGCAACAGCTAAGCGTGTGGGGTGGGGGAGGAAGTTGCGAATTGGGAGGTAGAGGAGCTTTTGCCTTTCTCCTCTCCATCATGTTAAGAGACTTTTAGGGACTCTGAATGATTACAGTAAGAAGAACAATAACCGTGGACATAATTAGTATACTCGACTGCTATTAAAATTATAACTTGGCAATCAGGGACACACTTTCCCTTCTAGTTATTGGAACAACTTGCATGAAGTACACTGACTATGATTAGTGTTGCCAGCTTTTCAAGGGAGAAGTCTATAGTCACTGTCTATTTTTTGTATATCAATTTAATTTCTATGTACCATATTAATTGCCCATTGCCTAGCACTGACGTTAAGGAAGAAAATAAGGCTAGAAGGCAAACAAAACAGAAATGCACATACTGCAGTCTTTTAAATTGTTTGTGTGGCAATCCTAATTAAGAAACACATAATTATGTGATGCTCAGAATGTAGCAATGCAGGTGGGTCTGGTTAGGAGGCTTGTACCCCAATTTGTACCTGGAGCATGTAGAAAAGTCACTGCCCAGGAACGTGAATAAAAACAAACAAACCATGCAGAAGGTTGATCAGACAGAAATGATGTGGGGTCGAGTGCTAAGAAATGGCAATCAGTTGGGGGGTATTGTAGGAGCCCTAAATATGTCTCAGCCAGTCAAAAGGGCTTGGATGAAATATGAATGTTCTACGTTTCAACAATGTGGTAAAATATTCTTCTGGGTTAAAATGCACACAACTTGGGGCGGAATTATTCTTTCCACTTTTGGTCCTGGTGTGCTTGGCCTCATGATTTTCTGGGAAGGAGATATGGATAAGAACATCTCAAAACCTGGGAAGGAATGATTGTAAGACTTTTATTTGCTATGGCTCTTTTCCCCCAACCCTAGCTTAACCAGGTCCCCGAAATGTCTACCATCATTTTTCTCCCTTTGAAATGACAGGATAAAGAAAGAGAGCACATATTTTATTATGGATGCAGTATGATACATGACAGTTGTTTTTTCTCTAATGTCTTGCAGGGAAAGATGTATCTAGCAAGTTATAGACCTGTCATGTGGAAATGTGCATGTGTTTTGGGCGCACCGCTGTGCAGAGCCACTGTTCTTTCTCTCTGAATAATTCAGACTTTCAAGCAGTAAATGGTGAATGTACTATCCAGCTGAATGTTTTACATGGATATACAGATGGGTTGGACTTCATTTTCTCTAATCATTCAATTTACGGCTTTAATCCTCAGCTATTAAAGGGCCTTTCTGGAAGGCACCAGGCTGAAGAAGACTACTTAATATACTAAGAATCATACAAAAACTTAACTAGATACATATAGTTAAGAAAAGCCCATGTGCTGCAAACTCTGAGTGTCTCCTAAAATATTTCCTCCACATATTTTAATATGTTATCATTCAAATCAAAGAAAGAAAGAAAAACTCCACAAAAGCAAGCATGCTAAATGCATTAGCAAAACTAGATTTATTCTGACATTCGTTTATGGCATACAATTAGATTATTAACATTTAAATCAAGTTTTTAAAATGAAAGACATTCTTTGTGCATTTACCATTTGAAGGAGATGTTGCACCGGTTTATAATATAGTGGGTGAATGTAGTGAAATAGGTCACCCCAGACTCAGAAATAAATCACAGTTCTACAGATATTTAAATCCTTATTCAAAATATGGTTTGGCAAAAAAAAATACCCTCAGATATAACTTGGGTAGATCAGAATCTTTATGCAGGGAAGAATAGTGCCTTAAATGCCAAAGTTGATAGTTCAGTGCAGAACAAATAAACAATAGTGGAAATATTCTGCAAGAATTTTTTTTCTAAGATCATCATGAATTCTCTGGAAAACGTCACAAGTATGAAAATTATGGGAAATAATAATTAAGTAATTGCTTTCTTGTAGATTTTATTATATGAAAAGTTTTCATAAAAAGAACAGGTAAGGAAAGAAACCATTTTCCTGTGAATTGTACAGAAAATGTTTATACTTCTGATGTGGTGAGAATTCTTGGCAAACTGGAGATCACTAAAGGAGCAGAGATGGCATTGCAGCAGAAATTGGTGGCCAGATAATGAATTCTGGCTGCCAAAGTCTCTTGAGAAAAAGGAGAGATTGTGAGATTGGAAAACTGCTCCTCATGAGTAGACTTCAGGAACTGAGATTGTTGTGGTTGACTTGTGAGTTCAGTGCCTGGGAGTTGACGGATTTTCATCAAGATCACAGCTGGATTGTAGCCCATATGAACATAGGCCATATGTCCAGACCTCATTTCTTAATCATTTTTAGAAATTGCTACTTAACTATTTTTCAACTATTAAAAATGTTTGGAGTGACAAGTTTTATACTACTGGGTAAATGTTCTTTAATCCTTAACCAAAGAACTTTTAAATAGGAAAAGGGTAATAAGAATGTTGATTTGGGGAAGTTATAAAAAGATTCAGGGTCCAGATGGATCTGATATAAGATTTTATTTAATTTAGGAATCCTTCCTGTGAGAAAAATGCTGCTGGTTTGATTTAAAAAACAAAAAAACCCAGATAGTGTGGGACTTTGAAGATTAGACACTAGAGAGAACCAGAAAAAAATAAAAATGACAGCTAGAGAAGAACACTGACTTATTAATATAGATTGGTGCAAAGTACTTTAACATTAGACATATTTAAAGATATTTGTGAAAAATGGACCCAGAATGTGGGGTCCTTGGTGACCTCTGAGCTTGCTTGCTTTCTTGCAGACGTTTCATTACTCTAACTAGGTAACATAGGACCAGTGGTGAAATTCAATTTTTTTACTACCGGTTCTGTGGGTGTGGTTTGGTGGGCATGGTATGGGAAGGATACTGCAAAATCCAGTGACGTGTGGTGAGGTTTATGGCTGGTGAGGCTGGTGACATCATTAGCGCGGGCTGCGGTCCCCTTCATATTGACTCAGGAAGGCGGGAAATGGGACCACGTGTGCAAGAGGTTGAAGCTGCCTCAGCCTCCTGCACACATGGTCCCATTCCCCTCCTTCCTGACTCTTGAGTCAACATGAAGGGGACCACGGAGCGCACTCCGCGGGACCGCGACTCATGCTCCGCGGTCCCCTTCATGTTGACTCAGGAAGGCGGGGAATGGGACCACGAGTGCAGGAGGGAGGCTGAGGCTAGAGGAGCCTCCTGCACACGTGGTCCCATTCCCGTACCACGTGTGCAGAAGGCTTCTCAGCGCCTTTTCCCTTTTCCCTTTTTTTTATTTTCATGATGAGAGCGGTGAGGCTCTGCCTCCCCTGCCTCCCCTGACCGCACGTCCCTGGCAAAATCCCCATTCCCTCACCACTCCAGGAGGAAAGATATTACAAAATCTCCATTCCCACCCCACTGTGGGGCCAGGAGGTGGTGTTTGCCGGTTCTCTGAACTACTCAAAATTTCTGCTACCGGTTCTCCAGAACCTGCTTAATTTCACCCTCATATAGGACATGGAATGTTAATAATTTTAAGAGTGTCTTCCATTATAAACTGTGTTTAAAAGATACTATTGAAGGGGAACAATTTTACCAGATTAGACTGAGATTGACAAGAAGAATGAGATGGGAATTTTTATTTATTTATTTGACACCCATCTCGCCTCAAGGCAACAGTTACACTGTTGCAATGTAATGTTACACTGATTATACAAAGGAATCTGGTTAATGTCTAAATAATTAAAAGGGATACACAAATAACAAACCAAAAGAGTGAGCTGAATAATTTTTCTATATTGGATATACAAAAGCAACCAATGTTTTTAACAATTTCATGAGAAGAGACAAAATGAAGAGAGGGGGAGAGGGAGACAGATGAAAAAAATCAAAACCTAGGGCATTATTTCAAGGGAGTAAAGTTCAACATTGTTAAAAATGAAAGGAAAGAATTAAAAATTGATTCATTTAGTCAAGGTTAAAATAGGTATGCTGTTATCTCTGGAAACTTTAAGGATTTGTTTGTACATAAGAGATGAGGTGTAGAAATAAGAGATTGTTGCATTTTAAGAGAAGATGATAAGTTACTAAAATTGTTTATATGTATTGTGATGAAAGCAGAAATCATTTCTTTGTACTGTATATTTTATTTTTCTTTATTATATTTTCATTTTTTCTTTTCTATTTTTCTTTCCATTTTTCTTCTTTTCTCCAGATTTTTTCTTTTTTTTTTTACTCTTTTCTCATTTATATTATTTTCCTTTTTAGTTGTAAGGTTCAATAAAAGTATCCTTTAAAAAAGAGAAGTGTATATTCCTTCTGCAGGAACTGGGTATGTCTAGTTTAATAGAAAGAAGGACTAGGGGAGACATGATAGCAGTGTTCCAATATCTCAGGGGTTGCCACAAAGAAGAGGGAGTCAAATTATTCTCCAAGGCACCTGAGGGTAGAACAAGAAGCAATGGGCGGAAACTAATCAAGGAGAGAAGCAACTTAGAACTGAGGAGAAATTTCCTGACAGTTAGAACAATTAATCAGTGGAACAGCTTGCCTCCAGAAGTTGTGATGCCCCAACACTGGAAGTCTTTAAGAAGATGTTGGATAGCTATTTGTCTGAAACGGTATAGGGTTTCCTGTCTAGAAGACCTCCAAGGTCCCTTCCAACTCTGCTATTGTATTGTATTGTATTGTATTGCTGAGTACAACTTTTCCAGCCCAAGTGTCTCTGGACACTTCCAGTTTAACCAGAGTCTGGACAATTAAAACCACCATGCCTTGATACAAGTCATTCATCTGACCTGTTACTCTAGAACTTTAGGAAGTGACAAACAGTATAAGTTTCTCCCAAGCTTAGAACAGTTATGAAGATGAAAAGTATGCACTGCACCAGGTCTCTACCATCACAGCTTAGGTAAATAGCTTAGGTAAAAGATTTGTTCAAAGAACAAAATGAGCTCTGCCTTTCTCAGAGGAAGTAGCATCTGTTTATAAACACTTGACTAATTTCTCATTATCTTATTGAAACAGCTCATATCATTGAAAGAGAAAATCCCAGCATAACCATGCTCCATCAACAGCTAGAAACTATTTTGATATACTGAAATCATGGAGTGTGATGCACACAGTGTTAAAATTTCTCCAGACACATCAACTGGGAGGGGGGGTGAGAAAAATAGTCGATTTTACATGGCACTTTTGCTGAGCCTTATTTATAAATTGATGGTGAAATGTGACTCAGGAAAAGAGCAAATTAAAGACTTTATGATTAAATGGAGGCAGAGTTTTGATATAACAATTGATATGCAACAACGGGAATTTCAGTGGGGAATAAAACCATTACATTCACAGAAGATATTATACTAAGAGAAAATTGGTGCATTTATTGCTGTGTAGTTCTCTAATACTGATTATTAAAATGGACTTCATATTCTAAAACTGTTTGGAAATATCGTGTAATACTGGGTAAAAATACCCAGTTGGATATATTTGCATATTTAGCACAATGTTTTAATACTCAACATTCCGGAAAATGATTTTTAATGGAATGAAATATATTTCCAAAAGCTGAATTTCCTTTTCAATATCCCATAGCAATGAGTGTACCACTGGGAGATGTGAAAGAATGAGTTAGGCATGGATTGCCATGGAGAAAATCTATCTATGTGGTTGCTAGGAGCCTAAAATGACTTGATGGCCATAATCAATCAAACCTCACCTTCTCACAAACTATACTAAACTAGCTTTGTACATGCCAACTACTAGTAATGCAAAGATAACCTATGCTTTCTATTGGAAAGTACACACCGTTCCTACTGTAGAAGAATGGTTAATTAAGCTGTGGGAGTACACCTTCAAGTTTAAAATAGCTTTCCATTTTAAAACTAAATCTGACCAAAAAAATTAACTGAAGTTGGAAACCATTTTTGGAATATAATCCTGTATACAGGTTTGTACCATATGTAAAATTTGGGTTTCTCTTAACATAAAGCCTTCAGTTTGAGGGCCACATCAGGGTTGCGTTTGACCTCGGGAGGGCCAGGGTGGGTGTGGCCTGAGCACTCTGCCTGTGAAAACAGGCTCCCGAGCTCTATTTTCAGCTGGGACAACCTCCTGCAACCTGTGGGCCAGTTACTTGAATTTTAACGATTTTAACAAATATAGTTTTTTAAACCCTATAATGAATATGGGGAATGGGCATGCCTTCAAGTCACTGTTGATTTTTGATAATTGCCTGGACAAGTCTCTTCAGTTTTCTTGCCAATATTTTGGAAGTAGTTTGCCATTGCCTGCTTCCTAGGAATGAGAGGGAATGACTGGCCCAATGCCATTCATTTGGCTTTGTTTCAAAAGTGAGACAAGAATTCATGATCTTCCAGATTGTAACGTAGTACTTTAACCATTACATCAAATTAGCTCTTTTATTCAAAACTTATCAGCGAAATATTGGCAATTTTAACTTAATTCTACGATGCTTGTAAACTGCGTGTTTATTCACACTATGCTTTATTTTTGCAAATTGGTTTTTTTCTTTCTTTCTTTTTTTCCTGTGTGCCTCTTCCTTTTCTTAAAATGGCTTAATAAAAATATAATTAAAAAAGAAAAACAGTGAATTCCAATAACTGCAGGCAGTATTGTTTGCAAATAGACCTTTCTGGCAAAATGAATACTTGATATTTTTTTAAAAAAAAATCAGTTTATTTTTCCCTCTGGAAACATAATGAAAATCTGGCATGCTAGAAACCTACCTACTGAACATTCATCAAGATTTCTATTATCTCATTAAATAAAGAACCTATTTCTCTTAGAAAGGATCTTTGCTGTGTCTCCCAACCCCCTCCTGTTTGGAGCCAAATGGGAAACAAGATAGATAGATTATATATGAGAAAAAGTAAGGTGGAAAATCTAAGTGTGGGCAATTGTTTTGAACAACCCCCAGTATGAAAACTCTTTCAAGATATTAAATGGGGGGGGGGGGGTTATAATGTTCTGTTCAGAGCCTGAGCAAAATTCAAGAACATTTTGAAAATATTATCCACCTGGAAATTCTTCAATTGCTGCGAAACGAAAAGCCAGAATAATAAAGTCATGATTTTAAAAAACCTGAAAAAACTTCCCACCTTAACTGCAAGATAAATAGGATCTATGCAGTTGATGCAGTTCCTGTATTTTGTGATCATATCGCTTACAGTTTTAATAAATCTCATTAAAGAAAACACTGTAGAAATCTTGCTTTGCTTATATTGATTATCATGAATCTAACAATAACTATTGCTATTGTTGCTGCTGTTGATGCTGCTGCTACTACAACACAATCTATAGTAGGATCTCTCTAACATGGAACAAATCTGAAAGAGATAGGTGATACCTTGCTCAGTAGTAGTAACTGTGAAAGGGATCTTGGAGTCCTAGTGGACAACCATCTAAATATGAGCCAGCAGTGTGCAGCAGCTGCCAAAAAAGCCAACACAGTCCTAGGCTGCATCAACAGAGGGATAGAATCAAGATCACGTGAAGTGTTAATACCACTTTATAATGCCTTGGTGAGGCCACACTTGGAATACTGCATTCAGTTCTGGTCGCCACGATGTAAAAAAAGATGTGGAGACTCTAGAAAGAGTGCAGAGAAGAGCAACAAAGATGATTAGGGGACTGGAGACTAAAACATATGAAGAACGGTTGCAGGAACTGGGTATGTCTAGTTTAATAGAAAGAAGGACTAGGGGAGACATGATAGCAGTGTTCCAATATCTCAGGGGTTGCCACAAAGAAGAGGGAGTCAAACTATTCTCCAAGGCACCTGAGGGTAGAACAAGAAGCAATGGGTGGAAACTAATCAAGGAGAGAAGCAACTTAGAACTGAGGAGAAACTTCCTGACAGTTAGAACAATTAATCAGTGGAACAGCTTGCCTCCAGAAGTTGTGAATGTCCCAACACTGGAAGTCTTTAAGAAGATGTTGGATAGCCATCTGTCTGAAACGGTATAGGGTTTCCTGCCTAGGCAGGGGGTTGGACTAGAAGACCTCCAAGGTCCCTTCCAACTCTACTATTGTATTATTGTATTGTATTGTATTGTATTGTATTGAGATTGCCAGAGTAGGACCCAATCCTGGCATACTCAGTATCTTGAAATGCCATTTCTACCTTTGGCACAATAAGAAAACTGCTGCTTCCAGATACACTAAAACTACAACTCCAGGGGTGGGTTGCTACCAGCATTACTGCTGGTTCGGCACACAAAATGTTTTGAATTTTTAGGTACATATTTGCACCTAAAAAGGTCTGTGCATGCACACAATGTTAGAAAAGGAAAAAAATATACATTTTTTTGCAATGAAGATTGTTCTGCTCATGCACAGAACCAGAAATCAAGATGGCGCCAACGACTATCGAACCGGTTCGGGGGCGTGACAGGCCAAGTTACTACCTACTTGGCTGAACTGGTCTAAACCAGTTAGGAACCGACCTCTATACAACTCCCATAATTCCAGCCCTCATGGCCAGTAGAAGCAGAACTGTAGGCCACTAGACTGGGGAGGCAATCAGGATCTGTGGAATAATAAATGTGCTAGCCATTTCTGATTGGATCATATCAGCCTTATCACGGCTACTATCACTCAGTTCCGCACGAAGTGCCTATATTGAGTCGCCCAGAGGCAAAGGATGAAGCAAGTAGAAGCTGTTTTTCCTTCTCTTTCCTATATTGTCATTAGTCAATCATTCAGAGAAAGGACAATAGGAAGAGACAGCAAAGCCCAGCTCTTAAGGGTAATCAAAAGCCTTGCTAGTTATTCTTCCAGTGTTGCTTCAAATGTGTGACCCACATTTTACTCAATCCTTGCTGTTTAAAGAAATAAATCATGGTTTGAGTGAGCTTCCCTGTTCAGGCTAACATGCTGTTCAGAGGAACTGATGAAATGATAGCACCCGGAACAAAAACATTTACCCCAAGGTAAATGAAACATGAATTTTAAATCTAAGGTGGCATGTGGGTACAACAGGAAAAATGTTATTATAATCTATGCTAATCTTCATGATCAATTACTATTCAAGGTGGTCTGGCTCTGATTGAGCATTTTATCCACTTACTGACTTCTCTATTAATATTTTAGCCTCTGAAATAATGCTAATTTTCCCGGTGCCTGCTTGCTTCATTTGAAGTCTGCATGCTTTTAAAATAGGGAATAAACTAAATAAAAATTTTAGACTGAAGAGAAGAAAGAGAGAGACTTTTGTCCTTGAATATCTTTAATGTGATTGCCAATGAAGCAAATTTATTTAGTTGTTTTTCCAAAGAACAAAAACAATTGAAGAAGAGAGAGAGAAAAAAACTAAATATAAATATAGATATAGCAAGCAGGCAAAAGAAAATAACTAAGTTTTAAAAAGTATTTTTTTAAATGGATGAAATGTAAATATATCTGATATATCAGATATATGAGAAGAAAATATGGTAATAGGGAAGAGAGCATCATTCCATGTTAGATGAACAAGCAGAACTTCAGTGAGAAGGCTCTGGATTATTGATGGACAATGGATCCAAGATACGTAGCAAAACTGAATTGGGTGATACACTGCTTTTTTAAAGAAATCATAAATAGTGCTGGCATGATCAGACAGTAGCAGAATGGAGAGAATGCATATCACCAAATTCCATGCAATTCTAGTGAACTGCACGTCAATAGATAATACCATGCATAAGCAGTTCAATATTAGTTTGGCATTCATTTTTCCCCATGTCTGGTGAAGTTCCAAGGCTTACAAGGAATTAAATGTTTAGAAGAAAGGATGTTCTAATCTAAGCCTTTCAGCAAATACAAGAATGAATGTTTAATTCTGGAGAAAATAGGAGCAGGAAGGAGTATTAGATTCGTTTGCTTCCTTAAGTTAGTTGTAAAATTAATAAAGGCAGGATAGATAGATAGATAGATAGATAGATAGATAGATAGATAGATGGATGGATGGATGGATGGATGGGTGGGTGGGTGGGTGGGTGGGTGGGTGGGTGGGTGGGTGGGTGGGTGCGTGGGTGCGTGGGTGGGTGGACGGATGATGGGATGGGTGATAGATAGATAGATAGATAGATAGATAGATAGATAGATAGATAGATATAATAGCCCCAACAAAGAAAGAAATAAAGCACATATTCTGATAATGCCTGAATAAGGTAAAGCTCTTTATTGTTATTTAGTAGACTTTTCTATGAAATAATAAAGATATTTACTCAGCTACCCTTACACAGGATGGGATTAAAATTATGTTTGTATAATTAAACTTGCAATGCAAGAATCTAATATTTGAATTATATTTGTAAGATAAATGGTAAGAGAGCGGCTGACTAGATTCACCACCAAAGTGCTGTTTCAATGTTTTATTCTAATACTTGTCATTCTAAAATCTAAAAAAGTTTTGAGTTTGAACTTCCCAGTGCTTCTACAAATGACAATTTGCAAAGATCACCTGTAGGTCCTTTCATTTTCTTTCCCCTTTTTATATCATCTGAGTTATTTTCTGTTTTCAGCAAATCTGCAGCAGCTCTCTCAACTGATAGCTTCAGTGATGCCCACTGTTGATTTTTTTAGCTGACTGGATGCTGAGAGAACATGCTGTGTCTGGAAGTAGGTAACTACAAATCTGGAAAAATATTTCATGCCTGTGATGTCTTAGTTGGATGAGATAAGCTGCTGAACAGATGGAAGACTAGTTCTGTTCTTTAATGCATGTAGTCACCTTGAGCACCAAAATTCAAGGAATCAACTCACAATCCATACCAATGTACCTCTGGGAGTGGAAATTGTTTCTCCATTCACTGATTGAAGATGAAAAATTACTGTGGATAATTTCTAGTTTAGCTCACACCCAGTCAATCCCCATACCTAGATTAGAGCAAGGACATGAGTATATGCCACTCAGCTAACATATATATTGGTACTTACAGTATTTATTAAACATCAGCCAACAGCAAAAAAAAAAACATTTAACTGGCAAATGGGCAAAAACAAAGAGAGGAAGACATAAGCAATGTATAGAATTTACTATAGCCATCCCCCTATCTATCTGACACTCTAATCTAATTATATATCAAGGCATAGAACTTTCCATGGCCACTGCAAACAATAAAACGGTTATTAGGGTGGACAAAGGGAGTGTCTTTAGTTATTCCAGCCTTAACCTCTTGTTGTACAAAATAATAAAAGAATAAAGATGGAAAATAGGACAATAGGTGGTCCTTTCTCTATTCTGCATCACAGTTGATGGGGGAAATAGGCATCTCAGGCTTGGAAACATTTTGTTCCCGATGAGGAAAGAAATAATGAATGCATGAATTTGTCTTGTGTACAATTACCTGAAAAAGTACATAAAATGATGTCTGAGCACGTCACAAGCTATGCTCTGTTTTTTAAAAGGATTAGGAGAAAAAAAGCAGTATCCCTACCATGTCCTACTAATGAAGCATAGCTTTGCCTTAAGATTTTCTATGTTTATAAAATGAATACTCTCTTCCTTTTGAATTCCTTGTCCACAAGCCGAAGGTGTGCATTTTAAATTGTGGCAGGTTACCTGGCCCAATTTCTTGTTATCTGCTCTGAATAGAAGATATTTCCCACTGTCTTATTCTGGTAGTTATATTTGGCATTGTGTGCAGAAACATCTAACTAAGGGATGTCATAATATTTATATAATGCTTCCACCAGCATAGTGTTTATAATACTTGAACTAATTTGAGAAAAAAAATGTATTTTCTTAATGAGAAGATGTGATATGAAGATAAAGTAAATGTAATATACTGGTAACTAAAGAACTATTTAGAGTAGGGGTCCCCAAACTTGGTAACTTTAAGACTTGTGGACTTCAACTCCCATAATTCTCCAGCCAGCATAGCTGTCCACAAGTCTTAAAGTTGCCAAGTTTGAAGTTCTCTGATTTAGAGTCTATGAAACAAAAGCCTTTCTCTGATTAACACTAAATGTATGGTATGTTGATTATTTGGAGAGATCCTTGCATAAAGATCCTTGCAGTGACGTGCAGTCAGGTGAGGCAGGGGAGGCACAGCCTCACCACTGTCATCATGAAAAGAAAAAAAAATGTAAAAGGAAAAAGGCGAGAGCTGAAGTCAGTCTGAGCTAGTTGCTGCCTCACCGTGGATGACTCTGCTTAACTGTTTAAAAAAGCCTCTAAAAAGCGCCCTCTACTATGAGGCAGGAGAACTGCATGCCTCATCTAGTCTGACTTTAGGCGTTTTATGATCACTCGAGCAGAGTTAAGCAAGGGTTAAAAGCCGAAAAATTCCTGATGTAGGTGAGGCACACAGTTCTCCTGCCTCATAGTAGAGGGCGCTTGTTTGGGCGGGGCTTCTTCAGAGGACCCGAGGCAAGAGCAGAGTTGAAATCCTCTCTGAAACAGGTGGAAAAGATACATGTGGGTTGGAGGGAGGGGGAGGAATTCAAACTTCATCCTCCTGGTGCGGGGCTTTGGGCAAAGGCTGGAGGGAAGGACTCTGGCTCGCTTGTGCTCTCCCTGGGGTGTAGTTTGATTGCAGGCAGAGCCACGTTGCCTTTTCAAACCTGTAATCATTGAAGCTGGGCTGGATCCTTCCGGGGCTGGGGGAAAGTGTGTGTGCTCCAGTATGGCTCTTTGACTGGCTTCCTGCCTCCTCCTGTGGTCTCCTCACTGGTGCTCTTCCCTCTAATCCAACTTTGTGTGTGTGTGTGTGTGTGTGTGTGTGTGTGTGTTTGTTTGAGAGAGAGTGAGTGAGAGAGAGGGAAGGGGGTAGGAGAGATAGTCCATCCAACTTGTGTGTGTGTGTGTGTGCGTGTGCACGTGTGTGTTTGAGTGAGGGGGGAGGGAGAGAGGGAGGAAGGAGGCGAAGGGAGAAGAAGAAGAAAAAGAAAGAAGGAAGCTTCTTTCATAAAGGAGAAAAACAAATGCTGTCGCTTTAAATCGGAACTGAGCATGCCTGGCTGTGGAATTCTGGGAGTTGAAGTCCACAAGTCTAAAAAAGTTTGAAACCCACCACTGTGTCAGTGCCTCACCAGCCATAAACCTCACCGCCCGTCACTGGATCCTTGTGGAGATTTTAAAAGAAACGTGACCCTTTAAAACAGCTCTGATTTTGCAGAAGAATGGTTCTTGATGAGTAACAGTGTCTGTGTGGGTTTGTGTGTGTGTGTGCGTTGTTATTTTCCTCTCTCACACATACATCAACCCCTTCACCAGAGCTAAAATGGTGTGACACTTTTTTGAGGCTCTGGAGGAAAATTCCTATTCTAAATATTTTGGAAAATGTTCTTAAAAATAGTATTTATCACTACAGAGAGACATAGATGACCTTTTCTAACTATACATTAAAAAAAAAACCACCAGTGATGGCAAACCTTTTAGACAGCAAGTGCCCAAATTGTACGCGCATGCCCAAACAGAAAGATGTGTGTGCAGAGATGTGCATGCATGCACATGCATGGACATGCGCATATGCGCAGCAGAGACCCGAAGACCCGCTGGCTGGCAGGAGGTGGGGCATCCCAACACCAGCAGCACGGCAAAAGGTAAGATCTTTTTCTTTCGTGAGCTTCTGTTTCATCGTTTGCAGGGAAACAGAAGCTCACAAAAGAAACGCCACAGGGATCTGACCTGGGACGATGGCGCATATGCCAGCAGAGAAGACTCTGTATGCCCCCTCTGGCACGCGTGCTATAGGTTCGCCATCATGGCTCTATACAGTTAAATAGTACTGTACAGTTCAAAATCAACCTATACGAAAAGTATTTAATGTAATAATGTCTCTTGAACCTAAACTTCCAGCCTTCCTTAATGGATTTAAAACACTTTTTTCTTTTTAATTTTGTGGGGGCTATTATTATAATATGGCTTGGACTGACCTCTACTGCAAACAGCTGCCATAGACAGAATTGGCTGTTCATAAAATGGCTGCTATGAAGGATGTGCCTAGTCACAATATAAGCAGGGAAGTGCCACCTCCCCACAACTTAGCTTTTCCTTTGCCCGAACAGATGGGCCTGTTTCCAAATAAAGTGCCGGTCTCTAGCTTCTGTTTGATTTTCTAATAATGAATGCCTGTATGGTTCATGAGGGGCCTAGAGGCATTCTTGTAAATGAAAATACTGCTGGACTCTGATTATTTGATATATGGCATGCCAATGTGCGTATGTGTTTGGTTTTTTACAAAGAATGTGATAGGCAACAAAGGAAGTGTCATTAGGGGTATTGCTTTTCCTGGGAACTACACAAGGGCTGTGAAAAATAGACATTCTTCTATGGTTCCTTTTAGTTTTCGAAATACTGCAGTGAAGAAAAAAATAAAAGCAAGAAAACAAATGTTACTGCATTAGTTTAAATTGGAGATTAATTTGAGAAGTTCACTGTGCAAAGCCAATTCAATTTCATTTTGGCTATATTACCCTGTGCTTAGAGGTTCATGGTATTTTCTCAGATCAATTTTCCATCTTTCACTGTTGTGCAGTACTTGGACAGCTTGTTGATAACAAATGACTTTTTTTTTCCTTCTGCTGTAAAATTCCCTTTTGAATAGCAACATTGGATATTGCTTTCCACAGCAGAACAGGGAATTTGTAGGTATCAGTATGTCAGAAGATATATAATAGGTAGTTTCTGTTTTAAGTGGAACTATATATTTTTTGCTATTTTTAAAAGTTGAAAGAATCATCCTACCCAGAAATAACAGTTTGTTAAAAATTATGTACAGTATGTATACATAGTCATCATGCCATCCCATTCAAGGTAAGCAATGTTATACAAAATGAAAAAAAAAGTAGTAAGCTAGAGGAAATCAAGACTTTGCTTCAGCCATGTCTATTCTATGTTCCATACTATCTATGGAGATTCTCAATCAGCCAGGTGACGGTTGTCCCATAGGTGCTGTTCAAAAGGCAACTGAACTTTCTTGAGTTTTTTTTCCCCTTGAAAATGTTTTACTTCTCCTCCAAGAAACTTCTTCAGTTCTGTGCTTCAGAGAACTGAGGAAGCTTCTTGGATGAGAAGCGAAATGTTTTCAAGGGGGGAAAAACCCAAGAAAGTTCACTTGCCTTCTGCATCATAGTGAAGGCAATAGTATATTGTGGTTGGGGTTTTTTTGTTTAAATTTTTCACCCTTCTCTTCTGAAGGCTCTCAGCATCTCTTTGCTGAGTCTTCCTCTCTGTTTGCATTGTCTTCTCCTAAGGCAGATAATACTTTGGCCACCTAATGAGAAGAAAGGACTCACTGGAGAAGAGCCTAATGCTGAGAAAGATTGAGGGCAAAAGAAGAAGGGGACAACAGAGAATGAAGTGGCTGGATGAAGTCACCGAAGCAGTCGGCGTGAGCTTAAATGGATTCCTGAGGATGGTAGAGGACAGGAAGGCCTGGAGGAACATTGTCCATGGAGTCGCAATGGGTTGGACACGACTTTGCAACTAATAACAAATGCCAGATAATATGCTTCTTCATAGTTCTGTTTTGCAATTTGATTTTCATTCACTTTCCATAAACCAAACAATTTCAATGTCCTTCTTTCCAACAGATAAGTTTCTTTTCTGTTCAATACATTTATTCTTCACCATAAATCTTCTTGTTTTACTACATAAACAAGAAACTGCTATATTACTACTTAACTAACGCTCAGAGCATTGAGCTTAGTTTCATGTTTCAATGGAAATATCCAATCCTTACTTCCACGTCACAAGGTCAGCAGAATTATTTCATCTTTATTCAGTTACACTTTCAACACCTGTAGCCTTTAGACTTTTCAATATTCTTATAGCATTTATGACTTTTTTCATATATATATTTTTCTTAGACACTAACCTTTATAGCTTTCTTTTCCATTTCATTTTTCAGTATATCACTGTAACCTCCATACAAATCTTTAAAATACTCCTAGTATTTCATCACTTCAGCTTCATACAAAATCTTTTAATCACTTTTATTTTTATTAACCCTGCTGGAGGCACTTTATTTAGTTGTCTTCACTCATTTTCAAAACAGTTTTTTTATTTCCATCAAAAACTATTTTTCCTTTTCATACACATCATGCAATATATTTCTTCATCCCAAATTTTGCAATTTTGTATGCTACATTTGTGTTCTTTCACTTCAGAATTCCACCAAGCATCTTCTTTTTTTAAAAAAATCTGTTAGCATAACTCCTTTGCTGCCCCAAAGCCAGTCTATTTCACTGCTGAATTGTGACTTCTTGAACATCTGCCATCTCCTTTTCAAAGTAGAGCTCCAGTCTATGTTGGGTGATCCTAAGAATTTGCTAGTTTGTGAAATTAAAGCTATTGTACAATGATTTGCATATTCTGTTAAATGCCTTTCTTTGGTATTGATATGTAGGCTGATCTTCTTTCAATTTGTTTGCCAATGTGTCCTTCAGACTTGTTGGAATAATTTGGTTAAACATTTTATTAATTTTTCCAATTTACATAAATATTTCACCATTTCCTGTAGCTTTCTGATAGGATAATGACTGGTCATTATTATCACCATTTGATTTAATGTCACTTTCTAAGATTAGAGATTGTTGGAATTTTATCTACAATATCTTAGATTTTGAAAACTCTACCTTACAGAATTTCCATAATTTGTTCAGATATCCAGTTTGCTTTCTTCTGTTTCTTGATCCTTGGCAATTTTCTTTCACATTCATCCTTAACAACTTAGTTGATCTTGTTACATAGTTGCTGTGGCCCCTGATAAATGAGGTTCAAAACTTCAAACTAATTCCTAATGTTTAATATATGCACAAGATCGTAATGTGAAAACTTGTTTTGTTCTTCCACTTCAGCTTGGGTTGGAACTTGCACATTGGCAGTTCATTATTTCCACACTCAGCCCCAGGCATTTCTTTATCTTATGTATCTACTTATTTTATTTATTGATCAAATTAATATCGCTGCCTAACTCACTATAACCAATTCTGGGTAATGCACAAAAATCAGACAAAAACAACAAATGTAAAAACAAGAGTATAAAGCATAAAGATTCATATTAATACATATACAAAGATACACATCATATGGAAAGACAGGATGGAAATGCCCATTTCAACAATGGAGACATCTAAGTTTCTGTTTGCCTGGGAACCCCAAGGGTTGATAATATGGACAAGTTTTGAGGGCCTTTTGGAATATCAAAGAAATATCAAACAATATCTTTGCTGTTATACTAAGCTCTTCCACTTTCAAGCCCTATTAATAATCACTCATGCCCTAATCATTGACTACTGCAATGCACCCTACATGGGGCTGCCCCTGAAAAGTATCCAGAAGCTTCCATTGATTCAAAATTTGTCATCCCATGTGGCTTTCTGCAAGTCTAGATTTGCACATATGTCATTTCTCTTCCAGAAGCTGCATTGGTTGTTGATTTGCTTCTGGGTCGAATTCAAGGTGCTGGTGTCACCTTTAAAGTCTTACATGAACGTTGGATCAGATTATTTGAAGGACCATGTATTCCCAGTTATATCTCCCTGATCCACCAGAGCAGGAGACAGAGGATGTTATGGGCCCCTTCTTCTAAGGAGGTCCATCTAGTGGGGCAAAGAAGAAGGGCGTTCTCTATGGTAGCTGCCTCTCTGTGGAACATCATCCCTGCAGAAGTAAGATTGGAGCTCAAACTTGACACTCTTTTAAAAGGTTCGAGAAAGATGGTTTTGCAGTGGCCTGGGACCCCAGGGAGACATGAAGCCCATCAAGTTGTTGGTTTGATTGTTTTGCCATGGGGCAGAAATTTATTGCATTTTGCATGATGTTTTATGGAAGCCTCCCAGAGTTACCATAAGTGAGTTTGATGGCTATTTAAATTTGCTTAATAAAAAAAAAATTATACAGTCAACTTGAGTGATGTGTATTCCATCTGAAATATATATATAGGCAGTGTTTTAGTTGATCAAAAAATATGTTGGCAAGGAAGAAAGCATCAAACTGGCAGAAAATGATAAGAATGTTCTGTTTCTAGGCCATATATAATTCAGCTAAATTTTTCCTTATTATTTCCAATCCCCAAGCACAAGCAACACATCTTGCTTGCATATTCTGTTAATTTTAGATTGACCATAAAACTCATCAACTTCCTCTTCCTTCTTTTATGTATGGAGCGTAAAGTGTTCCAATAACAGTCACATTAGGGAAAGTCTAATACATTGACTGTATTATATTCTAGTACAGTTTTTGTTATATCCTTCCTATCATAGCAACGTTTCCTTCTTTGCTTTTTTTTGTAACCTGTAGACCTGTTGAGAAGGTGCTCAATTTAAGTCCCCTTCACTGTGCTGATGCCTAAAATGTCAAGGTATAGTTGATTCATTTCATCTTTCACTTTGTTGACCTTTCCTGTATGTTCCCATATGCTTCTTATGTTTCAGGTTCCTAGTGTAATTTTGTCTTTGCAACATCTTTTCCTGAATGACAGTGTGAAGGAGTGAGGTTGTTGTTGTTGTCCGTGCTTTTAAAAATCAATTACTGCCATGCAGAAACAGTTCCCACACCTACTTCCCTCATACATTCAGCCATTACCAAAGAGCTTTACTCATAGGCCTCCAAGATGGTGTTCCAACTCCCTGGCTAATTGAGCTACACCCTGAACAGGTTGACGTCCAGAGGCAACCCCACCCCACCCAGTCTTTTGAGCTTACAAGAGTGAATGGTAAGATAGAGTTGGAAGGGAAGGGAGGTGTGACAGGAAGCAAATAGCCTAAAGACAGTCTCCAACTTAGGACTGGCCACTTAGTCACTGTTTGAAGTTACAATGGACCCCCTCAAAAGGTTCTTAGAATCAGTTCTGAAATTCTGATGGCTGCCCCGCCACATGGTCACACGACTGCATTTCAGATGCTCAGCAACAAGCCCACATTTATGGCTGCTTGCAGCATTTCATGGTCATATGACCACAGTTTACAACATTTTTGCCTTTACTTCTGGTTTTTGGCAAAAATATCCCATAAAGAACAATGGGTTCGCTTAAAGACCACCACATCAAGATCATAAAACAGATTCATCACATGAATTACCTGCTTTACACACCATCATGACTTACTTCCATCATGGGCAGGCTGCATTACAGTCATAAGTTGAAGACTACCTATACAGATGAAAAGTGGAGGTAACATTCAAAGTTTGGCGGCTATTTCCCATCATTCAAGTGTTGGGATCACATTCTGTTCTCTAGTATTCAAACTATTGTTTGTGTTGGCAAACAATAGTTTGAATACTAGAGAACAGTGTTGGAGGAGCTTCCGGCGATGGCGGTCGCCTCCTGAGCTCCTGGGAACGTTATGGAGCTCCCGGCGGAGGAAGGGACTGTGGCCGGCCCTCATTCCATCAGAGGGCCGAGAGTTCGACAGCTCGATCACCCTGGCTTGTTTTGGGCTTGTTTTTGGTCCACCAGGGTGGTCGGGGGAGGTCGGAGGAGAAGGACGAAAGGACGGCAGTAAGCGGAAGGCGGGGGAGAGAAAGCTGGGAAGCAATGGCGGCGGCGCGCAGCGTGAGGATTGCGCTGGCGGAGAGAGAGACACCGGTGAGGAGAACGAGGCTGAGAGCGAGGCTGAGAGCAAGGCTGACAATATCGGAACAGTCGGGAGAGGAAGATGGGGGCGGCGGCGGCGGCGGGGCGAGTGGGAAGAGTGACGCCGCTGCCAGGGACTCCTCTGCAGTTTTTCTATCATCTCCTGGCGGCTCCTATGCCTCTGGGCCGTCCGGCGCCAGCAGAGGACACCGAGTGTTTATTAAGAACTTTGGAGCGCCAGGTGGGGGCCAGGGTGGAGTGTGCCCACCGGACTTTCTGGATGGGAGCCAGGAGTGAGGATGAAGGTACAGGACAATGGTTGGGGGTGGCCTGGAACATCGGAGGCCACCGGAGGCCCTGTCTCAGGGCCATGGATAGGCCAGAGCGGTTACCTAGGCCAAGAACGACTGGGCCAAGAACACCCCCACACCCATTAAGGAACTCACACTCACCTGGGACCACCTTGGATTACCACCCGCCCACCTTTTTTGTCATCTCTGCCATCTCTCACCATTTGGAGACATTCGATCATTTCCCGCCCCCCCCCTCATCCAAGTACTAACTGGACATTGAAGCCTCCTACTTCCTACTGAGACCCCGACCCACTGTCTACTAACTTTCCATCACCAGCACCCTGACCCCACCGGGTTTTTAACAATCTTAACAATCTACTCGAGGTCAGACCTGCTCCGCCTGCGGGAGGCCCCTCTCTCGCAGGCATGGCCCTTGGCTCTCTCAAGGGCCTGCCTTGATGACGGGTTTGTGAACCCCGAGAGGTGGAAGAAACGGAAGCTAAGGGGATTTTTAAGTAAATGTTTTGTATCGTTGTTAGGGGGTTCCAGGGTGGGGGGGTGGGTTAACCAGGCTGGGAGGGGAGCCAGTGCCAGACAAACGGGTGAGTCCAGGAGGGAAGTGAGTGGGGTGGGGTGGGGGGAACAAGTCAGAGGGTTGTTTTATTACAACGGTCGCGGGGAGGGGTGGATGCGAGGACAAGAGAAGATCACAAGGTCGGTTGGGAGACCGTGGCTGCTGGCTACGCCCGGTCGTTTGTACCAACCCCTGCAGTCTAGGTGGCCAGGAACTACAGAGCCAGGGCCTGCGGCTGATGCTTTGCAATGCAAGGTCCGTGACCAACAAGGCCCCCCTCATTAGTGAGTTGATCTCTGAGGGGGAGCTGGACCTTGCAGGGATAACGGAGACCTGGTTGGGCCACGAGGGTGGTTTACCCCTCGTGGAAATGTGCCCACCGGGTTTCCTTGCATTCCATCAGCCCCGGGCCCTGGGTAAGGGTGGTGGGGTGGCGGTAGTTATACGGGAATGTTTAGAGCCGAGGGAGTTCACTGTCCCTCAGATACCCGGGTGTGAGTCCCTAGGTGTGAAATGGGGCCCAGGGAGGCAGTGGGGTCTGCTGATTGTACACTTGGCTCCTCGCTATACATCAGCAGCCCTGCCCGAGCTCCTCGAGCTGATCTCAGAGACGGCAGTTGAGATCCCCAAACTTTTGGTTATGGGGGATTTCAACCTGCCGTCGACGGGAGCAGCATCTGAGGTGGCTCGGGAGTTCATGGCTTCCATGACAGCCATGGACCTGACCCAATTAATTCAGGGCCCCACACACGAAGGCGGCCACACACTGGACCTTGTTTTTGTATCTGAGCAGTGGACGAGTGATCTGGGAATAGGGGACTTAGTTATTACTCCCCTGTCATGGTCAGATCACTCATCTCTCCGGCTGGACTTCCCTGGCGCTACCCCCCACCGCGAGGAGGCGGAGCCAGCATGTCCAAGTTGGTACCGCCCCAGGCACCTGATGGAACCGGATAGGTTCCAGACGGAGCTTGGGCCACTACCTGTAGCCCTGACCCGCTCTCGGTCAGAGGACCTAGTGGCCGCCTGGAATAGGGCGGCGGCTGGGGCCTTGGACCGGGTTGCGCCTTTGCAACCTCTCCTACGGCAGCGACCCACCCGGGCTCCTTGGTATACCGAGGAGCTGAGGGTGATGAAGCGCCATAGAAGATGTCTAGAGAGTAGGTGGAGGTCCTCATGCTCCGAATCTGATCGAACACAGGTAAGAGCCTACTTACGGACCTACCTTGTGGCATTAAGAGCGGCCAAACGTAGACATTGTGCCGCTCTTATTGCGTCCGCTGATAACCGCCCTGCCGCCCTGTTTAGGGTAACCCGCTCCCTCTTATCGCAGAGGACGTGGGAAGCCCCCTTGCAGGGCAGAGCAGAGGAGTTTGGGGAATATCTGCAGGACAAAGTCGCTCAGATCCGGAGCGGATGGGCCCCCTTCAGTGGACCAGGGGAGCCGTCAACAGTGAGTCTTGTGAGTCCAGTCTGGGAGGAGTTTGACTCTGTTGCCCCCGAGGATTTGGACAGGTTACGTGGACGGCTGCGTCCCACCACATGTTCAATGGACCCGTGTCCCTCCTGGCTGGTACTGGCATCCTGGGAGGTGACACGAGGCTGGCTCCTGGGCCTGGTGAACGCCTCGTTGGGCGAGGGATCCTTACCACCTGCCTTGAAAGAGGCAGTGGTGAGGCCCTTACTCAAGAGGCCTTCACTTGACCCGACGGAACTAGCTAATTACCGTCCAGTCTCCAACCTTCCCTTTCTAGCGAAGGTTGTTGAGAATGTGGTGGCGCAGCAATTTCCGCGACACCTTGACGAATCCGAATATCTAGACCCACGCCAGTCCGGCTTCCGACCCGGGCACAGCACGGAAACAGCCTTGGTCGCGTTGGTTGATGATCTCTGGAGGGCCAGAGATAGAGGCTGTTCCTCTATCCTGGTCCTATTAGATCTCTCAGGGGCTTTTGATACCATCGACCATGGTATCTTATTGTGCCGGCTGGAGGGGATGGGAGTTGGAGGCATCGTTTTGCCGTGGTTTGGCTCCTACCTCTCCGACCGGACGCAATGTGTGTTGGCAGGAGGGCAGAGGTCGACCCTGAGGCCACTCACTTGTGGGGTGCCACAGGGGTCGGTCCTCTCGCCCCTTCTGTTCAACGCATATGTGAAGCCACTGGGGGAGATCATCCGTGGTTTTGGGGTTGAGTACCATCTGTACGCTGATGATACCCAGCTGTACATTTCAACCCCAAACCACCCCAACGAGGCTGTCGAAGTGATGTCCCGGTGTTTGGAAGCCGTCGGGGTCTGGATGGGGGACAACAGACTCAAACTCAACCCCTCCAAGACTGAGTGGCTGTGGTTACCGGCATCTCGGTTCAGCCAGTTGACTCCATCACTGGCCATAGGGGGCGAACAATTGCCCCCCGTGGAACGGGCGCTCAATTTGGGCGTCCTCCTAGATGCCCGGCTGTCAATGGACGATCATGTGGCAGCCGTGGCAAGGGGGGCATTCCACCAGGTTCGCCTGGTGCGCCAATTGCGCCCCCTACTGGACCGGGATGCCCTACGCACGGTCACTCACACACTGGTGACGTCTCTCCTGGACTACTGCAATGCTCTCTACATGGGGCTTCCCTTGGGACGCGCCCGAAGACTGCAGCTAGTCCAGAACGCAGCCGCGCGGGCTATCATAGGGAGTACTAGGTACTCCCATGTAACACCTCTCCTGCGCGAGCTGCACTGGCTGCCTGTGGTTTTTCGGGTGCGTTTCAAGGTTTTGATTACCATCTTCAAAGCGCTCCATGGCACAGGACCTAGCTACCTGCGGGATCGCATCCTGCCACACACATCCCTGCGACCAATCCGCTCTCACAGGGAGGGACTTCTCCTGGTGCCGTCCACCAGGCAATGCCAACGGGCGACGCCTAGGAGTAGGGCCTTCTCTGTGATGGGCCCAACCCTCTGGAATGACCTCCCCCCCGACATTAGAACCACCACCGACTTCCGCTCCTTCCCTCAAAAATTGAAGACTCACCTGTTCCGATTAGCTGGCCTGGCACATTCATAACTGCTTCCTCCTGGCAGATATATTTCAACTGGTATTTTAGGGGAATTGTTTTTAAATTTAACTTATGGGATATTTTTAAGGGTTTTTTAAAATTATATTTTAGATACTTTACTTAGATGTGCAGTTCTTTTTAACCTCCTCCATAACTAACTAATTAACTATTTAACTATTTAATTATTTAACTATTCATGTTATGTATTTTTATGTATGGACTGTACACCGCCCCGAGTCCCTTCTGGGAGAGGGGGCGGTCTATAAGCTCAAATAAAGTAAAGTAAAATAAAGTATTGTTTATGTTTTCCAAAATTCACCCCTGATGCTTTCATTATAATATACACTGGTGTGTAAAATGAAACCAACATCAGTTTGCAGATTTCCTCTTTCATATACACCCACAAAAACATACCGTAGATTATAACAATTAATAGTTGCTGACATTTAATCCATTTGGAATTAGAGCTACATATTTATTTCCCTGCATGTATTCATCAGACCTATTCCAAAAGATCATGCCATTCTTATCTACTACAGCCTTCTTTCAATATCTACTACTTTCGTCCATTAATTAATTCAGGGGGTTTTCTATTTACTCATCTTGGATTCCCAGTCAGGTCATCTTTATGCCATAGTCATCACTAGATGCCCCCATAAATATTGATTTCTGTTGGCACTTATGGCTTCAGTCAATTAAAGCTTTCACATAATGCTTTTCAGAAAGATAGAAGAGCAGTAGACTAGAATAACATCCTCAGATATATCCAAGGAACATGCATCAATCACTGCTAATAGTAAAGACAGTATCTGGCATTTTTAGCAATGTTTGATCTAGTATGCGAAAAGGACGACTAAAGCCCAGTTTTATTCAAGCATATTCATACTATTATATATCAGCTAATATTTCTAATCTAGAGACAATCTTGCAAGCCAGCATACTGTTGACCACATCTCAACAATTTATACCAGCATGTATTATAATGACACACATTTGGGATCCCACCAACCACCTAATGTTTTAAAGAATGAGCCACATGGATGCAACTGGGTCAGTTCATTCTCAGTTCAGTCTAGAATTAATGAGAGATGACCAATTCAACCTACTCTAGTATATTAGAGTAAATAAATCTTAACTTTTTGATGTATGTTAATTGGTACTGAAATTACCTGTTTTGTATGCGTGTGTGTGTCTCTGTGTGTGTGTTCAGGACAACAATCACCTTAAAAATATAACATGATCTATGCTAGATCAGACCAAAGATTCATTCTGTTTCCCACCATGGTCAGTAAATTATACTAAGGAAGTCCACAATTAGGCCAGCAATATCCCATTCTGGTGGTTGTTATCCCAAATTGGTATTGAGAAGCAAGTACCTGACTGACACTCTCCTTACCATCAGTAGTGAGTGTTGGATATCACTTGGCTTAACATGTAATAATTGAATCAGTACTGGAAATGGGACAGTGATGCATTTATTAGAGGATAAAATTAGGACTGATTTCTTTATCAAGGAGAAATCAGTCCTAAGAAAGACACAGGCTTAGGATGATGCATTTATCTTTTCTGATCAAAAGTATAACATGTGTAATTTGGAAGAGGTAGGTTTAATTGATATAGTTTTCCTCACCCACCATTGGTCATGACTTGCCTCTTTGGTGTATTGTAGTATTTAAGATCTGTGAATGGAAGCAAGCCTTTGGGTTGTGTTATTTGTCCTGGTGCTTCGGCTACATTATGAGCTAAGAGAATAGAGAGGCAGCAGGCAGGCAGGCAAAAAACACCTTTGACTTCTTATCAGCCGCCGCCGCCTGGGGCTTTGTTGGAATAATTCCTGCTGGTGGAGGGTGGTGGTGGTAAATAAGCATTTCTCAGAGCTTGCAGTAGCTTGACTGTCATTCCCCAAGTCTCATAGGGCCTTGATCTGTCAACAATCCTAAGGGAAGGGTCCTTATGAGTTTTATTTGGATGTTGTTACAAACTTTATGTTACTCACAAGCCACCTTGGAAAGGATTACATTGCAATAAATAAAAATAATGGTTCAATGGCTTTTTTTAAATCCCCTCTTTAAATAGATGGGGATAGAAGGACAGCCTTTCACTCACAAATCTGAGCTCGTCCCAGCATAGCAAACTATCACTTATCACACTGCTGTTACCCCTGCTAATAGCTATGCATCAAGGCCTCAGCATTTCACCACCATCCTCCTCCTTTCAATGTGTTCCTAATGAACAGCAAGGAAACAGTTCGACAAGGGCAGCCATAAAATTAGTGATGTGGTAAAGTTCATGGCTCTGCTCATAAATTTCATTTTCAAAGAGGCGAAGCGTGAGATGAGAGGCCATAAAAGTGGAGAGTCAAAGCTCACATTTGATTGAGGTTTCATCTTTGTTCAGAAGCGCAGGGTGATTCTGTCCACTGGGCAGTTGCCATGGGGATATAACAACAAAAGAGAGTGCGAATATGTGAGTCCCTACCTTGGCACAGTTAAGGGAGCAGGATGCTTGATCATGTTCTATCCATCATAGCCATATGCAGGAGCCCTGGGTTTTGTTTTATTTATACATTCACATCAGTGATATAAAAATGGAAAAGTTCCTCTTCAAAGTGAATACTGCCTTGGGCTGTTAGTTAAAAAGACAGTCAATAAACACTAATAGTTCACGTACTGTAGCTAACAATGCCTTGTTGAGGCAAGTTGTAAGAAACTGAACTATTGAAATATCGCTGAGTTCTTTCGTCCCAAGCCATCTGGCCTAGATATAATGTGGAATTTATGGAGCTACCATGGAAGTAGAGTATTATGCCTACTGATACCGCTACTCAGCTTCAAGAAAGCAGAAATATTCACAGTTCATTTATTTAATCAATTTAAATTTTACTTTAAATCTACTTTTAAATGTAAAAATGATAATAGTGCCAGTTCTTTTTTTACTTTTAGGTACATTTTAATTGAGGCAATAGGGTTTTAATCAATATGAAATGGTTACTATCTATTCAGATTGGAAGCGAAGTGTCTGCATTCCTTTGAGACCTCTAAATCCAGTTTTCCTCTTGTGAAGCAATGGCATTTTTTAGGCAAGTGAGCTTAGAAAAAATTAAACTAAATCCAAAGTAAATATCTTTGTTTGGTAAACAATGGGTTACATAGATAGAAAGATATTTTCTGAAACAATTTTATTTTACCCAACTGCAGAATAAAGCTTTTCATTTGTAAGAAAATGTAATTTGTCCCTAAAGAACTACATGCAACTCAAAAGCTTGTACTATTATTTAAAAAACTTAGCCTGTTTGTAAAACATACATCCTATTTAGATTCTATTTTTTTATCATTTGCCTGCACAATTTAGGATTTGATTATAAAGAAAAACTCTTTCAAAGTAATTCTGTTTGCCTCTTTAAACATGTAGATATAATGTTTTTACTTGCCCATCTTAAGAGTTTATTCCAAAAACTGAGTTATATCTGACTCAGGTCAACTGATCTGCATCATTTGAAAAGACAATATCTGGAAGCAAAGAAATACATAATCATATGAAAATGGTAACAGGATTAAAAAGTTGCAAAATACTGTATGGTACATGCTTACATATTTATATACAGATGGAGAATCTTCAAAATTGGTATTATATGCTCCCAATGATAACAACGGGAAATTATGTGACCTAGTGCATTTTGGACTAACTATGGCATCCAGGTAATTGCTATAGGCAGCCCCAAGTAGGGTGCATTACAATAGTCTAATCAGTTGTTGATAGGTTAGGTCCTCCTGCCCTTCATAGGGTCACAACTGATGTGCTATGGTAACAAGGCCCCCTTAAATATGACTACCATCTGCTGTTTCAGAAAGACTCCTAAATTTCAAGCCTAATCCCTAATGGGTGATACTTACCAATCAAGAAACAATTCTGATAGAGACTGGTTTGATTCCAATTCACTCAATCCAATGATTTTCTTTTGCACTGGTCACCTAGTAATAGCAGAGATATTTGTTGGTTTACTTGTTACAGTTTCAATGAAACTAATAAAGGATCAGATTAAAATTGTGACAGGGAAACAGTTTACTGACAAAATAAAGAAATATACAAGAAAAGAATATAAAGGAAACCCACAGATTGCAGTCTTCCCTATTATTGGCTGGGAGAGTTCATTTGAAGAGATCATTGGCTAATAAGCACTCTGTCATCATTAATTTATGAATAGTCCATCATCCATTTAGAGCCATTAAGTGAATGGATAGTTTCAGGATAAATGAAAATACTTGCTTGCAAGCAGCAAGGAAAGTTGATGAAAGGAAAATATTCAGCAGAAGAGTTTTCTTTACAATACTAATGTTTTGAGAGTTTAAATGGGGGTGTATGAAAGATACCATAGAAACTATGAATATTATGAAAGTATTCCCTACAAAAATCATGCCTACATTGTTTAGATCCCTCACAATACTCTTCTAATCTCATGGCAGTGAAGTATTAATAACATAAATTTTGTTGAATTCAACAATGTATCTAACTAACAATGACCTCAACAAAATAAAAACCATATCATATAATATAATTGTAACAGAAAGAATAATATAGTTGGAAGGGACCTCGTAGGTTGTCCAGTCCAACCTCCTGCTCAACTTTGCATTACCATCACTCTGATTACACACACACACACACACACACACACACACACACACACCTTATCAGAGTGATGGTAATGTTTGCAAAGTTCTTCTTTAATGTATTAATATGCACATAGGAGAATGAGCCTTATGCCGAGCCAAATCCTTGGTCCATCTGGCTTTGCATTATCTAACAGAAATGTATAACTTGAAGTCCCAAAGCTGCATGTAGCCCTTGAAAGTTTTCATTCAAAAGCATAGCCTATATAAAAGTTATGTTAAATTATAATTTGTGACATTACTATTCCTAAATACATGGAAGGTAATTACTGTGATGCCATGTTATTAGTTAAATCGAAAAATAAATGGTATCCATTCAAATTTAAGGGAGCTACCTTCCATCCACCACTTTGTCCTGATCTATCTTCTTTGGGAAGTGGACCCTGAATGCCACTTCTTTGAACTTGAATAGAATTGCAATGATATAGAGGGACTGATAACAATCCTCAGAATTTCAAGTCTGAAGCATTTGCAGCCCTACTATGGATTGACCTTGAGATCTTCTGCATGCGGAAGATGTGCTGTACGACTGACCTATGGCCCCTTCATAGTGTGTGCAAGTTCTAGTGGGTCACTATATATTAGATATGCTTCATGCTCAATTCCCTGGGAAGCTTTTTAGGGTGATTTGTTTTACTATTTGGGTCTGTTTAATAGCAGCTGGTTTCTGCCTGTCATCTGTTATCTCATTAAAATACATAATATTTTTCTTTTAGTGAGTTCAGACCAAAACACAGAGGGAAGAAAATAGTGGATATTGCTGGATTTGATACCTATGTACTTGATCATATTTGCTCTCAAACTGTCTATTCAAACAGTCCAAACACCAGATCCATTTTGTTATTTCACTCTCTTAGAGGTGGCAATATTGGTGGTGGAATATGTTTGTGTCTCTGTTTTCCAGCTGATATAAATTATTTGGCTTGGCTGTGAGTATTTAGAGGGTTGCCAATAAAGCCCTTTATTCAGCATCATAAGAAACAAAACATTATGAGGAACAATGAATTAGTAACGTGTGTGTGTGTAAACTCTGGAATGAAAATTGTAACAAAAAAATTAGGTTCAGTAAAAAAATGCTTAAAAATGTATTTATTACATTTCTTCCTTTGTTTTCATTAGGCCCAAGCAATTATATACATTTTCACCCATATAATTTTCCATTCAATAAAATCTGCATTTCAGAAATGTTAATACTTTTCAGATATGTTAAAGTTCCTACGCTTTTTGTATTCTCACTCAGTGAATTCAGTAAGATTGTAGGCACATTCAGTCCCAACACAAATTCTATTCCAATGTAAATGCAGACTCTTGCCTCAGAGAACTAGGGGAAGAAATGGATACTCCATCTCACATTTACTCTAAGTTCAACTGATATACTTAGCAATTTTAAGGAATATTTGAGTTTACCTTCTTAAATCTGCTTGGCTGGATTGCATCATGAGCTGTGTCTACATCATGAGACATACCCAAATAATGAGTATAATTTTGCAACCTAGAAAACATCTCCCCTCCCAAATTAATTCTAATCCTAAAGTGATAGGATGATAGCTAACTGTTGAAGAAGACTTAGTTTGAGATGTATGCTCTCATACATGTTGCTTTACAGTGAAATGTATGCTCCATATATAAAGCAAGATAGACGAACAACTTTGTCTCATTCTGCATGGTTCAGCAGTTCTTATTCTACTGAAAATGTTACATCCATAGGTATCCTGGTTCCTGATCCTGTATGTGAGCTTTAATTAGTGAAGGTAGATATTTCATGCTATATTTGTCAAGTCTATTTCATCTGGGATATTCTTATTCTTAGCAAACACTTATTGTATTTATGAGCCTTCTTTGACAGATCAAATCAATAAGTTCAGGAAAAAGAAAATGGGATTATGCAATATCAAAAGGAGATTTATAGAAAAAACAAAACCACAGTTTATTCCTGTTTATCTACAAGTCTTTCCTGTTGTTAGCTGTATTTCTACTAATTGGTTGTTTTTCTACTAAGGATGATCAAACATCAATAGCCATTGACTAAATTTAAAAACCTGTGCATAATAATAAATACAAATAATCAACACTACAACTGAGTAAAAACTATTTATTTGTAGTATGAAGACCATATTGTTTTGCATCTTCAGTGCTCACGTATTTTGAATATTTTATGATTAAGGTTAAATATACAGTATATATAACTGACATACCTCAGTAGGGATCAGTGGAAATGAGACCAAGCTTTTGCTAGTGTCACTGGTGTTGCTGTCCATGGTGCTAGTTCTGCTGCAGTTATCTTTCAGGTGTGACTTGAACTCATTCATCTTTATACTAAGGCATCGAAAATAGCTTCCAGTGGTGTTCAACAGTAATAAATGTGACCCAATATATTATGATGTTTGGTCTATGGCTTGGAATTTCCCTCCAGTTCCTTCAAACTTAATTTTCCTTGCACTGGCACTGAGTCCCTTGCACTCTTGGAGCTTAGATTGTTCAGCAAGTATACCTAAGGTGAGGAAAAATATTTAAAAATCAAACTATGTCAAATAGAGAAGCAGGGAATTTTTATAGCATTCCCTTACATAGGCATTCTCTGGTATATCAAGTGTCTGTTGGCATCCAGTTTGACACACTATGACCATTTGGGAAGCACAATAAGCATATCCAGATGACCACAGGTACCTTAAAGGAAGAGCGTGTTGGTGGTTCTATCCTTTTTTATTTTTAAAGCACATGCCCACACACTCTTTATATATTGTATTGTAGTTGTCCTTTGGAGGAGTGATCAGAGTGACGAGTGAGAAGCAGCTTGACAAATAGATTTTGAAAGGGCATTTCAATCAGGTCTAGGCTGGTACACTCCCATGCCTTAAGAGCAGTGAAGACTTGCATAGTGAAGGGCTTTTAAGAACGACAGGGCCAGTTTAGTAAATTCGGTGTATTATAGGCAGCTGGAGTGAAGCTAATATGATCAGGGTAGCTAAAACCAGCGCATGAACATGCTGCTTGTTTCTGAACAAAGTGAGAGCGGTAAAAGGGCCTGCTGAGTGAAATTACAATAATCGAGCCAAATGTTGTGGCCATGTGGATTTATGTCATTTTTACAAGGTCACCACAAAATTCTGCAAATAAGGGCAAAGCCCATGCAAACATCAGACAAGCAAGTGAGTTAGTATGTTGTCTTTTATTCCAATGAGTGATATGGACAAAAGGGAAGAAAGTATTTCCAAAAGTCTGATGATACTGGTTTGTAGGTTCTTCTCTCAAGCAACATTGCATTTAATCCAGGCATGTCCAAAGTCCAGCCCAGGGGCCAATTGCGGCCTGTTTTCAAATTTCAAGCAGCCTGCAGCTTTTCCCCACTGGACTTATTGTTTAGTTTTTCATAAAATACTTCATTTGCATTTAATGTTAATGGTTCAAAGAATGTGAGGATGAATGGTCAGCCCCACACATTTTCACATCACCAAATCTGGCCCTCCTTGCAAAAAGTTTGAACACCCCTGATTTAAACCCATCAAACCACGCACCCTATGGAGGTTTGTGTGTACATCTATGTGTGCAATTGGATCTCCAGATGTGTCTTACCTAATTCCAACTGCATGACCAAATCTCAGGGCAATGAAATCTATAACCAATAATAGCTGGAGACTCAACATAAAAACTAGCTTAAAGTGATTTAATGTGAAAATGATATTTGCTTCTATAAGCACAGTTATTTTATACATGTATATTTCTTTTGCTTATTTATAAGGTTTGGTTAGAGGAAAATGATTCATACGGCAACTAGTTGTAGTTGTGATCTTTTGTACATATAATGAAATCAAAGACAGACTATCAGTTCACTTCATTTGTATCTCTTCCTTTAAAATACATAATGTTTTAAAAGTGCAGAAAGTATGTTTTTGGTGCACTTATAAAATTAATATTATTGTTCCTTAAAAAGCTGATATTATGATCACTTCCAGTTCCTGTAGGTGACAGACGTGTTCTCCGCTGCTTGTCTCCCCGGTGGGCTCCTTTCAGGAGCACAGGGGGCCCTGGAGGGGTCTCCTGCCGCAGGGCGGCTTGCTGGAATCCCCCAGACTCAGCGGCACCCAGCAGGGGTGTTTCCAGCCTCGCCCCAGGAACGAGGGAGCGGAGGGAGAGCATGAAACAGCTGCTGGCTGTCTGCCCTTTCGCCAAATGGGCTCCGGGAGGAAAGAGTTAAGTGAAAGAAGAGCGGCTGAAGTGCCGGTGGGGAGAGATCCGCCCTAACCTCCTTAATCATCGTTAACAGATAAGCAGCAGACTATTGTAAGTTTTTGTTCAATCCATTTGAAACTGAAAGATTAGAGGGGGCTATTTCTTTCTCTTTACCCCCCCCCTCGGACAAAGCGGCATTTGAACTATCTCTCTCTATATCGGAAGGGAGAGAGAATAAAGGCTGACCTGCCACTTGTACTAACTATGTGAGAAAGATTGATATCACAGCTGCAAGAGGTGACTGCTGAGCTGTTTTCTTAAAAGGAAAAAACTTTATGGAACTCCTTGTTCTTCTCCCTGTGAAAGGAAGAACCAAGATGGTGCCCCTCCATCTTCGTCTTTGTACTTATAAATGAAACCTGCCTTTTGAAACTACCTTTGGGGGGAAAAATCTCTGGTAATTGTTTTAATACCCCCTCTGAAGATGCTCTGGACCTCTCCTGTTATGTGGGCTTCCTGATTAATTTTGACTATTTGACTTTTCCTCTTTCTGGTGTACCTCTGTGCCTTGGAACTGTGAAGTTGAATTAACTTTTCACTTTTGGATTTGCCTGCCGCCTTGGACCGGCACAGCTGCACGCTCCTCTGATGCCATTTTATTTGTAAAAGACTTATCATCCCTGAACGCAGATAAATGGGGCCCAAAAAACCACCAACGGGCAAGTCATTCTTGGCTCCTGATTCTGCCACCTCCAGTCCAAGCATGCAGCAGATGAAAATTACTTCATTGTTACAACAAGAAGGGACTGGAGAGAGCTCAAAAGAACTATCTGTTAACCAAATGTTTCAGGAAATTATGAGGGGTCAAAATGAGTTGAAAAAAGAGGTGACAGATCTCAAAGATGAACTCAGAGGTGTACAACATCATATAACAGAAAACAAACAAAGAATTGGGGTGTTGGAGGAGGGGGCAGCTGGATTGGGGGAGGAGGTTAAGGCAGTCCGGAAGGGAAATTTAGAACTGGATTTTTTTTTGACAAAAATAGAACTTGAAAAAATGTCCTTTTTTCTCAGATTCCATGACCTACCAGAGACAGAAAATGATGATCTTAAGGATATTATGAGTACAATTTTAGCAAAATATATTAAGAGAACTAAAGAACAGTTGTGGTGGGATATGGATCTGGTTTACAGGATTAATTCAGCATATGCTAAAACACATAATGTTCCAAGGGAGGTACATGTTAAGTTTAGGAGGACCATGAGGGATGAGGTGCTAGGGACCCAAAGGGAGGGGCCATTAAAATATAAAGATAAAGAAATTACCATTCTTAAGCAAATTCTGAAAAAAATAAGGGAAAAAAGGAGGAAGTATTCCTCCTTATCAAAGAAATTATACAATAAAGGAGTTTGGTTTAGATGGTTGTTGCCAGAGGGAATGTTGATCTTTTGGGAGGGAAACAGAATTAGAATTAATACAGTGGGGGAAGCAGAAGCCTTCATTAAAAAACATAGTTCTCTCCTAGAGGATGAAAATAGGGGAGGTGGTGAAAAAGGTAGTAATGTGCAAGATATGAAGGGTGGGCTGTGGCTCCATCTGGGGACAGGAAGGAGGGAGCAATATCGAAAAGGCTCAGGTCACAAAAATAAATGTATTTGAAATACTATGGTAATTGTTGATACTATGGAAAAGTGACAAAGAAAGAGATGATTGAACATATGGTTGATATAATGTAAAACAAGATTCTGTTTATGCTTATCTTTTATACGTTATTTTTAACATTGTAAAAATTGTGCGATTTGGGGGGATTTCTACCACTAGCACGGGAGCTGCCAAAATTTTCTATGTACCTTTTTTACCTTTCCCTAAAAATGTTTAAAAACCAATAAAATTCTTTTTTTAAAAAAGCTGATATTATTAGTAAAAACTCACAAGGAGATGTGGTGCTGTGATGGTTAAGCCATGCAAAACCTGTTATCTCTCTTTGCCTCACTTTTTCTACTCTAAATGAAACAATTGCTGGTTAAGATCAGGGAAAACATTTTCTGTGATAGCTTGCAATAGAAAAAGTGTGTGACTTCTGAGATGGTGTGCCACTCTGTTTAGCTTCCTTCCTTCTTCCTTACAGCTGACATTGAGCATTGGAAGAAATGGGTCACAAAAAATGATGCGCCAAAGGGAAATGAGTTTAAGTCAACATGATGTAGGAGTTAGGTTACTGAACTCAGCTAATAGACTGGCACTGAGAAAATCAGTCCCCATTTAATTAAGGAATTCATAGATAACCTATCACTAAATCCAACGTATCCCATGACACTGTTGCTGTGAAAATTAAATGGAAATTTTCTTGTATACTGCAATGAATTTCCCAAGCGAAGGTGTACATACATTTTATAATAAACAAAACAGGCAGGAGAGGAACAATTTAGTGCTTACTTCAGGTTTGCTAAGTGGTAGTGAATGGTAATAAAGTAGTGATCCATAGGGGGCCAAAAGATAAAATCACTACAGAAAAGCTTACTGGTTTCACTAAAAGTACTACGATCACATTTTCTTCAACTGTAATTATGGAAAAGGCTCGATTTAAAGTATACTAAGGGTTTCTGACTTTCTGTCAAGTGGGGCACAACCATGACACACACACATACACACACACACACAATTGCTGGAATTGATATCAACTCACCCAATAAATCATGTGATTCTGGTATATGGGAGTTTCTAGTTCCCATTGTCCTTTCATTCTCTAGCTATGTGAAGGAAAGGTTGACAGACTATAGCTTTTATACATTTTTGCCTGATATTGGGTTGTGCTCTTATTGGGTTTTTTTCCCCAACTTTTCCAACTATTTAATCTGAAGAACTAAACGTAACATTTCCTTTACAGATTTTAATGAAATTACGTTTCTGTCTTCCAACCGAGCCTAGTAAAGGGAGCTGACTGACAGAGATAATGAAGTAAGACTTTTCTCACTAGAGTCTATATATTTATAGAGAATAAATCCTTTGGAAGCTAAGGAAAGATAACCGCACTGCTTTGTCAGGTGGTTTCCATTTCTGTTTATTTAAAGACAGCTAATCTGGTCTAATCTATATGTAAAGTAGAAGAGACATGGAGCTAAACACTGGTTTTCTGGATCCTGCATTTCATTGTTTTGTAATCCATTTGAATTTGAGATAAGAAGGCTATTTAGCATAGTTAATCATTTTTCATTGAGAGCATTATGTCAGAAAAGTGACTGGTTACGGGTTAAAAAAATGCAGATAATTATCATTAATTGCCCAAAGTTGATGATGCCGTTTTTTAAAAGAATTGTAGGAAAAAAGACTTCAGACCTGAGAGATAATTTAGGACTTTTCTACACCAATAAATTGAATGTATACTGTAAAAGAAGAGTTGGGACAGAGCAAAATGAGATTATTTATGAAGTGGCTGAACAAATTAGACATAAGAGAGAATATAGTAAATGATAAATGGATGGTAAGAATAAGGTAAATTAGAGCTACCTTTAATACTAGGATAAATGAATATTTAATACCTTTGCAAGATAAAGTGTTAAAAAGAGTTGAAAGCAATCAGTTGTGATTTTTAAAGATTTTTTTAAATCCCATTTTATTGTTTCTTATAAATAACTTAAGGAAATGAACATACCGAATATACCTTCCTCCTCTTCTTTTACTAACGACAATATCCCTGTGAGATGAGTTGGACTGAGATACAATGATGTCCATTATTCATCCAACTGGCTTTCTTGCTTAAGGCAGGACTAGAACTCACAGTCTCCTGGTTTAAAAGCTGGTGCCTTAAACACTATAGTATCCTATTGCGCCGGTTGGAGGGGATGGGAGTCGGAGGCACCGTTTTGCGGTGGTTCGGCTCCTACCTCTCCGACCGGAAGCAATGTGTGTTGACAGGGGGGCAGAGATCGTCCCTGAGGCCACTCACTTGTGGGGTGCCACAGGGGTCGGTCCTCTCGCCTCTCCTGTTCAACGCATATGTGAAGCCGCTGGGTGAGATCATCCGTGGTTTTGGGGTTGAGTACCATCTTTACGCTGATGATACTCAGCTGTATATTTCAACCCCAAACCACCCCAACGAGGCTGTCGAAGTGATGTCCCGGTGTTTGGAAGCCGTCGGGGTCTGGATGGGGGACAACAGACTCAAACTCAACCCCTCCAAGACCGAGTGGCTGTGGTTACCGGCACCTCGGTTCAGCCAGCTGACTCCATCGCTGGCCATAGGGGGCGAACAATTGTCCCCTGTGGAGCGGGCGCACAATTTGGGCGTCCTCCTTGATGCCCGGCTGTCAATGGAGGACCATGTGGCAGCCGTGGCAAGGGGGGCGTTCCACCAGGTTCGCCTGGTGCGCCAATTGCGCCCCCTACTGGACCGGAGTGCCCTGCGCACGGTCACTCATGCGCTGGTGACGTCTCGCCTGGACTACTGCAATGCTCTCTACATGGGGCTTCCCTTGGGACGCATTCGGAGACTGCAGCTAGTTCAGAACGCAGCCGCGCGGGTTATTATGGGAAGTACACGTTACTCCCACGTAACACCTCTCCTGCGCGAGCTGCACTGGCTACCTGTGGCCTTTCGGGTGCGTTTCAAGGTATTGATCACCATCTTTAAAGCGCTCCATGGCAGTGGACCTAGTTACCTGCAGGATCGCATCCTACCACACACGTCCCTGCGACCTATCCGCTCACACAGAGAGGGGCTCCTCCTGGTGCCGTCTGCTAGTCAATGCCAGCGGGCGACACCTAGGAGTAGATCCTTCTCTGTGATGGGCCCAACCCTCTGGAATGACCTCCCCCCAGACATTCGAACTACCACCGACCTCCGTTCCTTCCGGCAAAAGTTAAAGACTCACCTGTTTCAATCAGCTGGCCTGGCACTTTCTTAATTGCACCTCCCAGGGATTTATTTTATTTTAGGGTTTGGGGTTTTAATTGTGATGTTTTAAGATTAGAATTATTTATTTCTTAGTACAGCCTATTTCCCCCTCCAAATGTATCTTAAATGTAGTTTAAATGTATTTAATTATTATGAATGTTTTTATTATTGACTGTACACCGCCCCGAGTCCCTTTTTGGGAGAGGGGCGGTCTAAAAATCTAAGAAATAAATAAATAAATAAATAAAAGTATCTTTGCATCAAACCTGAGTTAAATTCTGTAACTTGTCTATTCAGGTAAGATTCTTACTGAATTTTGTATAACCAAACACATATTTAATCCTGCCATGACACACATTTTGTGGCATATTTTCTGCACAACTCTAATGCTCAACATTTTGTAATGAACTTTTGTGGGAATTAATTGGGTTTAATTATGTGACATTTCATTGACTGAGATTTAAACAAAAGTTATTTATGTACGATTCTCCTTTGTTTTTTATTGAATAATATGTGTGTATTATAAATATACAAATGGATTTGAATTTCTACCATGTAATATGTAATGAAATAGGCAGATATACTCCTATTGAATATCACCACATGGAAAATATACTGTTGCAGACTGTTGGGCAGAAAAGAAATCATTTCAGAAAATTAGCCATGTATTCAGTAGTTACTTTCAAAATTGAAAAGATCACTCACATAATGGCAATCATCACATCCTCTAATATAGTACCAGCATTTGCTAGTTCCTGTGGCATCTGTACAATATTTCCTTATGAAACAAAGTGAATTTTGGTTCTGAATGGAAGCTTTGATGTTGGAGGGGCAGTTAGTCTTTTTACAAATGTAAAACTGTGAATTACCTTCTGATTGCTGTAAAATGTTTTGAAGTAATTTGCAATGAAGTTTTAAAATCAGTAGTAAGACACTAGAATTGAAATAGCTGATATAAAATTATATATATATATATATATATATATATATATATATATATATATATATATATATATATATATATATATATATATATATATATATATATATATATATATATATATATATATATATGTTGTATTTGTACTGATAAATAAATAAAGGGAGACTAGGATAGATCTATTTCGAGCTAATTAGCTCTCATCAGCTAGCCATACCTAATTAGCTCGAAATAGATCTATCCTAGTCTCCCTTTATTTATTTATCAGTACAAATACAACACAAATATAAAAGGCAACATTAAAAATAAAAATATGGTTTTCTGCCTGCATGGTCTTCTGTGATGAAGCCGAAGGACAGAAAGAGGGAGTGTGACCTTCCTCCCATATTTAGGCATACCAGGGGTTGTAACACACACACACACACACACACACACACACATATATATATACCCTTATATATATATATATATATATATGTATGTATGTATGTATGTATGTATGTATGTATGTGTATGTGTATGTGTATGTGTATGTGTATGTGTATGTGTATGTGTATGTGTATGTGTATGTGTATGTGTATGTGTATGTGTATGTATATGTATATGCATATGCATATGTATATGTATAGTCTAGTGCATGGGTCGTCAACCTGGTCCCTACCGCCCACTAGTGGGCGTTTTGGGATTCCAGGTGGGCGGTGGGGATTTCGGAGGTTAAAACCTCCTTTTGTGCGAGTGGGCAGATGAGCGCAAGCGCGTGCACAAGCAAGCACATGGGAAGAGGAAGGGGAGGAGTCAGTGGTGGGTTTCTGCCAGATCGCAGTGGATCGTGCGATCCCATTGGTCAATGAACCCGGAAGTAAGTTCCTGCCCCGCCCCTTTCACTGGACGGTGCTTGCCTGCGCTCCACCAGCTTGGGCGCTACCGGAGAAGTTTCTCTTCTCAGAAATGTCTTCAGTGGAGCGGTGGCAGCCTGCGTCCCTTTCAGGAGCTTCACTGAGGAAACTTCTCTGGTCGCGCCTGAGCTGGTGGAGCGCAGGCAAGCGCCGTCCCATCGCCAGGGAAACAGTGAGTGAGGTGAATCACGTGGTTGCTCAGATCACATGGGCACAGCCCGAGAAGACATTTCTGAGAAGAGAAACTTCTCCGGTCGGGCTGTGCCCGTGTGATCTGAGCAACCATGCGATTCACCTCACTCACTGTTTCCCTGGCGATGGGACAGCGCTTGCCTGCGCTTCACCAGCTCAGGTGCGACTGGAGAAGTTACCTCAGTGAAGCTCCTGAAAGGGATGCAGGCTCAGTCTGCCAGGCTGCCACCGCTCCACTGAAGACATTTCTGAGAAGAGAAACTTCTCCGGTCGCGCCTGAGCTGGTGAAGTGCTAGAAGGGGGTGGGGGGGAGGAGCAGAAAAGACAAAAAGGAGAATGAAAGGGAGAAAGAGGAGGTGGGGGATAGTGGGATCCTTGCTGCTTTCTGAGCTTGGTGGTTTTCTTACAGACATTTCATTACCAAACTAGGTAACATCATCAGTGCTAGAAGGGGGTGGGGTGGGGAAGGAGCAGAAAAGACAAAAAGGAGAATGAAAGGGAGAAAGAGGAGGTGGGGGATAGTGGGATCTTTGCTGCTTTCTGAGCTTGGTGGTTTTCTTACAGACATTTCATTACCAAACTAGGTAACATCATCACTGCTAGAAGGGAGTGGGGTTGTGGGGAAAGGAGGAGGAGGAGAAGTCGAGTAGAAACTGATAGCAGGGACAGGCAGAAGCGGAGCAGAGCAGTTGCAAAATAGGAGAAAGAAAAGGCAGGAGAGAATTGTTGTTGGCTAATAATAATAAGTGGGCTAACTAGTTCAGCCTTACTTTTGTACATAGCCCTAAGGAAGATAAAAAAGGAGATAAAAAGGAAAAGCACCAAAAGAGGAGACCTTCATTTGTTCTTTATGAAAATCTAACCAGATATCAAATATTTAGTCTCGCAGCATCAGCCTCAAAGATCTCATTAATCACTAGTAAAGCTAATTTCAATTTACTTTATTGTTTTCTAATTAAACTTTATAAAGTTAAAAACATTATAAACATGCATAAAGTAGAAATAAAAAGATAAATGTATGTACATTTCTTTTCTTTTTTTTTAAACACCCTCCTTTCTAAAAAATATTCCGCACTTGCGCAAAAACTGGTGGGCGGTAAGGAAATTTTTCCATCAAGAAAGATCCATTAGTGGGCGGTAGGTAGAAAAAGGTTGACTACCACTGGTCTAGTGTTATTATTCTCATAGGAAAGATGAGGGTAAAATAGGTTTTCTGTGGGATTATAATTTTGAAACGCCTAACAAATTAAATTAAACTGAAAGTGTATAAGAAAGAACACTTGAAATAAAAGTTTGTAAGGGGAGATAGCTTTATTTCTACCAGTTCATAATCCAAACTCGGCACAATCCTCTTAGTAAACCTAATCATATTCAATTTCAAAAAGGACTGAAGATAGGCATTTGGCCCTTACCCTAATCTTTATGCATGAGATGCTGTTTTATAAAAGTCAGAGTCTAAAGTTGTCTTTCATGCTTCCAGCTAAACTCCTGGAAGTTAGGAAGAACAGTGTGTATGATTGAATATAGAGTTCATTCTATACTCACATTGCACCTTCTTCACATTCAACTGAAGGTCTGAATAGTGACCATATCTTTTCCTCTCATCTCCTCGCTTTAAACCAATTGGTTCATTTCATGAAATCCTTGGGATCCTGCGGCTAGGAGCAGAAGAGCATCGAATAGCTATTTAACCCCTTCATATCATTTGCTCATCATTAACTCCAACCTCGTCCCCGCCCTCAAATCTCAGATTAGAAAGGAAAGATTTAGGAAAGAAATAATTTCTCCCTTTCCCTCCCTCTCTCTCACCCCCTCTCCCCCCAACCCATTTTCCCCTCAAACTCAGTGTTTCCTGAGGCTGCTTTTCATTAGAAAAAAATGAGGAAAAGAGGCTTGAAGGACCATGTTGCCTTTAATTTGGTCTTGATTCTGCTAGAACCGAATGTATTTATTTTAAAACATACTAATTTGATCCAGCTAACAATAAAACTTATATTATATTCTGAAGAAAGATGGAACATTCAAATAGTTCAATAGGCCTTCATGGTTGGTTACCTGTGGCTATTGAATATCTGAAGGAAACCAATATTCTCTTAAGTTCTCTTCAGAATTACTTCTTTACAATATTGTTAGTTTATCTCTTTGGTTCTTTGCAAAAGGTTCCCAATCAAGTTTTTCTGCATGCTGCAGATTTTGCCATTTTCTGGCTTTAAAATAGATCTCAATATCACAGACAAAACACAATATTTCTTTGTTTTTTGTTTCTTTGTTTATTTATTTATGTTTGTTCCTCCCAAATAATTTGTGTTGATATATCAGTATTTGAATGGGTATTGTTTTTGTTCCTAGGGATCTTGCTTCCTTAATTTTTCAAATCCATTTTTCTTTTTAATCTATCCCTCTAAAGCTATATTTATGATTCCAATCTACAATAAGATCAGTAGTTTTTGATTAAATTTATTATTACATTTATATCCCCTACTGAGCCACAGTGGCACAGTGGTTAGAGTGCAGTACTGCAGGCTACTTCTGCTGAATGCCAGCTGCCTGCAATTTGGCAGTTCGAATCTCGCAAGGCTCAAGGTCGACTCAGCCTTTCATCCTTCCAAGGTGGGTAAAATGAAGACCCAAATTGTTGGGGGCAGTATGCTGTCTTGGTAAACCACTTAGAGAGGGCTGTAAATCACTGTAAGTCTAAGTGCTATTGCTTTTGTTATTTTCATTTTGCAAATGTCCCTTTAACTTGTATGACTTATGGCAGGGGTGTCCAAACTTGGGAACTTTAAGACTTGTGAACTTCAACTTCCCCCGCTGGCTGGGGAATTCTGGGAGTTGAAGTCCACAAGTCTTAAAGTTCCCAAGTTTGGATACCCCTGACTTATGGTGATGTACTGCTTCCTCCTCCTCCTATTTTTCCCACAACAACCTTTTGAAATGGGCTGAGCTAAGCGAGAGAGACTGGCCCAAGTTCACCAGCCAGTTTTGTGCTCAAGAGAGGTTTAGAACTCATTGTGTCCCAATATCTCAAAACTGAAAAGAAGAAAAGAAGAATTTGCCACATTAAAAGTTTGCTTTAAAATAACAACATATAAAGTAATTTGCAAAAAAACACAGTCTTATTTTAAATGTTAAAAGATGTGAAAGTATACCCTAGGAATGATTAAAATTAAAAAAACCGAAGAAAAACAAGCCCACAAGAACAAAAACTAAAATAACAGCCACGTTGGCATATCAAACAGGAAATCTCCACTAGCTAATGCTTTCTTTAGATCAATTTAAACTTTAAATTTTAATACCTGATTATAATTATTTTGTACCTGTTCAGTTGCCCTAAGAATGATACTCCAGTCAGAGAAATCCCAAATGGTGAACGGTATTAAAATTTCAGTCACATAGAGGTAACCAAAAACTGACAGTATGAAACCTCTGTCTTAGGCTGGGAAAAATAATCATTTTCTCCCACTCCAGGCGTTGAAGATGGATTGAAATAATAATCAGTACTCCTGGTGTGTATGAACATCGAATTTTAGTTTATAGCAAACAGGTTTTATAAGTTTGCTTATAAACATGACAAATATGTAAGGATGGATAGGGACTAGATAATCTTTGCGATCCCTTTCAATGCTTTTATCTTAGTATTGAAACATATTCTGTTTATACATAATTAATCTTACAAGTGTTGTATGTTATGTGAACATAATAAACCAGTGAAACTACGTTTAGGGTTTAGTGGATTGTGCAAACCTAGCTTGCAAGTATACCGATCATTCAGGAAAAGGGGATTCTGTGCCGTCCAAAAATCTACTAAAGTGTGTGATTTTATAATAACAAATATGAAATATTTATGCAAATTATGTCAGTTTATACAATAAATGTAAATTACCTTTTTATGCCAGTAAAAAGATACCATTGTTAGTGTGTTATTCGGTGAGGATGATTTCTGGATCCAGATTTTGTCTGTTAAATCCAAAATTGGCTAACTGAGGTCCATTCAACAAAGGTCAGACTAAATATGATAAAATATTAAGAAATGGATTCATAGAGCCTTGCTTGGACTAAAGGTACAGTACTGTGCAAAAGTGTTGGCAGTTATGCAGAAATGCTGTATATTAAGAATGCTTTCAGAAATGAAAGTGTTAATAATTTATTTATTTTTTCAATTAACAAAATGGAAAGTAAATGAACGGAAGAGAAATCCAAATCAAATCAATGTTTGGTGTGATCACCCTTTGCCTTCAAAACAGCATCAATTCTTACACATGCACACTTGCACAAAGCCAGGGATTTTGTAGGATTAGAGTCAGGTGTATGATTAACCAATTATACCAAGCAGGTGCTAATGATAATCAATTACATATGTAGGATGAAACAGAGTAATTAATTGAAATAGAAACAATTGTGTAGGAGCCTTAAAGAACAGCTAAAGTCTCTGTTACTGCCAGTTCGCTTGTGCGCGCGCTGGATGCGCACTGTGCACTGTGCATTGAAGCGCATGCACACTTCAATGGAAATTGTTCTGCATGCACAGAACTAAAAAAAATGGTGGTAGTTATGGCGGTGACTGGGGAACCGGTTCGAAGGTTGCTGCTGGTTTTGCGACTCAGGCCGGCATACCACTACCGATTCGGCCAAACCAGGCCAAACCGGTAGGGAACCACCTCTGGTGTGCAGCATCAAAAACAAGGCTAAATAGACAGCATAGCACCGGGGCAGGTGGACTGGCCCACTCACAAGTCACAACTACCGGTTTACCTGCAACTACTGGTTCACCTGAAGCCACTTCCGGTTTGCTCATAGGGTCATTTTTCTGTCTTCCGGAGCCTTCAGGGAAGCCTCCTGAGGGTGCCTGAATGCTCCGGAGGGCTAAAATCGGCCCTACAAGCAACCTAGAAGTGACTTCCGGTTTGCTCGTAGGGTTGTTTTTTGCCCTCTGGAGGCTTCAGGGAAGCTCCTGAAGCCTCCAGAGGGCCTCTGGGGGGAGGGTCAGGGAAAGCTGTTTTCTCCCTCCCGAGGCTCCTATAAAGCCTCTAGAGCCTGGGGAGGGCAAAAATGGCTTTTAAAAAGGCTAAATTCAGCTTGCCAGTGCGCACATGCGTGCTGGCCAGCTGACAGGGCAACGCCTCGCGTGCCCTGACAAATGGCTCCGTGTGCCACCTCTGGCATGCGTGCCATAGGTTCGCCATCCTGGGCCTAGGGCATTCAGGAGGATTCCCTCCTTCTCCCTGTTTCCATACTCCCTGTTTCCATACTTCCATAATCAACAGAATTGTCAGGGAAACATTTTCAACATGGCTGTTGGGGTTGCAGACTTGGGAAATTCAAATCAGACCTCATGGTGTACACAGCCCTGTGTTTTGCTGTTCTGCTCTGCATAATTATCATGTTGGAAGAAATGTCCATCTGGGTTCAGTTCCAAATGGGGAGAAAGACACTGGAAACATGGAGGCTATTTGGAAAGATGGTTTAATGGTGGACAGGGCCACATGGTTTGAGCACATGGGTAAGGAAGATTTATACCCTCTCTTGGGCCCTGCCTTGGAGCTTCTTGTTTCTGTATAAGAATTGTATTCTGATTGGTTGTCAGACTCCCATGGGGCCATGCAGGGATAACTTTATGTCTTGAGTTCCAGGCTTGGTTGAATCTTGCTGGGTGATGTAATAAAGGGGCTTTGGGCAATTCCTATTATGGCTTAATGACTTTGTCCAGCTTTGGATCTTGAGTGAGGGCTAATCCTATTACCCTGGAGCTGAAGTTCTCTTGTAGATAAGATAGTCCAGTCTTTTGTCTTGTAGATAGGTTGGCACCAATCTTTCTGGGGCTATTAACAAAAGTGGGGCCTGCTTTCCAAGAGCATGTTTCTCCTTTTCTCATCCAGGGATGAGAAATATTTCCTAGAGTAATTAATATTTCCTAGAGTATTTCATTCTTCTAGGAGAAGGGTGGGTGCTAACTTTCTACAATCAAATGGGTCTGCAATCCAAGAGGTCCCAAAATGTTGATGTGGCTATGAAAAAAGGCCTTAATGGCAGCCGGCTGTGCTTCCAAGAAATATTTGTAAGGTTGTAAGAACCTCTACCCTATTCCTAACTCTTTACTTTTGTTTCTTTTCTGCTGAGTCAAAGACAAGGGGAAAGAAAATAAGAGGAAGAAGGCATGTGAATGATTTAGACTCTAAAGGTGGGTTGCATATATTTCCAGAGTATATAAGTCACACTTTAAAAGAAATACATAATTTTCTCTTGGGTAACAAGAGGTAACATCTGTCTTGCCTGCAGATTTCTCAGCATGATTATCACTAGCAGGATAATAGACTGCCTGCTTTGCTGGCAATATGAATCCCAACAGGCAAACCTGACATACAGTACATGCTGTAGAATTGCAGAATATTAACTACATTCTGAGAAAAAGGGATAAGACGCAGAGATTACAGCATTATAATTTTATCATTATTCTTACAATTCTTAGCTATCACTTGGTCACAAGATTTCAGATAGGACAGCTGAAACTAAAGGGCCTGTAATTTAATTAATTAATTATCTTATTTATATGCTGCCCATCTCAACAAGTGACTCTGGGTAGTGAACAGAATTAAAATAAGACAAAACAATTAGAAACATTACAGAAATACCAAGTAGCTGAGAAACATCAAACCCAAATCACTAATGCAACCAAGAAGTAAGTCCCTGCACACACACACCAGGCCCAGGCACAGAACCAGGTTTATTAGGGTTAGAGTACAGAATTATTCTGAATTCTACTCTCTGGGATCAATGGTTATTTCTAGTTTCAAGCTTTACAAAATATTTTCCAATGATGTATTATATTGGCACCCTTGCTTAAACCTGAACTCTTCCAGAGGGCCTTTGAAAATTGTTTCGTAATTTTTAATTTGCATTTGGTAAATTATGATTGTGCATCTGTATCAATATTTTCCCTAGCATTTCATATTATATGAGGGGTGGGGGTTGAATAGGGGCATAATTTATTATTGTGGACATTTTATTATAATATATAGTTATTGTTGTAGGCTACCAGGACTTTGGAAAGTTTCATTGGAATGTTTCATTGGAATACAAATTTAATAAACAAACAAATAAGAATTTGACCCAGATATCTTATTGCTGCCATGAAAATCTGTATTCCTTTCAGCATTCTGGTGAAGAAAATTCCAACATTTCAACTTGTTTTTCTTTTCTCTTCTTTCTTTCTTTCTTTCTTTTTTTTTTCTTTTTTTTCTTTTTTTTTCTTTCTTTCTTTTTCTTTCTTTCTTTCTTTCGAAGGACCTCTGGGTTTTTTCCCACATAAAAAGTTATGCCCTAGAAAATTATTATGTATTGTCACAAAAATTTCAGTCTTTATATTACTTTAATATTTGATCAGAACATGTTGTCATTTATATGGTATGATGGATAAACCTGCTGACAATATACAGCAAACATTACACAGAAATTTGATGTAATTTAGAATGAAGATACTCTTCGAATCTGTATTATTAAAAAGGAGGCTATGGCATATAGGGCTTGCCATATGCTATTGAACTGTAATTCCATCAGCCTTTAACACTGATTAAGATGTTGCACTATCTATTTCATCTTAGACTCTTCAGAAGGACTGAAGATCAATTCAAATAATGTCATGCCATGAATATGGTTGATGGCTGTGCTAGCTAAGAATGATGAGAAATCTAACACAAATGTATGTAAGAAGATTAGAGATAGCAGCTGTAATATGCATTCAGTTATTAGGAGAATGACATGCTACCCTATTGTACCCAGTGACAATAGGATATAATCCTTTGCCTTTAAGTTTTCAGCAGCTTATTAATCAATTGGGCTTGCTACAATTGTTGATTAGCTATGGTCATGACAGAGGCTAGATTTTTTTTCCTTTTGTAGAAAGAGGAATCCACTTTGTTTTATAGTGACTAGCATTCAACAACTTTGGGGGGCACTGCTGCCATTTCCCTTTGGACACAATTTTAAGCATAATTTCTTTCCATTCATTTCCTGTTCTCACACAGCATATCCAGTCTCATCTTGGCTACCACTTATCTCATTAAATAAGCAGATATTTCACCATCCTCCCTCCCCCCCCCCCCATTCTCTCTGCACAATGCAGTGCAGAGAAAGTTGCTTGTGAAGCTTCCTATTGCTTGAGGAAGTGGGAGCTCCAAACAAAGTATTGAGCAGACTGAAAAGAATGTTGTTTGTCTGATTCTTTTCCATAATTTGTTTTGGTAGTCACTGAGAGGAACCAATTAAAAAGGGCTCTGAAGCTGCCTTGCTTTGAACATCGGTTATGTACTTGGCTCATTTCAGAGGCAGCTCTGTTCTGATATTTACTGTGTCTAAGCATTGGGCATCAGTTCATAAGCCTCTGTTTATATATTTAATATATATAAAGCTCCATTCTTAAGATGAAAAAAGAATCCTAGAAAAATACTTTTCTACTCTTCTCATCTTTCCTACTACCTTCTCCTATTGGTATCTTATGATTTATCACTTGTTGTTTGTATCTTTTGATTTATGATCTATGACTTACCAACTTGTTTTTGTATGTACACTGAGAGCTTATGCACTGGAGATAAATTCCTTGTGTATCCAATCACACTTGGCCAAAAAAAGAATATTCCTATTCCCACAAAAGCTGAAGTTCTGAGATAAATTGTTTGAAATTCAGTTGAGTTCAAGAGGAACAGAGACAATTGTTTTTTCAGCCTCCAATATGACCTCAGATAATCCACATTATATGGCATTGTAATGCTGTGATGGTCATAAAGAGTTATTATTGGCTCCAGTTCAATTGTCAGAAGTTATATATATTGTATTTCATTGCTACTTAACTCCAGTCATTCTCTTTTTTCTTTATAGTTTCATGGGTGCCAGATAAATAAGAAATTACATTTTATCCATCTCATAATACATGAAAATTATGCCAACCTTTCACAATTTGATACTTTACATAGATGTCAGATCATAACTCCTAACATCTCTCATCAGGACAGAAAGAATTAGGCTGAAAGAGGCTGCCTAAATGTCATTATACAATGTATTAATCTTTACAGTATCACAATATTCTTTCTTTTTAATATAATGTATTAAAATGAGGGAAATGGACAGTTTAGAAATATAAAATACTAATAAATAGATAAACTGTTCAGTGACTTGCAGGAACATAAATAGAAGCAAAAGCAATTACAATCTCAAAACATATCTGAAAAGGAATTATTATTAAAAGTTAAGCATTACAAAACAATGAAGTACCCAACATATTTCAACTGGTGAGATGCCTTTTCAAAGTAACCCATTTCAACATAATTTAATCTTCTGAAAGAGTAGAACCTTCATCCTGTCACTCTAAAGCAGGGTGTCAAACTTGATTTCATTGAGGACCATATCAAGGTTGTGTTTGACCTTGGGTGGCTGGAGTGGGTGTGGCTAGGGGGAATGGCCAGCATGATGTCACTCGTGTCAGGGGTACCTGTGGGGGCCTTAGAGCTCTGCCAGCAAATACAGGTTCCTGGGCCCCATTTTCAGCTGTGACGGCCTCCTGCAGCCCTCTGCCAGTGAAAACAGAGCTTGGAGGGGCCGCGGTCAGAGGGGCTGTTGTGGCCAAAAAAGCCTGGAACAGCTGCCACGCTCCTTCCCCAGCTCCATTTTCATTGGCAGAGGCACCGCAAGCCGGTCCTTTGTTGTTCTGAGGACGGCCCCATGAGCCAGATCTAAGCACCCCAGGAGTTTGACACCCCTGCTCTAAAGGATGTTTTTTTCCAGCTATGTATTGGACATTTTACAGCTTCAGAAGGACTATACTTTGATAAGGATTCATTTACCAGAACCATTCAAATATTAAACCATTTTGTTTCTAATGCAATTACACAAGAGCTCTGATTACACTATGCTTGATTAAAACTGACACCAGCTCTCAAGAGTTACAGTACTGATACAAGTTACACATTTTACTTCTAACTGGTCTTCAATTATAGTATCCCTATAGGGTAATAGTTATCTTTTTCTAACCTCTATAAGCTGCTTCCCCCCCCCCCCCCCCAGGAAGCCAGTAGTGAGATCCAACATTTAGATTTACAGTGTGCTTCTTTTGGCTACCCAGCCTAAGATAGTGAACACACTTTAAAGTCCCAGATTTAGTGTGGATTATCATTGCTAAAATGCCTCTTTCCCTGCCTTTACAGTTCTAGTTTGGTCCTTGGAAGGTTTATTTACAGATTGGCTTTCCCCAGTCTGGTGTACTCTAGGCATGTTGGACCAGATCCTATAAAGATGGATAGATGGGAAGACCGCTATAGAACACAATGTCAGGTGTGAAGTTTTTCTCTCAGTCCCATTAGGCTGAGGCATTGAGAGCTTTGTAGCTCAAACCTTGAACCACTAACTGGCAAAGTGGTTCTATTGGACATACATACCTTATTTGCATTACAGGCCCAGATATGTATTGAGTGCAGCTCCCTTCAAATAAGTGAATGAGCTGAAGTGGATAAGTATACTATATTGATAATACAGTTCCCACCTCATGTCTTATTCCCAAAATTATTTCTTTCATTTAATTAAAACTCAGGCTCTAGTGATATGTAAAGCCTTATTTCCAGAGAGTTGGTCTCCTGCCAAGAGTTGTTACTTGTTCCCCAAAGCTTCGCATCTCATATGCTGAATTGATACTATGCATCCATTAAGCCATGAGACTCTATTTTCAAACAGGTAGATACGTCACAGGTTGCCCTGATCTTTTCCATTCTTAAATAGTTACGCACTGGGCAACTGTGATTAGTAACAGTGCAAAATAACTATTCCTTCTAAGAGACGTATTTCTTCATGGGATATTTTTATCCTAATATTTTTCTGGTGCATTTCACCATCTTGTGAAGAACATTCACCTAAGAGTGAATAAACTTACTCAACCTTATTCGATAAGCTTCCCATTTGAATGAAGATGTGAAGGCAAGGGGTATTTTGGTGGAAACAGAGAAAGTTATAATGAGAGGTGGAATTCTCAGGGAAGGGGGATTTGGTATCTTACACTTGGGGAGGAGGTGCACTGAGGGAGCTCAACCAATCTCATTGTACTTATGTTTTGCACTGACAATAAAGTACCATATCATATTATATTATATTGTATTATATTGTATTATATTTTATTATATTATGTTATGTTATGTTGTTATATTATATTATATTATATTATATTATATTTATTATATTATATTGTATTGTATTGTATTGTATTGTATTGTATTGTATTGTATTATATTATATTATATTATATTATATTATATTATATTATATTATATTATATTATATTATATTATATTATATTATATTATATTATATTATATTATATTATATTATATTATATTATTATATTATATTATATTATATTATATTATATTATATTATATTATATTATATTATATTATATTATATTATATTATATTAATTATATTATATTATATTATATTATATTATTATTATTATTTATCTCTCTCATCTAGCCTACTGTGCTCATCCCTGGATCCAGGTCACTGAATTCTCATGGCAATTCCTGCTTAACATCAGGTCTGCCTGTAACAAATCTTCATCCATCCATGATCTTATCCTGGAAGGGAGGAACAAACCTGTGTCTACCACTAAAACAGTATTAATAATGCTTATGGATGATCCCTGGCAAGACTCCAGAGAATGGGGCTGCTCTCCTTGTCTCGTTTAATCTGTCAGTAGCGTCTGATAGCATTAATACTGGTAACTATCTAAACTGGAGTTTAGCAGTAGGGGCCTCGTGTTGCACACTGGTGCTGCTTTTTCTGAGTGTTTTTTTAATTGGGGGAAATAGATTGAGGCTGAGACCTTTGCCATGTGGGGTCACACAGGCTCAACACCATCTCCACTCCTGGGCAAGATTATCCAGTCATCATCTGTTTTTGTTTTTATTTTGTTCTTTCTCAATGTGGGGATGGTTTTAACTGTGTATTATTCTACTCCTTAGGTTTTAATATAGATATATTTTGCTTGGGAGGTCAGCAAAATGTGTTAATTCATATATTATAGAAAGTACATTCTTGTAAAGTGCTTTGTTCTGATTTCACGGTGTTTTATAGAAGTATATCAAATTTCTTGCAAAGTGGTTTTATTAATAAGCTCATTCGTTGGGGAAAATGTTTTGTTTAATTACTTATGAAATAATACAGGGAGGTATAATAAAGGGAAAATGAAATAGAAATTGGTATCAAATGAAAAAATTGGCAAGTTGGTAAGAACTCAGGTTCTAATTTCAGTGTTAGTATAATTCAGTCATTTTCTAGAAATAAACACAGTCCATAATCAAGGTCTAGTATTCTAGCAAAATAGTGCTTTCCATATGTTCTGGATTTTATCTTAATTCATTCCCAGCCATGCAGGTTCAACAGGCATTACTACAATGGAAAAATTCAGTCTATCATGACATTATTTTTTTTTACAATTTGGTATCCCTAAAGCTTCAGTTAATGAGGCTATGATTAGACTATTATAGTCTAGCAAATAACTTACAGTATTTTGTTTACTGCCAGGAAAACTGCCGGGATGCATCAGCAGGATCTCAGTTTGACTCATATTTTATATTCCACTTACTTTAATGGGACACTTGAGTTTGCAATTACATTTGGATCATGCCCATAGAATGTTGCATGTCTATTTTTCTACATTACAGCTATTTAGTCCAGCAAACATTTAATGGCTTGAGGGATTATTATGCTTTATTTTCATTTAACAGTGAAAATTTTGTCTAGAATTTTTTATCTTTGTGGCTTTAACATCATTTCTCTCACCCACATGAAATTCTTAAGCTGTCGATCTACTTATTACCTCAGCAGGAGTCAAATGTCTAATTCAGGGTGATCTTTTTTTTTTTTTTTTTGGCTGCCAATAATGCAAATTCATCATATAGAATTCATTTGTTGCTATATATGTTGTTTTTAGATGAAGAGTGCAAAGCATTGCACATATTGTTAGCAATGAAAATTTTCTGTCAAAGAATTACTTGCCAACTCCCACCTCTATAGGAAACTGCAGTACATTAGCACTATTTTTATCATGTCTTTCCAAACTATAGAAAGCTTCTTTTTCCCAGATGGAACCAACACAGCAGTGGTTGTGTCATCTATAAAGCTTATCAAATAATAATGCAGTACATTACATGGTGTTTAAGATAATGAGACTCAGAGAGGTCACCCTCTCTCCCCCCCCCCTTTCCTGTGCTGTTCTTGAAGATCTTCCCACATTAAAGTACAATCAGGGGAGCACTTACATCTCTTCCTGTTTTATGAGTCACTTTTAGTCATTCTCAAAGAGTCAAATGAGTTCTGGTGAAACAAAAAATTGCTTTGTGTGTGGATAATTCAATTTCTTTTGTTTCCCTTATAAACAATAACTCCATCACATATTTTCTTCTGTATTCCTTTCACATGATTCCATGTTTGTCTTGGGTTGTTTCAATATCACATCTTTCCAGTTTTTGAGAAGAGCTTATATTGTTCCCGTCTTTTTCTAAGGTCTCTTAAATGTTAAAATTATAGGAAATAGATCTTATTGGCAGCAGCTTGAATTGGATCTCCAGTGAAGATCTTATTTCTCATATGGATGAAGACAGTTCCTCAAATTACTTGGTCCTATATTTAGATCTTTTTAGCTGCGCACCTTATTATTTTCAGGAACTCATGGCACCACAATTCTTGGGTACACCATATAGTGCAGCTCAACCTCCAGACAGGTCATCCCTGCTTCTGTCCTAATCCTTGAATATCACAGAGATCCAAAGAATCCTAGACTGTCAACAAGAACAGAAGTAAAATACTTTATGTCTATGATCATCTGTAGTGCTTTTATATAAGAAACACTGTGCACATGCTATTTGTTTCTCCTTTGGTATATTTCCTAGCTTTTTCACTTGCCAACTACATCCTCTTTGAATGCAGCTGTTTGATTTGTGAAATCCATCTATTGCTACTAACTCCAAGCACAAAGGCTGGATTGTCTGTTGTTGCAAGTCAAATCTCTATATGCTCCCACTTTGGTTAATTGCTGCATTTGAATTCTATTTCAGGTAATGTGTGTGACTCACATGAAAGATGCTGCAGCCCATTAAGGAAAGCCAAACTAGCTATTTGGGATTAAAATGCTATCTAGGACAAATTGTTCTATTCTGGCAATGGGTCACCATGGACAGCAAATCCATCCATACCCCCAGTGCTTTGGAATATATATATTTGGCAGCTTATCACTGAGTTGCACTCTTGAAACAAGGATGCTTTTAAGCAAATTAGCAAATTGTATGTGAGAATAGCTTTTCTGATGGGAAATCTATTTTGTGGTGACTTACACCTTTGGGAATGAGAATCTGACACATATAATACTATATAGGTTTTGCTATAACACACTTTCAAAACAAACAAACTTTACTGTTTTTCTTATCTTTTTTGGAAGATTCTTTGTAAGATCTGATCATCAAAATTTGACCCCTTGCCTTGATTAAAAGTTGGCTTTATCCACTTTAGTTGTCGTGTTTACATTTCATTAGTCAAAGTGTTTGAAAGGTGTGCTTGTCAGCAGACAAGAAGATGGAAGTCTAGAAACTGGAGTTTATCAAGAGGCCACCAACACCTCACACATTCTAAATTTCAACATCAACCATCCACTGTCACACAAAAAGAGTTGCATCAGAACACTATACAGCAAGGTGATTCACTGTAGCACCCAGGAAGCTAAACATGGAGAGCATGAATAAATCAGGCAGAATTCATTTGTTACAAGATGTTTGTAGAACACGGTGGGGATAAAAAGGGACAAATAAGGCACAGACCAACTACATGGCACACCCTGCCTTACCATACATCAGAAACATTTTGAAAGCAGTAGAACACAGCTTCCAAGATCTGCAAGTGGGCATCATCCAGAAGCTACCATGCTAGGACAAATTATGCACTGTAAAGATCTTTTGGAAGTTGGCGATGTTTCCAATGTAATCTACCAGATTACATGAATTAATTGAATTGCATGAATTGCCCATGTGATTATGTAGGACAGACAGGGTGAAAGCTAACCACCAGGCAGCAAGAACACAATCAAGCAGTCAGATGAGGAGACCCAAACTCATTGATAGACTCACATTGCAATAAACAAGGACATACATTCAATTTTGCAGCTGCTAAGTTTGTTGGATGAGCAGACACAAAAGTGGCTAGGGAGATGATTGAAGCCTAGGAAACAGGCCCCCTGGCCAATCAAAGGAAGTGCTGATTTACCCCCAGTTTATCAAGTACTTAGGAGGCAGGGGGGCTTAGCAGCACAAGGCAACAACAGCCAACAACGTAATAGCCAGCCATCAATATCCCAATCTTTATCTAAGAGGCTACACACAACAGCCACCATATAAATTCTGCACACATAACAGCACAGAGCACAATGAAATTCCCTGAGGATGCTCCAGCATAAGTCCAAAAGCTTGGAAAACAAAACCTCTGGTCTTGGTGGCTGACCAAGATTGGACCCTCTCTGAAAGATGTCTTACAAGCCTCTTGGTAACCAGAGCAAACTTCAGACATAAGGGTGGGCTCAGCATTACGTTTCAGGTCACATGCCAGTTGAAGCTCAGACAAATTGCTGTTTTCAGAAGTGCCTGGCACATCATTGTTCTCTGTGAGCAGATAAGGTTGCCATTTAAGCCTCATTGCTCTGTTGCAACTATTGCAAAGATGTATATCACACTGATATAATTAGCTATCTAGCACTTGACCTCAATTGTCAATTGTTCTCAAAGCCTGAGGCACTGCTGGCAGTCAGAAAGGATTCTTGGCTTGCATTGGTCCACACTGTCCACAACTTCTACATTTGACCACAGTCTCTACAGACTTTTAGCTATACAATTTGGGATGAACACCCTTTGAATGGTGTGAGTCAAAATGGATTTCCAGAAAAACAAATTGCAGGCTACACGAACCAGGAGACCTGCTCAGGTAACCATGAGGACACATAAACTTTGCTACATCCTAGATCTATTTGTTTGTCTATCTGTCTGTCTATTATCTATCTATCTATCTATCTATCTATCTATCTATCTATCATCTATCTATCTATCTATCTATCTATCTATCTATCTATCTATCTATCTCCCTATTACTTTGATCCACTTGAAGTTAATATCCCAGAAAATGAAGAAATATAAAATACTGAATTAAACTGGTATTATAGTGCTTTCATTTTACAGTTCAATCATTTCAAATGCCTTGCATAAAACCCCGGATAACTTCCCCTTTGCTCCTTATTCAGGGGCCCTCCTGTTCAGCAAATGTAGGATTTGAACAAGTGTTAGCAGTGACGTTGGTGACCACCCCATCATGCCATCTGGAAGAGTGGAAAAGCATGTGTTTACCAGTAAATATCAGAAGAGCATTGTTGGAGGCAGGAGGTGTGACTCAGTAAGTGCTACACATTGGTGCAAGTTAATATCAACTAGCAGCTGCTATCCATTTGGTACTGTACTATATGCTTTCACTATATTTTGCATCAGAGAAGGGCCCATTTAGATAATGCTGAAGGTATAAATTTGGGGGCTCCCCCTACTTCATATTTTCTTATAAATAACCTTGTCAGGCTACAGCATCAGGCACCAAGAAAATCTATGGTCACTGTGAAATTCCCACAATGCTTCAAAATAATCCTTCAGGAATTAGCATGACAGGTGGTTTCCCAACTTCAGGTGCCAGATAACTTGACTGTTAGTGAATCTACAACTAGCCACCTTGTCAAAATGTCCACAAATCTGGAGCTTGTTCACTACTCCTTGCAAATAGCTTTAAATAAAGTTGGCTTTCCTTCAAATATACACATGCACATATCTAATTGCCCTGCAGAGATTGGGGTAGTTCCAGACACTCATCTTATCCTGAAGGGCAAGAATTTAGAAAGGAATGAATGGATATCATCCTACTTTCCTTGGTCAGAACTCTGGGAACTCTGGATTTTCCATTCCAGGAGTAAATTATTATAACCTGATCACCAAGGTAGAATTTCTTGCTTGCAACCTGCAAACAAGAGCACATATGCAGAATGCAACCTAGAACTAAGGAGACATTTCCTGACAGTCAGAACAATTAATCAGTGGAAAAAGTTGCCTGGAGACATTGTGGGTGCTCCAGCTCTGGAGAGTTTAAAGAAGAGATTGGACAATCATTTGCCTGAAATGATATAGGATTTTCTGCTTGAGCAGAGGATTGGACTAGAAGACCTCCAAAGTCCCTGCCAATTCTGTTATTCTGTTAGAATTTTGATTATCATGACATCCTCTTTGTCATGTCCAAATCACATGCCAGCAGCTCTACTATCTTGCTCTTGTGAAATTGTATGTTTCCCAATTTCTAGGATTAGAAAGACAGTTGTCTTTGAAAACCTGCATTGAAAAGTAAAGTTCCTCTCCCTCCCCCTGTCATACTTAGCACAATGAAGCGGATATCCCTATGGTAATTATGTGGATGAAATAAATCAGTCTCTCATTCTCATAAAACCAAAATCCTGCAAAATGATTATGAATAAAAAAAATGTCACTTATAATAAAGCATAACCCCTGTCTCTGCTTTAGCCTTTGCCCTAGTAGCAATCCTCTTGAAACAGCAAAAGTAATTGTTTGAGGAAAAATCTAGATTGGTGAAATCATGTCTTATTTGATATCACTTACTATATGAGATTTACTTATGCATTGGTAAACTTGTTAGGTCTCAGGAATTAAACAGCATCAGGTCTGGTTCACATTCAGTTGAGATTCTCTCAGGAAATCCAAGGACTGTATGCTAGACCAGGAAATAAAACAACTCAGAAGAATGCAAATGGAAACCATATCAGTGCTGCTACCAAAAAACTTACATGATCCATGAAGTTACTAGAAGTCACCTGAGTCAACAACGTATTTATCTTCTGTAAAATTATTTTAGCAGAATTTTTTGGAAAGACATGAATTAATGCCTACCTATAACAATTAGACTTGGACTACAAGGCAATCAAACCAATATATACTAGAGGAGATCAACCCTGACTGCTCTTTAGAAGGCCAGATCCTGAAGATGAAACTTAAATACTTTAGCCACCTAATGAGAAGGAAGGTCTTACTGGAGAAGAGACTAATGCTGGGAAAGATTGAGGGCAAAAGCAGAAGGGGACGACAGAGAATGAGGTGGCTGGATGGAGTCACTGAAGCAGTAGGCATGAGCTTAAATGGAATCCAGAGGATGGTAGAGGACAGGAAGGCCTAGAGGAACATTGTCCATGGGGTCGGAAAGGATTGGACACAACTTCGCGACTAACAACAACAAATAACAATTAATCCATTAGCTCCTCTTCTGTAATATTTATGTGAAATGTTTCTCTTGCAAAGATCTTGCACTTTTTGTTGTGATAGTTAATTAGAGCTACTTGCTTTATATTGGACATTGGGGAATGTGGCATTAGGGATATGATTGTTAGGGTAAATGGAAAAAGATTGCAGCAGTCTAAAGTAGAAATGGGCACTGTTATACTAAAGGTTTCATCATGCTTGATCATTGGCCATGTTGGGTAGGGGGAAACTGGAATTTAACAATACAAGGACAAGTAGTCCTTATGTGCAATTGCCTTATTCAGGAACCATTCACAGTTAAGACAATGATGAAAAAGAAACATTATGACCAATCTTTTGTGACCTTCACAGGTCTGTAAAGCAAAGGAAAACTGAAGTAAGATCATAAACACAGTTGTATTTTCATTTTAAAATTGCTTTGCATAACAACTGAGTTGCAACTCCTAATTGTGGCAATTCTGTCCCAGTAGGCAGAGGGTCATATGTTGCTACAAAGACAAAGCACAAAAACAGAAACAAAAACCTGAAAATGCTCACTGAAAAGAAACCACATCCAAGTGATACTATGCGTGAACCAGAACAGTCCCAGGTCAGACTCTGTGGTTTAATAAAATTAATCAGGGGTGACGGAAGAAGTGTTCTGTTTTAACCCTTGAGAGCAACACTGAACTGCTGTAAACAGAGCCAGTGATCTGATTCAGTATAACAAAAAGGAAATGAAACCTGCAAACTTATATCAGTCTTCCCCAACTTGATGATTGCATTTGCTTTAGACCTAAGTCCCCTGGCCAGCATGGAATCATGGCTGAACCTGGAAGGTGAACGGAAGAACAGAAGCACCATGCTAGTAATGTTGTCTAATGTTGTATACTACATCTTCTCATTTGAGATTCATAATTACTGAATTTAGGTTTTTTATTCAGGGTGAATTCCATGCATTATAATGAATTATAGAAGCCACACACCTGTGTAGCATAGTTGTGCAATTGTTTATGGCCGTGTTCTTGGGAGTTGGGAGGCCCTGGAGGATCTCTCACTGTCAGAACAGAGAGTTTTCTTGATTATTTTAGACAAGATACTTCTGTTGAACCTGTATGACTCAATACTTATCAAGGTCTCACAGATCAGTGACTCTCTTCAATGTCTGAGTTGCATTTACAAGAGTCTATGAGTCCCAATCCTGGGGGGAAAAACTAATAAACTTGAGGTGGGCTAATATGTGATATAATACTTTAATTTAGTATGCTTGGGACATACTGTATTTGGCTCTTTTGTGCACACCAATCACTTAAAAGTAGTTTTGAGTTAGTGTTGAGATAATAGTAAGTAGAACTGATATTCTCTGATATTGACCCATAAAAAAATCTGACTTTGCAATGTGCTGATATACATCTAAAATCTTTGAGGCCAAGTATACAATAAATTCAGTGGACTATCTCTGAGCAGCTTTTCAGCTGATTGATTGAAAAGTTTGGTTTGGGCTTCTTAAATGAGGAGAAAGGATATCTTTCTTCTCCATTTGCCATATTTCCAGTTTAAGTTGCTCCCCTCCCCATGATTCCCCCCACCCTAAATTTAAAATTAAGGGAAAAGTATGTATTTTGACCTAATAAGGAAAACAATGAAAGGATCAATGTAAGAGAATATTTGTATCTCATGTTAGAACTGTGGGGTTATTACCCAAGCAGGTAACATCATTAGTGCCCTGATGATGTTACCTAATTGGATAATGAAATGTCTGCAAAAAAACAATCAAGCTCAGTGAGCCCCAAGGACCCCAAAATGTAAGGAATCATATAAAACATAGAAATGACAAATAAAGCTTTAATCAGCCTTCTCTCTCATTCCCTTTCCCCAACAGAAACATTTCACTTCTCATTGCAAAATTTGCATAGCTTATTTTCTTTATAAAGGTTTAAATGGGAAGTATAGTTAACTACTTAGGCATACATCTTTAAATTGTGACGCATAAAAACAGCATGACATAGCTGTTCAAAAATTATTTGGGAACCTTGAAGAATAGCACAGGTGAGAAGCAATATTAGATCCCAGGGATTAAAAAATGAGAACACTAGATTGAAAATGTTCAGGCAATGGAAGAGATAAAGTCAGTGAATGCTTTAAGGCTGCCTTTCTCAATATGATGCTCTCCAGAATGGACTTTCAATTCTCAGAACAGCTAAGAAGGATGGAGGGGAAAGGGAAAGGAAAGTTAGGGAAGGATGATATATAATGTAAAAGAAGCAAATTAAATACCATCTGATGGCAGCTTAAAACATTAGCGCAATAAGCACTTGGGGAGGAGTATTGGTGAGTGCATGGGAGTTTTCTCATTAATGTAGGTGTACATGACTGATTTTAATGATTTCAGAGAAACTCTCATAAACAAAGTTGACCAAGAACCTGCTGATATTTTTCTAGAAGAGCAGCTGAATAATAACAATAGTAACTGGACAAATTCCTTGTTACATCATGCATTCATAGCTTCATTGTGGACCTAGGCAACGGACAAAGACCTTCATGTATCAATTATCTTTATAATCAAGGAGGTGCAGGAGGATTTCATGAGGGGTCTTACAAGGACTCTTTGCATATTTACCTTTCCCAGAAAAACCCTGCATTTCTATCCAGAATATCTTTGGTCCAACACAGCCAAAATGCAAAACCGCTTAACTTCTTAGTGAAGTGGATGTCCTTTTAAAACTTTGTGCCAAAATGTATTACACAATAGGTTAGATAATAGTAAATTGAACCAGATTTTCACCTAAGAATACTTTCCAAAATAGGTAATAAGTAAAATCCACATTAATAAGCTATTTAAATAGGAAATATATTGCCATGGAAGAGATAAATTCTGCTCTTGACCCTTCCAATTGCTGAGGCAGACCAACTCCATACACTTCCTCCATAGGGAAAGACCAGAGCAGAAAGAATTGTTAATATACCAAATTTTGAGGCTTAGTGATAAAGTTAAGGAATACAGGATGGAATAACATTTGTGGTTGCCTTTAAAAATGCCCCGGGTTAAGATCTATACAAGTGGTATATCATTTTACTGTATCTGATATCTTCTTGTTCATTCTGATGAATAGTGCTTTGATTTCTTGATCTATCTCACCTTTTTGTCCTAGTATAACCTAAGTGCAGAATTTCTCATTGCTTGTTTTCTTTTAAGTGTAAGCACTGAAGATTGGACCTTGTCTATATAAGATATAATTGATCTTTCCCCAAACTGAATTTCCATATTCAGCAAAAACATCTGAAATCAGATGCTGAAACTGAACAAATATAAGGAGCCATTATAATCATACTTGGCTTTTATCATCAGCCTGTGCTCATCAGGGATAGATTGTCTCTATACATAGAGTACAAAAGTCATAGCCAATGGCTATTGATGAATCTACTCTCTGTTGAAATTACTCAAGTCTTTCTGCAACACTGTATCATCATAAGTTGTTTCACTGTGATCTAACTGGCTATTGGCAAAAAAAAACCTAGATGATTCTTGGTTTGATCAAACAAGAGGTCCCTTTGACATTGCAATAAATCAGCTGCAGTATACACACAGATACAATTGTTCAATAACACAGGAATAAAATTCTACTGGAACTAAAACAGAGAGTCTACAAAGATATAAGGATGTAGACGTTTACTTGCATTTATTTTCACTTACACAGAATTTAGAGACATAGGTGAGTTATTCATCCCATCCAGCCACTCCCTGCCTCCAGGTGTTGGTCTGCTTGGCATTTATCACAAAGGAGATAACTGTTTACATGAATATTTGGCATACCCACAGCAGTTATAAAGGAATCTGAATTCTTCAGAAAAGGATCCCACACTCTTTTTGTCACCCTCTTCCCTTGGTTGACCAAACAAAGGGGTTGGGAGAAGATGGATCTTTACAAGCAGCCCATCACTGAATCTAAACAACTTTGCACATAGACTGAATTAATTAGCCATATTTTTTTAAAAAAATCTTAACTTGTTATCCATTCTTTATTCTTCAGACTGCCATTGATTAAAAATTCTCCTGCACCCAATCTTTACCTATGGAATTAATTGAAATTTACTCTGTGGTAATTGCACTTAGAATCAGTATAGTAATGAGTTAGTTTATATGCTACAGTTAAAGATACTGAGAGAGGTGCAAATTAACATTCAACCAAAAATTTAAAAAAAAAACCCGTTTTGGTTACATTAGGTAAATTGCTTCATCCCCTTTCTTGAAAATATCCTCTGGCACAGGTGAGAACATCTTGAGGTTGCAACTTTGGTGGGACTGGACTGACATACCCTGCTCTGCATCAAGGGAAGAAGGGGGCATGTAAAGGGAGGTGTTGAATTGTACTGGTATAAATATACTGATATTCCTGGTAATCGCCGATGTGAATTGTTTCAGGATAAGAGGCAACTGCTTGGTATAAAACTTGGTTCGTTTATGCAGTAAATCGAGTCAACAAGCTGAATGAGATGTGCAGTTGGAAGGAAGCTTCATTAACGACCACGAATTTTACTTTGAAATTACAGTAAACATTCATGGGGCTGAGTTGTTTAAAGATCTTCCAACGGTAGAAAGGGGGGGGGGGGAAGGAGGGGGCAAAAAGATGGAGCACAATCTCTGGAAGAGGTCTTATGCTTCCTGACTGCCGTTGACTAAAACAGAGCTGGAAGCCCTGAAAGAAAAGGGAGGCGACGCAGGACGGAAAGGCAAAAGCTCTGCCTTAAGTTAAAAAAGAGAAGAAGCGCGCCGGGAGCAGAAGCCCCGCGTTGGCAGCGCCCCACTGAGGCGGCAGGCGCGCCGAGTGGCGGGCGCTCTCGTCCGGAGGAGAAGCCAGGCTTTGCGGCAGCCGGAGGGGCCGTGAGGAGCAGCGCATCTCCGCCCGTTGCTCTCTCAGGCGCATCCCCAGCTCAGCTCTGACTCCGCCTGTGCCGCCGCCGCCGCCGCCCTGCCTCTTGGGCTCCGCGCTGCTTCCAGCTGCGGACGCTCGCCCGCTACCCGAAATTCTCCCGCCGCCGCCGAGGACCAGCCGAGCGTGCCCAGCCGGGGGGAGGGTCATGCCTGCGCCCGGCAGCCTACGCCCCGCCTTCCTCCAGCTCGGCGGGTGAGGCAGCCTCCTCCTCCTCCGCCGCCCAGGTAAGGCTCCGAGAAGCGCCTTCCCTTTCCCCTTCTTTCCCCGAGCGGGCGGCTGTTTTGTGGGACTGCGCTTCCCGAGCAAGCCCGGAAAGTTTCCAGCTTCGCCCCTTCCCCTCAAGTCTTTGCCGAGAGCCGGGGCGGCTGTGGCCGGAGGACGGACCGCGGGGTGGGGACGGGGGGCACCCGGCGGGCAAATGCGGGGAGGGCGGGGAGAGAGTTTCTTGCCTAGTCCCGGACGGAAGTTCGCGGGGCGGCGAGGCGCTTTTCGTCTCGCCCTCGGGAGCCTTGAACGCGCGGGAAAGGTGGCTTCGCTTCCCGCCACGCCGAGGAACCTGAGGGCGAGCCCGGGCTGCCGTTACCATGCAAGGTTAGTGGGCTGCTTGTCGTTCCGAAGCCGGGGCTACTGCCAAGCAAACCTGCTGGAACGGCTTGCCCTAAAAGGCTGTTCCTGGGCAGTTGCGCTGCATCCGGGGGAGGAGAGCCCCCTGCCGTTTCCTCGCCCGCCGCGGACGCTGGCCGCCTCTCGCACCTGCTGGAAGGGCTGGAAAGGCCGCTTTGAAACGCCGCCGCTGCCGCCTTCGGTGAGCCTCTGCACGACTCAGTAGGCGCTGGGCTCTAGCTGGAGACGAGTAGATGCCCATCTCTTGGGAATCGAGTCCGATATGTGTCCGTTTCAACCCTAACCCTAACCTTACCCTAAGCTGAGCGAGGCACTAGTCCCAGGTCTGGCAGTTACCTTTGTTGAGGAAAAACTCTATAAATCCAGTTTCTGAAGAAAAAAAAACTTAGATTGGAGGAGGCGAAGAGACCCTGTGGACTTCAGAAGGGTATTGGAGTTCCTTGTGAGGTTAATTAGGGAGAGGATTATCCTCAGCCATTCGTTGTGCTCTGTGGAAAGGATTCGAATCCAGAACTGGAAAGTTAGGGTTGTTTGCCTCTGTTTAAACAAGACTCCTTCTGTTGGTATGCTTGGTATTTAGCAGAAGCTCAGGTTCTCTCAAATCTGGACACACCTCAGAAGGGTCAGTTCTGGTCCCAATATTCCCAGCTGTGGCTGTGCATTCTGGGCATGGCAGTCTTGACACCTCTGGAAAGCACCAGTTTGGGGCAGGCTTGTTTGCACCTGATGTACTGTACTTTAATTTATGCCATTATAATCTGACATTTTCTGGGCATGCTGGGATCGCAATGATTAGAATTCCCTGCCCAGACCCAACCTATTTTAGGGCACCAGATTATGAAGAGCTGGTCTAATCTACAGTTATCTAAATGATTAATAAGTCTGAAGGTATCTAAATAGTTGATATTTAGAGAAAGCCTGGAGTCAAAACACCTTGGATGAAGAAGCCATCTGAGAACAATTAAAAGTATGATAGGAAGTTCTAAGGAGCCCAGCCTGCCAAACAGGAACAAGAGTTTATTGGATTTAAGGATAGGCAGAGCCCGTTTCTCTCTCCCAGCTTTAGGGGTCTATTAACTATTGGACCACAATGGCAGCATTACAGAAGTGATGCTTACAGTCTGTAAATATGTTTCGTACTTTGCATCTATCATTACTTTTGGTTCACATTGACTTCTAATTGAATATAAAATTGAAAACTTGGAAGAATAAACCTTTGGTCCCAATGACCAACTTAGATTAGACCCTGAATATAAAATTAACACTAGCAAAACAAATATTCATTTAAAAAAAAAGGATCTCTGCTGCTTTCTGCCTGTCTTCAAGAACATCCACCTCTACACACATAGGAGGAGAGACAAAGTCAGGGACACTTCTGTTGCCTGCATAATGTAGCCCCTGTGTTGCAAGAGTCTCATACCCCATTTCCCCATCTCCTTCAGCTCATCCTGTGAAGCCTGAGCCAACCAAACTCTACCATGTCCTGCTCTTCGGAAGCCTATCATGCTTCTGGGTATGAGACTGGATATCCCTCTAGGCTTGTTGCTGTGACACATTTCTAGCTGTTTCCTCCAGGCAGGTTAGTTTTGTCACAGGTAGTTTTTGCCACTTTCCTCAGAGGCTTTCTGGAGAATAGCTTTCTCCCTTCCTCATTCCCTCTCATTACAGCAGGACTAGAGACATGACTATCATCATATAAACTAGCATGGAGTCATTTGGAGTGTGTGGGGGGGGGGGGGGATGCAGCAACTCATGTGTAAAACCCTGGAAGGCTTTCTTTCTCTGACTCTGGGAAAATTGGCTTTATAACAGGCACTTCTTGCGATGGCCCTCCTGCCTCCCAGACTGCTTTGTAGAATAGAATCCTTTCTTCTTTGCAAGAAAAGTCATTCCCAGCTATGCTTTCATCTTTATGCCTGGGACTGATTTCTCATGCTGGTTTACCGGATTGTTGCATGCTGATTCATTAATTAATTGCAGCTTTGAAATGTGAAGTTCAAATCGAGTTTTGTTCAAACTGCTGTTCAAAAAAAAAGGGGGAGTTTCCTTTCATCACCTATGCAAGTCTCGTTATCTTCACATTTCCAAGTGTATGTTTGTTATTTAACTAAGATATGCTTAGTGGAAACCTATTATTTCCTTTTTCTATTGAGGATTCAAGTATACTAAATTGGCACCTAGTTTAATTTCAACAATTTGACTGGTTTGAGGAAAGACAATGAATTAAACACATACACACTCGTAAATCTTAAATTTATTGTTCTAACTTTGCTAAGAGAGTCAAAAATGCTTCATAGTTTCAAGATGGAGGGAAATTGGATTCTATTGGAGAAGGACATACAGCTTTGCAATACACTTATTGCCAATCCCAGTTCAGAGTTGTAGGACCTAAAAGTGACTAGGTGAGCTCTGTTAACAGAAAGTGTTGAATGAAGGGTCGGTGCTAGAGAAGCAAGGCAAGTAATAATTTGGTACTAATGCATGTAGGAAAGAAACTGTGGGTTAGGTAACAGAAGATGACTAGAGATAACCTATCCTCAGCTTTTTAGGTGGCAAGTATGTGATTAATATTTAAATTCAGAAAATGATGGGGTTATATAAAAAGGAATTATATAATCCCCTATAATCATATATAGGAAAAATGCTATAGTGGTCTACATAGATTTGTTTAATGCTACAATAGTGATTTTTCTCAGCACACAATTAAGGGATTGCTGCATGCATTAATTGCGTTGTTTGTCTAGTTTAAATGGTGACAAAGCTTCTGTAATTTTCGTGTACAATCATATATATATCAGCTGTCTCCAATCTGGCAATCTCCAGATTGTAACGCTCAGAATAAGCCTGAAGTGTCAGGCTGGAGAAGGTTGATGTATACATCAAAAATGAATGTAAAAAGAGAAACTACATGAGATGCAATTTACATTCTGTGCAAAAGCCTAAAACATACTCTTTAAAAACAAACATTTTTTTGTTTCTGGTAACAGATATGTAGAATGCAGAGCTGAACGGGGACTGCTTAACTACTTCTCCATCTTCCTTCACCCTCCCTCTGTAATATCATCTGCTCTTCCTAGAACAGTTCCAAAGGCAAATTTGAAAGAGCAAATATATGGAATTCAGCTAGAGTGGAAGAAGATGGGGACTAATACTTATCATTAGCCTATCCCTAAAAATATTACCTATTTCCTTCTCCCTTTCTTTGCCATTTTCTAAAATTACATTACTTTGAAAAACTCTCATGTTCTTTTCCAATCTAATATCCCTTCTTTCTGAAGTGTGTCTGTGGAGCATCTGGGAAATTATTTCCCCAGAGAGATGTTTTATGAGGACTTTTATAAGAGAAATATGTTTGTCACATTTTGCTTTATTCCCTCAACTTTTCCATTTTTTAGAAAGAGATTTTCAAAGGTGGTCTCTGAAGATTACAGATCTGAGAGACATAGACATTTTGTTGAGTTAATGGACTAAGAACAATGAGTCAATCCAATATTTGTATTCCAAGACAACCTACATTTTAGAATAACCTGCACGCTCACAATAATATTTCTGGCATTTCCTCATCTCAAGAGTCACTGTTTCCACTATCTGAATGCAGAAGAGAAAGGGAAAAAGCTAAAACAGACTAAGCACAAATCTATAGATCACAGAGCCTTGCTTGGAGATTTCTTACCCATGCGGTTCTTAAGTAATGCTCTGTGGATTTCAAGGGAAAAGGGTGCTTTGGAGCATGCAAGGGTGCTCACATATTCTTGTTGGTGATTTTTTAAACTAGCTGCAGCAGGATTCCAAAAAGAGACATTTAATTGAAATAGTTGCTGGCAGGGGTTGCATAGGTACTCTTGTGGATCTTTCTCTTTCAAACTCCAATTTTCCATAGCCCTAATCATTAAAACACCAAATATTCAAGACCTTGGGAGAAAGGAAAGCTGAAACGTGGAGAATAGTTTGGCATTTAATGTGATCAGCTTGATCAGTACTTTTCATTGAAGCCAGTAGAATTTATAGCTATGACTACCAATGTTGTTTCAGCATTTGAGCTGAAATATCATATGAAATATGATAATCATGTTCTTCAACCATTGACTGATTGACAGAAAATAATGGCAAAAAAGTTACCGACAAATGATGCAGTGAGAAGAAAAAAAGGAGAGCAGATTTCAAATGAATTATACACTTCCAAAGTGTCAATTACTTTAAGTGATTTTTGACCTGGATCAGCTGCACTGAGATATATACAAATCTTTTCAGATATGTGCATGGAAAAGTGGGCCAAAGCAAGGCGCTTGGGTGCATTTGCTCTGTGATTTTCAGCAAGAAAGAGATCCTCTTTCCCAAGCAAACTAGCCAAAGTTGATTTAGTTCTTCAACCTGTCTCCCTACATATGTCAGCTATCAGCTGGAAAGATCCTACTAATAATATAATTATAATGAACAGGTCATGATACTGCATGTACTGTATTAAATAATCTAATCAGTTCAAAAAGACATCCAAAGTGCAATTAGGTAAATTGTTGATGAATATTTAAAAATGCTGGCCAGTAGATCCTTAAGCACTCAAGGGTTTTTTATGAAGAATATTTTTGTTCAAAAAATTTACACTAAGAGTTGTTAATAGTGTTTCAAATGGTAAATAAATATGCTGTTTTCAGTTTAATGTTCTGGTACAAAATTTAGTTTAACTGGGCCTTCATAACTGAAAAGATGAAAAAACATAAACAAATACAATCATAAACTTCTAGTTCAGCAAAAATGTGAATGCCTGTATTCTCAAAGGCAAAAATCAAGGAAGAAGTGTGTTTCTTTAATTGGTGAGCTTGCACTTTTAAAATGTTCATTCAGTAATTCATGATTGTAGAAAGATTGAGAAATCCTCTCTAGAATACTGTCAAATATTCAGTGCCTGCATTTCAGTCTTTTCCCTGGGGCCCAAGATAAGAAAAAAAAAACACCAAATACTTTGCAAAGCAGTTCTGTCTGTAGAATTGCACATTTACTTGTTACAGCTTCCAAACCTAGTGGTAAAGGCTATGTTTTGCATGCAAAACGACTTCGAGGCAGCTGTTGACATTTCCTGTTACAAAGCAAGTAACATATAAAGAAGATCTCTTCCTAAATAGACATTGTTGGCCCATATGGAGAAAGAGTCCAACCTCTTCTGCATTTCAAAACATTTTGCTATTTTACACAAAGATCAATATACATGTTTGTATACTCTTAATTTTACGACAGCAGCACTCAGTTGTGGCTTGAATTGACACTTCAGATAATGTTCCCACTTCATTGATACTAATGAAATCGTTTCACATATTCAGCTGTAAATTGTATAAAATTATTAGAATACATTCCAGTAAGAACTAGCCTTTACTCTGTAGAAATGTTTCTCTGTCCTTATATTCCAAAGTAAGAGAAGCCAGAGGTTTGATAGTTTGGGCAGCTTCAGATCACACTGTTTCATATTCTGGAAAGCAGAAAATTCTATAATGGTATCTTATGGATAATTTCTCTTCTTGAAAGGTTGACCTCTGTCTAGTGCGATTGGAAAATCATACAGTTTGGGAGATATCTGCAAGGATGTCTAATCCATCCTGAATTGATACAAGGATTACCAATTTCACCATTCCTGATATGCAGCTGTTCAGTTCCTGCTTTAAAATCTCTTGTGGAGACCATAGTTCCAAGAAAATTGTAGAGTTACAAAGTAAGTCCCCTTCCATACATGTGGAAAGGGTGAATTTTCCACCTTTTCTTTGATTGGAGGAATTAATCACTTTGATGTAGTGGTTAAGGCACCAGGCTAGAAACCGGGACACCATGAGTCCTATTCCCATTTTAGCCATGAATGCCGTCTGGGTGACATTAGGCTGGTCACACCATCTCTGCCCAACCCAGATCACAAGATGGTTGCTGTGGGAAAATAGGAGGATGAAGGAGGATGCATTAGGCATGTTTGCTGCCTTGAGTTTAGAAAAATAATAAGGGCTGGGTAAAAATAAATAAAATAATGACATCAATTAGTCATTTCAGTATGACTAACCAGTGAAGTTTTACTGTATTTTTATTTATTATATTTGAAAATACAGTGATATTATGAAGTATCATATACACCCAATAAAAAAACAATGTACTATTATGTAAACATGTTTTTTTTTAATATAAAACAATATGGCAATATAGAAAAAGCTTATCATGCTATTTTGAAGTGTCTGGATGGAGTTACCAAAGCAGTGGGCATGAGCTTAATGGATTCCAGAGGATGGTAGAGAACAGGAAGGCCTGGAGGAACATTGTCCATGGGGTCACAATGGGTCGGACACGACTTCGCAACTAACAACAAAAGAATGAGAACAAGAAAACCAGTGTAGTGATGAAGTCATTGGGCTAGAAACCAGAAGATTTTGAGTTCTAATCTTATGCATAACAGAAAAAAAATGAGAATAAAATGACAATATATTCATAAGAATAAAGGGTTCTCATTTTCCTTTAATGCTTCCATTTTCTTATATAAACGGATTAATATCATTGTCTGAAATATCCATATTTTAGAGTTCTATATAATAATCAAAACAAACATTCCTGAATCTAGTGCACTTGAATTGTAGTATATAAAAATGATCTATGTGTAGGTTTGTTGACTGGAAGAATAAATTATTTGATGAATTAGATATGTTATACTATAAGGTTTATTTTTTTTGTACATCATTGAGATCCTTGAGCGTCCTTTCTTTTCATTTATATTCCAGTCGGAACTGAACTCTGTATCATTCTCAATGTCACTTTCTTTAGTAGGTTTATGCAACTATGGTTGCATGTGAATTTCTCTACTCTCACTGAGATTTGCAAGTTATGATTTAGTGTCATTTTTCAATCTCATTAGTTTCCCCTTCCAGTCTTCAGATTTCTACTGGAGTTGCTACATCAGACCAATCATATACTTTATCTGCATGTGCCTTTCTTATATCTACAATCTGTCAGATTTCCAGTTTTTATCTCTGAGCCAAATATGCCTAAATAAATGTAATCTGCCCAAGCAGATAGGCTTTCTTTCTTATATAAAATATTTGCTTGGTGTAAAAACCTTACCACTACAAAATGAGCTCATCATAATGTGAAATTGCAGACTGTATGCTATATATCATCAGTGTCATAAAATATGAATTTATAAATGAGATATGTTATTTAAAAGTTAAATCCATAGATTAAGTTCTAAAAATCTAGGTGAGCGATATAACCTTCCATAGATCCCATTGTTGGAAGAAACAATGGGTTCGGCTCCAAGTGGGAAAAAAGACACTGGAGACATGGAGGCTGCTTGGAAAGATAGTTTAATGGTGGACAGGACCACATGGCTTGAGTCCTGAACAAAAAAGGTGATCACATGCTTCAATGTTGGGGAGAAGAAAAGAAGGAAGGATTGAGATGCTGAGTCCCTGGTTTTATGCCCTCTCTGGCCTTTGATCTTGAGCTTGTATTCTGATTGGTTGTCAGACTCCCATGGGGCCATACAGGGGCAACTCTCTATGCTGTGTTTTGAATCCAGGTTTGCTTGAGTTCTCAGATGCCATGTGGTGAGTTGGGTAAATATTATCATGCCTTAATCCCATCCTCCTGGAGCTGAAGGGGATAACTCTATTATGTAAAGGGCCTGGCTTGGCCATCTTAATGGCCCATTGACAAAGTGGGTGGGGGCAGGAAGCTGCAGGGAGCTATGCTGTCTTTAAAACATGTTTCTTCCTTTTCACATCCGGGGAAATATAATATTCTGCCATTTCAATATTTCCTGGGATATTTCATTTTTCTGGGAGAGGGCTGGGTGATAACTTTCCACACCATATTTCCAGTTATATTATTATAAAGGTAGTGATTCAGCAGGACAGAAATCAGAAATAAGGATGTTCCTTAATAACAAGAACTTTGAACATCTGTAGATATAAATGGAAACCTGAAAATATTGTGGCATTTCTTCACTAAAAATTTAAAAATAAACAATAGGAGACTGCCACAGTTTTTTCTGTCATCTGTGCTTCATAAAATTTCTTGAAGGATTTTTTGAACAATTGTGTTTTGATTTATTACACTTAACCGTATTTTCACCAGCACATTCTGAGGAAAAATACTGTTGAACACATGTCATATTTTTAAAGGGCAAATTCATTCATATGTGTCTTAATTATTTTATCACAGAGATACCTTTGTAAATCAGCTCATGGTCTATAATTGTAAAAACTGCAAAATTACGTCTTCGTCTTTCAAAAGTGAGTTATAGTAGATGAAGCTGAACTTTGTTAGATCTCTTTTTATTATGTGAATGTTTGTAAAGTGTGAATGGGATTTTAGGGTTATGTGAGAATGACCCTAAATCATTAAAAATCAAAGCAAACCTTCCTGTAAATCAGTAATACAGGCATGGTGACAAATCCATGAAAGACACCTTCCTATTGCCATTGGAGTAAGGCCACCACAAAGAAAAACTTTATTTCCAGTGAACAATAGTATGCTCTCTCACTTACTTCCCAATTTTCCCACTCTTGTACATTATTTTGGTATTCCTGCTAATATCTAGCCTAACAACCAGCAAAATGCCATGGAAATAATATATTTGGACTTTAGTTAAGGCATTTGACAATTACTTATAAGATAGAAAAACACTGGCTATATAGCATTACCACCAGATGGATTCACAACTGGCTCACCAACTGGACTCAAAGTGTGATCCTCAGTGGAACTACATCTATATGGAGGGAAGCATGCAGTGAGGCACTAAGGTTCTATCTTAGGCCCAGTACTCTTCAACATCTTCATAAATGTTTAGATGAGGGAATAGAAGGGGAACTAATTAAATTTGCAAATGATACCAAGCTGGGGGGAATAGCCAACACTTTAGAAGATAAGCTCAAGATCCAGAAGGATACTGACAGATTTGAACATTAGGCTCTATCCAAAAAAACGGGGTGAGAAAAGTAAGGTTTACACTTAGCTAAGACAATCCAAATGCACAGGTACAGAATAAGTGGTACTTAACTTAACAGCAGTAAGTGTAAGGGGCCTCTAGAAGTCCTAGTGAACAACCACTTAAATATAAGCCAGCAGTGTGTGGCAGCTGCCAAAAAAGCCAACACAGCCCTAGACTGCATCAACAGATCACATAAAGTATTAGTACCATTTTTTAATGGCTTGGTAAGACCATACTTGGAATATAGCATTTAATTTTGGCCACCAAGTACAAAAAAGATGTTGAAACACTAGAAAGAATGCAAAGAAGAGCTCTATGCTCTGTATTCAGCCTTCCTATGAAATCCCTTCACTTTTTACCTCCATCTGGATAGACTCGTCCAGCTCAGTCACTCTTCCTATACCTAAAATAGGTGACTCATCCTGGTTTCCCTTGTGCCTACTGTATTTCCCAATTTCAACTTTGTCAATGCCTTCTGTGTATCTAGTGTGTTTGGCTCTTCCAGTATCTTTTATGTTTTGTCCTTTCAATGTGGGAGTTAAAATAACCACCCTTCCTTTCTCAACCTTGTTGTCTCTTGGAATTTGCTAGTACTTGGGTGGACTGCTTTGCTGCTGCTACCTAAGTTGCCAACCAGCGCCTGCCTTGCTTTCTACTGCACTCCACCTTCCCATTGGCACGCCATTCTTCCCTTTTGCCTACAAGACTTCATATGCCAATGTCCAGGCTGGTCTTAAATTTGTTTTGCTTATGATGCTGCCTTGGCTTATGAAAGTTGGGCAATCCCTTGATGGCTGAGGATCAACATTTGGTTATTAGCAGAGGATCCAAATACCAGAGTATTAGTTTTTGTTTGTCATAATGGTAGTATTAAATGTTTCTTTATTTTTATGTACCTGAAAAAGTCATCTAAAAAAAACAAGAAAGAGAGAGAAGGAGGGAGGGAGGGAGGACAGGAGGGAGGGAAGGAGGATGGGTATCACGTATGGTTAGAAACTATAGCCAAAGACAGCAAGAAATTCTTTACATGGGTTACAAAAAATAAAGATTTGGATGGAAGTAAAATATTATTTCAGGAGTAACAAAGAGGGCTATAGAAGGAGATTTCAACAGGGTGAATGAAAGTAAAATGAGATTTAGTGGAAGAGAAGGGATTCAATAATTTTACAGATTTATCATGCAAGATAATTTAAACTGTACAACTGAAACAAATGATAGAAACATTGGTGTCCAAGAAAAAAGTAGTGAAAGGGGAGGCATATATATTAATGGGAACGCTAAACGTAGCCCCAAGTGTAAAGAGTGTAACTATAGAAAGGTTGTTGCTGCCCAACTTACTTAATATGCATGTGAAGACTGCATTCTATGCGGAGAGAAAGGCAGCAAGAACGAATGCTGAAATTATAAATGGAGTAGTTTCTTAAGTATGTCTGGGAAGCGTTTGGCAGAATTCTGATCAAAACAAGGCAAGCAACATTTGTGAAATGCAATGTGACTTTATGCGAAGCTGGAGTTGTGCAGCTCAGATTTTTGCTCTTCAGCGCATCACTATACAAATGTGAGGAAAAAAGGATTAGTGTACGTTTGTTGATTTATATAAAGTAAAAGGATTTTAGTTATGAAATGTTCTGTAAAAGTATGGAGTTGAAAGTTAGGATGCTGAATATGATAAAAGTGATATATGGTGGAAGTAAAAGTATGTGTGGTAGTAAATAAATTACATAGGAAATGAATCAACATTGCTCAGGGAATAAAAGAAGATGGTGTTTACAAATGTTATCAGGAATGCTTATGTAACACATTAGAAGTGCATTGATGGAAAACATGAATACACATGTACTTTTACATCAGCTGTGCTGTTTGCTAATAACATAAATGGCTGATAGCAAGTGTTGGATACAAGAAGTGTAAGTATGATAATTACTGTTTAAAATAAAAGTCCAGGAGGGAGGAAATGTAATGAACATTCACAAGCTATATATGAATGCTGAAAAACCAGAAGTATATAGACAATATATGTGTATTTTGGTAGAATATTTAGTATTAAGGATGAGAAAGTGATTAGATTTTAGACATTTTAGTGTTAATAGAAATTGAATGGATAATAAACTGCTGCAAGGGATTAATGTTTGTTAAAAGAAGCAAACAATGGTTTTGAATGCAAACATGCTTCTCTCCACTTTGATATGTGGAACTGAACATTGTGAAACAAAAGGAGAATATTTTTTTTTCTTCCATTCAACCTTATATGATACTTGGAGACTGCCTGGAAAAATCTCTGTTGGTTTTTTTTGGCAACTTTTTTTTCCAGAAGTGTTTTGCCATTGCCTCCTTCATAGGACAAAGAAAAAGTGACTGTCAAAGTCACCCAACTGAGTTTGACTGTACTGAAAATGGGAGTAGAAGTCACAGTTTCCCAATTTCTAGCCTAATATCTTAATAGGTAATCCTCAAGTTACAAAAGTTCATTTAGTGACCATTCAATGTTACATCACTGAAAAAAGTGACATGACCATTTGTTGCAGCATCTCTGTGGTCACATTATCAAAATTTAGATGCTTGGCAACTGGCTCATATTTATGACAGTTGCAGTGCCCCAGAGTCATGTGATCTCCTCTTGCGATCTTCTGACAAGCTAAGTCAATGGGGAAGCCAGATTTACTTAACAACCGTGTTACAAATTTATCAACTGCAGTGATTCACTTAACAATTGTGACAAGAAAAGTCTTAAAGTTGAGCAAAATTCAGTTAACAAATGTTTCACTTAGCAACAGAAAATTTGGGCTCAGTTTTGGTTGTAAGTTGAGGACTACCTCTGTATCACACTTGCTGTAATAACTGCAAAAGGGAATAGTTGGTGGCCATGTATATAGGTATGTTTGTTAATGTTATTTTAAGCCTATTTATGACCTACACTATAACTTAAATATGATTCCTTCAGTCAAAATGGCAGAAAACAATAAAGCCAATTTTCAGCAATGACAGTTAAAAGGAATTTCAAGGTCTGCAAAAGAAAAAAATGCCATAGAGCTACATATAACCCTGGGGCCACAGACTGCTCCCCCTTGGCATATATTTTAACATATAGAAAATTTATGCAAATATACAGCCTTTTTTGTTCTAATTCATTTCCATTATGATGCATTCACAGACATCCTAATTCTAATGGGCTCAATAGGCCTTATTTCTAAAGTCCCGCACATTATTCTTCAGCATTTCTAGCAAGCAAGAAAATTTCTTCTTCTTTTACTCTGAAAAAATTCTTTTATGTTCCAACCTTTGAATTTATGAAACATGTTTCAGAAATTCCAAGAGCTCCATGGATATATGCTGATTTCAAAATAGAATGTATGGTTTTGCACTTGACAGCAGAATAAATCTAAAAATAAGTTGTTGCTGATATGTTCCTTAAATATACTGAATTATTATTGTTACTCAGCAGCAATGTATTCTGGTTATGCAAAGACAATTACAGCAATAATCCCTGTCATCTGAGGGATGAAATAAAGAAAGAACAATGGTATCAAAAATAGAGAATAATTTTAAAAGGTAGATAAAAAGGGAACCTAGTTATACAAAAAGGGAAAATAGCATTCTACGTGAGTAGAATGCATATATTTCTAAAAATAAATATATGCCACCAATTTGACTTATCATTTGCTCTTTTTTTTTAAAAAAAGGTTGATGTTAAGATGCATAAAAGATAAGGCAAGGAACAAATTATTCAAATCAATTTATAATTAGTCTTATGACTAAAACAATAATAGGAAAAGCAAAAGCAATAAAGCTATCTGCTATCAAAGTTCATTCTAGTCAGAGATGGTAAAAAGTAGAATTTGGCAGTATTGGCATTTGGATGACATCATGATGTAATTGTGCAAATGATGTATTAATCAACATGGTGAAAAATGATACAAGTACATAATTCAAGTCATTTGTGCAATGATATTGTGATGCAACGTTATTTGGCCACCTCTCCCCTGCAGACATGGATGTTTGGTTGTTATTCTTTAGAAGAAAAAATATCTCCGCATAATCCCTTCCCAAATTTATTTTATTTTTCTTTTAATGAAGAATATAAGGACAGTGTTCTGGTTGCACCACAGACATAAGAAGTAATAGAAAACCAAACAAGAAGTCAATATTTGTGCAGATTCTTGTCCTTTTATATTATCTCATCAATCCCTGGATTCTATTTTGAATGACATAAATTGGACCCCAGCACATAAAGTAGGCACACTTCAAGAGCACTGAAACAATTCATTATATGCCAATCAAACCACTTCAGGGTTGGGTTCTCAAAGGGTGAAATCAATTGGACATAATTGTCTATTAATTGCAATAGAATCTATGTATACTATCTAATTCTGTTATGCTTTGCCCAATATCTTCATAATTTTATCATCAACAACCTCACTCATTTGTTGAAACGCATAAGAATTTATCTAGATTCTATTAATTAAGGCTGCTTGCCAGATACATATTAGATACGTATAGGAATATACTATAATAACATTAAATCAGTCATTGGCTCTGTGTATTCAATGTCTTGAATTACAAAATCTGAACTTGTGAAATATGATTTCCAGGGCCGCCTCGTGAAGATATGGGGAAAGAGGTCCTGGGGAGAGAGGTGTTGAATAATTCACACTTCTTTCAAGTCCAGCTGCTATAATGTTTGGTGACTCAGCTCAAGTTAAAGCTTTGCCTAATACTTCCCAGCTAGCTGTACGTGCACGATTCCATCTTCACTTTTGTCCACAAAAAAACCAACACTCTTGCTTTCTGCCAGAATCGCACCTAAGCATCAGCAGCTCTAATCACTCAGGCCAACTGCCTTTGGCTGAAACACTGCATGCTTGGACAAAGCGGAATAGAGATAACAGACGAAAATTTTGATCCGTGGAATAAGTGTTATAGCAATATGACCTGTGAGTTTTTATTGATTATATATAAGTGTTAATATACAATAAGTAAGGCTTTTGAACCAGTTGATTTAAAGGTGTTTCAATGAAATGTAAGTGGAGGAGTTCTCTAAGACAAGGAAACCCAGAACGATTTCCAAGTAGGTATGGTGCTCTCCAAGAGATCATATGTATATCATGGACTTCAGAGATAAGTGGTGGCATGAATATCTGAGGGAGGTTTGCACACAATATCGAATAATGCATGCAATCAGCATACAGCTCACAAACACAAGCTGTTTCACATTTGCTAGGAGCAGCTGGCCAATTTTATTCCAACCCCAGCAACAAGCTTTTTATGAGGACAGTGCTCTTGGCAAAATAATGCAGTATTATTTCAACTCAAGTCAAAGGCACTTTGCCAGCATGACAAATATGTGTATATAAATTTAACATATCCTGTGTATCTCTTCAGAAGAGTCCCAGTGTTAGGATTAGAACGCTAAACTAGTAGTATGAAGCAGAACTGAAATGGACTTCTGGATTGGTAAGGTGTGGTAGTAGAGATGACAGTGCAAGAATGCTTATTTAGGAAAGTCTAGAAGAAGGCCACATCAGGGTTGTGCTTGATCTTGGAGGGCCGTGGTGGTGGTGGGTGGTGGTGGTGGACATGTGGGCATGACATGGGATCGCACCTCCGCAGACATGGTTTTATACACTTATAAAAATAGAGAGGCGGACATTTCTGTGATTTTATTTTTTTAATACTTACTTGATCACTTTATAAGAGAGAGACCAGATCAAGAAGCTGACTCCATAGGAAGACTAGAATTATCAATTATTGACATAGGCTATAGTAGCAGAATAATTTAAGCCTGAAAGGTAAAATATTTTAACTTTCCTCCCTTTTATAATCAAGGACATCCTCCTGCAGCACTCTGGAGGCCCTGTTTTGGGCCTGGAAGGCCTCTTGCAGCACTCTGGCGGCCAAAGCCTGTTGCTGGGGATGGGGTATGCGTGTGCAGCCACCTACACCCAATTTCTGCTAGCAGAGGCACCATGGGCTGGTCCTTTGCTATTTCCAAGCAGCCCCGTGGGCCAAATCTAAGCAGCCTGCAGGCTGGGGTGTTTGACACCCTGGTCTAACACAATTTCCCCCAACCTTTTGGCACTAGGGACCAGTTCCATGGATAAGAGGTTTTTGTGTGCTGCCTGCATCCCGTTAATAGGGCTTCGCTTGGTTGTGTAGCCTGGTTTCTGGCATGCCACAGACTGGTCCCAGTTCACGGTTTACTTTGAGAAAGTTTACTTTGAGAAATAAAGGTTCTCCCTATAGGAATAGTCTTTCAAGAACTAAAAATCATAGAATTTTTAGTTTCTGGAAAAGTGCTTATATACAGACAAAAAAATCAAGACCATATGGACTTAACAGGCACAGCTGAAAGTATAAGCACAAATCCAGAGCCAAAACCTGAGTTAACTAATCCAAAGGAAAGTCAGCATGGTGTGGTGAATGTAAGTTAGTGTTTCTCTATTTTAATATGTGTAGACTTCAGTTCCCAAAATTCGCTAGCCAGCTGGTATAAGGTGTTGGATGAGAACCAAGAGGTACACATTTGAAAGCCGCAGCCACAACCCAAACTTGATAATGTAAGTTATGACTTATTACAAGCCTTGTATATAGACACGGTAATCTGTCAGTGCTTCAACTATGTGATTGATAAGTGTATATAAAGAAAAGCCATATTGATTTAATTAGAAAGATATATGCAGTTGACTTCAGTTAAGACCTGTTGTGCATTTAAATCTTAGTGACTGGAAGAAGAAGAAAAAAACAGGAAATGGTTGCAAATACTGAAAGTATAGCTCATAATTTTAAAAATGGTAGCCTCCTCTGTTGTAACTATTCAGCTCAGTCCAAGGCACTTGGTGAAAACATTCATTTAGAAGTAAATGCACACTGAGTGTATAAACAAAGTATTAGGGTCAGGATTTAGTTTGCTTACTCTTAGCAACCATTTGTTACTCAACTCAGTTGATTTCAGTCTCACACTTTAAAAATTATGCAACTGTAGTTATTTTGTTGGCTTTATCTTGTTTGTTTTGCTAATTAGGTTCATAAACCAAACAGGCTAATGTTCTAAATTGTATTCCAATTTACATCTGTAGTATGGCTGTTTTTATGGAGTCAATAGTATGGCTGTTTTTGCCTTGGTGTGGCTGCTTTTACGGAGGCAATAATGTCAGATTATCAAACTGTTCTTTTATGTTAACTAGCATAAGAAACCTCACTGGATCTCTTTTGAAAGCCACCCAGCAGATGTTCCTGTGCATATAAAAGATACTGTGGCCATCTATGTGCTTCAAGGTCCCTACAGGCATTCTAAAATGGGAGATTCATTAAGTACTTTGTACACCATCATACACAGTTGGTGGGCTGCCTTCCTGCCAGCTCAGCTGAGTTACTATTAGACTGGAATTCTGTCTTTCAACCTGGTTGTATGATCTCCCGCTTGAATTTCTGAAGTGAATGGATCTGCAGTATGCTGAATAACTCTTATTCTGGTTTAATATGGGCTTACAGTTTATCAGTTTTTATTCAGTAAATTTGCATGGCAAGTCAATTACCTTTGTCATCTAGGTAAAATGCAGATATTACACTACTAATGTTAGATTAGAGTGGGCAAGCTAGAATTTGTGGGTCATGGAAAACCCTAAATCTCTTCTTTAAAACTCTGAATCCCTTACCGATCAATGCTGAAACCTAGTCTGCACTGGATTTTCCCTTTTTTAAAATATATTGCTAAATATAACAATGTCCCTCAATGAAGAAGATGGCCCTCAATGTCTAATGTGCTCCCATTCATGATATGTTGTCAAGTCTTCTATAATAATTCTTGGCATGGATCACATATTAGGTTATAATGGGCTAGAAACAAAATAGTTTTATTCTCTAGTATCCAGATTTGTATTTGAGGGATAAGCATTGCCACAAATCAGTAATGTCTGTGTCCCAGAAAACTAGAAACATCGAGAAATTTGCTGAGATTTATTTAAATCCTGATAAATGTTGAACTTGGTTTTCTTCTAAACAAACAGCTCAAAGAGATGGTAACATTTTTAATGGAAGAGTCCATTGCAGCACTTTAGGCCATAGGCAGATAATGTATAAAAGGCTGTGGCACATTCCCAATGAATCAGATTGTGGGTTGGAGGAGCATTCTGCCAGATGCTATATATTTCCTTTCAAATGCTGTAAAAAGCTTTGGGACTATTGACCAGTAAAAGCTACACAAAATTATACTGATTATGCTGTAGAACAATGGCAGTATTCACTGAGAAATTGCATTGTTAGTAAGAAAGGTAGTTACTGAGAGGGTACGTACAAAGAGTTTCCCACAGACTAATGTCAATATTTGGTTGAATCAGGCAGATCTGACTTCCAGATCTCCAAAACAAAATTATTCTTACTCAGAACTCCTTTAGAAATCAAACTAGAGGGTAATATAGAGCAACAGAGACCTCTAGTGAACAAATAGAAATTGCATTAATTATCTGTTTGATAATTCAGTGTGTCATTTGTGACCATTTAAAGATTTGCTATTCATGAAAATATTTGACTATTTTTAAAGGTGGAGAGCCAATAATTCTATCTTATTCCATGAATTTAATGTTATTGTTATAATGCCTTTGTACCAGTTTAAGACTTGTTCCAGGGGTGGGTTGCTGCTGGCGTTACTGCCGGTTCACAACCTGGGTGCAACGTGCATGCGAAGAACAATTTAGTGAACTGTGCACACGCAGTCACTAAAATCCAAAATGGCGGTGGACAAGCGAGGGAACTGGTTCAGGGGCATGGCAGGCCTGGGTCACTGCCGGTTCTGCGACCCAGGCCTGAATTCCACCACCGGTTCGGCCAAACCGGGCTGAACCAGCAGCAATCCACTTTTGGCCTGTCCACACCTAAATTACTGTGTGGGAGTGACTCGAGCAATTCAAAATAATAAAGAACTACCCTTCACACAACTGAGATATGCAGCACATCAATTTTAACTTCAGAAGGTGTCCTCAAAAAGCTACTTCAGCATCTGTCTAACACTTTTTAAAGCAGCTGCTTCTTTTACTGGGATTCTGGAGCTGCTTATTGTTAACCTGTAGAATTCATTTTCAAAAGCTGCAAAATAGCAAACAACGTGACTGATTTTAAGTTGGAAGTATACGAATTCATGAAAAAGAAGACTATCAATGACTGCCAGCAATTATGGCTGCTCATTATTTCCTAGAAAAGAGGCAATAGATCATTCACAGCAGACCTGATCCATCATTTGTATTCCTAAAAACTCTTCACTGCAAGACTTTCAAGACCTTCTATGGTCCTAACTTCCATTGCAGAAAAAGAGAGAACTGAAGATTAATATGTTAATATACAGATTTTTTTAATGCAAATAGATTGGCTGCAGAATTGAGGTAGAGCGAGATGAACAGCTTTATAGCTTTATAACTAAACAGATGCAGTAACTCCAGAGAAACCCCGCAGCTATTGCTGCTGTTGTCACTTCATTGAAACTCTTTAGAAAACAGATTAGAATGAAAATTCACCTCCAACTATGCCACATGGTTGGCTTCAAGATACTGTATTAAATTATGATTTTTAATGGTAGTTTGTTAAAATATCACAAACAGTTCACATATTGACTATGTGCCATCAAGTCGGTGTCAACTCTTGGCAATAGATTTTCTCCATTACAATCTGTGCCCAAACTGTTTCTTCGGGTCTTCCAATGGTGCACCCATCTCCTTGAGTAACTGAGTCCATTCACATTGCCGATGGTCATCTTGTCTTTCCTTTCAACTTTCCTAACACCCCCCAAAGAGCTAGGTCTTTATATAATGTGTCCAAAGTATGATAATTTGAGATTGGTCATTTTTGCCTCAAGTGAAAATCCTAGGTTGATTTGTTCAATGATGTATCTGTTTGCTTTCCTGGTTATCCATGGTATTCTTCAGAATTTTCTTTAACATCAAAGTTCTAAAGCATCAGTGTTTCTTCTATCCTGCTTCTTCAAAGTCCAAGTTTTGCTCCCATGAAAGGATCACCAGGGGAAAACCACTGATTGTACAATTCTGATCTTTATACATATAGATACATCCTAGTCAAAGATGGTATTCAGCCAGTTCGGACCAGTTCGGGCGCACCGGTAGCTTCGATTATCAGCCGGCCCTGCCCACTCACACCCGCCCTATCCTGTCCTTTATTTCCGGCGTAGATGTCATATGAGTTCCATCTTCAAGGAGCATCATCAGGTTGGTATGCAGGACGGTTGGCCTTGACCGACACCAAGCACTAATCTCCAGCATGTGCAGTAGACGGTGAGACCAAAACTCCCTTTTTACAACCTCTCCTGTACTTAAACTTCTCCTCCCAAATACCAGCCCCCCTCTTCCCCGTTTCAATGGCAGCTGAAAGCAAATAGCGAAACAGAGGCTGACATCCATTATGGTTTTGCCCAATTTCTTATCCATCCAGTTCCCCAAAAGATCTTCTCGCAATGGACAGGATACATGATGCAACTCCTTGATGAATCCAAATTCAGACTACCATTTAGGTTGCAATGAAAAAAAATCACAACAAACCAATAATATAGACCAGGGGTGACAAACTCACATCATCATGTCAAGCGACTTTTTCCCCTTCACTAAAATGGGGGTGGGGTGGCCAGCACGTGATACATCCAGCCTGCAGTCCATGAGTTTGACACCCCTGATGTAGCCAGTAATAATATTGGAGAAGTGATGGAGAAACTAGTTTTTACTCAGTCCTGGTTATTACCAGGTACCACTGAATGGTTAAAAATCTCTGAAGATATTAATGGGGCAGTGAAAAAAAAGGTCTGCATGTGCTTTGAAAATGGTTCATAAATCCTTTTGACCTTACACAGCAAAGAATACTATTCATTAAAGCCTTTTTCAGGCTTCTGCATTCTGCTGTTCAGGAATTACATTGAGTGGGCCATTTACAAAACATGTGCAACTCTAATATACTGAACTCTGAAGAAAAAAAGGTTATAAATACGTGTGTTTTTTTTTAACCTTGACACTTTTCTTAGTACTGAAGTTCAACACATTGGTCTAAAATTTAACATTCTGGCTTTATAGAGGCTATCTTGCATGGCCTATCTTGCAGCAGCACAAGCAGGAGCCTTATTTATCCTTCATTCCACTGTAGAGAAATTGAATTCCAATTTTGCTTGACTGCAACTGGGAAAAGAAATACTGTATACTGTAAACTTCATACTTTTGCAGGAATCGGCGTAACTCCTCCCCATCCCCCAACTTTAATTGTTTTCAGCTATATATATAAAATGCAACTGGAGAATTTATGACAGCAAAAGTAAACTTTTGACTACTCTCCACTGAGATGCCAGCACTTTCAGGAATTTTATCTTTAGGCCTCATCAAGAATTCTACACCTCATTTTAGTTTTTCACCATTAGCAGAGAAGTCTTGGCAGTAAGGAAAATGCCTCTGCCAAAAAACATTTTTATCAGTGAGAATAAAGATTTTATTCCCATCTGAACATTGGCCAATTTAACTAGTGTATCTCTAAACAACAACACATAATAACCCAATTCTCAAAGCAATTTAGTCTCTGTCAGATCCAGAAACCCATCAAAGGGGCAGTTGATTCTATTGCTATTACTAGGCATTTCCCCCCAGCTTTGTTGAATGAGTACTTTCACATAGGTGAATTAACCAAACTCCCCCATAGACTTCTCAACTTTCTAATCTTCCTGTTGGTTTAATCCTGCATTAGCAACACCTTTCATATTAACGCTACATCAGGTGCTCATTTCTTCTTGCATTGAAAATCCTTTTCTAACAAGGTTCTTCTTAGCAATCATTAATGTAGGTCAGGAAATTCTATTTTGTTCCCTGGCAACATATGAAGAACAATTTTAGAGCACTGCAGATGGCCACTTAGTTCATTTGATTAGAATCACATAGTCAAATATCTAAGGAATTTGAATCTATATTCTTGAAGAAATTAGAATAGGCTTCATTTGTTACGTGGGAAAAGGAAGAAGAGAATGGCTTCACTCATTCATTCATTCATTCATTCGCTACTGCCTTACATTTCATAAAGCAGTAATACCATTTAGTAAAAGTCCTCTTATAAGTTATTCAACCAGTGACCATTCAAAACAGCTGCCTATGATTATATGGCATTTTTTGGTATGAAGGCACCCCCCAAAAATTGGATACAAAAATATTGCATCAGTAATAATCAATGTTTTGAATTAGGCCCTGAAACTGCTTGCCAACTAATGGAGTCCTTAACTACATAGGTGTCACTGTGCTGTACCAGCACCTGTAACTTCTGTGCCATCTTCAAGAGCACTCCTAGGTAGAGAATATAGCATTAATCAGAGCAAGAGATGTCAACTGGAAAAGTTAAAATAGTGAGAGGAGGTAAACATATAAATTGTATAAACAAACAAATCAGTAAAATGGAGAAGAAGCCAAATCCTGGACAATCTCACACTGGACTGTCCCAGATCTTAATATCTCCTCCTTCGCTACCAATTGGAACCACCCACAAAGGAAAGAAGAAAGTCACTGCAATAACAGTGTTCCCAGATTCCAACTCTGGTAGGTAGTTTGAAATGGATGGGGTTGAAAGCAATTGGTTCTCTGCCTGGTTGCTGGGTGGGCGTGGCCTATTCAGCCTCCTGCACCAAGGGGGCAGGCTTTGGAACGTTTCCTTGAGCCTACAGGAGGGTAAAAATGGTCTTCCCCGGCCCCCAGAGGCCCTCTGGAGTCCAGAAAGAGGCCTGTTTTCGTACTTCTGGTAGGGCTGTTTTTTGCCCTCCTAAGGCTCCGGAGGCTTTCCTCAAGCCTCCAGGAGGGCAAAAACGGCTTCCCCTGGACTCCGGAGGCCCTCCAGAGGCCAAAAATGTTTCCGGACTTCTGAGAGGCCCATTTTTGCCCTCCCAGAGCCTCCGCACAGGCCTCCACTTACCTGGCATGATGAATGGCCCACATGGAGACTCCTGGGAGGAGACGGGTGGGCAGGCCAGCCAGTCCTTGAAACTACCGGTTTTGCGAACCAGATGTAAAATTAACATCCAGTACGCCTGAACCAGTGCGAACTGGCTGAATCCTACCCCTGGCCTGAAACCATTCCATGGTCAATGTTAAACAAAAGAAACCTTCTAAAATGTGTAAGAGAATAAATTGCCCAATAAAATAGCTGTTTTTTTGTTTTTGTGGATTTATTTTGTACACACCATGGATGAAACTGCAAGCACACATGACATCTTCTAGGTCTGCCTATTCAATAATAATAAAATGGTGTGGGGAGGTTGACTCCTATGCCTATGATAACCAGAAAAAAGGGTGGTATAATGCAATTGTCCCCAGGACTATAAAAATTATTTTATCTATGTAGCATCAGAAAAGCAACAAACTGTGAGAAGTCTGATTATTAAAGCAGGATGAGCAAAATTTTAGCCCTCAAAGGATGCACTTATTTCTACTGCTGGCGGGATCCCAATCATTTTGAGCAGGGTTGCTGTGAAGAGAAATAGTGCATATAATTTCTCCTTACTTTCAGCAAATCTGCTTCAGATTGTTGGGTTCCTGCAGGTTGCCAGACAGTTGTGACTGTTGGCACCACACTATCATGACAAGAGTGCATTCCCAGCATAAAAGCACCCTGTAGCATTCTACACCACATTCATGGGGGAAAGAAATCCTACATTTTTTCCTATCATTATGACGAAAGGGAATTTGCTTTGTCTCTCAAAAAGGAAAGAAGATTTTGAGGGAATTTTATCAATGGAATACAGTAATGTGTTTATTTACTGTCAAGGTGGTATGTGTGAATGTGTTCTCCTTTATTGATTTCTTGTCTTTCAAATAAATCAACTTGAGATTCCTGGGTTTCTCATGATTCAATTATTTCCTCACTTCTATCAATAAAGTAAGCCTCAAAAGCATCCTTATAATACAGCAAGCTTAGTAAACAAACTGAAGCACTTATGTATCACAGGAGAATAAACTAGTGGGAAATTGCAGGCCAAATTTCAGCAGCTCAGTATATAACCCCTTAGGCTACAAGTTGCCCAATCAAGGCATAATAGATTCAGAAACTCTATATAATAATGAATGTAAATATAATCATTGTCATCATCATCATCATTTTAGCCATTGTCTATCAATTCCAGGATGAAGGCCTCTTTCACATGTTTCCAACCCATACGATCCAATTAGGTCTTGAGAGGTGTGTGTGTGCATGAGCGCACACATATACATGCTACTATATATTATATGTGTATAATATATTAATATATTATACATGATATATTATACATATTAATATAATTATAATTTGAATTATTTCAGATAGAAGCAAAGATTTGCCTTGTCTTTTTCTGTATAGTAGTTTCATAATTGCATCCGTAGCTCTGAAGTTCATATGTCATAGAGTGTTTAATTTGGTTGAAACGAGGACATTAACTTTCACTTTTTCCAACATGTTCCCAATATGAATGCTACATTCTTTTGAAATGTTAAGGTTAACTAATGTGCACTTAATTTTCCTTATTGCCCAAAAGTTCATGAGGCTAAGGAGTCTAACATCTGAGGTATACCCACAGTGCAAACAGTACATGTAAGTGAAAAACCTGTTTGTGTCATTCATCTTTAACACCAGCTTTTCCCTTGGCATGTACATTTAGCTTTTCTTGTGCTATGAACTAGCGTTAGTTGCAAGCACTCTAGATTCTAATGCTATGGATTGAGAATACCAATGCCTTCTGCTGCCTTAAAGAGATGGATTTAAAATGAGAATGGATCGTGGCTGCTGTCAGCAAATTTTATCTGCTTCAAAGCTGCTTCACTTTGAATTGATTTTGATTTTTTTATATCTTGAAAGCGTGATGTTGAGTAATAAAATCCAATTTAAACAAAATACATTTTAGCACAAGAAATGTCCAATCTGCTTTGCAGATCCATGTGTGATATGATCAGCATTATCTCTGCTTTACCATGTATTCCCTCCACAGAGGATTCCTCTTTCTAGCCTAAATCAGATCTTTCTTAGGCCAGCAGGATTGCTACCCCAAAAGAAGCTTTGTTCTTGGCAATCACATTTTGTCAAAGCAGTCAGCAACTATCACAAATAAAAGAAATGTGCCACTCCACATTCATCTTTTTCTTTCTTTTTCCCTTCCCTTCATTAATATGTTTCTTTTGGATGAGAAATTGAGGGATATGTTTAGAGAACCTGCTGATATTAATGCAGAAAACACACCTGTGGCTTAAATCAGGATAAGGCTGACCACAGCACTGATGGGACATGAACATCACAATGAATGGCTCTCCTAGATATAGCTTGCAAACACTAATTAATGAGACCAGGTTGATATAGCTGTGCTGCATAGTTTCTTTGCATATTGCATGAGTCCTGATGGGCCATGTTCCTTCTTTCATTTCTTCTCCATTCATTGCATTTTATATACTTGGTATCTGTATTTGATTATCATAAAACTTTCTGGAATTGGCAGCCATAGTTTCAGGCTCTATGTAAATAGCGAATGTCTTTGTGAGATCCTTAGTCTCCCAAGATTTGAAATGTGGTTATAAATTATTAAATGATATTGGTTAATTTGGCTTTAACTTACCAAGAATTTGTAAATATAAAAGCTCTGTAAATATAAAATCTTCAGAGATTATTTCTGGGCTGCTATGCACTAAGAAGAGATTGATACTTCTTGCACATAATGGGAATAATGTGGAAATAATGCACAGAAATAACTTTAACTACTAAAGGTTGCATTTGCATTTTCTTTATTTGCAGTTTACTTCTCTGTAACCCCACCAAATTTCCTGTGGGGCAATTTAACACTAATTCCTCAACAACAGACTCCCCCAGATACTATATAGAATGTGTTTTTCCTTTTGCAACCTATTCAAGAATGCAATTGGTACAATGACTCTAACATACGTAAAACTACATCCATCTTACCCATCTTCTCTTTCTCTCCATTCCCCCAATTAAATTAGCCTACTAACATATTCTGCAGAAAACAAAAGCTTGAGACTATTTTTTAAAAAATGATTGGCCAGAAATGTATCGCTGTCTGGATATCTGATATCATCAAACTAAAACCAGAAGATTTTCCCCAGAAGTATGAAAGAGGCACCATGGCAGCCATTCTTTAACCTGAGATATACAATTCTTATTATTTCTCTTTGCCATGTTGGCTGGATTTGGCAAAATAGAAATCCAAGATCCAAGAAAGACATGGAAGGTTACTCTGTATTGATATGCCAGGAACCAGCAGTGGGATTCACTTACCTTCCCTACCGGTTCACAAATGTGAGCGTGCATGCATGCTTGCTTCACTAGCACATGCCGCGTCTGTGCATGCATATTGCCTTCTGCGCATGCACAGTGCTTGCACATTACATTGGGGCAGGTAGGCAGAGCCTCCCTCAGTTGCCACTACCGGTTTGCCCGAACCAGAGAGAACCAGTACCATCTCTGCTAGGAACCCAGAAAATGCTTTACACTGAGTTAAGCCATTGCACTCACCAATTATCATTAACAGTGATTAGCAGCAAATTTCCTAAAGTTTCAAGCAAGATATTTTCATGCCCTTTTTGGAAATACCTGAGGCTGGAATGTGGATGTTTTGTATGTAATGCATGTGCTATTAAATTGTGTAGCTCATCATAAGTTTTAAATGACTATCATCTGAGGGATGAGTGCATCTAAACCCTGAACTGAGCCTCCTGTAACCCAACTCAGACATGTCATAAGTTGTTTTTGTCAACAACTTCACTTTTTAGAAAATGATGTTCAATGACTTGCCATCTCTGACCTTTTCTCATATTGAAAACAAAACAAAGTAATAGTGGCAGCTTCTTGCATCTAGAGACATTCTTGCCCTAAAGAATGATCTAAAATAAGTATTTCTGTCATCAGTGAAGAAAGACATTCTGTAGTTTTTTGTGTGCATCTGCCAGTGTTCTTTAATTGATTAGGCCTTCCTTTGCCAAGTTGACAGAGGGTTTGCAATGATGCCACACATTTGTTCAGCCTAAAGAATCTTCTGATCAATCTATATATCTCGACTTTTCAGACTGATTCTTCCAGTCAAATCCATCAAAGTGGTAGCTCTTCAAGGGTGCAAACATCCTTTCTAGTGGTGACACTGACCACAAGAAGAGTGGTATATAAATTTGATAAATAAATAACTTTTATCTGAAGCTTGAAACATTTTTTCAATTTTCCAAACCAGCCTATAATCCTGACCGTCTAAGGTCTTCTCACATTCAAGTATTTGATCTGAATCTGCTGAGCTTCCTAGTGCCTGCTATCTGGTAAGGAAATATTCAGTATAGCACATATTTTTAGTCAGATCAACTAAAGACATTTGTTTTCTGATTCTTTCAATATTCCACCTTTACATACTGTATTCAACTCAATTCTATAACAGAAGGGAATAATTGCTAGAAAAATCTTTCTAGAATCCTGGAAGATGATAACTTGCATACAATATTGCTGCAAAGAAACATAAGTGACTTTCCATGAATTCCCCAAAAGCTGAACTTGACATAAAACTAATATTAAATTTAACTGATAATTGATGGAAAGGGGATGGATGTCCAGTCTTCTTCATTTCTGTGCTACCTAAGGAAGATGGAAAGAGTGTTCTCTGCTCCATACTTAAAAAGCCAGCAAACATGATAGGGTGTTTCTTGAGCTTTTTTAAGGTGTACTGCCAAGACGTTTCAGAGATGGTATTCAGCAGGTTCTGACCAGTTCTGGAGAACCAGTAGCAGAAATTTTGAGTAGTTCGGAGAACTGGTAAATACCACCTCTGACTGGCCCCACCCCCATATATTGTCTGCATCTCGAGTCCCAGCTGATCAGGAGGGAATGGGGATTTTTCAGTAACCTTCCCCTGGAATGGGGAGCAAATGGACATTTTACAGTAACCTTCCCCTGCCACGCCCACCAAGCCGTGCATGCTTACCAAGCCACGCCCACAGAACCAGTAGTAAAAAAATTTGAATCCCATCACTGATGAGTTTCTATTAGACATGAAGTATGGAGTTGTTTACAAAAAATACTTCTCAACTAAGAAACTTTCTTCTTTAGTATTGTTTGCAGCTTGTTGATATTCAGGGGTGAAGAAAAAGAACCCTATATAAATGCATTGGCACTGGCAGATTTGCTGCATTGTATATTTAGAAGAAAACTTTGTTAAGAGGCTTCCTACATCTACTGTACTTTTCAAGTATACAAGAATGGTTTCTCCAGTGCCCACCGCCCCAGTTTTAGCTGCTTTGTGTCTAATCAAAACCTTCTAGTAATATTTTAATTTTCTTCAGTTATTGATATTGTTTTTTGTGACAATATTTTTCCATTCAAATGATTTCATTAATTTGTGCCTTAGCCTTCCCCCCCCCAAAAAAAACTATTAACAATGCTCTCCTATAAAGCACCAACAGAACATTGAAACATGCTGTAGCCAGCAAAATACTTCTGACAACTCCACAGAAGGCTCTTTATCAGTCCTTCAGGCAGCCATCAGTTCACACAATGATTTCCCATCTATCTCAATTTAAGACAATGCTGGCAGGAAATTGTCATAAACCCAGCTGCCAAGGACTTGTTAAAATATACAATTGTTTGAGCAAGAGGCATTCCTCTCCAACCTCTTTTGATTCATATGCTACAGATAAGCAATTTTGCTTAATAGCTGATCTAATGTTTTATTAAAATAAAATTTACATTTATATAAAAGTTATTGTCTAAGTCCCTTTCCTGCCTTCCTTCTGAAACCTCTTTACAATGAGCTGACAGTTGGATATCTTTGGACATATGACAATATAATAGTAAATTGTTATGAATTGTAATTCTGCTCCTGCTGAAGATAAGCACAAAGCTCTGTTGTAGCTGGTCTTGGTATTTTAAATGTATAAGCCCTATTTTGATGGAACCTTTTTACATGGCTATATCAAAAATCACTGTATATCATAGACTAATTTAGTAATTGACTAAAAATTAGTGATGCGATTCTTCTAAAAAATCCCATTTGCCCATTACCAAAAATATTTTCCCATACTTAAAATCACGATTTGCCAAAGCAATTGTGGGCCATCCAACTAATCAGAATGTGTGCAAAATAATCAAAATCTTGCCCTAGTGTGTATCTGACTATCTTTCTGTTGGCTTCCATTTGATTTTGCCTTTTTTTTAGAACTATTGATAACTATTTTTTTTTTCAAAAAAGAAGATAATACCATAGCTATTGGTTTTCCCAGCCCTACTTAAATACATTGGCTTTGCCAATGAATTACAATTCTTAGAATGTTACAATAATATGCAATATAATATGCTGATGTCATCAAGCTCAACTAAAAGGCACCCCAGATATGTGTTTCTTATAATTTATATGCACTGTCACTGCAAAGGGGACATTTGTTATAAATGTAGCATGGCACAGATAGAAGATGTTTCATGTCAAGCAGCTTTTCATTCCCTTTTCTTTCTTGATTTCCACTGTTTCCTTGCAAGTTTCTGTCAAAACACTGAAGAACACTCTAGTAGTCCATTAGCACTGAAGAACTCTTTAGCAGTCCTTTAGCATGCAAAATAGATCACGCTTACTGGAACCAATTGCAACTGAAAGGGCTGTAATTCATTGTGTTCCTCGCTTGTTTATCATGCATAGAAGGTTTCTTCAGGGGATGCCAGACTCAGATCTGTGCCGAGACCATCTGCCATTCACTGTAACTCTGCAGGAAGTTATGATCCAGCATAAAGAATGCACTATGCATTTACATCAACTACTGTTCTCCATCTCAAGCTGCCAAAAAGAAAGGGCAATGTTCAACACATTCTAACCATCATGATAGCTTTGACCTTCTCATCTTTTCATATGATTCATAGTCTGATTTCACTACCTGCCATAATGAGGCTGGCATAAGGACTCAAATAAAGTCAGTGTTCAGACAATATTCTGGCAGAGAGTAGAGAAGTACAAGCTCTCATGCCCAATTATGCTGCCAAATACTGTCATTTTCTATCAAAACTAAGGTAAGTCCACACTTTGTTCCACTTTCTAATGTCTATACTTTCCTTTTTACTGTGTTCTCAAAGAACTATGCAACATACAGCCCAGATCGTTAGCACTTTGATAATGAATTCCAGTATCATACATTTCAAATCTGTTGTTCTCCTGAAGCATTTTCATAGTCTGTTTATCAGTTTCTAACACAATATTAAGTAAGGTAGTTGCAAGAAATTGATGTAGTTATGTAGGACCTGGACAGTCCTGGGATGACATTGGATGATCTAAAGAAATGCAAGAGAGGAAACATAAATAAACCATTCATTTTAAATGTAAGGTTAAAGAAAAGGACTGATGTGCCAGGAATTCATAATCTCCAAATGCACTAACTATTTGGGAACCTTCCCCCCATGCCCCAAATAAACCTTCAAGACTCTTCTACTACTACCAATAGTGCTTTAAAATTACACCATTAGTAGAAATGTTCATGCCAGAATCCTCAACTATAGTTCTACCACCAGGCAGACTTTAGTAATTTCCAGCATTTTTTTTTCTTGGAACCTATTAAATACATTATGATGTGTTGTCTCCAACTAAAGCTTACAAGCCAAAGGAGCTCTTCATTCTGTTGGGCTTGTAACAGGCAATTGGACCCTTCTTTCAGCAAACCAGACTATAACAGATAGGTCCAACTTGTTTAGCATTCTGCATATCCTTGTGCCATTTGGAAAACTCGTATGCATGGATGGGTAGGCAACCAGTATTTATTACATAATTGTTACAACTCAGAAAAAGGTAAATAAGCATCCATATGAGTAGGAAATGGTAACCTGATTCTCCATAAAGCTTTCCAAACTGGCTGCCATTACCACAACTTCTAACAGTGAATTGCATAGTTTATGTGCTATATGAAAATATATTTCTTTCGGGGGATTCAGTCTCCTTGTAATTAGTTTGTGGGCGACCTTGAATTCTAACCTTGTGAGAGAAGGATGAAACCACTTCTCTGTATGTATTTATGCTGTGCTGATTTTATTGACTTTGTTATATCTCTCCTTGCCATCTTTAATGCTACACTAAACATTTCCAGTTGCCAATTGTAAGGTAGCTGTTCCAGGTCCTTATATATTTTGGATGCCATTTTGATGCCTTTTTAACTCTATAATATCCTTTTCAAGGTAGAAAGTATATTTTATATTAAGAGTTCTATCTGTAATCTCATGGCAACTATCCTAGACCCAAAGTGTTTTCAAACAACACAATTTTCACAGCCATCCTGAACAAAAGCAGAGTACCCACCAGCCTCACCTCTAGGTAGACATTATGCCAGGGAAAAGGAATTACACACAGAGAGGCTTTGTATCTGGGCCACTCCTCTACAAACTTCACAAATGGGAGAGACCTGGCAGAAACAGGTTATGACAGTTCTACTTGGAGGCAATTCTGGGAGCCAAGCCGCATAAGCTTTAATAGTTAAAACCAGCTTTTCAATTGGACCCGGAAGCCCATTGGAACACATGGCGATATTCATAAACGTCACTGTAACAATTGGCTACTATGTCCCATCTGCATCTCCAGCAGTAGCCATTCTAGGGGAACCTCAAAGTCATAGATTTGGTCTTTCAGAGGAAATATCATTCCATTAGAGTCAAAATTGGAAGTGATGGATTCCAGATTGTTCTATTTCAGTTTGTCCTATTCAGGCCTCCACATCTTCCACACATCAGGACAAGATTGCTAGATTTCCAGTTTGGCCTAGAGTAGAAATGTGCAACTAACTGTCATTAGCATATCACTGGTACCTCATTCCAAATCAATGGATGACTTCTTCAAGTGAACTTCCATAGATGTTAAAAAGCAAGGATGGGAGAGCTGAGTCCCTCTTGCCACTTTACAGGTATTTCAGTCTGGCCTTGAGTGGGGAAACAGTTGCTCAATCCAGGGAAAGGAGAAGGCATTAGAAAGAGACTCAGAAAAGCTCTGCTTTGACTGATGTCTTAAAAGGAGGCAGTGAAGGGTTTCAACAGACTTTCAAGATTCTGTTGATATACCCTACACCAATGAAGTAGCATTCCTGGAATTTCAATGAAGCCTGTTTCTTGATTTGGCCTACCTTGAAGGGCTGACACTCACAGTGACTGATGCTATTTGTTCAAGAAGTCTCGGAAGTATTACAAAATAGTGTCCCTGCTTTCAATTGTCATAGGTGATCCAGAATGATACTGTATCAAACACTGCCAAGAAATATAAAGTTGAGTTTCCCATTTATTTACCCAAACAACCATTTCAGTCCCAAGTCTAGGTCCGAACTCAAAGAGGAACAGATAATCCACTTTAGCCAGGATGCTTTCCAACTGACATCCCCAAACTTTACCCAAAAGAGGAAGTGGAAATGAAGCAGTGGTTCTCCAGTTGCTGGATCTGAAGAAAGTGTCTTTAGGAAAGACACTTCTCCCAAAGAAGTGACCTTTTAGGGGAGATAAGTAAGTAAGTAAGTAAATAGGCAAGCAAGTATTCTGGATCATGCGTTGCTCTAAGTCCCAAGAGGGACATGGAATCAATTGATACGTGATAGAATTGCACAAGCAAAAATGCTCCCAGATTCAAGATGTTGTTCCAGTTACATTCACTCAGCTCCAGTCACTCTTTCCAGATCCTATCCAGGTCCATTAATACCTGTGTCAGACTAGCCAACTCCTCCAAGTTGAACATAAGATTCAAATATGGCCATCCATATGGATTAGACTAGAGATTATCTAGAACAATCCAATGGTTGCCATTGAGGCCATGAATTCTTGATTCCTACCAAACCCCACCTTTATCAAGGAAATTGGCAATAAGATTGGGGAGCTCAGTAAGGAAACTTGCCAAGCAGCAGAGGGGAAAAACATGAGCAAGATCTCTAACTTTTGCTATAAAGCAATCAATTTCATTTGTAAAACAGCACTCTGGTTAAGCTTTGTAGCTGTGGCTGCTGAAGAACCCCAAACCCAGAAGGCAAATCTTGGACAAGGCCATACCTGGGTAGGTAGTATTAGTACATTTTGGTTATGCATGCCATGTCTGCTCATTTATGAAAAATCAGCTTGTAAACAAATGTGATCTTATTAGAAATCTGGAGCTAACCATAGCACCTTAAGGCCAAAACCATTAAATTTTACACACACACACAAACACACACGAGAGAGAGAGAGAGAGAGAGAGAGAGAGAGAGAGAGAGAGAGAGAGAATGTAACAAACCACAATATATTTTTATGAGAAAACCCACTTTATAATCTCATCTGAAAATGTCCATGTATTCCTCCTTTCTGTTTTTTTAATCAGATGCTCTACAATCCCATGGTACTTGAGATTTGTCCAAGGCTTTCTGAAAATTCCAAGCATATAACTCTTTGATCATCCATGTCTACACTGACATTCAAAAAAGCAAAAAGGTTAGTATGACATGATTTTCCTCTCTGAAAACCATGTTGATTTCTTTTTATCATGACTTGTTCTTCTGTATTTTATTTTTAGTGATTCTTTTGAACAGGAACAAAGAAAGAAAGGTTGATGTTTAGTTTAGATAGGGAGCTTCCTCAATTTTTATCTAAAGAGCATTGCTCAGGTGCCAAGGGTCAAGTACAACTTAGAACTTATCTGACTGCAGTCCTTGGATTTCCACTAGTACAGACTTCTCTATTATAGATATAATCATTGCTGAATTCATTAATTCATTTCTACAATTTATGAATCACTGGGCTTTCATTTGTTTTTTTTTCAGAACACTGATTTATCTTTAAAGCATCTGCCATTGAGTTTTAAAGGAAAATGGAAAGTGTGAGTGAACTTCAGAATCCACTGTTGGCCAAGAACAATGGACACCTTCATGGTAGCTGTACTTATCACCAGGATTACCATGGTCATCGTTGTCATGGCAAATTATATTCCTATATCTTCCAAAATTCAGGTAATGCAAGGACACACCAGTTGTTGGATGCCAGTTCTCTTCAACTGGCTGTTGAAGCGCTGTATGGTCCAAATTTCATTCTGGTGAAGGATGAAAGCAGTGTCAAAGTCAAGGACAACAAAGGTGACAATTGTGAGACAACCTTCATGGAAAACAAAGACCCATCTGCTGATGTTTCTGATGAGCAAGAAACACAGGGAAGATCTCTAATGGAAAATGATATCAAAATCCAGACAGTATCTTATGAAGTAGAGGAAGAGGAATTGCAAGAATACGAGGTAAACTTCTAAGGATTCATTCATAATATACACTCAGAAACTTCTGAGTACACATTCTTAGGACTAATTTTTAAATAACAATTCTAAATGTTTAATATAAAAACAATAATAATACACAAAATAGAGATTATATATAACACAATAACTGCTTCTTCCCAAGAGACATCTGTCTTGATTTCAGAGAATTAGAAATTAAAGCATAATTAATTAAGAATAACATGACTAAGACATTTTTTAGTAGCTTAGGACCTTAGAATCTAAATGTGGAATGTACTTAAATATGAAAAATGGCTCCATTACCAATACTCAGGAAAAATAATTTTCCAGTGAAATCCCAAATCCCCGACTAATAAATTGAGCATTCAGCTTGAGAGGAAAAACAAAAATACCTTTTAATTCAAGAACTTTTAACGTTAGCATTTTGCCTCTAACTGAGGGGAATGAGAGGATATGGCTTACAGAAATTATAAAATCCATTTTTCCTCCCAGTATGAAACTATAGTATTAAGAAGGGGTGGGGGGAGTGTATGAAAATGCAGCTGGAAAGAAGGTCAAATGAAAGTATGAAGGGAAGGACTGCAAAATACTTCATAAAAGGAAAACTTGGAGGCTGAGAATGCTACTGTACTTAAATGCCAAAGTAATAATAGATGTCCTAGAAATATTATAGCAAGGTAATGCAGAAGAAGCAGGTTTCAGTGGGAAAAAACAAAAAATCAATAGGATGCCAACTGCTTTGCATTAGGGGTGGAAGCTGACAGCAGTGAATGCTGTTCTTACTTTGTTTCAGTATTGCTATTACCATGATCATCACTATTATTATTATCATTGTAATTTTTTGTTTTACTAGTTCACACAGAGTTATTTAATAACAAAAGATTGTGACACTAAGTATGAATAATTAGAAAACAAGTTCAGATGAAAGGAGCTGAACTTTTTGCTAACCCATATATTTGACACTAAGCTATAAAAGCAATAAAAGTCCTTTAATATAGTACAACTCAAGCTGTTAGCATTATCTTCCTTTTTTATTTTCTAGAGGCCAGATTTCTGCTCAAATTATGGGAATTCTTAAAAGAGTTGCCCATAAAAATTGAAATCAATTATTTGAAGACGTGCATTTCAATATCTTTGCTCCTGATATAACAGTAAATTTTCCCCTTCCTTACACACCATCATTAGAACTAGATTAGTTTTGTATTCTGATTACTTGTTTACCTACAGACACATTTTATGCTTTTAGCCGCTATTGTTATGTAAGACTAGAAAAGACAGCCTTTGGCTAGTGAGATGGGTGAAACTTAATATTATAGGGAGGGGCAAAGGACATATAGGTGGGTTGATGATGCATGGTTTTAGAAACTGGGCAAGAAAAAAGCATCTCCTCACAAGTAAAAGAAATGGGAGGTAGAGAAATCCATCTTGGTCAGTTCCAGTGAAAGTAGAGTGGGAGGATGAGCTTCCGAAAAGATTCTTATTAATGAAAGGAATGGCAAGTGAGGCATGAGAGTGATATGGGTGCTTGTGTGAGTGGGAAAAAGGCTAGTCTAAGTGGTGTTTTTTTAATGCTTGCCCAAGAGTATCAAACATATATGGTTGGATAAGTGAAGATTTGCAGGTTGGCAGGACCAGAAGGTTGATCCTGAAGATATTTTTCTTGGTCATGGAATGACAGAAGCAGGCAACTGTTGGTAGATTTTTTTACCCATCATCTTCATTGCATTGGATGGTCTAAATTTGTGAAAACAATTTATAGTCCTATTTTGGTCAATAAAACCCTACAAGGCATCAGATACAGTGGTGGGTTTCAATTTATTTTACTACCAGTTTCCTAGTGTGCGCACGCACATGCAACACTTCTGCGCATGCGCTGAAGCATCCAGGCAGGTGGGCGGAGCCTCCCGCCACCACCACTATGGGTTTGCCCGATCCGGGGCGAACTGTCAGAAACCCACTTTTGATCAGATACCTGCAGCACTGTCTGCTAACATTGGAATCTAACCAGACAGGAAATTTGGGAAACAGCAAGGAATTCATATTCTTCTCTACCAGGATCATACTCTGAAGCAGCCTTCTCCCAAAAACTTCCTGCTGAGGTTTTATTATTTTTACTTATTTTATTCAACCTATTACTTCATCGTGTTTTGGTTTTCAGCTTTAATTGAAAAATTCCCTATCATGCCTCACTGCATAAACTTTTCCAAAGATCATCTTTCCCAAGGAGAGCAAGCTAATCTGCTTTGTAACCTTTTAGAAAGAGAAGTAGCCAAATCATCATATGGCCTTCCCTTATGGAAGCCACAGGGTGCCATCCCAGACATAGGTGCCATTTTGGAAACAGCCACTACAGGATGACAACAGGCGAACTCTGTATAGGAAGGCCACATGGTAGATCAGCTGCTTCTCATTGGGAAAGATAATCTTTGGAAAACTAAGTGGAGCAAGGTATGACATTGGGAGACCCAAGGATGTGGGATCCAACAGAATGGGAAGCCATGCAAGCAGTGTCTCAGGTGGTGGGGGAGGTCCTGGGAGGCCTGGGGCAGGCCATGTGTGAGCTTTGGCAGCTCAGGAAGTGCAGGCCTCCACCCCATGTCACAGAGCCTCCCCCATCCACCAAGGCACCCTGTGCTCCACTAAACAACTCATGTAATCGCTTGACAACCACAATGGGGAAAATCAGCATTATGTCATTAAGTGCAGTTATCATGTTGGCACCTCATTTAATAACTTCCACCACTTATGACCATAATTCTGGGCTCAATTTGGGTTATAATTTGAGGATTACCTGTAATTGTTGAAAATCATTTGTCTACTATTGTCTGAATGAAATCCTACTAAAATCTATAAAATACTGTTAGACATTCAAACTAAATAAGATATGGACTGAAGTCAAAGAGACTTTCTCAGTCAGCCTTCTGATAGCATAACTACTTCCCTAGCAATGCCAGGTATTTTCATTTTTAAGACAGACACCAGTGGTGAAGACTATGCCAAATACTATCTTTTAGATCTCTGTTCTCAGTGGATTATTCGTATTAATGTCAGTTATGTGGCAAGTAAGGATCCTGGAGCCTGGAGGTTGACTCTATTCCTTGAGTTTGAGCTGGACTTACTGCCTTCTCTGTTGCAACACCTGCCCTCTGGAATAGTAATATGATTCTCACCCTGAAGATGTTCCATAAAGCACTGAAAACTTGGCTATTTTCTCAGGCCTTAGGACAGGTGGTAGGTGAGCTCCTGTAAGTTTTTGTCTGGCATGTTTTGTATGTTCTTTCTTGATGCATATCTTTTATTATTCTTATATATTCAAAAATGTGAAATCCCGTCATATGCATCGAATTCTTCCCAAGAACCTACAATATCACAATGTATCAGCACAGTACATATGTGGCTCTAAGCAGTGTCACCTTTTGTAATTGACTGATGGAAATGTTGTCAATGCACAGTTTTCTAAGTGCCATACAAGGTCTTTTGACATGGCACCCAGTGTGCTGATAATCACAGAGACCAATTTATGCCATAATCTTTCAATTATTCATTTTCAGAGCTTGATCTCTTTTATCATTATTATTATTATTATTATTATTATTATTATTATTATTATTCCATCTGTCTAGAAGAGTCTGGCATATCTACCTAATCCACCCAAATAAATAAAATATTGAGACAATACTACATTCCTCATTTGGGAAGTTTCCTGCCAGATAAAAATTATTCGCCTCCCAGATATCAGGAGAAATGCAATATGTTGTCAAGACAACAACATTAAACATGCATAGTGTTTGGATTTCTAGTCCTGCTGGATGCTTTGTGGGGCAAGCTTACAGTTTGCTATTGGTCATTGTTCTCAAATTAATTTACTTTCCAGAGTGACTCTTCAAGTGATAGCGAGAGTGAAGATAATTTTCTGATGCTTCCTCCACGAGATCACCTAGGCTTAGCCATTTTCTCAATGCTCTGCTGTTTTTGGCCCCTGGGAATTGCTGCCTTCTGTTTTTCTCAAGGGGTAAGAATGCACATCTACTAATATACAATATGCATGTATGTAAACTAGTCTTGGCTTACTAAATGTCTTTATATATGAATCCTACCAAGTCTAACTACTCATTGTTTCTATTTACTATTTCATAGTAATAAATCTAATCTAAAATTACTTGGGATTTTCCTGAGATACAAAATGCTCCCCGCATAGATTTTTTTTTCTTTAAAGAAAAAAACATAGCTAGGGTCAATGAGTGGCGGGGGGGGGACCACAATGTTGCTACTTATGCTAATGAACAATATATACATGAAATAATTGCTGTTATGTTACTTCCGTCTGACTTGTAGTTCTACTGACTTCTGTCTGTAGAAAGCTCAGATCTTCTGATGACTAATGAGTAATGTCTGTGTCTGAACAAGAGAGAAATATTAGACTTCTCAGTTTTGCAGATATCTAGATATCTGCTTGGATCTAAGTTAATAAACAGGTGAGACTCAGGATTTATCATCTGTTCTTTAAGAAATGTTTTTTTTTCCACTACTGTGGGCTTAATATCCTGAGGAGCATTGCCATCTGTATCTAACCTCCATGAGATCAAAAAGATTTAATGTATATCATGACCCAAACTCCATTCTTTCTTACTTTCTGATGTTGCATGCAAATACTTAAGAGGCAGGGTTTGTGTCATAATGTCCTGATGCGTATTTGTCATTTGCTCGCCTTGCCTCTTCATGAGGCTCATCCTCAGGAATATTACCTGTCTGAGTTACATGCAGGTATGGAAAAGACATGAAACCAATAGTGGACAGGGAGGAACCAGAGGTGACTAAACCTATTTTCCTCTTTTTCTCAAACACACACCTGCATGTATCTTTCTCACTCTCTTTTCTTCCCTGCCCGTCAAGAAAGAAGAATATATCTCTGTTACCAGAAATTGAAACAGCTATAGCAAAAACTTTTGAAATGTGTCTAGAACTGCATAAACGTACACCAAGGACTGCACATAGGCCTAAACCACAAGCTCTCCCGTCCCCATTTTAATGCAGTCTGGAGCCTTCTAGGATAGATATTACATTGTATTAAAGGAATTCTGAACAGTTGTGTTCAGAGTGTTCAAAACAAAGATAGGCCAAAAAACTGGACTTTTTAAATACAAAATAGCAAAATACCTCTTTACCATAGAGCTACTATGATCAAGGTGAGCATTATAATAATATACTGTCGGAACTAATACTCCTTTTCATATAATTACCTTGCTCATATCAAAGCACCATTCCTGAAAAATTATTTGGGACCAGAAGTAACATATCCAGTCTTACACAGCAATAACATTCCATTGCAAGCCTTTCATAAAGGAAGCATCCATTTAAAATTGAAGGCTGGCAATAAAAAATTGCTAATTGCTTTTCAAAAAAAGACTACAACAACCTATGCAGAATATCAATATTTCTGCATTCAAAACCATAAATAAACTTTGAAATCGTATAAAGTAGATGTAAGCATATTATCAGGTTAGCAATCAGATGGCGATCATCCTTTAGTAAAACGTTTTTTCCTCTTCAGTCTCAAACATGATAATAAAAAGAGTGTGAATATATCATGTTTAAAATAGAAGGATGCAAAGTGCTTGAATAAGTAATAAATAAGCAATATGACAGCCAGTTTGGTCTAAGACGCCAGGCTAGATTGTGGGAGACCATGAGTTCAAGTCTCGCTTAGCCATGAAAGCCAGATGGGTGCAGACACTTTCTCCCAGGCCATCTCACCTCACAGGATTATTATTGTGGGGAAAATAGGAGGAATGTTGGAATGTTTGCCACCTTGTAAAAATATTTTATAATGATGGGATGCAAATCAATCGATCAATACGCAGGTAGCCCTTGCTCACCAATCATTTGAACTTACAGCAGTGCTGAAAAAATGGAGTTGTGACTGAATCTTTAATTTTTGACCATTGCAGTGACCCCCGTCATCATGTCATAAAATTGAGCCAGCCTGCATCTATATCCATACCCCCTAATCCCTCCCCCCCCCCAGCTCACCTTCCTCATCTTTCCCTGACTACTGTCTCCCGGGGTCACCATCTGATCAGCATGGAAGGTGCTGCAACTCGGGGGTTTTATGCCACAGACTTGTGGCTCTAGGGTGCTTGACACAGCCCCTTGCTTGACACAACCTTGCACAGCCCCCATCTGCCTGCCAGCCCGTTTGCAAGGCACCTGTAACTTTCAACTTCCTGCTGGCTTCCTACTTGGTGGTTGAAAGCTAGCAAGAAGTTGCAAGTAGGTCCTTGCTTAACCACCCACAATCCTGACTTAACAATAGCAGTGGGCACTGCAGGAATTGCCACCACTAAGCCATGAGGTCATGTGATATGGTGCTGTACAATTGCATTGCTGAGCAACAGAAATTCCCAATTACCATTGTTAATAGACAACTGCCTGTAACATTGCCCCACAATGTATTATTTTATTCCATTTTATTTAATATCCAGTACTTAATAGGCCTGGTACCATTCACAAATTTTACTAGCAGCTTCTTGTTTCATAGGTTTTTTTAATAGGTTCCAAGACTGATTGTTAACAAGTGCACTTGTATCTTTTTAACCAGAGGGGTAAAATAGTTTGTCTGTTTCTTTTTAACCACCACTATATTCAGTTTAAGAAGTAATTTTCTTTCTGATGCTTATAAAATGTTGACTGATGTCAACAGAATATAACTGTTGTCTCCAAATTTGGGACGCTAAGCTTGAAATTTAGAGAGCTTGTTTTGAGATCTTCAACAATGGCCGTTAATGATGCTGTCCTGACCTGCTGGTTTGCTGTTTACTTTTTTAAAAAAATGTGGCTTTAATTGCTGAGGCACGATTAAGACTCAGCCTTCTTGCTTATAATTGCTTTCTAATTGAGAGATCAAATTGTCTCTCTAAAATATGTGCAAAATGCAATATGAAGCTTACTTTTTACATGTTCTTGCCAATTGGTTTCTACTGAAATATGCTATCAGATTGATCCTAGAGAAATTAAAATCTAGGAAAATAACAATATATAAATACAAGAATTATCTGTAAGTATTATTTTAGTCTTTCAGATTATTTAAATATGGGGTATGCTAAGATTCAACTCAACATTCTATATAGGTGTTAGACAGTGGTGGGTTCCTGCTGGATCGCACCGGATCGCGCGCGCTCCCTTTCAGCGCTCCACCTGGCTTGCGCGCTCCCTTTCAGCGCTCCACCTGGCTTGCGCGCTCCCTTTCAGCGCTCCACCTGGCTTGCGCGCTCCCTTTCAGCGCTCCACCTGGCTCTCGCGCTCCCTTCCGGCGCTGAAACCGGAAGTACAGTTTTGCCCGGCCCTGGCGAAGCAACGACGCCTGTCTGCGCTCCACCAGCTCGGCTGGGAACGGAGATGTTTCCTCAGCGGAGCGGAGCGCCTGGCGCTCCGCTCCGCTGAGGAAACATCTCCGTTCCCAGCCGAGCTGGTGGAGCGCAGGCAGGCGTCGTTGCTTCGCCAGGGGCGGGGCAAGACTGTACTTCCGGTTTCAGCGCCGGAAGGGAGCGCGAGAGCCAGGTGGAGCGCTGAAAGGGAGCGCGCAAGCCAGGTGGAGCGCTGAAAGGGAGCGCGCAAGCCAGGTGGAGCGCTGAAAGGGAGCGCGCAAGCCAGGTGGAGCGCTGAAAGGGAGCGCGCGCGATCCGGTGCGATCCGGGAGGAACCCACCACTGGTGTTAGATAGGGCAATGAGAAGGCAGACTCAGGTTTAACACAACAACAGCTCTTTATTACAACAGTCAAGTATGTACAATCCAGCAGCAGTTAGGTCTGACAGCTCTCCTTTTATAGGGAGCTGTCAGACCTCTCAACCAATCAGATTAAATCTCTGTTCCCGCCTGAACAGAGGACTGGAGTGGAAACCACGGTAGCTTGTATTAATATCTAACAATAGGAGTTTTATTATATCTATAATGTGTAGTTTGAAAACTATTTATAATACAACATTAAGCTATACAACAATCGTTTCAAAAAGCAATAGATTGAATGCAAATTCTTTTGCATTACTGCCATATTGTCTGAATGCAGAGTTCATACAGAAAAGTACCAAGAACTGGGCTGGGGCGGGAAGGGGGGGGACAGAGAGAAAGAGAAAGCCACCTTTCTTACCTCCTTTTCTCCTTTTCAGTCCCCAGTATTGCCTTCTCCTCTCTTCTAACCCTCAATTTAGAAACGAGAAAAAAAATCAGTCAAGATCACCTCCTTCTTTCCATCAATGGAGCCTCTAAATCAGAAACATCTTGGGGAAGGAAAGCACCTTTTATCTATAAGAAGCAGAGTCTGGAACCAACTCACATGCATAGACATACACAGACATACAAAATGCATTAGAGAGGAGCAATAAAAGAGCCTACTGGTAAAACCTTTTAACACTGCAACCCAATTGCTCCAGGAAAGAGAGACTCAGTAGTGAGCAAATGTGTACTTGTTTCCTCAGAGCTAATGATAGTCAAAATAAGACTTAAGTCAGTATTCTTCCTTTATTTTGAGCTTAGCTCTACCCATCAATGTGACACAGTCTCGCTCACTCTGCAGGAACCCACACTGAGGCCCTTATACCTCCCACCCAAAATGCCAAATATAATTTACAATGACCAATTAGCATAAGACACAAAATGTAGTTAGCAGCCATTTAAAGCACAAAGAGGATAGACTTTAGGGTCATCCATATCCAGACCAAAGTTGCCTTTACAGGTTCTGGTAGGGAAATAACGCCTTCTCTCTTATCCCAGCAGAAGACCTCCCAGGTGGAAAATTTACTAGACATACACATGGATTCTGCCAATTGCACCCATACCTGGATTAAGAGGCACCTAGGACTGTCACTGATGTTTGGCCATTTGCATTTGAACTATTGCATATGCCACACATGCAGCTATTTTTGAAAGCCACTTGAAGGCTGCTGCTGGTTCAGAATGCAGTGGAATGGATGGTTATGGGTATGCCATAGTATTTCTACCTAACACCTTTGCTTCATGAACTGATCTGTTACTAGTAGGCTTTCAGATGCAATTCAAGGTGCTGGCAGCTCTCGACAGGTGCTTGTTTTCATCTATAAAACCTTTCATGGTTACACGAAGGACTGTCTTCAGTAGTTTCTGCCCATCTTCATATTATCAGGCAACATACAGTGGTAAGCCTTGGGTTCCATCAATTCAAAAGGTTATCTGATGGACTACAGGAAGTGGACTTTCTTGATTGAAGTATCTGCCATCTAAAATGATGCCCTCCCTGAGATTTGCATCCCTCCCCCAGTCCTATTCAAATGAGTCCTTAAAAGCTCATTCTTCACCCAGGCCTTGGACTTGAGTGGTTGGTTGTGGTTACAAGGCTGGCTTTTTTTCCTGGATGCTTGGTTTTGCCTTATTATGCTATAATTGTTACATGTTATACACACAAATTGGAGTAGGCCTGCACATTTAAAAGATGTTCTTCTAGAATTGTCATTAAGAAACTGGCTGGGTTATGCTTCTTATATGAACACAACGTGTAAGTATTTTGGTGGCATTGGATCAATTCATTTCAAATGAAATATTTGTAGAAGCAATAACATACCATTACTGAAGGAATAGAGAAGTGTTGGACCAGGGAGGAATTGAACATTCCATATTATTTGGCAATGCAGCCAACAAACAGCTCTCAGCACTCCCGGAAATCATAGCCAAACTTTAATCTCTAATCCTTGGACAGGATGTGTGATATTGATTGACAGATAGATTGCAAAATGTTTATTTATCTTGCAATTGATTTATAATTTGTATATTAAAAAATGAGATGAGTGGAAAGAGAAAATCTTCACAGGAATCCTGTCAGCTTAGCTATATTGATTGACTCAAGCTAATCCAATAAAGTTTATCGCTGAGTGATGATTTGAACCTGGGTTTCTCTGGTCTACGCCAGAATCATAACTTCACATTAGTTTTCAATCTAAGACTATAATAGAATTAAATTGCTTTATTCATCTAATCCAGCCACAGTCAGAACTAATTTTCAGTAGACAAGAAAGATTCCTTTGCTGAAAAACAACTGATGTTATGCACTATAACAAGTTATAGTGAATAATATACAATACAGTAACCTAAGTATTTCTTTGTTTGTTTCCAGACAAGTAAGGCCATCTCCAAGGGGGACTTTCACCAGGCAAGCTCAGCTTCTCGACGGGCACTCTTCCTCGCTGCACTTTCAATTACCATCGGCACAGGGGTATATGTTGGAGTGATTGTAACACTGATTGCTTACCTTTCTAAAGGTGGGCATGTATAATAAAGACTGTTACATAAAATGCCCGTCATTCTTCCCCGATGGATAAACCTCCTGGATTAAGTGCTTTAAATGGCATAAAGGACAACATGCTTACAAAGACTGAAAAGGAGCTTTTTTTTCCCCCTCACACATTCAAATGAATTGTATAAACTTTTTTTTTGAATGAACACTGACCTACTTTGCATTATAGCCTGAAAAGCTATTTTTAAAAAAAAAAACACCTTCATGCAAAAATGAGTGCATGCTTGAACAGCCTGGATTTTGAGACTGCCGAGAACAAAAGAGGGAAATGGGATTTTTTTTTTAAAAAGTCTTCAGCGTGTTCTCAGACCAATTTACTTGTGAGCTAAACCTGCCATTTGTGAGGTTCAATTTCCTATTGGGACTAAGCCCCGGTCTTGTTCAGAGCACACGGTAAAAGAAAAGAAAATGGGGGACTGATCATTGAAAAACTTTCATTAGGGTATTTGTCAAGATGTTTCTATTTTGAGCCAGAAAATCTAGCTACAAGAGCAATTCATCTGTGAGTATCATACAAAGTCAGCTTTCCCCATAGCTCTCTTTCAGAGCCATTCTCATACAGCTTGCCTCTCCACCTAGAGTTCTCTTCTATGTCAGATTTTCCCTACAGTGTCATCTCATTCATCTTTGAAGAATCATATTCAGCTGTCACTTCAGTTATAACATAGCACCTGCTTTAAAGAAGAAACAGAAAAAGTATGTAATTATAGTCATTCTAATTGAACAGCTTTGGGGAAATCCTCTGGGCCTTCTATTTTTTAATTATGTTTTAGGATGCATATTACAGTATCAAATAGAATGAATTAATATTATTTCAGGTTTTATTATGACATGCAAAACCCAGCAAGAGATAATGCAGCATGATTACTTTTTAATCATATGTAAAAAAATTTATTCTGTGTGACATCATATGGAATCAACAGGTAGTTCTTGCTTAACTACAATAATTGGGACCAGCAACTCCATCACTAAGCAATACAATCGTTAAGCACAATGTCACTTGACCATGCTGGCAGTTATGGCAGTTCCAGTTGCTGTTGTTAAATGACTCCTGTGTGGTCATTAAGCATGACATCATATGATTACCATTTGTGACGTTCTGCTGGCTTCTTTGCTTGTCGAAAGCTGGCACTGAATGTCACAAATAGTGACATGAACAGAGGAAACTGTGACTATTATAGTTGCAAACCAGCCACCAAGCATCCAAATTATGATCATGTGACTGCTGGGACAGTCACAACTACAAGGACCCAGTCAAAAGTCTCCCCATTTGCAGCACTATTATAACAATTGCTAAACAAGTGATTGTTAAATAAGAAACACCTGTATTAAAATTTCCCACAGGTCAGATCAATTATTGGGATTAGTCCAGTTAAAAAGAGTTCTAAAACCACCAGTAACATTTCTACATAAAATGGCAACCCTTTAGTGTCTAATGTTGTACAGACACATACATAATTAAATTGCATACAGATTTTTGCTATTTCAGTTTTTATAAGTCCAGATATTTATTTCTATGGCTATTGCAGACACTAAGCCTAAATCAAATCAAATATGGGTAACATTGCAGTGATCTCTTCACACCTAAGAACAACCATCAAGTTTTGTTATTTCTTCATTTTGAGATTTTTAGGATTCTATTGGGTCCGCCATATGGTAAGTATGCATACATTTGTTAGTGAGATAATTCAGTATTGGAAGGATCAGTACATTGCATCCAGTTAAATATAATGTCATTTTTATTGTGTCTTAAATCTCCATTCTGAATCTCTCATTGCCCTTAGCCTTGGACTGAAAGAAAAGAATGCCATGGAAATAACTTGAAAGCTGATTTTAAAAAAAAAAAAAAACCTTGCCTGCTCACCGCTAGCAATGCTCCAGTAATACATAGTATGCTTCTGGGTGCCATAGAAGATGCTAGGATTACTATATTAAAATCTATTCCCATACAATCCATGATGCTTCTGTAGCCTCATGGTAAGAAGTTGAGTATGTCATAGTTAAATCATGGTCATCTATATTAGGCAGAATGACTTTCTCTAAATCAGCTTGCTCTTCACGCAGGATTTCTTTTAATAGCAGCCCACCTATGCTTTAATCTTCAGACCTCTTGAAAATATCATAGGCCTTTTCTATTCATGCAATCACTGGATAGTAAAAGATGTGTACAGTGCATTTTTTTAAAAAGAATGTATGTTCTCCTTTTTTATTATTGATAATTCAACTATTAAATGTTTTAATGTGCTTAGAAGCTGCCCCAATTTCTTAGAGATGGATAGTGTAACAATTGTAATATAAAAGTAAGTACATAATCTTCCATCATCAAAGCAGATAGTAAACAACAAACTGGATTCTGAACTGAGAAACAATGTGCAAAAAGTAGCATGTTCCTTTAAGGCAGTGCTTCTCAATTATTTTCTGTCATGCCCCCCCTAGGAAGAAGAAAACATTTCGCGCCCCCCCCCCCGCGCGACTGTAAATAGTATAATTTGTCTATAAAATTGTTATAAGTACACCTCTGCATAACATAGCACACCGGTCTTTCCTCCTCTCCCACCATAGTCACATGCTTTCTTTCCTCTTTCCCTCTTACTTGTCTATCCTTCCTTCCACCCTCCCTTCCTCCTTCCCTTCCTTCCTGCCTCCCTTCCAGTTCCCTCCTTCCTCTTTCCCCCTGCCTGCCTGCCTTCTTTCCCTCCTGCTTATCTATGCTTCCTTCCTTCCTTGCACCTCCCTCCCTTCTGCCTGCCTGCCTTCTTTCCTCTTTCCCTATCCTCCTATCCTTCCTTTCTCCCTCCCTCCTTCCCTGCCTCCCTTCCAGTTCCATTCTTCCCTCCTTCCTTCTGCCTCCTTCCTGCCTGCTTGCCTTCTTTCCTCTTTCCCTCTTGCTTGTATATCCTTACTCCCTCCTCCCCTTCTTCCCTCCCTCCCTGCCAGCAGCTCCTCCAGCATCCCAGCTGGAAGCAGCAGCACAACAGTCGCCGTTACCAGGGGCGAAGGGTTGGCGGTGGCAAGATCGGGCGACCGCCGCCCCTTTGTCCCTTCCCCAACAGCGGCTGTTGCGCTTCCGCTTCCAGACGGAATGCTGGCAGGGAGGCGAGCTACCTGCATAAAGACGCCGCCGAGGGCATGGCAGAATATATCCCGGCTTGAAGTGGCAGCGCTGGGGACTGCTCAGAGACTCATCAGAGCCGCGGGCTGGAGCTGTGCAAAAAGTCTGCTTGGGCTGGGGGGGGGAAGGGAGGGAAGCCTGGGACAGCCATGCTTCCCTTCCTCCCACCCCCGCCTGAGCAGGCTTCTTGCACAGCTCCAGCCCGCGGCTCCAATGAAAATCCACAGTCCGAAGTGCTGCCACTTCCAGGCGGGATATATTATGCCTCGCCCACGCCGCCGCCGCCACCACCGTTGCACCCAGATGGAAAGGGAGCCTTCGCGCCCCCCTTTACGGAGCCTCGCGCCCCCCCAGGGGGGCGCACCCCACTATTTGAGAACCGCTGCTTTAAGGGGTAATAATTAATTCAAGCTATATATTTTCCCCAACCTATGTTGTTTCATTGTGAAGTACATTTCTAAGTATGTCCAAAAAACACAAGTTTAATTTTACTTATCCTTCTGAAACCAAGAACTCTCATTTTCCTGGGGACAGAAAATTTAATTCTGCCTTTCACTGCTTGAGGGTGTTATTAGTTACTGAAGTATAGAAGATAACTGTCGGCTTAAATTTGGGAAGATCAGACATACAGTATAAGAAATGTGCAAAATCACTAAGAAATAGTTGCTTTTTATTTCAGAGATGTATCTTTGATTATGTTTCCTCCCAAAACTTACACAGTAGATGTATTTTGTTTGTTAACTCACTCAAAGGATGATAATTAAGAACACTGATGTTTTTCTTATGCTTCTGGTGATTCTTTTAGACAATTCAGGGAAATGAACAAACTAATAAATAAGTACTAAGGGCTGCCGTAGAGATTTAATTTTGAATAGTAGTTCAACACTCCCATTTATATGAAATTTGGAAGTGCTGGGATCAGCTAGAAAATAATTGAATGATGTCCCTAAACATTGCTAGGTCAGGAGAAAGATGTTCAGGAACTGGGGAGATGAAAAAATTAAAATTGGGAATAGACAAGAACAAAAATGAATGGGAAGAAAAGACAACTGGAAATAAAGTAGTGGCCATAACAGTAGTAATCGTTGAAACTTGTGATGAAATGTCAACAATGATAGATCCTTTAATTATCTTTAGTCCACAACAGGCTTGTCCAACCTGGTGTCCTTGTTTAAATGACAATTTGGGAAAGCTGGTTGTTGTCCAATATATCTGAGGGCACTACATTTGAGAAGGCTGGTTTATAAACATGGCCCTTGGGTCCATTCTTATACAGTAAAATACTCTGTGAATTAAGCCACAAATTGAAATATTGTAGAGAAATTTTCTAGTTATGCTTTCACCAAAAACTTGGAACATTGCCTTTCATTTTGTTCTTCTCCACGTCCGTCTCCAAGTTTCACTTTGGAGACTTTCATACATCTCACTCTTTTTCTCCAGTTTCTCTCATTTGCACCTGGAGGTACAGACTGGAATTCTTCTGTCACGGATCCTTCTGCACATTGCAGTTTTTCTGTAAAAGGCTCAGCATGTTCTGTATAGTTGAGATATATGTTTTATTACCAAGTGGCATGTTAATGTCTGACATTTCTATTGTACTTGAGCCATAATGGAAAGAAGCACATAAGAAAAGAAACCTGTTCAAAAGAAACCTTTGAAGTGGCCCATTTTGTTTTATATCATTCAAGTTTATTTATTTAGCATATGGTGATGCTACATGAGTCAGGACATTACAGTGTTAATACAGAATAGTTGTTTGGCTGCCTAAGATTGCTAATCTGTTCGGTTCACACTCACGTGCTATCCAGAGTGCACCACAGGGGGTGAACTAACTCCACACTCAAAATGGCTTACAGCATTCATCCTGGGCTTTTTCCTTCCACCGGTGTCTCCTCACATTTGGGCTCACATTCAGTCAGGTCCAGCACCACTTGGAATTGTACTTCCACATGAAGCATTATTTCATCAATATAGTTTACTTGGACTTCAGTAAGGCATTTGATAAGGTAGACCATAACCTACTACTAGATAAAGTAGAAGAATGTGGGTTAGACAGCATCACCACCAGATGGATTCGTAACTGGCTGACCAACCGCACTCAACGTGTAGTCCTCAATGGAACTGCATCTACATGGAGGGAGGTATGCAGTGGAGTACCCCAGGCTCTGTTTTAGGCCCAGTACTCTTCAACATCTTCATCAATGATTTGGATGAGGGAATAAATGGGGAACTCATCAAATTTGCAGATGACATCAAGCTGGCAGGAATAGCCAACACTCCAGAAGACAGGTTTAAGATACAGAAGGATCTTGACAACCTTGAACATTGGGCACTATCTAGTAAAATGAAATTCAATGGTGAAAAGAGTAAGGTTCTACATTTATGCAAGAAAAACGGAATGCACAGGTACAGTATAGATGATACCTTGCTCAATAGTAGTAACTGAGAGGGATCTTGGAGTCCTAGTGGACAACCATTTAAATATGAACCAGCAATGTGCAGCAGCTACCAAAAAAGCCAACACAGTTCTAGGCTGCATAAACAGAGGGATAGAATCAAGATCACGTGAAGTGTTAATACCACTTTATAATGCCTTGGTAAGGCCACATTTGGAATACTGCATTCAGTTTTGGTCTCCACGATGTAGAAAAGTTGTGGAGACTCTAGAAAGAGTGCAGAGAAGAGCAACAAAGATGATTAGGGGACTGGAGACTAAAACATATGAGGAACGGTTGCAGGAACTGGGTATGTCTAGTTTAATGAAAAGAAGAACTAGGGGAGACATGATAGCAGTGTTCCAATATCTCAGGGGTTGCCACAAAGAAGAGGCAGTCAAACTATTTTCCAAGGCACCTGAGGGTAGAACAAGAAGCAATGGGTGGAAAGTAATCAAGGAGAGAAGCAACTTAGAACTGAGGAGAAATTTCCTGAAAGCTAGAACAATTAATCAGTGGAACAGCTTGCCTCCAGAAGTTGTGAATGCCCCAACACTGGAAGACTTTAAGAAGATGTTGGATAGCCATTTGTCTGGAACGGTATAGGGTTTCCTGCCTAGGCACGGGGTTGGATTAGAAGACCTCCAATGTCCCTTCCAACCCTGCTATTGTATTATATTTTTCTCACCAAAGTGGTATCTATTTATCTACTTGCATGTGGTATGCTCTCAAACTGCTAAGATGGCAGATGCTGAGGCAAGTGATGGGAACTCACCCCATCATGCAGTACTAGGATTCAAACCACTGGAGCACAGACTTTCTCCAGCATCTTTAAGGTACAGAGACACCGTGCTATTTTATTCCAGTTAATAAAAAAGCAGATTTTTTTTAAATTAAATCTTTGGACACTGATGTAGAAAAGAGCTTGGGATCAGAATGAATCTGCTCATTAGTACAAAACTAACCACAACATCTCCAGCCTGTTGTTCCCAGATCTTCTAGTGGTTTTTACCCTCCAACATGTCTTTCTTTCCATGTCTGCAGGTCCCAAGTCAACTGCACTTATATTTTTCCACCTTGTTTTGTTTAATATATGATAGAATCTGAAATACATTGCAAAGTAAAGTAAATCCCAGATTTTCCAGACAATTCCTAAAGTCCCATCTACACAACCTCCTTCCTTCCACCCCAAGACAATCCACTTTCAAGTTATTGAGGATACATCAATTGTGATTCCATTTGGTACCAGCTTGGTCCTGAGGCAAGCAGAAGCCAGATCAAGGTGATCTAGTAGGAAAGTGTTTTCCCCATAGAAAAGCAAGGAAAAAAATCTAGGTGAATGTTTTGTGTCATCTGAAGAAGAGTTCTTCCTAAGATTGGCATTCTATAGACCTTCAGTCAGCCTGTTCCAGGATTGCCTCTCCCATTTAGCCAGGGACCTCTGGCCATTTTTTTAAGCCAAATGTGACTCTTTTTAAGATCACACCTAAAGCCAAAATTAGAGGACCACATTTCCCTTTAGCTAAGATTTGCGTGACTGGTGTAGGACTTTAAGAATGTGGTTTCCCCACCTAAGATTGGAAGAGAAGCTGGAAACCTCCTGCAATGGTTCCTCCCAGCTGGGCGGATCCTACTCCCCTGGCTAAGTGGCTAGTTCTTTTGACAGTCCAGCCACTTCTAAGCAGCATATTTTGGCAATACTAGTTGTTCAAAGATAGGAGCAGCAGATATCTAGGATAAAGAGCACACAGGACTCCCCTCAAACCAGCAATGAGAATCTATAGTGGCCATAGTAAGGAAAAGGGAAAGCAATGGGAGAGCTATTTAACTAGTTATTATCCAGAAAGTAATCCTGATTGCTCTCTGTGCAGACAGCAACTTTCCCAGCCTTATTGCAGAAGTGTGGCAAAAAGACTTTGGGGTTGGGGCTGGGGAGCAGGCAAAAAAGGACAATTTCCTCCCATCAGAAATAGATATAAACCCTTATCAGTATTTGTGAACCTTTAGTCAGTGGGGAAGAAGAGAAATGCCTAACCAGTTTTTAAATCCATCTGTACAGCGCTGACTTTGGATGCTATAGTCTAGTGTCACAACAGCTCACACTGATCACAGGTTCAGCTGATTATATTTATTACTCATGATGTACAAAGTAGTCTATTTGAACATATGGTGGTCAGAGATGTGACTGAAATCCATCTTCTACCCTACCATATATCCATTATGCCCTATTTACATCTGAAAAGTACAACAGTACTTTTTGCAACAAATTAAAGTCCAATCGCTTTTGCTTCCTGTAAGGCTACTTTTCTGATACAACCATTGCTTGCAAGCCTAGATTTGACTATGGTGATGTTTAAAATAACCCAAATGAATCCTCTTGAAGATTTAATGGGTTTAATGAAACATCACTTCTGTTTTGAATAAACAGGCTCTTTTAAACAATGTCATTTAGGAAACCGTTATTGGTGTATTAATAGCTTTGGTTATTTCTTGCCATATCTTTGTTTGTCGGTTCCATATAATTCCATCTCCCTCACTAATCAATCTAAAACTAAGGCAGTTTATAAAAGCATGTTTTGACAATGCTTGATAAATTGTTGAATGGATGCCTCTACAAAATTGAATTTGGCAGTCCAAAAGCATATTAACAAATAGTCTTGCTCTCTTTTCATTTGCATATTTCACAAACTGCCTAAGCATTACAGATTATATTTCCCAAGACATTTATATTGATTCACAATGCCAACCCCAAAATGCGGATTTTCGGTTGTAGATCGTTTCTCATTGCCCCACCCAAGTAACAAACACTTCATACTTGCTTTTATGTTGGCATTAGCATGATGATCTTAGTTACAAATAAATTTATAACCTTTATGACTCCTCTATTTATTTCCTGGGAATCTCTTCAATATTACAGTTGAGCAGTTTATAATTAACCATGTAACACTTTGGATTCAAAGGGCCAATAAAAACTATATAAAATGATTAAGGGTGGGAAATGACAGTTGGGTAGGATAATGGGAGGGGGGGGGGGGAACAGACATAAATGTTTCCTAGTTTAAAGATTCAGTGGATGGTTTCTGGCAGAGAAGCCCTGGGACTGAAAATGAACCTGTCTGCCAAAAAAAGATATTTACCTGTATAATTGTTCTGCATTTGCCATTGAATTCGATATACAAATGGACAATTTTTCCAGGCAGAAATCCAGATTATTTGATAAAAACCAGCTGGATGTGTATTTCAGGATGACAATCAAGTTTGGATAGAGCCAAAGTTAAAATTATTGGAATCTACAATATGGCACAAAAACCACATAACGTTGGACAAAGGCATATTTTGCCACAGGTTCCCTACTCTAGTTTAAATATTGTACAGGGATTTCTGAGGATAAACTACACAAAAGAAAAGTTCTCTTAGACCTTTTGGCTGATGGCTGAAGACCACAAAGTACTACATTTCTATTAAAATGAATTAAATTACATTTTTCTTCACCAACTGTTTAATTTTGCTACAAGGAAAGAAACTTTCTCTGAAAACCATTGACAGTTTCAGAAATTGTTTTCCATTAATAAACTGAATTTCTGTTAATTCCAGAAGGAGAGAGAACAGTGTGAATGTATTCCCTTAGGGGTGTTGCAAAAATGAGGATATTAGTTAGAAACAGTCTGGAGGGGAAAGTATGGAAATTGAAATCCGTGGTATCAGCATGGAGGCTGCCTTGGAATAACTTATAGATTCTGCAATGTGTTCTGCATCCCCTGGAGCAAAGGAAACATGAAAAAGAATAATCAGGTGAAGTGACAACTGTAGGAGTTTGTTCAGACTCTTTTAAAACAGAACTCCAGCCTCAAGAACCATTGTTTTCTAACCTGAAGCCTTCCTGGCCCATTATAGTAAATCTGCAGGACTTTGTTCAATAAATAATCTTAATAAAATACGCCAAATAATAAACCTATACGCAACATTTTTCCATTCACATTATTTCAGTAATTCCTCCAATTATTCTGCAGTAATATTGTTCCAAGAAAGTGGCTTTCCACAGTACCAACTTAAGGTACTCTCTAGCTACCCTTTTCAGAAAATTATACTGTTATAATATTTGCTGTACTGCCAATCTTTAATCTGCCTTTAAAAATCTTTAAGCTGGCCTGCTACTGGATGATGATGTCCTGATTCAGGATATGTAGGAATGTTAAGTGATCAAACAATCTAGCTTTTCTACCCCCTTTCTATCAGCAACTGGTTGGAAACTATCCCTTAATTGCAATTCTGATGATCTGTGATCAGTCAAGGCTGGCTTAGGAGGAGAATCTGCCCCCCCCCCAAAAAAAAACAGGTGAGGTTCTCCTACTTACTAGTGGAATTGTCTCCAATTATAAGGATATAAGGAAGAGTCCAGTCTCATTGCTCAAAGGATGACCTTGTGTAGAACATTGTTTCCTGACAGTGAGAACAATTAATCAGTGGAACAGCTTGCCTCCAGAAGTTGTGAATGCCCCAACACTGGAAGTCTTTAAGAAGATGTTGGACAGCTATTTGTCTGAAACAGTATAGGGTTTCCTGCCTAGGCAGGGGGTTGGACTAGAAGACCTCCAAGGTCCCTTCCAACTCTACTATTGTATTGTATTGTATTGTCCAAGCACTAGCAGTTGTGGGTGTGAAAGAAATGTCCTTCTGGGTTTGGCTCCAAGTGGGAAAAAAGACACTGGAGACATGGAGGCTGCTTCGAAAGATAGTTTAATGGTGGACAGGACCGCATGGCTTGAGTCCTGAACAGAAAAGGTGATCACATGCTTCAATGTTAGTGGAGAAGAAGAGAAGGAAGGGCTGAGATGCTGAAAGTCCCTGGTTTTATGCCCTCTCTGGCCTTTGATCTTGAGCTTGTATTCTGATTGGTTGTCAGACTCCCATGGGGCCATGTAGGGGCAACTCTCTAGGCTGTGTTTTGAATCCAGGTTTGGTTGAGTTCTCAGATGCCATGTGCTGAGTGGGTGAAGGCTAATCATGCCTGAAGGGGAGCTGAGCTGAAGGAGAGAACTCTTTATTATGTAAAGGGACTGGTTTGGGCATCTTAATGGCCCATTGACAAAAGTGTGGGCAGGAAGCTGCAGGGAGCTATTCTGTCTTTAAAATATGTTTCTCCCTTTTCACATCCAGAGAAATATTCTGCCTTTTCCATATCCATATTTCCTAGGATATTTCATTTTTCTGGGAGAGATCTGGGTGATAACTCCCTATATTGGAAAGAGAGAGATAACATCTTAGCCAAAAATACTTAACAGTCATCTGGTGGATCTCTAGAAATTAACCAAATGGTGAATAAAGCATATGAGTTTGCACTTATGGAAAAATTGTCATGGTTTCCTCACTGTTTATAAAGGAAAGTTGAAACAGCTCAGGAAACCTCTAAGGTGTGTCATTATGAGTTGGGGATAATATGAAGCCAAAGTCATGCGTTTACTAGGAAACAATGATTGTGTGGGTGAGTTAGTTTCTTGGATGTGCTGACTGAGATGCTTATCAGTGTTGTTGTGAGCCAATTTTTCAACTGTTGTTTGTGTGATTTATAATCCTGTTGCTTACTTATTCTGTTTTTAATTGTTAGTCACTCAGAGTCATGTATTGGAGAAGGTCAGTCTTATAAATTTCATATTCCTTCACACAATACTAAATGGAAGTGGGAAAAGTCTCCCAGAGGCACAAATGCTAAATCAAGATTGACATACAATACTAGCCTGGTGCCTTAACCATTTGACCAAACACAGTGTTGCAGTATTCAATAAAACAACTATGTAAGTAATAAAAATCAGGGCCATTATTGGAGGAAGGCTCAAAAATGAACTCTGCAATTGTGAACTCCATTTTGAAATTTTTGGCTACCAGGGGTGGTTATCAAAACCAAACGAAGAGTCAAAAGTTCACTGGAATTGTCCTAATTTAAATTGGTTCTTGAAAAGTATCTGGTGTTTCTTGTGCTTTTGGGGTACCGAAGCCTGAATGCCCCATGAACATCTCTGGAGAAAGAGATGGAAGGGACCTTGGAGGTCTTCTAGTCCAACCCCCTGCCTAGGCAGGAAACCCTATACCATTTCAAACAAATGGCTATCCAACATCTTCTTAAAGACTTCCAGTGTTGGGGCATTCACAACTTCTGGAGGCAAGCTGTTCCACTGCCTCCAGAAGTTGTGAATGTCCCAACACTGGAAGATCTGCCTGAAGATTTCAATCACACAGTTCAAGAATAAAATGAGAGACCTGATGATTAGAACTGCCTCTAGTCTAATTTCCTGTTTGTCAAATGGCCAGGCTCCCATGGTCATGTCTGTCCAATGTCTTCAACTCATAATCTCATGGCTGAAGTGGATGAGGCAGGATGCAGCAGTTCCACGACAAGAAGTCATTATGAAAACCTCTCTTGGCCCTGAAAAGAAAAAAGAAAAGAAAAAGAAAGTTTGAACTCCTCTTTGCTCTGCAGCAGGAAATTGATTATTATGTTGAGGCTTTATTCCTGTCTGCAATAAGAAGTCTAATCTAGCTGGATCACTTCCGAGAGTCTCCTGAAAAGCCAAGCCAAAAACTGAACAAGGGGTTAAGCATTGATGGAAAAGCTGTGATTTACTGGCAAGTCCTAGTGTGAAGCCTGACACATGGTCTCTGAAGGTGAAGGGTTCAGTTTCAGTATTTAGATCACAAGAATTCAAAGAGTATTCATCCCCTTTACCTTTTGAGCTAGCCCCCTCTGCTGCCATATTTCAAAGAATATAGGAAGGCCATTATTCAAAGAAAAACCAAACCCAAGCATAAGTAACACTAATCAGGAAACAGATTTGATCAACAACAGTATACATTACTAAGGTTTTTCCACTACATGACAATGAAGGGGTTTATTATTATTATAGCTTTATTTTACTTTTATATACTTAAGGGTTATGCACAAAAGTTGTTTCAGGTGACAAAAACTGTAGAGATCCATCTCAAGGAACTGGCAGTAGAGACCCCTTCTATGTCAGGATTTGGAGATCAGTTTCATTTGTTTCAACCTAAGGAAGTGGACATTACAATTGAATCAGGTCTCTCCACAAATGTAGATATGGCTTTTGATCATTTTGGATGATTAGATCTAGAAAGACTATCAGAGTAGACAAAAGGTATTCCTGAATGCCTCCTGAAGATGCATACCACTTTGGCAGAACTGGTAGTTCCTGTTTCACTTCTGTCTATTTAAATATAAATGAGGTCCCAAAACACCTGAGGACAGGACAAGAAGTAATGGTTGGAAGCTTATCAAACAGATCCAACCTAGCACTAAGGAGAAATTTCTTGTCACTGAGGACAATTAATCAGTGGAATTGCTTGCCTTCAGACTTTGTGAGTACTCAATCACTGGATGTTTTTAAAAAGAAATTGGACAGCCATTTGTCTGGAATGGTGTAGGATCTCCTACTTGAGCAAGGGGTTGGATTAGTATATCTCAAAGGTCCCTTAACTGTTATTCTGTATTCCCCAGCCCATTCTAATATTCCTTTTTGAACAATGTGATGTTCATTTAGTTTTAAAATATAGCAAAAATGGAATGTCTAAATACATTTCAGTTTGCTTTAAGTATGGGCCTTGGAATCAAAGTCTTGATCATTCTGACAGATTTTAGTGTGGGACAGAATTAGCAAGACTTTCTCAGATCAATCAGTGTTAGAGGAAGAAAACCTACATATTTCAGGGACTGTCTGTCTCCAATTATTTCTGCCTGTCCTACAAAATCTAACAGGGCTAGGAAACTCTGGGTCCCATCAATTAAACAAGGTTGTCTGACTGGGCCTACACAGTATGCCTGTCCTGTGGAACACCCTGTCAGCATTTTAAGACCAACAACTTCTCCCAACTATTGGAACAGATTGACATGTAAGCGTGCTCTCCATATAAGATACTATAATTGTGTTACAAATGCAGTGTGCATTTTATTCTCTTATTGTTGTTTTGTAAGATATTTCAACCCTGTTAGCCATCCACAGTTGGCAGCTGGCTGGGGAATTCTGGGAGTTGAAGTCCACAAGTCTTAAAGTTGCCAAGTTTGGACACCCTTGCTCTACAAGTAGCCAACCTATACAATAAATAAGTCAGTGAGTTAGTCCCAGGGACATTCAATGGTTTTGGAAACTACCATATTTTTGGAGTATAAGGCACGCTTCCCCCTCCCCCCAAAAGTGGATGAAAATTTAGGTGCATCTTGTAGACCAATTATGGGCATTTTTGGCTTCCCAAACCCTCTGTGCGTCACATTTTCACATTTCCCCCAAAAGCACTCTGTAGGCTAAAAACAGGCTTGTTTTGGGCAAAAATGGGCCTGTTTTTAGCTAAACACGCCATGTGGAGCACTGCAGAGTGCTTCTGGGGACCAGGGAGGGCGAAAAGCGTGGAGGCCAAAAACTATTTAGTTCTTGTTTTCCTCCTGTAAATTTAGGTACATCTTATAGACCAGTGCGTCTTATAGTCCCAAAAATATGGCTAGGGCAGCATGTTGGATTCAAAGACAAGTAGGTGCTTCAGAGTGCATAGGAACACAAATAGCATTTGTTTTTGATGCCTTATAAAATTGTCTTTTCTCAGAATCAAACAGTGGCAGCGATCCCAGGAAAGGTTTTGGGAAACTTAAGAAGTTACAGACAAGTGTTATGCTTGTGCCATCCCCATCCCTACCCCTCTCCCACTCCAAAATGGTACACAGCCCCTGTAACTAAGATAGTTGACCATTTCTTTGGAGAGGGAAGATAGCATTCCTGTGCAGGGCTCCTTGATACCAACGGTCGTAGGGAGGGGCAGGTGCGAGGACAGATCAAGAGCGCGTAGTCGGTTGGGAGACCGGGGTTTTTGGTCATTCCCGGTCGTTCGTACCAACCCCTGCATACTAGGTGGTCAGGATCTACAGACCCAAGGCCTGAGACTGATGTTATGCAACGCGAGGTCCGTTGTCAATAAGGCCCCCCTCATCCACGATCTAATTTTGGAGGGGGAGCTGGACCTCGCAGGAATAACCGAGACCTGGTTGGGCCACGAGGGTGGTTTACCCCTCGTGGAAATGTGCCCGCCAGGTTATCGAGCATTTCACCAGCCTCGGGCCCAGGGAAGGGGCGGTGGGGTAGCAGTGATTATCCGGGAAGACTTAGAGCCGAGAGAGTTCACTGTGCCACAGACATCCGGGTGTGAGTCCCTTGTCGTGAGATGGGGCCCAGGGAGGCAGTTGGGCCTGCTGATAGTATACCTGGCTCCTCGCTATACGTCAGCGGCCCTGCCTGAACTCCTCAAGCTGATCTCATCGGTGGCGGTTGAGACCCCCAAACTGTTAGTGATGGGGGATTTTAATCTGCCGTCGATGGGAGAAGCGTCTGAGGGGGTTCGGGAGTTCATGGCTTCCATGACAGCCATGGACCTGACCCAGTTAATTCAGGGCCCTACTCACGAGGGAGGCCACACGCTGGACCTTGTCTTTGTCTCTGGCCAGTGGACGAGTGATCTGGGAATAGGGGATCTAGCCATTTTTCCCCTGTCATGGTCGGATCACTCACTTCTCCGGCTTGACTTCCCTGGTGCTACCCCCACCGCGAGGAGGCGGAACCGGAAGGCATTAGATGGTTCCGCCCCAAGCGCCTGATGGAACCAGATAGGTTCCAGACGGAGCTTGGGCCACCTCCTGTGGATCTGACCCGCCCCCGAGTAGAGGACCTGGTGGACGCATGGAATAGTGCGACTACCGGGGCCCTAGACCGGGTGGCGCCTTTGCGGCCTCTCCTGCGGCGACGAACCACCCTGGCCCCTTGGTTTACTGAGGAGCTAAGGGTGATGAAACGCCACAAGAGACGCCTAGAGAGTCGTTGGAGATCCTCCCGTTCCGAATTTGACCGAGCACAGGCACGAGCCTATTTGAGGACGTACCTTGTGGCATTAAGAGCGGCCAAACGTCAACATTGTGCCACTCTTATTGCGTCCACAGATAACCGCCCTGCCGCCCTGTTTCGGGTGACTCGCTCCCTCTTGTTTGAGAGACCGCGGGAAGCCCCTTTACAGGGCAGAGCAGAGGAGTTTGGGAAATATCTACAGGACAAAGTCGCTCAAATCCGGATGGGATGGGCCCCTTTCAGTGGTCCAGTAGAGACGCCCGTGGCGAGTCTTGAGGGACCGCTTTGGGAGGAGTTTGACTCGGTTGCCATTGAGGATTTGGACAGGTTGCGTGGACATCTGCGACCCACCACATGTTTATTGGACCCGTGTCCCTCCTGGCTTGTACTGGCATCCTGGGAGGTTACGCGCGACTGGCTCCTGGGCCTAGTGAACGCCTCGTTGGGTGAGGGGTCTCTTCCGGCCACCTTGAAAGAGGCGGTGGTGAGGCCCCTGCTCAAGAAGCCTTCCCTGGACCCAACGGACCTAGTCAATTATCGTCCTGTCTCCAACCTTCCTTTTTTAGCGAAGGTTGTAGAGAGTGTGGTGGTACAGCAGTTCCCACGTCACCTGGAGGAAAATGATTATCTAGACCCGCGCCAGTCCGGCTTCCGACCCGGGCACAGCACGGAGACGGCCTTGGTCGCATTGGTTGATGATCTCTGGAGGGCCAGAGATAGGGGTTGTTCCTCTATCCTGGTCCTATTAGATCTCTCGGCAGCGTTCGATACCATCGACCATGGTATCTTGTTGCACCGGCTAGAGGGGCTGGGAGTCAGGGGCACCGTCTTACGGTGGTTTGGCTCCTACCTCTCTGACCGGACGCAACGTGTGTAGGCAGGGGAGCAGAGTTCGACCCGGAGTGCCACAGGGATCGGTGCTCTCGCCTCTCCTGTTCAACACATACATGAAACCGCTGGGCGAGATCATCCGTGGTTTTGGGGTGGGATATCATCTGTATGCTGATGATACTCAGCTATACATTTCCAACCCGAACCACCCCAATGAGGCCGTCGAAATGATGTCCCGGTGTTTGGAGGCCGTACGGGTCTGGATGGATGGCAACCGACTAAAACTCAACCCTTCCAAGACGGAGTGGCTGTGGCTTCCGGCCCCCCGGTTCAACCAGGTGTTTCCATCTCTGGCCATTGGGGGCGTGCAACTAGCCCCCATGGAACAGGTGCGCAATTTGGGCGTCCTCCTAGATGCCCGGCTGTCCATGGATGACCATGTAACAGCCGTGGCAAGGGGGGCGTTCCATCAGGTCCGCCTGATGCGCCAATTGCGCCCCTTATTGGACCGGGATGCCCTACGCACAGTCACCCATGCGCTAGTGACGTCTCGCCTGGACTACTGCAATGCTCTCTACATGGGGCTTCCCTTGAGATGCACTCGGAGACTACAGTTGGTCCAGAACGCGGCCGCGCGGGTGATTATGGGGAGGACTAGATACTCCCCTGTAACACCTCTCCTGCGCGAGCTGCACTGGCTTCCTGTGGTCTACCGAGTGCGTTTCAAGGTTTTGATTATGATCTTTAAAGCGCTTCATGGCACAGGACCTAGTTACATGCAGGATCGCATCCTGCCCCACACATCCCTACGACCAATTCGCTCACACAGAGAGGGACTTCTCCGGGTGCCGTCCGCCAAACAGTGTCGGGGGGCGACACCCAGGAGCAGAGCCTTGTCTGTGATGGGCCCAGCCCTGTGGAATGACCTCCCCCGTGACATCAGGATTATTTCCGATCTCCACTCCTTCCGTGTACAGTTGAAGACCCACCTCTTTCAATTATCTGGCCTGGCTCAACCGTAATTTTTCATATTCCTCCTGACTGTCTTTTTTAAATTTTAAATTCTTATTGTATATTGGGTTTTTTATTATTGGGGTATGTTAATGGTTTAAAATTGTCTAAATGTTGTAATCTATTATTCCTCCTCCGTGCATGTATGTCTTTGTATATATGTATGTTTATGTGTTTGTACATACGTGTTATGTTTTATATGTCCTAGTGTACGCCGCCCCGAGTCCTGCCTGGAAAGGGAGCGGCTAATAAATTCAAATTTATTTATTTATTATATTTATTATTTTTTAGGGAACATTAATTCTAGGTCTTACACTTTGCAAATGTAACTTTAATTCTGATGGGATTTTGTTATCGCCCAACGGTTCAAGCAAAGTAACAGTTCATGCAAAGCAACTGACTTCCCATCATCTAAGCTGCTAATAATTTGAAAAGAGGAGAAACCTAATCAGTGCAGTCTCCCCAATAGAGCAATCAAAATATGCAAAATACAGCATTCAAAGCAGTGTCCTTCCTCCTTCCATTAACATTTTATTTCATATTATGGGCATTTGCTTAGTGACTTTCCATCTGTTGGAAGAAATGTTTATCTGGGGTCAGTTCCAAGTGGGAAGAAAAACACTGGAAACATGGATACTGCTTGGAAAGATGGTTTAATGGTGGTGGGCGGGACCACTTGGTTTGAGATCCTGGGCAAAAAAAGGGAAGAGATTCTGTGAGTGCCTGGATTTTATGATCTCTTTGGGCTTTTGAATTTGAGCTTGTATTCTGATTGGTTGTCAGACACCCATGGGGCCATGCAGGGATAACTTTGTAGGTTGTGTTTTGATCCCAAGCTTGGTTGAGCCTTGCTGGGTGATGATGTAATGAAAGAGCTTTAGGATTTCTATAATGGCTCTGCCTAAAGAAGGTAGATCTTTGTTATGTAGAATAGACTGGCGCAGACCTTAATGGCCCATTGACGAAGGTGGGGGAGGGGCTGAGTTTCTGCCTCCCTTTTAGGGGAAATATTCTGCCCTTTTAATATTTCCTAAAATATTTCATTTTTCTAGGAGGGTGCTAACTTCCTACACATCCAAAACACATTGCCTTCTATTAGGGAATGAAGCTGCAAACCATTAATATATTACTTCTTTCTGTTGAATAATTATGTGTTGGGGAGAAGTTATGGCAGGTGAATAGCTTGAGCAGGTAGAGAAATGCTGAGCTAAGACCAGAAGCTGGGGTGATGTAAGAGGTCCCATTGTGGGAAAGCAGCTGGCCCCTTCGTTTTTTAAAACTTCAGAATCTCAAGTGTCAGCAAATACAATTTTCAGCTAATTCAGAAGTAAATCAAGTTAGTGCCAAATAGAGAGCATACAGATGCTGAGCTGAGCTGGGGCTAACACAAAGCTCCAGTGTAGATATTTCCTGTTCAGTGAAAGAAAATCTGAGGCATTAAAATAAAATGGATGCAACCAGTCGAAAAATGCTACTGGAAAAAAAAATCAACCACTGACATTTCAACTGTGGAATTTTGGGCCTCAGCTGCAATAGAAATAAACATGCTTTTAACTTCGGAATCCTAAACAAGTAAAGAGTTTAATCCACTCAACAAATGCATCTGAAAGTAGTAGGGCAAAAACTGTGGATGAACTTTCATATGCTGTCTTAGCCTCTGTGAGACGGAAATCAAGTCCTCCCACCATACATTCTCCCCACCATAACAGGATAAAAGGTTTAAAATCTCAGATTAGAATGAGCTCTAGACAAGGATTAAATGCAATGGGAAACACAAATGCAATCAAACGTTTCATTTATTAGTCTTCAACTTATGACCAGTCGCTTAGCAACCATTTGAAGTCATCACGGACCTACCGGGGGGCTACTTATGACCTGGATTCAAAGTTCCGACAGTCCCCATCCCTGCAGTCATGTGACTGAACTTCAGGTGCTTGGCCACCAGGCCTCATTTACAGCTATTTGTAGCATCTTGTGGTCACGTGACTGCATTTTACAACGGTTTTGCCAAAAACTGGTATTTACTTCCCGTTTTCTGCATGCCACAGCAAACCATTGGTTCACTTAACAATAATTGCAAAAAAAAAGTCTTGAAAACAGGTTGGCCGTTACAGACTCATTTTACAATCATTTACAATCATTTTGACCACGAGGGGGACAGTTTTCTATATAATGGGTTTTTGAAGAAGACTTGCAACTGCCTTGAACAGCTGATTTTGTATATTGCACTCTGAGAATAAACTTCACCTCTGATTGTCCCAAAGGTGCTTTTTTCAAGAGGCAACTGGAATTTCTGGGGTTTTTTTCTTTGAAAACGTTTCACTTCTCATCCAAGAAGCTTCTTCAGCTTCTTGAGAGTGAAACATCTTCAAAGAGAGCTGAAGAAGCTTCTTGGATGAGAAGCGAAATGCCTTCGGACTTCCGGTTCCGGCGGCCACCAGCGACGAGCAAGTGTTTGCTCGCTCCGGCTCCTCGGTGGGCTTCCCCACTCCTTGGGGGGCACAGGACGCCCCGGAGAGGTGTCCTGCCAGAGGGGCGGCATCGCGGGGGATCCCTGGATCGGCGGCGGCCAGCGGGAGGTCCCCCGCTTCGCCCAAGGCACCGGGGAGCAGATCGGAGGATGCGTGAGCGTCTCGCTGAATGCTGTGCGGAGAATGAACCAGCAGAAGGAAGCAGCGGCGGTGCGGTGAGGCGCATACCCCCCTCCACTCCCTTTGTTGAATTGAAGAACCTTTCAGCAGTTTAAAACTTTTTCTTTCGACTAACTTGGGAGGCGCGGCTGGAGGGAGGGGGATTTTTCCCCCCTCGGATAGGCGGCTTGGAACAATTCTGCTCTCAGCCCCAGGGGAAGGAGGAGGGGGGAGAGCCAACCAATGATGCCACACCCTTGCTTAAAGTGATTTTCTTTGAACTTAGCCCCATAATATACTGATGATCTGAAAACTTTGGGAACTTTGAAAACTTTGTTATGCCTCTAAACCCGAAGCTGGCAGGGCAAGATGGCACACTTCCGTTGTCTTCATGAACTGTGAAACCTGACTCCACCTTTAAAAATTCAGGCTTCCGGTCTTTGTCTCCGTGCTACTCAGACAAATCTCTTGTGGATTCCTACTCTTTGAACTCCCTGAGGTGAAAAACTTTACTCTACTGCCAGGCTGATTAGAGAAACTCCCTCCTGCTTGGACCCTTTGCCTCCTGGACCCATCTGGCTGCCCTGCCGCCCTAGCTGTCCATTCTCTACACTGACTGAGCTCTTTATTCTATAAACAATGTCTCCTAAAAGACCACCTCCTGGAAAACCTGGCTTTGCCACCTCTGCTCCGACATCAGCAACTTCCAGTCCTGCTACACAATCAAAGATAACAGACCTGATGCAACCTAAAAGTACAGAGATGGATTTGCAACAAATGCTTCAGCAACTTCTACAGGGACAAGAGGAAATTAAGAAACAATTAAAGGAAATGAAAAAAGAAATTAAAGAGAATCAAGCCCAAATTTATAAGAACTCACAGAGACTGGACCTTGTGGAGGGTGGGGTGGCAGAGATGAGGGAGGGGGTGGAGGCGGTGCAGAAGGGAAACAAAGAACTTGATACCCAACAAATGAAAACAGAATTTGAGAGAATGTCCTTTTATCTTAGATTTCAAAACGTGATAGAAGCAGATGATGAAAACATAAGGGACATCATGATAAACATCTTGGTCGAATATACCCATAAAGAAAAACAACAGATGGAATGGGAGATACATCTGGTTTATAGAGTGAACTCAGCCTATGCCAGAACACACAACGTACCCAGGGAGGTACATATTAAATTCCTTAGAAAAAGCACAAGAGACGAAATTCTGGGTGCACAAAGGGGGTAAGCCCTGACATACCATGATAGGGAAATAACCATCTTGAAGCAGATCCCCAAGAAAGTTAGGGAAAAAAGGAAAAATTATTCACAATTAGCGAATAAATTATACCAGAAGGGGGTGTGGTTCAGATGGTTGATGCCTGAAGGTATGTTAATATTCTGGGAGGAGACAAGAATTAGAATCAACACACCCATAGAGGCACAGGCCTTTATGGAAAAAAACAAAACACACCTAGAAAAAACTGAAGATCCTACAACGGATATGCAGGACACGGGGGGGGGGGGAGCTCTGCCGGCGGGGGAAGATGGGGCAATACCAAGAAAGCTCAGATCACAAAAATGAATAAGAAAATCTTTTTGACATAAACTGATCGAAAGTATTAATGGAATTAACATGTGGACTATATACTACTATGTATTAAATTGATTGAAAGTACAATAGAATTAATATGCTGACTATATATGACTATGTATTAATGACTTTTACACAGATGTATACTATGAGTTTGGAGGGAGGGGGCGCCTACCACACTTTGCAACTGCCAAAATTTGTATACTTTTTCCACTACCTTTTCCCTTGTAAATTTTTTAAAAAACCAATAAAACTTTGTTTAAAAAAAAAAAGAAGAAGCGAAATGCCTTCAAAGAAAAAAAGCCAGAAAGTCCAGTTGCCTCTTGAAAAAAGCACCTATGGATCAATCATGACCTGGATGACTAGGAATCTCCATAGACATTCACCTCTGATTCAAGCAACTGTCTGTATTCTTTATTCTTGGCCGAGAAATAAACAAGGGGAGGGGGGACACTTAAAGGCATAGGAAATCTAGCAAGCTGGGACTTCTGGAAAAAGTAATCATGGGTACCAAAAACCATCACTGAGGAAGAAAACCAGGAACCATCTCAGGACGTGAGACATCACATCTCAAGAATCTGGTAAGATTTCTTTCCAACACTCCTTATATGTGATGCACACCAGTCTTCCTATACCACTGTAGGAAGTTATCACCCAGCCCTCTCCCAGGAAAATGAAATATCTAGGAAATATTGATAAGGCAGAATATTATATTTTCCTGGATGTGAAAAAGGGAGAAACACATTTTAAAAAACTAAATTCCTGCAGCTTCCTGCCCATCCCCACTTTGTCAATGGGCCATTAAGAAGGCCAAGCTAGTCCACTTTACATAATAAAGAGTTCTCCTCTTCAGCTGTGATGGGATTAAGGCAGGATAATATTGCCTTTTACTGAACTGACCACATAGCATCTAAACTCAATCAAACCTGAATTCAAAACTCACCCTAGAGGGTTGCCCTTGCATGGGCCCATGGGAGTCTGGCAACCAATCAGAATACATTTCTTACACAGGAACAGGAAACAGATAGGTGGGACAGAACAGATTATAAAAAGCCCTGCAAGCCCTTCTTCACTCTCTTCTCTTCCCTTCTCTTCTTCTCCACCAACACTGAAGCATGTGATTACTTTTCTGTTCAGGGCTCAAGCCATGTGGTCCTGTCAACCATTAAACCATCTTTCCAAGCAGCCTCCATGTCTCCAGTGTCTTTTTCCCCACTTGGAGCCGAACCCAGAAGGACATTGCTTCCAACACCACAAGGTGCAGAGGATTTTTATTTCAGTTCTTGACTGCATGAGCTTGCTGCAAACCTGGGGAAGAGTCCAGAAGCATACAGTGTTTTGCTCACGTTTAATGAACTTCTCTGCTGCCTTTGGCACTCAAGGTAGCCAAATTTGGAATTGATGCCATCATGGAGAGTTCCCTCCACCCCCCAAGTATTAAATTGCAAGGGACAATAAAGACATGGATCCTTGGTTAAAATAACTGACCACACTGTTCTCTCCTACAGACAGCATCCAGTGAACAATCCATTTTGTATTATTTACATGGCACAATTACATACATGCATGTTGCATTTACAGTTATTTTTTAAACAGTAACAGAGTTGGAAGGGACTGATGAAAGAAATGTCCTTCTGGGTTTGGCTCCTAGTGGGGAAAAAGACACTGGAGACATTGAGGCTGCTTGGAAAGATGATTTAATGGTGGACAGGACCACATGGCTTGAGTCCTAAACAGAAAAGGTGATCACATGCTTCAATGTTGGGGAGAAGAAGAGAAGGGGCGATGGAGGGGCTTGCTAGGCTTTTTATAACCTGTTCAGTCCCACCTCTCTGTTTCCTGTTCCTGTGTAAGAAATGTATTCTGATTGGTTGTCAGACTCACATGGGCCCATGCAGGGGCAACTCTCTAGGCTGAGTCCAGGTTTGGTTGAATTCTCAGAGTTCTCAGATGCCATGTGGTCAGTTGAGTAAAGGCTTATATTATCATGCCTTCATTCCCAACCCCCTGGAGCTGAAGGGGAGAACTCCTTTATTATGTAAAGGGACTGGCTCAGGCTTTAGTGGCTCATGGACAAAAGGTGGGGGCAGAAAGCTGCAGGGAGAGTTACCTTGTCTTTTTGAAACATGTTTCTTTTCACATCCAGAGAAATATTCTGCCTTTTCAATATTTCCTAGGATATTTAATTTTTCTGGGAGAGGGCTAGGTGATAACTTTCCACAGGACCTTGGAGGCAGTGGTGGGATTCAAATAATTTAACAACCGGTTCTCTGCCCTAATGACCATCTGGGTAGGTGGGGCTCGGTGGTCATGTGACTGGGTGGGCGTGGCCAACTCAAGGTCACTCAGGTCAATGGACGCTTCGCCTTAGCTGTTACAATGTAATAAGGGTTAACCGGAGAGGCAGTTTCTGTAAGCAGGTCAATAAAGATCAGGCTAGAAACAACACCAGAATGTTTGCTCCCTACCTTCCTTACAGGATTAGCCCTGTAAAGTGAAAAAACAAAAACAAAAGGAGATTTCTTCCAACAACCGGTTCTCCGAACTACTTCGAAAGTTACCAACCGGTTCTCCCGAATAGGTGCGAACTGGCTGAATCCCACCATTGCTTGGAAGTCAACTAGCCCAACCCCTTGCTGATGCAGGTGATCTACAGTATACTATTTCTGAGAAATGTCTGCCCAGTCTCTTCTTAAAAGCCTCCATAGATGGGGCACCCACAATGTCCGAACAAGTTTTGTGATTTTATAATTTCAGTTCACATATAACTATTATGCATATCTTACCAAAAATACGCAATTCAGGGGGAGGGGGGGCAAAGAAATTAAGGAAGTTAATTTTTTGTAAATTTTCATCTTACAAAATCTGAACACTTGCAGGAAAAATTAATGAGCTCAAAAAAAAAGAAGTTAAACACACGCACGCACACACATACACACACACACACATGGGGAGGGGGCACCAAATCTTCTGGCTGCCTTAAAACTAGACACCTTGCAAGTTTGCATTCAATTTATCTCTCACAAGAAATCAGCCTTCTCCCACTGAGTCAGTGCAATTAAAATTCATAGCTTTTGCTGATAAATGTTTTTTCACCTAACGTATTGTAACTGTATTAGAATATATTTTCAGAGAGACTGTGCTCTATTTTAATGATTCCAGATTTTTGTAAAAATAGTCACAATAATGCTTCCAATATTTATGTACAGTGGTGTTGCAAAATAATTAAAAGGTTGTCATATAAGAATAATAGTACACAGTAGTAGTTAATCTGAATAAATGATACCTTAATATTTTTATGCTTATTTGAACCAAATAGCCTCCACAGAGAACCTACAGTTTGGAAATGTTCTCTTTGCTGCTAGTTCTTATTTCTTGACACTGTAATTTTAAAGTAAAAACCAATTAGTTTTTGTTATGCTAATCACAATCTGCTAAACATGTATCTAAATGTCTTTATTTGTACCTGTTGCTGTGGTAAATTTGAAATTAAATTTTCCATAGAGGAAAAGGGTTGTGTTTGAGAATCCATTATTTTTGTCAGCATGCAATTATGCGATCAAAGGGAGATATTTGTTTTTAAAGGTTTTTCATAAAGGAGGCCTCAGACTACCGATTGCTGGCTGACAAGAATAGTAGATTCCAAATATCTTCATAAATTTGGGGTGCTGTTACAATCTGATTTCATAATCTTTCAGGAGGTTGAAGTGGACATGTGCCATTTGTGGCTAACACATCCTGAAATTGAAGTGATACCTGTAGTTTCCAAAGGAACATATTAATCCTTAAAGTGTCATCAACTATAAATATTTATGTCAGATAAACAGTATTGCTTTTGTTATATATAGAACATGAGGAAATGGCACTGGCTTTTTCCAGGTGCAGGATGTGAATGAACCTTCTGGAAAAAGATGAGATCAAAAACCTGTGGACTTTCCTTAATCTCTTGCATTCTGTATTTCCCATAGAATCATATGAATTAAAGATTGGAAGGGAAATGAAAATATCTTGCCCAACACCCTATCTAATGCAGATCAACTTTACTATAGAGCCCCTAGATATAAGAATGGCTTTATACTGGATTTACAAAAGAAATTTATTAACTTTTTATGGACTTTTTTTGCTGGATTGAAAAGTTATGGATTTGCTTGTAGATAAGGAGTGGGCTATGGGGAAAAGAGGGTTCTGTTTGTAATCTTATAAGGGTGAAGAGCTACCAAACATGTTTATACTTATTGTGATGAATATTGAAAGTCACTTCTTTATATACTTTTTCTTTATTTCACTCTTTTTTTGGTGTTTCTTCTTTTTTACTTTCCTTTCTTTGCACTTTTTACTCTGTTTTTACTTTCTTTTCTCTACATTTAGTTTTATTACTTAATTAAAATATTTAATAAATAGTATATATAATACTGTTTATAACTAAATAATATCTTAAAAGTCTGGGCATTTCTATTTGTATCTACCTGAAGACATTTATGCAATCCTTTTGAGAGTCCACTTCCTTCAGTACAATGTCCCCAGCAATATGGCAATTTATTTACATTTATATATTATGTATATATATAAAAATTATAACAGTCCTCCTCCTTCTTTCACAACTTGCAACATCCTTAATTTAACCCTTAGACTTTTATTCAAATAAAGCTAGTAATTTGTCTTAGTCACTCATTCAATATGGTATCTTTTCTTCAATTTGTACTGAATTCATTTGCTGTAGAAAGTAAATCCTTGCTAGAATGGTGATTTTTCCTATTGATATTCTTCTTAACCAGGACATGTTGTTGTTAATAATAATTCATATACATAGCAAGATTTAATAAAACAGGAGACCCCCCTCAGAAACGTCAAAAATGCCTCCCCAGTTATGAAGTACTCAAATAAATAGCAAAGCTAAAAGAAACTACAAAACCAGATAGAACTTTCAAATGCAATACAATACAATACAATACAATACAATACAATACAATAGCAGAGTTGGAAGGGACCTTGGAGGTCTTCTAGTCCAACCACCTGCCTAGGCAGGAAACCCTATACCGTTTCAGACAAATGGCTATCCAACATCTTCTTAAAGACTTCCAGTGTTGGGGCATTCACAACTTCTGGAGGCAAGCTGTTCCACTGATTAATTGTTCTGTCAGGAAGTTTCTCCTCAGTTCTAAGTTGCTTCTCTCCTTGATTACTTTCCACCCATTGCTTCTTGTTCTACCCTCAGGTGCCTTGGAGAATAGTTTGACTGCCTCTTCTTTGTGGCAACCCCTGAGATATTGGAACACTGCTATCATGTCTCCCCTAGTCCTTCTTTCTATTAAACTAGACATACCCAGTTCCTGCAACCGTTCTTCATATGTTTTAGTCTCCTGTCCCCTAATCATCTTTGTTGCTCTTCTCTGCATTCTTTCTAGAGTCTCCACATCTTTTCTACATCGTGGTGACCAAAACTGAATGCAGTATTCCAAGTGTGGCCTTACCAAGGCATTATAAAGTGGTATTAACACTTCAGGTGATCTTGATTCTATCCCTCTGTTGATGCAGCCTAGAACTGTGTTGGCTTTTTTGGCAGCTGCTGCACACTGCTGCCTCATATTTAAGTGATTGTCCACTAGGACTCCAAGATCCCTTTCACAGTTACTACTACTGAGCAAGGTACCACCTATACTGTACCTGTGCAAATATCTGACTAATTTTGAAAAGCTTATAAAATTGAGAACATCTCTTGGGGTTTATTTGTTATCTGTTGCAGAAGTGTGATTCAGAAACTGAACAAGTCAAAGATATAATGATTAAATGAATTGCAAATCTAAGCAGGACTGCTGATCTGCCGTAGTGGGTATACGAATGGAAGATTAAATTTACTGCAAATATTGCACTCAGAGAAAATTGAATTCAAGGCAGGGTTTTGTTTTGATTTTTAGTTGATATATTACACCAGTGTGGATTGTAAAAACTAGATAATTCATATTAAAAATCTGCAAGAAATACAATAACCAAGTTGATTTTCAGTATCTTTTTTTGCACTTGTCATAAAGCTCAACACTATTGGAATACATTCATTTTGCTGGGTTTGGCCCATTGTTCCAGGTTATCACGATCCTCCTGGGTCTTGTTACTATTGATTATGTATTTGCTACATCCTATACCTTTGTATCATCTACACAGCTGATCAGAGGTGGAATTCAGCAGGTTCTGACCAGTTCTGGAGAACCAGCAGCAGAATTTTTGAGTAGTTCGGAAAACTGGTAAATACCACCTCTGACTGGCTCTGCCCCCATCAATTCTCTTCCTCCCGAGTCCCAGCTGATCGGGAGGAAAATGGGAATTTTATAGTATCCTTCCCCTGCCACACCCGCCAAGCCACATCCACCAAGCCACACCACGCCCACCAAGACACGGCCACAGAACCAGTAGTAAAAAAAATTGAATCCCACCACTGCAGCTGATCATCACATTTTCTAGCCCCTTATCCAAGACACTTGGTGTAGGGTCTAAAGTAGAATGCTAAGCTAGGCCTTTGACTTTTCTGTCCAGACTGGTGCAGAGCCATTGCTGTACACCCATTGGATAAGATTGTTCAGCCATCTTTTTATTAGTAGCACAGTCCGTGTACATTTTGCAATCCTGCCCACCCAAATTCCATGGGAGTTTCTGCTGAAATCAAAATACATTATAACCTCTATATTCCCATGATCAACAAAACTATTTTGTCAAAGAGAAAACCAGGTTGATATGAATTATTTTTATTTTTATAAACCAATGCTAGTCTGTGCTGAGCACTGTTTTTTTTTTAAAAAATGCCAATGAAGGAGAATATTTGTAGCCCGGGGTCGAAATGAAGGGTCCTTGGTGTTCTCTGAGCTTGCTTTCTAGCAGACAGTTCATTACATTTCTGATGATGTTACCTAGTTGGGTAATGAAACGTCTGCAAGAATACAACCAAGCTCAGAGAGCACCAAGGACCCCCCAAAAATGTTCACCAATATAAAACTATTATTATAACTATTATTCCCAACCAGCAAAATAGTTCATCATGCTACAGCATCATTGGGAAGCTTTCCAAGTGATCTTGTATGGTGATTTCAACCTGCTCTCTAAAATGACAGCTTTTAAAAAGCAAATAACGCTGTCTTTCTGAAATGGAATATGAGAGTGGAATTTCTTTTAACAATGTAGGTTTGTTTTGTACACTGCTGTCCATTAGGATGCTATGAAAGCACAAAGTTATCAAACAGACTGGCTCAGGTTGACTGACTTGACTGACTCAGATCTAATATAAGGATTCAGCTGAACAAAGGCTGTCAGCTTGGGCTTTTGCTCTTATTCTCCCCCCCCCCCCCCTGTTATTATTCTTTTGGCATTTGCCCCAGATGACTTCATAAGACTCTACCAAGAAATCCCAGATTTCATACAAGCCAGGACACTGGTGCCTGCTGTGTGGATAATTTCTGCACTGAATCTATTTTATTTACTAAGGAACATTGCTTTGAGGCAGCAGAAAGCCAGATGGTCACTGAACTGACAGAACACTGCCCAGACTTCCTCAGCGAATTATTATGAATGATAACTTAGGAGTCCAATTCAGGACATGGATCATGCCAGTGAGGGTTTTGTTAAATTATTCTGTATTTTTCTAAATAGGCCAGAAGAGAGAGAGATAAATTATCCAATTCTGACGTATCGCTGATGCTAAATTTTTCATGCATCCCTTTTCCTTTTACTGCCCTTGAGGTTTTTTTTTATGTTTTTAGATTTCCTAGCTATCTCACAGTTATCATATAACACAGTTTTTCTAGGACATGTCCTCGTTTTCATTCCTGAACTTTCCAGCTGGCTGGATTGGATTCTATTATTCCTTAAATTAAGAGATTGAGAATGCATTTGCGATGTCTGTGAACATCACACATCTTGTAGAAAACCACCATCAGCTTCCATTCATGTCATGTCATGTAATTTATGCTCATGCCCTCCTATTCTTTCTAGAAGCTTTATCACCTGTTTTCTATTACTTTTCTCCTGTTACATTTGCTTTTGTTTTGTTATGTTTGCTTCTTTTCCCTCTGCAAGATAAGCTTTTCCCAAACTCCTTCAGTTTTGTCTTCTTTGCAAAAGAAGTAAGGCTATAGTTTAGACCAAGAAATAACATATTCCTGCTCTTTATCCAATGGACACCAGAAAGTAAATAGGAAACCACGGTTGTTTCTAGAGCCACAGAAGCCTCCAGTCCAGTACATACCCATACACTTCTACATTGATCAACCAGCTGGCTTTGTGCCTAAGGCAGGGCTAGAACTCATGGACTCCCAGTGTCTAGTCTGATGCCATAGTCTGATGCCGCACTAAACCTGATGGGCTCTGTACTTTAGGTATTACTATCAATAACAGCAAAACACGCAATCCACAAGAAGATCCACAAGAAGATGAAAAGAAGGACTAGGGGAGACATGATAGCAGTGTTCCAATATCTCAGGGGTTGTCACAAAGAAGAGGGAGTCAAACTATTTTCCAAGGCACCTGAGGATAGAACAAGAAGCAATGGGTGGAAACTAATCAAGGAGAGAAGCAACTTAGAACTGAGGAGAAATTTCCTGACAGTTAGAACAATTAATCAGTGGAACAGCTTGCCTCCAGAAGTTGTGAATGCCCCAACACTGGGAGTCTTTAAGAAGATGTTGGATAGCCATCTGTCTGAAACGGTATAGGGTTTCCTGCCTAGGCAGGGGATTGGACTAGAAGACCTCCAAGGTCCATTCCAACTCTGCTATTGTATTGTATTGTATTGTATTGTGTTGTGTTGTGTTGTGTTGTGTTGTATACCAATGTAAAGTTGATAAATCTAATGCAGGGGTCCCCAATCCCTGATCCATGGACTGGCACAATAAGCAATGTCCCATCTGCAGGATGCAGGCAGCACATGAAATCATACCCCCTCCTGTTTGCGGAAAAACCTCTCCCCATGGAACTGGTCCTTGATGCCTAAAGGTTTGGGGGCTGCTGATCTAATGGATATGTCTTTCTACTCCATTTAACTTCACCTTTTAACTCTGCCTTTTCCTTTGACTATATACTAACTGACTGACTATGGATGCAGGTAATTGCATTATGTCTTTAATTTTTCCTTGTTCTATATGGACATCCTGCATTAATGCACATAAATTATAACTGTATAACATATTCAGATATGAGTTGGTAGATACTGATATATATTTCTGTCTGCAGTTTCTTCTTTTGGGAAAGAGGCAATATGGCGAATCTAGACTATCGGGTCTAGTGGCAGTTGCATCCCATGGTGATTCCAAATAGCATTTTGGTTATTAATCAGGTTATTATCTTACATTTCCTCATGCTGTTCCTAATCTTGATGCAAACAATTTTAAATAAATACATATTTTACTAAAGGATAGCTCAATATCCAAATGCCATGATATCTGTATACAAAGATTAGAACTGACCAGAAAATGGTTTCCCCCATGACCTCTATGGATACAAAAGTTGTACTTTGAAACAGCAGAAGAAAAAGTGTATTGATATGTTTAATATCTGGTCTTGGAAAAGACTTTTGAAGAATACCATGGAGAGCCCAAAAAATGAATGGACAATAGAATAAATCAATGCACAAGTCTCAGTCAAGGTGTGAATAATCAAACTCAAATGATCATACTTTGGACCCATTATGCAAAGATCCAATTCCCTCAAGAAGACCACAATGCTGGGAAAAGTGGAAAGAAAGAGGATGGCCAGAAGGATGGTCTTCATTTCAACAACAATGAAAGCATTATTGAGGACAATTCATCAAATTAATTTGACATTCTAAACTAAGCACCCAAAATGTTAATTCCCTGACACCCCTCTAGTCAGTTCCAATCAGTTTTCCCAATAGGTAGACAAACTGATTGCTGTAGTATCTTTCATCTCACTGGAACTGCAACTTACATAAATTGTCTATATACTACTATTGCCATTTTTGAAGGTCAGTGAGCTGGAGAAAGCTGTTTTAGGCTTTACTTTAACCAGAGGAACTAGCATCTTCCCAACTTTCCACAGCTGCTTTGATGTACCAAATTGGACCCTCATGAATTTCTGATAAGGTTTGAATCATTCCACTCGGAGTTCCACTCAGTATAAATTCAACCCATTTTTGTGAACTCAAATATGTCTTCAAGTTATGTACAAATCAAAATGTTATGTGAACTTTCCATGACTTGCAGCCAATGCAGTCTCATGTATTGATATTGAGACCCAAGAGGCAATGCGGAATCAATACAGCTAAAGAATCTAGCCAAAGCCATGAGTCAGGTCAGTGTAAGATTTGTCCCTTTAAAAGGAAGGTGGAGGCTATTGATTTTGCAGAGAAAGATAAATCTTTTATTCTCATCAGTGACCATTATCTCATTCCCTTAAAATGTGTTCTTAATAATTTTACACCCTTTTTATAACCATGCCAATATAACTTTTCACAGTCGATTTAAAGCTAAATATTCTTCCTGTAAGACATGGCCATATGCATTATCTGGGAAAGGTTTATTGTTGCATTGGCACCCAGATGCTGCTACCAATAACTATAATGTGTATATGTTTTTTACCTGAATTTCTTTAAGGCAAATGCACAGAGAAAATGTATTTTTATTAAAGAGAAAGTGCCAAAATCATATCCAGTATTTAGAGTGACAGATTGAGAAATATTAATAGTCAAGAACTGGCTCTTGACCTTTCTAGCATATGCCCTTGATTTAGTCTCCCTGGGAATATTTTTGGATGCTCTTATGTACATAAACAGTGCTTTCCAATTAAGCGGTTCTTCTGCTAACATAGCTACATCCATCAGTGAAATGGGGCTGAGTGATTCCCATCCCTCCTTGCATCCTCAACATCTGTTCTAGAGATTTGGGGGATACTTTGGACATTGGATAAGAATGTTGAGAGCAACATGGAAAAGGAAAGGAAAATAATGTCCTATAATAGATTTCTATTTGCGTGACTGGAATTTCACCCATTCAAAGCAGGGGTGTGATTCAGCCAGTTCGGACAGATTCAGGCGAACTGGTAGCTCCGATGATCAGCTCGGAGCGTACCAGTTCGCTCCGATGATCAGGTAGGGCCGCCCACCCACCCCTGGGCTTTACTTACCTAGAAGCTCTCAGCTGATTTGTGCGGCAGAACGGATTGCTGCGCCTCATCTGTGTTACTCCCCAGAAGTAACGTGGACGCTAAGTTTTGTTAAAGCTGTGTACGCCGCAGAGCGCGCCTGATGTGAAGCACACAATCTCCGAACCCGTTGTTAAACCAGCAGGATCCCACCACTGATTCAGAGCATGAGAAAACAAACAGTTGTGACAATTGGAACTTTATTTTAATCAGCAGTACACTATCTCCATTAAGTATCTAATCATGCTAAACTATTGAAGCATAGAAGAGAATATATGTAGTTCAGGCCAAGGACTCCACTAGTAAAGAATCCTTTCAGCATACTGCAATCAGTAATTATCGTTTGATTTGCAGCACTTTCTTCTTAGCCAGTGTGTAAGAATACATCTACCAAATTAGTTAAATCTTATACATTTCCACATGGTTTGCTGCATGATCAGTCTGAGAGTAATTGATTTCTTAACTGAAATTGTGTGGTGAAATATTCTTCACTTACAAGGTTATCTTCATTCCATCAATGGAAGGATTTGGCCTGCAGCATGCCGGGTGGGGTGGTGGGGTGGAGAGGACCGGGGGAAATCCAATCAGCATATTGCTTTTATTGTCTTTTACAACCAAATACTTGCTTGCATTTTTAAATAGGTGTTGATATGGGAAACTGAAAAATATAAGCTTAATAATAGAGCCTCTGAGCATTTTGGCAACGTCAGCATTCCTGGATGGAAAGAAACCTTGTCTCAGCAACAGTTTTAAGAATGAAACTTTATGCCTCTTATTCTACCTGCTCTATCAAAGTGTAATGGAGTTTGGACAACATTATGCTCTTTGATTCCTTGTTTCAAAACAAAAGGAGCAACATTCAATTTTAATTTTAGAACTTGCACCCAAGAACAAAAACGCAGAGAAAAATGACTACATAATTAATATTTTACTTTCAGAAACACTCAGACTGGAAATATCTCATTATCATAAGATAAATTTTCTATAGTTGCAGAATAATATAATCTTTCCCCAAAAAACCCAGAATCACCTGCCTTTCATTCCCTCCCACCCTACTTTCTTCTCCAGGTCAGCTGGCAAGCAGAAAAAGAGACTCAGGCTTTGGTACCACCATGTCCTCTAGAGAGAAAGGTACTGTAGGAAGTTAAAATCTACCCCTCTCCTAGAAAATGAAATATTTTAGGAAATATTAAAAAGGCAGAATATTTCTCCTAAATAGAGAAGTAGAAACTCAGAGAGGCAGAAATCCTGCCCCCCCCCACCTTTGTCAATGGCCATTAAGGCCTGAGCCAGCCTATTCTACATAACCAAGATCTACCCCATCTCATTGCCCATCATTGTACCACCCACCACGTTTCAACCAAACTTAGCATACAACCTACAAAATTAGCTAAGACCCACCTCACCCCTGCCCCTGGGAGTCTGACAACCAATCAGAATACATCTCTTACACAGGAACAGGAAACAGAGAGGTGTGGCCCCAGAGAGGGCATAAAACCCAGGGACTCTCAGCATTTCGGCCCTTTTCTGCTCAGGAACTCAAGCCAGCCCTGTGGAATGACCTTCCCCCGGATATTAGGACTACCTCTGACCTCCGCGCCTTCCGGATAAAGCTCAAGACGCACCTATTTCAAGTAGCTGGCCTGGCTCAACCATAGTTCGTTCACACTGCTCCTGACGGGTTTTTTAATTTTTGTGACTTTTAGACTTTTATTAGGGGATTTTAAACTATGTTTTAACTGTCTTTTCTTATCTTCATACCTCCTCCATGTACGTGGGTTCGTTTATTCTGTGTGTGTATTGTCCATATTGTTTTTTATGTGTTTTATTGTACGCCGCCCCGAGTCCTTCGGGAGAGGGTGCGGCTAAGAAATAAATTTTTTATTATTATTATTATTATTATTATTATTATTATTATTATTATTATTATTATTATTATTATTATTATTATATGATCCTGTCCACCATTAAACCATCTTTCCAAGCAGCCTCCATGATTCCACCATCTTTTTCCCCACTTGGAACTGAACCCAGAAGGACATTTCTTCTAACAGTACAGGGTTTATACACAGAGAAGCCAATTACATACATCATTCAAGCCTCAGCTGCTAGAAAATCAGGAGAACTGTAATCAACCCTTTCCCAAGGGTCAGTTAGGATCGTTCTGTGTAAAGGTTGTTAATAGCAATGCACAAATCAACCATTAGCATTGGGCAAAATGACTGAAATTCTGCCATCTGCCATTTACACGGAGCTCCAAATGGGGAATCCCACTGACGCACACTTCTCTGTTCTTGGGGTTTTTTTTAAATAATGTTTTAGCCCTGATAGTTACAACAGAAAGAGGCAAAACAGTGAAACTATATATTTAGGGTGGCGACACAAAAGGAACACACCATAGTAGAATCAACCACACATACCTCCTCCCTGTATCTCAGGGGTGTCCAAACTTGGGAACTTTAAGACTTGTGGACTTCAACTCCCAGAATTCCCCAGCCAGCCATGCTGGCTGGGGAATTCTGGGAGTTGAAGTCCACAAGTCTTAAAGTTCTCAAGTTTGGACACCCCTGCTGTATCTGATATTTACAGCATTTGCTCCAAGGCAAAACTAAACAGAATTCTAGCTATACCCTATAAATTTTGAAAATCTCATCAAGAGTTGGAAGTTTTGTTATTGTTGTTGTTTTAAAAATTAGAGAGGGAAATGGAATAGTTATGGTCCTTATACATTTAGACTTTTTTTCATAGAAGGTATTGTTGTCCCACACAAGATGCAGATTTTGGTTTCCTTTTATTGAAGCACTCCAAGAAAAGAGGTCCTGGCCAAAACGCCAAGAATGCCGAAGCATAGCATTAAGAAAGCTTTATATATTTACACTAAAGTAAAGGCTGGAAATGATGGGTTATATAGAAATATCATCCAATGAACATTTTAGTAATGATCTAACAACTATTCTGTTGGTTTCTAGCTGTCCCTATTCCTAAGCCTTGGCTAATGAACACTTCAGGAGTGATCTAATACACATTCTATTTGCTCATCTCTATTCTTAACGTCTATCTCAGTTCTGCAAGATGCCAAACTCTTTGTTAATTTTATCAGCTTTCTAACCACCCAGAATTGTTACAAGCTTTACACGTGCATTTTCTCTGTGAATAAGAATTCTTTGTTCTTGTCAGACAGACTCCACAATTACAGCAGGAGTGAAATTCGACCAAATTGGACCAGCTCGATTTGCATCAGTTCACCAAGCCAGTAAAAATCACCCCTGGTTGACCCGTCCACACCCACACCCATACCCCATTGGTCACTGCTCACCTCTTCCAGCCACTCAATCTGCCAAACCAATCTGAATGTTTCTCCCTCCATTCACAATGGAGCTTCTGCAGCATGCCCCTTTAAGGTAGTCCTCAGCAGAGCGGGCTGGGGGGGGACCATAAAGGGAGCAGCAGCTTTGCTGTGAATGGAGGGAGAAAAGTTCGGATTCTCTCTGCCACGGAATTCAACATTACATTTAACATTAAATGCAGCAGAGAGAATCCGAACTTTTCCCCCACCATTCACAGCGGAGTTGCTGCAGCCTGTCCCTTTAAGGTAGTCCCCAGGATGGAGGGGGAGGGAGGGACAATAAAGGGAGCAGCAGCTCCACTGTGAGTGGAGGGAGAAAAGTTCGGATTCTTTCTGCCACAGCTTTCACTATGAGCACTTCTCGTGCTCATACATACATTTTTTTCCCTACTGGGTTCTGTGGTTTGGTGATGGAGGCATGTGACTGAGTGGCCATGGCCATGAGTGACATCGAGTTGGCCATGCTCACTCAGTCACAGGAACCACCCCCAAGCCACGCCCACAGAACTGATGGGGAAAAAATTTGAATTACAGGCTCCCTAATTTTCTTTCAAGTATATCCCATAACCTTGCTTTGTTTTAGCAGACAGCCCATCAGTATGTTGCCCTATCTGAGATGCCAAATTCCGGGTAACCTCTAAATAGAGGCAAAAAGATACAGAAGATAGCAGGTAACTGGGTTTTGGCAGTGCCGTATGACCAACTTAATGGAAGAGATTGCATCAGTGTATATGCAGGGTGGGGACGGGGAATGAAAAAAAAAATCAAGATGGTATGATCACAGAATCAAAGCCCAGCCATCTTTGCATGTGTTCAACATGGAGTTGTTGTTGAAGACCAGTCAAAAGCTACATTGGCAGGGTGGAATTTCAGCCCTGTTCCCCTCCTGGGGTAATTGTATTTAATGAGGGATGAACCGTCTTTTTTCCTTGAAGTATACTTCATAATTAAGAAAAATAAACCCGAGATATATTCTAAGAAACACATTTTATTGTAAAGGAAATGAAAATAAAACTTACTAGCTAATGATTACATCTTGGCCATGTTCCTGCCTACCTTCTTGGCAGGCGAACAAAGAATAATAATGTGGAAAAGAATGTGGACATGCGTAGTGAGCTTAGTGATAAGAGTCAGATCAGTCTACCGTATGTCTTAGAGTTTAAGCACAGCTGGCAAACAAAAAACACAGTGACATACATCTGGTCCAAATTCAGTGGCAAGGGCAATGATGGGCATGTTAGAATATGTGGACACATCCATCCTGCTTTGCAGGCTATGCTGGTTGCCAGTTGACTTCTGCTATAGGTGCAATGAAAGGCACTGGTTATCACCTCTAAAGTGCTTCACATCACAGAGCCTATTACTTGAGCAACAATCTGTCTCTATATATTTCTGCCTGTTTAAGAAGGTCAGTCAATTAAGCAGTGAACCACCTTGCTGGACCTAGGAAATGTGCTTTCTTGAGGATAGCGCCTGCCTTGTGAAATGACATCTCCCAGGAAATCCATACTATAACCACCCTTTTGATTTTCAGAAAATTATTAAAGAACTAGTGACAATTCGCAAAGCTTTCCTGACCAGCTCCCGAGTTGCCATAGGCAGGGAGATGGGAAATTGCGCCTTGCAGCTGATTGAGGAATTTACACCTCAGTCAAAACAAAATACATCCTAGCCAGACGAAGTCAAGGCCATCTCCCCAGTGACCCACAACAATCAGAGGGAGTGACTTCTACGACCTGCCAAATTGCTTGGTTGGGGAATGTGACTGCTGACACACCTTGGTGGGGATGGGGCAGTAGGATCAGAGGCAAGGTGCAAACTGGGTGAAGTAAGAACTGGCTTCAATTAGGTCGTGCCGACATGGCACTATTAATAAACTGGATTTTTCTTGCACAACGGCTTGAGGCTCCTGATTTTATGAGGGCATCGGTTGGAACGCTGACAACTGGTTGCCCTCCCAGGTTAGGATTGTGGTTGAGCTCCTTTGGTTTTTTTTAATCAGTCTACCTGTCAGTTTTAGTCTATTTATAGGGTCTTTCATGTTCTCTGATTTGGGTTGTTAGAAATTCTGTATATAGCCCTAAAGAACAAACGAAGGACAGAGTCCACATGCGTCTTTCTGCTTAACTGTGACCAGGAAGATGAAACATTATACACAGAGGAAAACAGAGTATACCACAAAATGTGACTACTAACATATAAATACTGCCACTTACTGGTTGGCTGTAGTTGTTGCACAAAATACATGAAAATATGTATTCCAACACGTTGTTTTCTTGCAGACTGTACATTACCAAACAAGATAACATCATCAGCCTATTCGTTTTCTTTGGTAAGTTGTTTTTTTATTGTTCTTAATTTGTAAGGCACTCTGAGTTGGAGGTAGACAGCCTGGAAATCAAATGAAATAAAATAATAAATATATCATACACATACAACATACATATGAAAATCAGATAAGCCTTTGCATGGCCTTCTTAAGTTTTTTGACCCTATGGGACACCCCACCTAGGGCAATGGATATATGCATTGCCTTCCTGACTGTGTTTCTGAAACCCACTAATTTAATCTCCATGCACTTAATAACTATTTAATTTCTTATTACAGGGTGCTAATTCCCCATTTGCAATGAATTACCCTAATGAAATTAAATGTATTTCAAAGGTAAATATGTAATCTTTGCTTAACGCAGCATCAAACTAGATGTTTTGCAAATAAATCATCTGCTATATCTAATCAAAATGAGCATAAATAGCTTTTTTTTTTACAATGAATTATCCAAGAAAGCATATCTTGCAAATAATTGCCAGGACACTATGACTTTTGCTTAACAATTCTAGAAATGGAATCAATACTTTGATATCTCATCAACAGAAATAGTGATTGGTGCCTACTACCTCTTTTTTCTGCTTCGGGGAAGAGTCACGTAGCCTAACTAAATGAGTTGCTTAATCAGCTTTGGCATAAATGGCTCCCAACTCCTTTGATCCTGATTTTCCTTGGCTAATAGTTAACTGCCTTTCCTTATATGTTCAGCTTCAGAGTGGTTGGCGATCAGGAAACTGCTTGGTCTGCTTCCACTATGAATCTCTGCGCAGAGATGGTTTTGCATTGTTCCTTTTCTACTTTGCAATGACTGTTGCCATGCTATAATTGACAGATAGATGTATTCACAAATGCTTTCACTTGACTTTCTTTCAGTCATGACAGTTCATGTTACAAAAGTGCTGCTGAGGTGCTGTAAGAAGAGATTGAGAAGTAGCTACATGTATTATGAAATTATGAGTTATCTATTTGGCCAAGCATCAGGGCAGTGATCAGATACCCACGCAACTGGTTCTTTTTGATCAAGGAACAATGAAGGGTTTTTAAGCTTTATTATTAACTCAGGCAAACATATTTGAAAGCATAATATAAACAATACACATATCAAGCAAGATGATAGCCAAATCTCTTGCAAGCTGCCAGGAATTCCTTAATCATGACAGCAGAGATATCCAAGGACAGTTAGTTTCCACAGTACCAATGCAAGGTTCTGTGCAGAAGCTCCCAACAAACCACAACACCAAGATTTGTATCCAACTATGATTTTATTGTCCTGTTATGGTCAGGAGAATGCAAGAAGTGACTTGGATTGGGTGACACAGGATTTTGGAATGGGAATCAAAAGTCTGAGATTTTCACAATAAGAAAAGCTTTGAAGCTATGTAAAGTTCCTCCCTCTTCTCTTTTATTCAGTAAACGAGAGTTAATAAAAATCAGCAGGCTAATTCAGAATGAGCTATAAACTTCTAGACTTCTGTTAATATATGAAGGAGAAATCAAAACATGTCACTAAACTCTTTGGAATAACACTGGTCTTCCATATAGCCACATCGTTGACTCAGCTTGTAGTACAAATATTTACTGCAAGGATGGTATATCTTACAGCAGCAGTCCCCAACCTTTCCAGCTTGGGGGCCCACCCCGCTGCAGAGGGGAGTGAATGGCAGGCACACGCGCGCAGGCACAGCTCCATTTATGTGAGCGGCGGGTACGTGCACCCTCCACTTATGCAAATGGAGCTTCGAGCGTGAGCAGAGGGAGCTTCAAGCAGTAGGCACTTGAGCGGAGGGCTTGAGCGGCAGGCATTTGTGCTTGCACGCAAAGCTCCACTAATGTGAGTAGAGGCCACTCCCGCGCAAAGCTTGATCCATGCAAAGTTCTGTTCTCTGTTCATGCGAAATCCTTTGAAGCCCTCTGTTCACCCAAGTGGAGCCTCATGTACGTGCATGCTTGCCCACCACTTGCACAAATGGAGTTTCCCATATTACCAAAATATTAATTTCCCACCCCTTGTAAAACAAGCTCTAGAAGCCAACAAAGCAAAGATATATAATGCTTAATATCTTATAATATTAAGGTGAATCAAAAGGTGAAATGATGGATTCAGAAACCAGTCATAGCAGGGTATCCAAAATGTCTGTCTGCCTTCACATAGTTTATTGCTTACAATTTTAACAAGCAGCAAACAGTATAAATTTTGTACAGTTTTAATAAGCAGCAAAGCGTATATAGCAACAGCATCGTTATTGGTGTATTCTCCTTGTCAATCTTTAAGAACATCCCAGCCAGGGTAGAGTCTTGCATATCTTGATGGTTCCTGGTGATGCCTGATGGTGTTAATTAGGTGAGCTCATAGACATTTGAGGTAAACAGGTGCTGAGGTGCAGCAGTTTGCTGTGCACCGCCTCTACGTAACCTTTTTATGACCTTTATCTCTACAGTGAAACACTAAAAAGAAAAGACAAAAAATTAATGGTAATTGCTGTCATTTTTGTAAGCTCCCCACAAATCAGTTCATCACACAACTAGATCAGTTTCCACTAGATCTGTATCAGAAGTCTTGAAGAAAAGACAAAAAAATAATATTCTGTCCAATATAAAATGCATATAGATCATATGGTATGAATCTTAATAGTACCACACAGTCTATGCATGTTGCATAGGGATTGAAAAAAATGACAGAAGGAGATAAGTCCTAAAAAAAGTTCTAGAAAAAGGACAAAATGATGGAGAAAAGGAGAAAAGGACAAAATGATGACTGGTTTGACTCTAGGATTTGGAGTGAACTTTTGAGGCAGTTATTGTTATTCCTTTCATATGAGGTAGTACTATTCCACACAAGACATTCAGGGAAATCAGCTTAATACTAATATTCCAGTATATTTCACACATAATACAATATTAAAATGTTCGTTCATTTTTTGCCATTTTCATATAGACTGGGAAGCATAAAGGAAATTCTTTTAAAAGTCATATATATCCTGAGGAGGGGAATATCAGGGAATGGTTTGTGAGGAGCTTTTTTTTAGAATTGTTTCATATATCGGATTCCTAATGTTAGTAATTGAGGAGCAATTATAGCTATCCAGATGTCCTTTTTTATGGATTTTCCGTGATTAAAAAAAATACAGAAGAAGCAGAAGGTTACTCAAGAACAGGCATCATAAAATCCAATGAATGAGCAAAGCACAAAAAACACTCTTTCCAAAATATTCTAAATGATTTATCTTATGGGTTAAATTTGTAAAACTTAATATCCATTAAGCATACATAAATGTCAGATTGCTCAAAGCAGATTGCATTGATGATCTAGGCTGATCTTAGAAAATGTTAAAGGTACTACTTGGGAAGAAGATAATCAAATAGTTCTGGGGGTATAGGTTAGATTGAGAAGTCCCAAAATGTATCCCAGAAGAAAAAGAAAGATAATGCATTTCCATATTATTGCCAAGAAAACTACAAAAATATGTCCATATAATCATTAGACGCTCAACTCAAGGGAGTCTTTATACTAAATGTCATATTAATTATGCAATTTGAGTCTAAGCATGGCCAAGAAACAGGTTTTATTAATAATGTGTTTTATTCCCTAGCCCAAATGAATGGAACTGTAGCTATTTTACAAATGGGTTATGTGAAAGCCAGCCAAAAAGTATTTCTTAGATTTATACTTTACTTTTACTCATACAGCTACATGAAAGTTCTCTTCATTAGTCCCAATGATAATTCTGTAGATTAAACTAGACAGAGAGAAAAGATGGTCTAAATATGCCCAGTGGGATTCTAAGGCTGGATTTGAACCTGAAATCTTTTCACCACAGATACTAACACTGAGGTGGCAAGTAATCAGAAGTATGCATTATCCAGATATGCATTGCAACATTATCATTTACCACCCTTCTATGATATTATTCAATCTTATATGACAGTAGCATGCATCATATTTTCATGCTGATGGGTGAGTTGGAATGTTTGTTTGTTGGATTTATATGCCGTCCTTCTCCCAAAGGACTCAGGGCTGCGTACAACATATAAAAAAACATATTACAAAAGTTAAAAAGGAAATTAAATAAAGTATACAAAAACAAACCCAATTAATATTAACAATCAAATTTTAAAAATTAGATTAAAATTAACAATTAAATTAATCATTTATTTTATTCTGTTCAGGGCCAGGCCAGCTTGCTGGAAAAGCCAACTTTTTTTCTTTAGTGTTCATGTCTATCACCCACTAAATCCAAAATTATTCAAATCATCCTGTTAGGTTGAAGAAAAAATGCTTTCTGCATCTTGATTAAAAGCAACTGTACAATTGTGACATTTCTGGTACTTTTATACTGTGGTCCTTTGTTTAAAAATGTTAAGCATATCACAACATATAAATTTGTTTTTTTTTTCTTCTTACAACTTTGTATTCCTTGCTTGTGGAATTCACAGCAGATATTTTCTCATTGTGTCCTGGTGGAGAAATTTGTATGAAGAACTTAATTACGCAGGGTGTGGACCAGTGGTAGGATTCAAACTTTTTTACTACTGGGTCTGTGGGCGTGGCTTGGTGGGAGTGGCATGGCTTGGTGGGTGTGGCAGGGGAAGGATACTGTAAAATCTCCATTCGCTCCCCACTCCAGGGGAAGGTTACTGCAAAATCCCCATTTCCTCCTGATCAGCTGGGACTTGGGAGGCAGAGAATAAATGGGGGCAGGGGCAGTCAGAGGTGGTATTTACCGATCCTCCGAACTACTCAAAATTTCTGCTACCGGTTCTCCAGAACTGATCAGAACCTGCTGAATACCACCTCTGATATGGACAAGCTTTCTTGATGATGGATCTCACCAGGTTATGGAACACCTGGAAGTACAAGTGGCACCGATTTTCCTTGTTTTTCAAGCTGCATTATCCTAGCAGACCTATTTCTTTGGATTTGGGTGAGTCATCAAGTCAGAGTCACTCTTAGTAGCATTATAGATAGATTTTCTCCAGGAATATCTGTCTTTAGACCTTCAGGTCTCCCAATATTGCACCCATTGCTGCTGTAATTAAGTCCATCCACCTTGCTGTTGGTCATCCTCTTCTGTATGGATCAGAAAAACTTATATTTTAAATAAATAAATCAATAAGTAAGTATAGGGAACAGATGTTGAGGCTATAAAGCAGTGATGGCGAACCTATGACACGCGTGCCACAAGTGGCACGCGGAGCCATTTGTCAGGGCATGCGAGGCGCTGCCCTGTCAGCTGGCCAGCGCACATGCACGCGCTGGCCAGCTGAGTTCAGCTTTTTAAAAGCTATTTTTCACCTTCCCCAGTCTCCAGAGGCTTTATAGGAGCCTGGGGAGGGTGAAAAGAGCCTCCCCCCCGGAGGCTTCAGGGACCGTCCGGAGGCTTCCCTGAAGCCTTCGGAATGCTTAAAACCATCCTCCGAGCAAACAGGAAGTGACTTCCGGGTTGCTCGGAGGGTCGTTTTAAGCATTCCGAAGGCTTCAGGGAAGCCTCCGGACGGTCCCTGAAGCCTCCGGAGGGCCTCCGGGGGGGGCGGGGGAGGCTCTTTTCGCCTCCCCAGGCTCCTATAAAGCCTCAAGCCTGGGGAGGGCAAAAAAAGCATGTAAAAATGGGGCCGCACATTGTGCGCACATGCGCACTGGGGGATCGTGTGTTGCATTATGGGTGTGGCACGCCCACACACGACCCCCCCGCGCTTCCCCCACTTGTGGCATGCGAGCCAAAAAAGGTTCGCCATCGCTGCTATAAAGTTTATTAAATTTTTATTTGGGAATGGATATACATAATATATGTTCTGGTTTCCTTTGAACATGCATAGAATTAAAACATATTACTTTGACTAAATTTCAAAATCTAAATCTTGTGGATAATTGTAGCTCAGAAAAGCCTGGTTATTCCTAGGCCATAGTTTTCTATGGTATTGTAGTAAGGTAACAGAAATAACCCAGGCTGAATTATTTACAACGGACCACATAACATTTGAAAGATGTTCGACTCTGAACCCTGCAGAACAAGGAGACAACTTGCACGATTGTCTCCACCTGATTCACGATGCTAAATCCCCACACCCCGATCTAACCGATACCCCACTTCTAAACCCGGACATGGAACTATATAGAGAAGGCTCGTCTTATAGGCATAATGGGAAGAGGGTAGCAGGAGCCGCTGTTGTTTTCCTACATGAAATTATCTGGGCTTCCCCCTCCCATAGCGCCCAAGCGGCTGAGCTCATAGCATTAACGAAGGCTTGCGAAGCCACCAGGAACCGGTCTGTAAACATTTACACCGACTCCAAGTATGCTTTTGGAGTCTGCCATGCCACAGGAACTCTATGGAAACAGCGGGGGCTTCTCACATCAGCTGGCCAACGCATAGCCCACGCTACTTTAGTCTCCGAACTATTAAAAGTCATTCAATTACCACACTCCATAGCAGTCAATCCACTGTAGAGCCCACCGAACGGATGACTCCTTGACCACAAAGGGCAACAGATATGCTGATGTAATGGCAAAATGGGCGGCAACTGAAACTCTCCCTCAAAGTAGAGCAGCGGCACAATAAAAGCCACCTCAACCATCCCTCACACACTGGGTAGAGGCTTTCCCCTGCCACCACGCAACAGCCTTAGAGACAGCTAGGCACCTCATCAAAGATATAATACCAAGATTTGGGGTACCTACAGTCCTAGACATGGATCGGGGAAAACATTTTGTAGCACAAGTCTTAAATCACATATTCCAAGCTCTAGGTATTACCCAGAACCTTCACTGCCCTTATTCGCCTTCCTCCTTGGGAGGAACTGAACAATCTAATAGGGAGATTAAGACCCTGCTGGGAAAACTTTGCCAGGAAACGCATCTCTCATGGCCAAAAGTATTGCCCATTGCACTATTTTATATCAGGACTAGGCCACGGCGAGATATCGGACTCTCCCCGTTTGAGATACTTTTTGGAAGGCCACCTGATACCTTAAAAGGTCTAGACCCACACTCCCTAATCTTAGAGAGGGGGGATATGGTATTATGCTCTTATCTTTTAGCCCTGCATAAAAGACTCCAGACTCTGTGGACACAGAGTGCCTTGACCCAGATGCTACCCCTGGAAGAAAACATGCATCCATACGAACCAGGCAGCTGGGTGTGGATAAAACACTTTACCAGAACAACACCACTACAACCCAGGTGGACAGGACCCTACCAAGTCTTGCTGACTACACAAACAGCTGTAAAGGTTGCGGAAAAGGACTCCTGGATTCATTGGACTCACGTCAAGCCCGCAGTTATAGACCACAGTGCTGACATCCCACCGATTAAGCTGAAAAGGAACCCAGAAACTCAACAGTGGACTCTGGAGGCCTTCTTCCAGGACGAGGAACAGTAAACCGATCTAAAAGACTCATTGGTTAAATCTTAAACCTTTTAACTTACAAAAAGGGGGGGGGGGGGTTTAGCTTAAAATGGGAAAAAGAAATATTGTGATAAAGGTTTTATGTTGTTGTATAATGTTAACTGTAACTCAAGTAACTGCATTTTTAGACCCAAACCTCATCCCAGAGAAAGGAAACATCTGAGAATACTTAGCAAGGGAAGTGCTTAACACCACAGACTTCTGCCTAGAGGCGGGGAGATCAGTAAAAGACATTTTAAAAACATGCCTCATTGGGGTGGCAGTGGGACCAAAGCCATTCACAATGACACTAAGCTTAGACACATCCCCATCACTCCGTCATACTCAACCATTTATGATTGGGGAAACGTCACCAAGACTAAAAAGTTAGACATGTACACTCTACACATAGCAGCCGTCTCATCTTCACCCCGGTGTTTTAGGGTCGAGAAATGCCAAGCCCAAAGAAGGGTAGGCTGCACTAACCTCAACAACACCGACCTCAAATGCAACCATACAGAGAACATTCCCTACTCCTATAGCTACACGAGGCTATCCCACGGATGGTTTATGCTATGTGGATTACAAGCCTATTCATGTATACTGGCCAACTCCACAGGAGGGCCGTGCACCCTAGGAAAGTTAGCCATGCTCATGCCTTCCTTACAGAGGTGGCACAGAAGGGCCTTTCACTCCCTAGACTCAGACTGCGAATCTAAAGTATCCCCACTGACAAAACCTGAATATGTTTCATTGGCGGCATCACTAGTGGGAGTGCCAGGGCTAGCAGTGCGAAACTCCAGAAATTTGAATAGCCTGGCATGTACCCTAGCAAAAGGTTTAAATTCGACTTTCCATGAGCTGGATGCCCTGAACAGAGAGCTGTGACAAGTTAGAGAGGCCACCTTGGAGAATCGCGCAGCAATAGACTTCCTATAACTATGGATGCGCGGAATTCAGAGGGTTGTGCTGCTTCAATCTAGATCAAAGCTCTGAAATTGTAGAGAAGGACATCCACCACTTAAAATAATTGGCTTAGAATATAGGCCAGGACCAACCCTCTATAGATTGGTCATGGATTTATTCCTGGCTACCAGACTTCCATTGGCTAAAAATACTCCTGGCAGGAATCGTCGCAGTCTGTGTCATAGGAGCCCTCATGTGTTGTCTCTGCCATTGTATTCCCCCTTGTTTAGCCTGCTTAAGGACCTGCCAACCCGCTCAAACCCCACAAAGAACAACTAAACATAGCCAAGCAGCCCTCATGATGATCCAGATAGACCGGACTTTCAAGTATACCCAGATGAGGCGCCCAACGACACTGAGGGGCGAAAATAATTAACATCAATTATTTTGCCCCAGTTCAGAATGAGGGATTGTAATAAGGTAACAGAAATAACCCAGACGGCATGCACAGGAAAAATTAAATAAACATGCAGCCAGGAGCCATAGCCAGAGAAAGCCACACACGTAGCCAGGAAAAGGTTACACCTGGTCACAAAAGAAATATAAGATAATAGGATTAGGAAAAGGGTAACGGAGTTGGGAAATCCACGAATCTAGCAATGACCAGTCAGAATAACAAAAGCACACAATCCAGTTCCAAGATAACACAAACATCATGACCATTTACATAGAGCAGACACCTTTGTATAAGTGCCCCAAACAGAAAAACACCCTCCTTGTGTTTTATGATAGGATTAGCCCAAGGACGAGATACCGGACGAACGAAATCCGAAGACAAGAGAATCAAGATCAGAGCAATCATCCAGAATAAAAGAACTTCTGTAAAAACTGAATTTTACACAATAGCCTGGGGCAAGAAAAACTGTACAAAAGGGAAAACCAAACTGTATATGGGGTGCTGCAGACCCGGGAACGATAGAGCTGCGTTTCATCCTTCCCATTCCTTTTTCTTCAATAAAACTCATAACTTCCAGGCGGCTGTCTTCACGAAACTTTCTTTTAGTGTCAGTGGTGACTCCCAGCTGGGAATGGACCGGAAACCTCTGCCTTCCAACAGTATCTCTCCACAATTGTCTTGCTGACTTATTTCACTCTTATTAACTTAAATCTCTGGAGTGTGCACCAGCAGAATACTGAAATAAACAGAGGAATTTTTCAAAAAAAAAAGACATCTTTCTATAATGGAAATAAAATAAGAAATCATTGAGATCTCTACCATCACTACATTACAGATATACATCTTTGTATATATAAGGAATGAAATCAGGATTGTTGCAGTGATTCATGTTGATACGTTTAGAAATGCTTGTAAACTGGCAAAAAGGCCCTGAGAAAGCAATAGCAAAAATATATTCAACTCACTCTCTCTTCCTGCCAAGTTCTAAGCTAAGGATAAAAAAAGTGTAGTGAAGTCTAAACTCTAATCTAAGATGGTATCAGTCACACACTGAATGCTCTAATGAAGGATCACCGTGTAAATATAAAACTCTTCTTCCGTGAGATTTTCTTGCCTAAAGAAAGATAAGAAAATATAAAAAAACAAAACTTTTTTCCTTTACTGCACCCTAAACAAAAAAGCAAAAAATGAAGTGGAGGGTGGGGGAGGCAGCGGAGGAAAAACAAAAGAATTGTGGTGCAAAATCCTAAGAATATCAACCTCTGTAAAAACTCAGTGACTTTCTTATTGTATTTGTCTCTCCATTAGCTTTCTAAGCTGCTTGAAACCTCTACCTTCCCTCCATAAATAACAAAACTCTGACATAAAATCCTAATGGGAAAAGGCTTTTTATATAGGTGATAGTTTCAAAGTTGCTTTAGGAATTCTAAAAAAAAAAAATTCCCAACCTGATTCCCACTAAGCTGAGAATGAGATGAATTCATTCATGAGTTCATCTGACTTTCTACTCTGGTCTGATAAGAAGAAACGATGCATTTTTCTGCTCTCTTTTTTAACATGTGATCTTTAAACAAAAATGCAAGTAAGATTGCAGATTGAGTCCCAAATGACAGAAGGCGCATTTCACACATAATAGAGATACAATCCTCAAGTGTAATCTGACTTCATTTTATTTGCCTTTCTTCAGAAACTCCAGCAGGTGTACTGCTCTGCCCTTACATTTTCCCCACAACAACTCTGTAACTTACGTTGGATTGAAAGAGGAGGACTAGCCCAAAGTTAAGCAGTGGACAGGGGTGGATTTAAACCTGGGTCTCTCTGGTTTTGTTCCAACAACTTCATCATCACACTTCATTAGTGTGGAGCTGTCCGTCCACATTGGTTCCATTAGTATGAAGTACTATTCAACTTTCAGTTGAATGAAAACTGGTAAAATGAGCTCTATTTTAGCAAAACTGGAGAACATATTGGGATATTTTAATTTCTTTCAGTCTCTGTTTAAATGCCTTCTATTTCTGTCTGCCTTTGGACACAGTAGCACTCAGATTGTGTTAGGAAGTTTGGTAGGTATGGGCTGGTCATTCCTTGAATGGAGGCTCTAGGCTATGCCAGGAAGTTGAAGAAGGCAATAAGAGAGCACCAACAGAATAATAAAATCTTTCTGGAAGTCACACTTAACCCGACGACATTATCATCCTTCATTTGTATAGTAGCCCAATATTTGACAGGATTGCTTAAGTAACCCCTCAATTCTTCTGTATATTCAAAAGACCAAAGGGCTAACACAGTTACCCATGTAATTTCTATAGCTGATATATAACCAATGTGTTTTATTTCCTAGAAATTTAGCATCTCCATTTGATATCTTTTTCCTTTCTATACACAACATTCCAAGCAGAACAGTTCTTGAGAGATCATGTTAGATAATGAGGCACAGGCCCTTTTATGTCTTGATTTGACATCCCATTAAGCCATAATGTGGTTTCTTTATTTTGAGTGTAATATGTTGGGCAAACAGAGTCATTATTGTTTGAAAATTACTGTTGATGGCTTAGAACATAATATGAACCTAGCCAACTAGTTTACTCAACCATTGTTAAACAAACCATGGTTCAGCACAATATGTGAAATTCTTTACTTTGCCTTTAACAGTATCTTAATGCACTGACAGTTGCAATTGACAATGTTTTCTTTAAAGGCACTTGTGGGGAGGAGGTGCAGCAGGTTGGGCAAATGCTCCATATCTTAATTATGCCTTCTGCCTTTCTATCCCAACCTACCCTATTGTGACCTATTGAATCAAGATTTGGCTATAAGTCAGAATATGCGAACATAAAGCAAATTATGTCATACTACAGGATTTGTTTGCACGCTGCTGTTTGTTTAAAAAATAAGTCACCATGATTGCTTCATTGTTGACCTAAACATAAAGGTCTCATTTTTAGAAATAGATGTCTAGATTAGAGACAGATTTCTCCAATGTGGTTTTCTTCAGAGAAGCAGAGTTCCAACTTCCTGGAAAATAAATGGAGCAAGGTTACTGAACCATGCTGGTTTTCTTCTATTCAAACGTGTCCAATTCTCGAAGACTCCCTGCAATTTTCTTGGCAAAGTTTTTCAGAAGTGCCATTGCCTCCTTCCTAGGCCTAATAGAAAGTGACTGGCCCAAGGTCACTAGCTGGCTTGTGCCTAAGACAGGAGTAGAATTCAGTTTCCCAGTTTCTAGCCTGTTTCCTTAACCACTATACCAAACTGGCTCTAAGGCTGAATTACTTTATATCTATTTACTACCTTTCAATCTTTCCTATGAAAAAGAGCATTTGGGCATACAAACCTACTCTACATTTTCAGTATTGAAGAGGTCATTCAGTTTCTTTACTAATTCCCTATCCTAGTTTAATTCTTAATGCCTCCAGTGACTTCCTAGTTGGTTAGAAACAGAATTGTTTGACTTAATGCTCTTTGTTCAACTTTTTCATATTTTATTGAGTATTGCTAGGTGTTTTCCAGAGTTTCCATTCATTTTTATTTTCATTTGAGCAAGACATCCATTTTTTGACATACACCTTCTTGTTTTTAATATCATCTCTGACCTCTAATCATTATGGAGTCCTCTCAGATATTTTGATACCTTTTCCAACAAGAGCTATGTATAGTTCAGATTCTTTTCTTGTGCCTTTGAATAATCTCCAAGGAGCTTGGAGAAAATTGAATGTCTTGACTTTCTCTTTTAGATTTACTTTCTTCAGTGTTCTCATTTTGGGAAAGTTTGTTCTTTGAAAGCCAAACATAATACTACTGAACTTCTTTTGGCAAGTATCCACTTATATATTGAAGATTGTGTAAGATTATAGCATTACAATCCTTGTTCACAAAAAAATGTAATAATGTTTAGACCTGGGCATTTGGATAAGGAGAAACATTACTGGATAGTGTTATGTTGCATTGCTATTATCTAGATTCATGTCTCAACCAGTAATTCAGTACCCTGAGGTACCATAATAATGCAAATAGAAACATATTTTTAATGTTTTTCCCATTAAAAAACGTTCTTTGCAAACATTAAAATAATTAAAACTTTAGATTAAAAAGGTCAAGCTTACCTGTTCCCTCTTGCTCTAGTTTCTTGTTTGCAATTTTAATGTGGGGACACTTCCACTAATGTGATCCCATAAACTGCAGTTGGAAGTATACAAATCATTCCATCACTGTCTTCTTCTCCTCATATTACTACCTTCATTAACCATGCCACAAAAAATCAGGACACCCTTAATTTATCTGCAAAAGCTGCAAGAACGTCAGAGGACCTGCTAGATAAATCAAAAGCCTTTCCAGTTCACAATCTCCCACTTCCCATTCTGGTTAGATTGCCTAAATCTAAGCAGGACAGGAGAACAATTCTGTGCCACTGAATTTAGAGATGGAATTTAATTGTTATGGCTAAATGCATGCACAATGTACCCTTTAGTATGATCTTCCCCATGCTGCATTGTATTTCTCAATATTGTCACCTGGGAGTCACCAGATTAGAAAATGTCTGCTTTTTGATGCATTCAATCCAATTCGCTTTTTGTATTTCGGTTTTATCCCAACTTTTATTTTGGAAGGATCTCTAGAAGTGCTTGATATAGAACAGTGATGGCTAACCTTTTCTGGACTGAGAGCCCAAAGCAATGCACATGCACACAAATGAAACTCAAAAATGCAATGTATGCATGGCCCTTGTGCATGCACTTGCCCCCATGCATGTGTGCATGTCCTCCACATGCCCCCACATGCTTCCCATTCTCACGCATGTGCGCCCCACCCACCCCGCAAGCACCCACGCACCCCGTGCATGTGCACTTATAACATTTATTACTGTGAGCACAGCTGGTGTTTCAATAGAGTATATGACATCTACGGTACCTTCTTCTAGATCACCAACTTTATGATGGGAAAGGCCAGGGATTCTAAAATTCACAATTTTGTTAAATCACTCAAGTTTTTCAACTGTCTATGCCCCAACACTATACCCTATAACAGTAGTTATAGAATAGTTTCCTCTATCTCGCTTTTAATTCAAGCACCCACCACAAAATCCCAACTCTCACTGAGTTATGCATCTTCTCTCATCCTAAATGCTAGCAGAGGGATCCTTAGCTAGTTTCCTATAATTTGTATCCTTTCCCTGAAGGCCAACTACCATCCCAAAGCAAAGCATATACATAGACCCTACTTCAATGCTCTGAGTTACAGCAGGTGGATAGTTTGGCTTCTCATTTATTTTTCTTAAGCTTTTCCCTCACAGGGTAACAAGTCTTAAATACTCAAGAGCATAGAGATCTACAAGTTGTGAGAATAAATAATTTATTATGTCTGCCCTGAATTTAATGCTCATTTATTTCACAGGCTAGTTTTAGATGCTAGTGCCAAAAGGGCAAAAACAATTCGGATGGCACACTTTCTTTCTCTCGTGTACCACAGCTGGACCAAAATATTTTGCCTAAAAGCTTTAATAACAAATTAAATAATCTGATCTGAGATTCTGTTGATATATTTTGCTTCTGCATGAACTTACGTATTCTCAAAGGTCAATAGATCATCTTCAAATATTAGAATTATGTAGTGGGCACTCCTACAAAATGGGTGTCATTAATCAAGAGGTGTCCATAGCACCCTCTTAGTCCCCTAAGATGCTTTGTCTTGTTTTCTTTTCCTAGATAGGGTGTGTGCAATTCCAATTTTTATTTTCCAAAAACTGGGGTGGAGAATTATTATGAACTTGGCAGACCTTATGGAAATGGCTGAATTGACTTGTATAAGGAGGAAATAAATTGCTTTTATAAAATATTGGAAACCTTTTATGGACTTTTTGCCAAAAATGGATTTAAAAAATTAATTGTAGCATGTATTGATTAAAAAGGGTTGTTTATAGGAAGAAGGGAACCATGATAGATAATTTTGGACAGTAGAGATGGTGATTACTGTTTGTAACTGCTACAAAGAGCAGAAGTTGCTTCTTTCGATAGCTTTTTTATTTTATTTTAAATATCATTTTTCTGTACTTCTTTTTATGTTTCTGTAGGTTTTTTTTATCTTATGTAAATCTTTTAATAAAAAATTACACATTAAACTAAAAATGGCAAGGGGAGGATGAGTACTTCATTAAATGGCAGCTAAGCTTTACTTTTAATTTTTTAAAAAAATAATCTTAAAATATGCAGGATATGCTCTCTGTTGGACAGCAAGAAAGATGCAGGCAACTTGGTACCTACAAGCACATTGGAATCTAAGGCATAATTTAAACATCAGAAGTCCCATCAGAGATGCAGACTTTTAGAAATGTTACCAAGGAGTGTAGCAACCAAAGTTCCTATATTTTATTCACCAGAAAAATTCAGTTTACAACTAATTTCTACAGACTATAATTGTAAATTGGTGGATTATTTCTTCATATGACGAGGAAGAGCAAAGCTATGGATTGAATTCAAGGCACTTATCAGTCTCTCACCCACCAACACTGTTTTAAGGAGCATGCCTAATGCGGTGAGGTAAACTAGGCAGAAGCAGCTGTTCTTGAAATCAGGCAAGCTACAGGTGTTGTGGTTTTTAATCTCCACCCATTCATTCTCCCCATTTCCTGTCAACTTTTGAATTTCATTTCTCTTTACAGTTTTCATTTTCACCTTTGCTGGAGTTTATGTTTTTAAGGACTACCTTGTCTGGGATGTCGAAGGTGGCAGTTGAGCTAAATCTTATTCCATACATAAAAAAGAAAAGATTTATTGAGCTACATTTGACAGCATCGCAAGGAGCAGCTGGAACTGTTTGAAATTCATCTCTTTCCCATCAGCTCAATGAGAGTTCAGTGTGATGAGGATGAATTGTATGTTATGTTTTCCCTCCCAATTAGGCTCTGCTGAGCTACAAACTACCTCAATAAATTAAAAAAAAGGCTACAAGTGTACATCAATATCCAAAAAGTATATCTTCCCATATTCTCCTGGACAGTTTGGGCAATAAAATACTGCTTTGTTGCAGTGAAACAGAGAAGTTAACAAATTGTGGTTAAGACAAGAAAGGGAAGTTTATTAGGTCAAATACAAATGACAGCTTAAAGGAATTCAATATGGTACTGGCATGTTTAATCTATATAAGGTCCTTTAACTTAGTCTCATTTACAAATTATTAATACGACCGGTCAGCTCTGACAAGTCATGGCTGGTCTTCACCTTCCTTTATGGGTATAATTTACATGTTTATTCCAGATCCTTATTTATTAAATTTATTGGCTGCCCATCTTACCACAGGGTAACTGTACACTAAACACTACGTTATAGACAAAAACCAATGATTAGTGCTAAAGATTCATGTGGACCATATATATCTACAATAAAACTCCCCTTTTATGACCCTTAATTATAATAATAATTCCTTAATTCAGGGTAGAGTCGGGGTGACAGGATAGAGCTGAGCATTTACTGGCTGGATACCCTTCCTGACGCCATGCAGAATTCACAGCAGTTTTCTTCACAGCCTAGGAGATACATATCTGCCACTACCTAGGATTGAACTCTCAACCTTCTGAGTGGGAGGTGAGTGTCTTTTTTAAAAAAAAAATTTTTTTTAATAAACACAAATACAACACAAAGAATCCTCTTTCTTTACATACTATAGAAAGTGTGTCAATTGGTTACAAAAAGCTTTCGTGCATCTCTTCCACAGTCATCACTTATAATACATATCAAATCATATATTTTAAATCAAATATATTTATAGATATTACTATCATCATACCTCAATTTTCATTTGACCACAATTGTTTTAACGTCCTTTTGTATAAAATATTCCAAAGTTTAAAGCATAACCACATAATGGCATTTTGTTAGCTATTTCCAATATCATTCAATAACATTAAATCCTTATAACCTATTCTAAATAAAAATCAATAATATTTAGTAACCAAGTTTCTAGTCCTCCTTTCCAAATCACTGTTTACAACTTATATCCAATTTCCTTTTATTAAGCCTATATATGTATGTATGTATGTATGTATGTATGTATGTATGTGTGTGTGTGTGTGTGTGTGTGTGTGTATATATATATATATATATATATATATATATATATATATATATATATTCGTAGATTTTCACGGGTGTAGGTATGCTGGTTTTGTTGTATTCGGGTCTTTTCCCGTGTAAGGTTACCTTACACGGGAAAAGACCCGAATACAACAAAACCAGCATATGTATGTATGTATGTGTATATATATATATATATATATGTGTGTGTGTGTGTGTGTGTGTGTGTGTGTGTGTGTGTGTGTGTGTGTGCGTGCGCGTGTGTATGTATGTATTTGTGTTACAACCCCCTGGTATGCCTAAATATGGGAGGAAGGTCACTACTCCCTCTTTCTGTCCTTCGGCTCATCACAGAAGACCATGCAGGCAGAAAACCATATTTTTATTTTTAATGTTGCCTTTTTATATTTGTGTTGTATTTGTACTGATAAATAAATAAAGGGAGACTAGTATAGATCTATATCGAGCGAATTAGCTCTCATCAGCTAGCCATACCCTTACTGGGATTTGAACCTGGGCTGTATTATATCTTAGGCAGGAGTCTTAGCCACTAAGCCACAGGCTCGCCTCCTTATCAGTTGAGCCAGGGAAATAGGTATGTATTTGTGTTACAACCCCTGGTATGCCTAAATATGGGAGGAAGGTCACTACTCCCTCTTTCTGTCCTTCGGCTCATCACAGAAGACCATGCAGGCAGAAAACCATATTTTTATTTTTAATGTTGCCTTTTTATATTTGTGTTGTATTTGTACTGATAAATAAATAAAGGGAGACTAGTATAGATCTATTTCGAGCTAATAAGCTCTCATCAGGTAGCCATACCCTTACTGGGATTTGAACCTAGCTGATGAGAGCTAATTTTAATCCATAGGTTACAAAAATAAAAAAGTAGAAGAAGAAAAACTAATCCGTTCACTTTAAAAAGCTTTGCGCAAAGCTTTAAAAGCTTTGCCATAAAATAGCATTTTAAAAGAAAGATAACACACTGTCCAATGCAATCCAATGTAGCTTAATTTCGCCGCTTATTTCTTCTGTTCTCAAATTTAATTTAACTTTAAGGGTTTTTTTCATGCAGTCTCTTTTAAAACAGTAAAGTTTCCTCACCAGCTGTACACACTTTCTCTTTCTGTTTCCTTCCATTCCAGAGCTGTCCCAACTTCATCAGCTTGTCGCTGCGCTTTTGTCGCCAGCTAGTAGAATTTCTCTTGGATCAATCAGGAACTTTGTGGGGTCCCTGAGATCAGCAAGACGTATTCTTCCTGATCACCGTCTCTGCGAGACAGTTTAGGTCCATACGGAACGTCCAGCAGCAAAAATATCGATTGCGATCTCGGGACTTCGAGATTGCAGGTTGTGTCATTGTGACGTCGGCTCCTCCCTTGGAGGTGAGTGTCTTGACCACAAGGCCACCAGCCGCTCAATCATCTAAATCTACAATATTATTTGAAATACTACATATAGATTCCTAAAGGAAACCATGGGTATCACAGCTGTGAGATGGACATAGAAATGTATAACTCCATTGACAAGTAGTGGGTTGGAAACAGTTCCATCATTCTGAAAATATTGTTTGATATGGAATGCCATATTTGTGTGTTTGATCCATTTAATGTTGGAATGACAAAAATCTAATAAATACGCTTCAGAATTATTCCTGCTATAACCAATTTCACCATAAAATTATACCAATGAATTTGGTATATATTTCTGTTGTAAAGCAAGTTTCCCAGCCCAATGCATTTCAGTTATATTGTACTAAAGTGCCATCAAACCTGGTCTGCAGAATCAAGTTGTAAAGTATTATATGGTTATTCTAATTGGTAATTATAGATATTATAATCTAATACCTATATTAGATTATGGAAAGTATCAGGAAGTCTAATGGCTGATATTAGCAAAGCAGTTAAATCTGACAAACTTCAAGAATAAAAATAACAATAATAGCAATTTCTAATAATAGTAATTTATTCAAGCAATCAATTGAATGTTTATTTAAGTAATTGCTAGTCAATAATCAGGCATTCCAACTGTTATATACTGACAGACAGTATGGTAGTTTCCACCAAGGTCCTCTGATCCTGCGGGAAAATACTGAAAGGTGATTTGTTAAGATGTCTGACAGCTCCCTATAAAAGGGCTGCTGCCAGACAGAGTCTTTGCTGGATTGTACATAGTGTTGACTAATAAAGAGCTGTTGTTACTGTTAGCCTGAGTCTGCCTCATCCATTTACCCGATCTAACACCAACTACTATAATTTCCAACTGTCTTAGTTGGAGTAACATTAGTATGTTAGAAAAGAGCACAATTTAGATAACCTGATAACCCCCACATGCTTTACAAACAGCCCAGTTTCTTGCCATTGGCCATGCTATTTGGAGATACTAGGAGTTGAAGTCTAAAAAAATATGTAGGTGTTCTGAAAAATCTACAAAGGTCATCTTGCAGGGCAGAGATGGAAAAGATACTCCATGGTTGTTGTAGTGCCAATGGGATGGGTGGGGCCTTTTACATGAAACTTTTTTAATTTAAAAAAAAATCCTCCCAAAGCATTCTGAAACCAGGCATGCTCTTGTCTTTCCTATAAATCTTGGAATCCTGAGGACAAGAAACATTGTTAGTCAAGCAATGCTCTTTTCAATCAAGCAATAAAAAATGTAAAAAGGTGACATTCAGCTAGAGCCCATCTGTCTCAGCTGCAGTGCCTTGCTGTACAGTACACATATTCCTTTTTCTCCACTTTGCATAGAAAGAAGAAAGACTACAATCTCACCCACAATCCACCTACAATCCAAACTGGGAGCATTTGTCTGGCCATTTGGCAAAAACAAAACAAAAATGATAAAACAACCCGGAGATGTTGGCATAAAGTGAAATACATTCTTCTGGCACATAAATTTATGCTGAAGGCTATGATGATGGCCATGACACTTAGTTTTGCAACTAAAAAGCTATCCGCAATTGCAGCAATAATGGTTATATAGGCTGTAATGTAGAATTTTTATATGTGGGAGAAAAAACAATGGAAAAAAAGTAATAGCTCACTTGAACTCAGAAGCTCGGTGTCAGAATGATTTACAGTACGGTATTTATATAAGCAGGTAAAATTAAGTTTGCTGTGAAATTGCCTAAAAGGCTTAAATTCTGTTTGCTAATAAGGTTGTTTGTGAAGTCTACTAGAGCCTGGTAGCAAGATGGTGTAGGACAGGGCTGTCAAACTTGTGGGTCCATGGCATCACGCACTGGCCATGCCCATGCCCGGTTTAATGAAGGGGGAAATTCACGATGTGTCACATGACAACGCCATGACAATGCGAATTTGACAACCCTGGTATAGGATGAGACAAGAGTTTCTGCAAAAAGAAAACTGACCCATTCTCCAGGTCCCCAAAACTTTAGTGCCATGTTGCAGCAAAGCCAAGTGAAAATCCATTCAATTGCTCAAGGATATTAAGACCATAGGAACACAACAGCATGATGCTAATGCCTATAAATGCCATATGTGATAGGCCTAGGAGAGAGAAGTGTGCCTCAAATACACAATTTCCCACTTTTCAAATTTCCTTAAATCTTGCTGGTGTTTACTATGCATAGGCTGCATATGACACACACACCTCATGTTGCACTTTTTCCATCTCTATAATAGGAACTATGAGGTAAACTTTAATAAAATATAAATACAAATCAAAACTCCAGAAACTCACCTAAGGTAAGGTAAACAAATCCTCCAATTTTACAGAATAAGCAGGCTGAGATAGAAAATCAGAACTGAGAGACAAATGTTGGTTGAATATTGCCCATCAGCAGAAGAACAAAAAATCTACTTTTGATTACATTGCTTAATAGGGCCAGGGAGATAGTGTGTAAACTATCCATTGAGTGAAATAACAAAGAAGAATAATGCACTGCTCTAATTTACTGTAAAATAGACATCATTGATAATGGCAACTAGATAAAAGCTAAGAAGAAAGTCTGTATCTGTTATTTGATGATATTATGAAAAAAAACCACCCTCAATTAATAATAGAAGGTACAGGACCACCTTAGAAGAAACAGAATTTGGATGAAAAAGAGAAAAATGTTTAACTGGAGTCCTCAAGCAATCCATAGGCCTATCTGTCGTAGATCAAATTATTACCCAGTCAGTGTCCAAAGTTGGTAACAGTCTTATTTCTATCTAAAGACATTGTGCAATTTAACTACACTTATGGAACCAATTTTCTACGGAAATGGATATTTACTATCTGAATAGCGAAATATTTGATGGCAACCAGACATTAAAAGCTTCCATTCTGAATTAGTTAGCCAATGAATATAATCAACACATTTATGCTTTAAAGAAAACAGTGAAAGGGTGTCACTGTCATTTATACCAATTATTCCTCTGGCCCAATAGACTTTTTTGCCAATGATTGATTAAACCTTTATGTTGTCACAGACAGATTGAGCAGCTGGAGAAGTAAAGTTTCTCCCTGTGGGGAGAGGGGGCGACTAATAAGTTTAATTAAATAAATAAATAAGTTTCAGACAGTGAGAGCAGATTCTGGTTGTTGTTGGAATACCGACAGGGCAAATGTTCAAAGATTTTGAACAAAGGCTTAATATACTTTTTCTGTAGAAAAGAAGTTTAGCAAATGGTCCTTAAGGGAAAATGAGCAAGAGTAGCTGCAGAACATGAAAAGAGGTGAAGGAAAATCTAAGACTAGAAGATCTAAGAGTGGGAGTAGAAGATAGGGAAAGATGGATTTGAAAACAGCCAATTAAATCCAACTGCAATTGTAGAACATGGTTGAAAGCTAAAATATCTAGTGGGTTGTTCAATAAATGCCATCAACACAATGTTTTTGCTACTTTCTTTGGAAGTCTAATAAATCTATCAAAGTTAAAATCTAAAAGGTAGATTTATGTTCTTCCATATTAACAAAAATCTTGCCAGACATGAAATAGAGGTAGGTCAAACATTCTTTCGTGCTAATTAATTTTTAATTACATGAGATCTTTATAATTAAGGGTTATTCAGAACAAAAGCTGCCATGTTTTATTTCCTTTTTAGTCATCACCTCTCCAGAACAGATCCTGTAGACAATTTTAATGGAATAAAGAAACTGAGAGGAAATGTAAGACTACATTGTTGCTTAATTATAGTCATAAAACAGTGCTTAGAGCCTTGTTTTCTTAACAGAATACAGTAATAACAAGAAATCTAAATGAACAAATGAGTAGTTACTCACTGCTAAAAATAAGCAAGAAACAAAAGGTCCAACAGGAATGGCCAGAGATTTATCCAGATCAGGCACACAAATGTTTGGCTAGTCCACCCAAATATATGTGTCTCTTTTCATAAAATAGTTTTACCATTTAGGATCTTGGTTGTAGTTATGCTCCTGGAATAAAATGCATATTTAGCTCTAGTCCTGTCTATAAAGCTTATCTTGCTTATACTTTTGAACTTTGTTATGCAAATAATTTACCTGACACTTCCCCTAACACTCACAAATAAAAGAAGATTAATGCGGTAGCCGTAACATTTCATTACTAAAGGGGAATCAGAGGTCTACCCTCAGTTCAAACCGATCTTCTGTTTGATCATATTTTATGGTCTAGCTATTATAGTGAGAAATACTGTCTTTCTAATTAAGTTATAATAGGTACTTTTACAATATGTATTTGTACATATGAATAGATTTTGTTAAAAACCCTAAAACATACAAGAGTTACCCTTTTTTGTTAAAATATGGTAACCAGCCTCTTTAAATAATGGACTGAGGTAAATAAATTACATCAGTCGTAGTAAGCAGTAAAGCAGAGTTTCTCTTGCAGATATGGTTACCAAACCCTACCGAAAGAACAATTGTTTTTGTTCAGCTCCAGATAGAAGAAGCCCCCAAATCAAACTAAGCTAAAGCCTTTATGGAGCCGTTTACTCTAAATCCCTTCTCCTATGTTAGAAACCATATAGGATGAAGAAAAACAAAAGAACAAACAAATCTAGGCCTAGTTCAAGTTCCAATATAACCACAACTTTACACACCAGCCGTAAGTGTCCATTATACTCAGAGAGCAGCAGTTGTAAATCATTAAAAAGGGGAAGGGGAATGGTAACTAGAAAATGTTAAAGTATATCCATTCTAAATTATGCAAGAAATTCAGAACAGAAATAAAAGTTCTTTTAGACAAAAGTATAAAATGGACTGTAAAAGTATGTACCTAGGGAGTAAAACCTATTTAACTTACTGGTGCTTACTCCTGAGTAGAGAAGGGAGAATCATTATATGCCATTAGGGACATTACTGTATTGTGTTGTCATGAAACTAAACATACAGTATCAAGATGTGATCAGTGATTAAATAAGAAACATATATAATGCAAAACATTAGACCCAGGTTGTGGGGGTGGGGAGAATATACCAGTGAAATAAATAATCCTAAGCAATGAAAAAAGCATTGGCAGGAGCTATAAGTAATTCTGTGGGCTTGCATGGGACAATATACAATAAATCTTTTGATGCTTGGTCATTCTATGCACACACAAACACATACTCTGCTTTCAACCAAGATATTCTGTAATTATCCCTCATGGGGTTTCTTGTAACATTCTCTGAATACCAGGCCATGGAGAGGGAGACTACGTGGTAAACATGCCATTATGTTTTCATATTTCCAGTTTGCACTTGAAATAGTTAAGCCCAGTAAGGCTCTAAGGATTTGCACAATCCTTTTGATATACCTAGGGTTACAACACCTCACTCTCATAAAGGGAAGCATATTATAGTAAGTTATTTCACAAACACAGTATGGAACATAATATATGTTTATTTTTGCTCTTGTTCCCTATCATTCAAGCCTAAAGGGATAGATGCAACAAAAAAGTCCTAACATCATTAATTCATAAATCCAAATGAAACATACATCATGAAATGAGTGAGAGCTACCCATAAGACTCTTTTGACTTGATTCACACAGGACTTTGTCGCTAACTCTTAAATGCAGGTTAGCAAAACAAGTGTTATGCCCAAACAAATGGCTGTATAATCAAACAGCATTCTAAGTTTATTTTCTTCTAGCAATTTATAGCATCATCTAAAGTTGTCCAACTACTAGTAATGAGGACATGCTTCATGTTGCTTTGGTGATGGCTGGTAATGCTAGGAAATGTTGTGAGACAACAGCTGGGTTCTCACAATATGCTGAAACAATAATGACCTGATCCCATTTGAGTCCACAAGAATATTGTGCAAGTTCTTCAAAATGTAAGAATTTGGCATTCAAGGAATTGTTTTCTGCATAGAATTGACTGGAACTTAAGCCATCCTTACATCCCTTTTCATTTCAGTATTTTCAGAAGAAGTATGTGTTGTTTTCTTTCTTTTCAAATCCAAACTCCCCTATATCATTTCTGAAATTTGATGGCAACACATGGATTTTTCTTGACATGAAGGGTACATAAGATTCCAAGATGTTTACTGCTTCATAGGGTTACCATATACTGCTCTATATCTTAGCAGCTGTCAGCCTGAAGGAAGGAGAAGGGTTGCTTACTCGGGCCAAGCTGCTCTAATGGAGAAGAGGATCAACTCCATTGTACATGCAGTTGTCCTTTTTTTTTCCCTTACTGTTTCCACAGAAGGACTTCCCTGTCAGTAGGAATCTTTCCACCTCTAACTTTCCATCCTTAATCCTCATTTTCCTTTGGGAAACTGTATATTGTCTTTTGATCTATCAAGTAGCTTTTCCTCTAAATGCCTTGAACAGCATCCGGGGCATAACAAGAGCAATGATGGAAAAGCCAACCCAGGCAGGCACTGTAAGAGTTTAGTGAAATTCAACAATAATGACAAAACTCTACCAGGTGCACTCAAGACTAATGTGGCTTGTAGCAGAAGATGCAGGCTGTGCAACCCACAATCCAGCAAAAAGCCCCAGAGACATGGCTATAGCCAATCTGCGACAATGGCTCCAGTGGTACTACTGCTATTAAGCCAGCAGCAATAACTGTACATTTCTGGAGCCTGGCAGAATCCCCAAGTTTGTCAGAAACTTGGAGAGATGGCATTGAAGATGTATTTGCAGAAGGATGAATACATGATAGTCTTAGCTATACCAGTCACCATGTTCTTTTCAATCACAGCACATTAAAAAGGGAATGGGAGGTTTAAAAAGTGTTTGTTCAGGCAGTTACCAAGAGTTGAGCTTGACTCAATGACACTTAATTTACTAACTTTATAAATGTATCATGAGTTACATGTTTCAGCTGCCTGAAGTGACCAAAGTACTCAATGGAAAGTTGTCTCTCTCGTAGCTTCCTCAACTGTATGATCCTGCAATGCAGTGTTGGAAGAAATGTCCTTCTGGGTTCGGCTCCAAGTGGGGAAAAAGACACTGGAGACATGGAGGCTGCTTGGAAAGATGGTTTTAATGGTGGACAGGACCACATGGCCTGAGTCCTGAACAGAAAAGGTAATCACATGCTTCAATGTTGGGAAGAAGAAGAGAAGGGAACACTGATATGCTGAGTCCCTGGTTTTATCCCTGGTTTGATCTTGACCTTGTCTTCTGATTGGTTGTCAGACTCCCATGGGGCCATGCAGGGGCAACTCTCTAGGCTGCGTTTTGAATCCAGGTTTGGTTGAGTTCTCAGATGCCATGTGGTGAGTTGGGTAAAGGGCCAAAATTATCATGCCTTAATCCCATCCCCCTGGAGCTGAAGGGGAGAACTCTTTATTATGTAAAGTGGACCGGCTTGGCCTTCTTAATGGCCCATTGACAAAGTGGGTGGAGGCAGGAAGCTACAGGGAGCTATTCTGTCTTTATAAAACATGTTTCTTCCTTTTCACATCCAGGGAAATATTCTTCCTCTTCAATATTTCCTAGGATATTTCATTTTTCTGGGAGGGAGCTGGGTGATAACTTTCCATAGCAGCAAGAAGAATTTCAATACTTTTTAGGTGTAGATGCTGAACATACAACAAAGCTATCTGTTGACCATTTTGGCATGAAATGGGATCCATACTTTTTGGCAAATACTATCAGAGGGTAACAATGATCTATCCTCACAAAAGCTGAAGTTTTTTTAGTAGACAAGTGAGCAGATCAGGCCATAAATCCCTAACACAGAATTATTTTGATGACACTCATCAGATGGTTGAACTATAGCTACTGAAGGAAAGAGTATGTGGCCTTAGCAACCTCAATTCTTATATAATTTATAGGATAACCTAAGTCTGTACCAAGAATTGATCCCAAAAGGCAGAGCTACTGCTTGCAATATATCTGCTTTCTGGGGAAGACAAAGAATTCTGGAAGTCAGCCCAGCAAAGGCATTTTCCCAAGGATGCTTATGCTTCCAACCTTAAAATTATATATGCTGTATCTCAAGTCTTTGAACAGTAACACATGAATGACTTTAAAAAAAAACAAAGCTTCGAGGCTAATATGGATGCAATTGGTAGAAAAAGTTCAGGTTACTCAACTACTCATATTTTTTTTGCTTCTGTACTTTTACCAATAAAAAATGCAGGAAAAATGGAGGGAGGTTTCCCTGAGGAATCCAGATGTCAATTTTATAGCAGCTGTTCTGCCGCTGTAGAAAACAGATGAACTTAAAAAGCCTCAGGCACAAAGTTCACAGCCGTGGATAATCATTCTAGAGTAATTACCAGCTTGCTCCCTCAGAGGATTTCACCTGTGAGAAATCACTGGGAGCTAATTACTCCAATTACTCTCTTGATACTTGCCCCCAGCAGAGACAGCAACCAAGCAAGCAACAGGGCTTGGTAGGAGCTGAAAAGTCGACTCCCCCCTCCCCCTTTGCATTTTTTTTCACAGCCTTTCCAGTTCACTTGCATTTTGCCCTCTCTTCCATTAACATCACCTATATTGACATGGAAGTAACCCTACTCCAAGTTTTGTCTTCTGCCTTTCTCTCTTCCACAAAAATTAGGAAAAGAAGCTCTGCTCCAGCCATTTGAGTAAATGATGTTGAAAACAAAGTATCTAGACAGTTAATAGAACTTGTAACAAACCTGGCGCTGCTGAAGGGAGAAGGACAGGTGTGAAATGCTACCAGTTTGGACCGGTTCGCCCGAACCAGTAGTAAAAAAAATGGTACTGGTTTGGGTGAACCAGTATTTCCGATGACCAGCTGTAACGTGCAATTATTATTAGCAAGAATCATCGGATTTCCTGCTTTCTAGCTAATCTAAATTGCATGGCACACGGATCCCCCCCCCCACTGTTCTACTTACCTTTGCAGACTCGGAAGGCTTCAAAACGTTCCTTTTTTAGCACTGCATGGATGCACCTCAGGTGCACATGTGCGGAAAGCACGCACTCAGTAGCAGACTCACCGAACCGGTAGCAGACTTCAGGAGGATTTCACCACTGGAGAAAGGTACAGTTGGTAAGAAAAAATGTAGGAAAACTAAAACAAATACAGCACATAGAGATATGAAAAATAACATTGTATGTCCCCCATTTTCATAAAGAATTCTTTGTACTCCAAAGTTTTTCCAAAAGCAGCAGCCATTCCAACAAACTAATGTATTCAAGAATATTTCTTTCACTTGATATGGTTGATTATTAAATTTATACTGTGAAAAAAATGTGATTTCAAATTTCTAGCCCTCAGAATAATAAGTATCTTAAGAACAAGCAATGTTTGTGTTTCAAAAGAACATGTTTCCTATATATTTTGTATTTAGGTCTTAGTTCTAATAAAAATCATTTTAAATTTTGGAACAAGCATTTCTATAGCTTGCAGCAAGGTCTTGTATAGGTCTTCTTAGAAATATGTCCTTTAGCCTTTCTTGGAGTTTAAGCGTTGTGTTTAGAATAGCAGGTTCAATCATTTTGTCTAATCCCTGCTGCGCTCAAACTCCACTGTGTCTCTGGTAGTCTTATAAGACATTCTTAACATGTGCCAATAAGCTATGATGTACATTATACCTCTTACAATTTTACAGTCAAGTAGAGTGTTCAAGACGCAGGCAACCACAGATCTACTGATATTTTTCAACCATTAAAATATAATGAAGAGATATCTGGAATACAACTACTCTTGTGAAGAAAAGGCTGGGAAGGCTTTTGAATGTTGACTACACAAGCCAGCTTATATCAGCAAGAGACTGCTAGCACTATGACTACTAAAAATCAAGACCTGTTAAAAACTATAAACTTCTTCTATCTGCTGCCAAATTTTATGGAAGTGGAATTCAGACTTCAAGAGCTGTTGACACTTGGGAATATAAGTAATTGAGCTGCTACCAAGACTCTTATCCTTATCCCAGAAATCGTTTTTAAAAAGTGTGTATTTCAAAAACATCAAGACCTCTGAGAAACTCGGTTTTTGTTCAAGCTACCAAGTCATTCAGGCTGATGGCCTCAAACTAAGCTAGGAACTAAAGAAAAAAATGTCTAGCAAAATCTTATAACTCCAGAGAGTTATATTTATGCAAGACTAATAGTGATCAGAGGAGTCCAAAGTTTTTTTTCCTTTTCTCTTTTTCATGATAAGAAGAAACAGGATTTGTTTGTTATTGACATTTCTATAGCACATGATTGCAGCTGATTCAGAGCATAATCAAAAATTTTAAATTTCCTTAAATGTTATAGTATTTGGGGAAGTCACAGAATTAAGCTGAATCTTAGTCTCATTTCTTGCATGATTTGATTAGACTGGCTCTCACCCTCTTGGCCTTCCATAAGGCCTTAAAGAACAGGCGTGAAACTTGATTGCATCATGTGACATATCATGACTTAAAGGCATGACTGTCACAAGAGATCTGATTGTGTGTCACAGCCTGTACTTATAGATGTGTTGATTTGTTTTTTTTTCCCTGGCTGTCAATTACATATAATTTTTATTATGTTATTGTTATGGTGTTTTTAATTGTTGTTAGCTGCCCTTATAATGAATTTGAGATGAACAGTCACATACACTGAATGAATAAATAAACATTCCCTTGATGCAGCCCTTGGGCAAAGAAAACATGATAAAAAGGCATCCACTAGCCCTATATTTTCTTAAATCAAAAATAATGTCATAGACCTAATCATATGTCTTACAAGGGTCTTTCTTTGTCCTACAGAACTTATGTGATATTTGATACGAGATTTAATGGATTGACAGTAACATTAGAGATGGACCATGATCAGGCCCATGAAGGATGTTGGTTATGTTTTTTTTATGGAATGCACTCTATATGCTCTAATAAAACAACAATCATGAAGAATATACTTGGTTAGGGTGAAGGTGACAAATAGGCAATCCTTTTCATAAGGACAATAACCAAGCTATTATGAGAAACTAGCTAGTCGATTGCAGGACATGACATAGTTTATAGAGCACAACCACCTGTTCATTATGGAAAAGTAGTAGAGATCACTGCTCATATGGAATGCAGGTGTGAGAAGTGCTAAATACAGGATTGACAGCCAATTGGAAATCTCTAGAGAGAGATAAAAATTTGAGGTGTCCAGTATCTTTTTCTTATGAACATTGTTTTCTGGAAATGGAAATAAGACTGGTAGGGATTGTTGGATACAGAAAAAAAGTCAACTGCTGCTACCATTGTTTGTCTATTTTTATTCTTGGCATCCTGCGTGTCAAAAATATATTTTCCTGAGCCTGCAAAGCTACCCTGTAAGCTTAGGAAAAGGCATACTTTTTAAAGAAGCAGCCAGCAGGAAGAATGAAGCTGTGCATACTTGATCTGAAGCACCTTTGCTTCCCTTCAGGTCCAAATACGCCTCATTCTAGCACAGCCTTTCTCAACTTGAGTTTCATGAGGGGTCGGCCGTGGACGTGTTCTTAATTAAAACAAGCTCTTTTTTTTTAACTTTGCCCTCTGTGCTGTGCAATGCCAGCACTTGTAATAAAGGGCATTCTTGTGCACCTTGACTCAGCTGCCAGCCTGCCTCTTGGTTAATATTATTATTTATTAAATTTAGACAGTATTCTGCCTGATTCATAGAAATTCGGAATGGTTTACAGATTTCAAATTAAATAAACAAACAAATAAATAAATAAATAAATCATACATACATACAAGGAACAAAAGAAAAGCAACCAAAAATGAACAGAGATGGCAGAAAAAAACCAAACTCAAATAGGAGCAAGGAAAAGGAACAAAGGTCTGTCACCTGTCTTTTGGGCAAAGCCCAGGGCAAAAAGCTACATCAGAAAGCTACATCTGTCCCTTTGGAATACTAGTAGGTAGAGAGACCATGCAAGTGTTTGATGTCGCTTCATTCCACAAGGAAGGAGCTGCTACAGAGAAGCCATGCTTGCTGTATCTCTATAGGTGGCATTGTTTAATTGATGGAACCTGGAGTGCACTACACCTGCCAGAGATAGATTAATCATATGAGAGATAGGCAGTCCCTTGAATTACCTTAGTCCAGTCTCTCTCTCCCTCTCTCTCTCTTTCCCCCTCCCTTCCCCCCCCCCAACTTAATTCACAGGATTGCTGTTGTGAGGAAAATAAGAGGAGCAAGGTGTGTTGGATATGTTTGCCACCTTGAGTTTTTTTGTAAAAAAATAATACAGGTGGGATAAAAATAAATAAAGTAAAAATAAATAAAATAATCAGACTCTCTACCAGGTGCAACCAGCACCTTGACTTGCACCCTGAAGCAAACTGTCAACCAGTGCAACTTCCAAAGTAGAGATGTTACATTTGCATCCCAGGGTGTCTATCCCTGCCCATGCCACTGCATTCTGAACCAGCTGAAGTTTTTGGATGGTGTTCAAAGGCAACCACACATAAACCACATTGCAGTAAACAAGCTGTGAAGTGACCAGTGGTTGTCTGATCTGCCCCTCCTCTAGGAAAGAGAACATCTGGCACCAGATGAAACTAGCAAAGGCATGTCTGTTCACATCTATCTCCTGTGCAAGGGATTTCTGAGACCTAAAAAAATATTTCAAGGGTTTCTTCAGGGTAAAAAGGTTGAGAAAAGTTGCAATAGCATGTCATTATACTTCATACATCTCCTTGTTTATTGCATGTGGCTAACAGTATGTTGATGTATAAGGTAGTCTCTAGATCAGAGACCCTAGCAAAATTGCAAGAATTGTCTTTACTATTGGCAGGCAAAGATGAGGCATTGGTGCAACTATGCCTGATAATCTAGTCTAAACTTTATCTTCATAATAAACCATTGTGTGAAAGCCTCAGTTGATCAAACTCATAATGGCTGGAGAAATTGAATATCTATGGGGCTAGCTGGTTGCCTATAGCATATGGAACTTTGCAAATTGGAATATAAATGCAATACATTATAATAATTAATAAACTGGGGGAAAGTGCCTGAATCTAAGAATGTAATAAATCTGAATGAATTTATATGATCTTGTGGAGTGAAGGTAATGAATACATGCATGAAAATTAAGTGTTATGAATGAAAGATCTAAATGTATATGAGAAATACGAACTCACATGATGTTTGTTTTGACTGTCTATGACAGTAAGAACACCTAGGCTGATGACACTTACAGTTTATGCTCCATTCACTGGCAATAATAGGAAACATTGTGCTACCTCCTCAATGAATGTGTTCCAGGAGAATAAATATTCACTTACATGTCATGAATATATAAATTGAGGGAATGAAGTGAAAGTGTCTAGGCCATTTGTAAACCCTAAAGTGAATGAGACTAGTGACTATTTACTGAACAATTGCTTGGAAAAAGTTTTGCTAAATGCAGAAACACCTGCAATAAGAGAATGAATGAATCATGTGACAAAGCATTAGAAGGAAACTGCTCTCCCAACAGAATGAATTGAAAAAGGATTTGAGGGAAGAGGATCTGGAAAATGCTTGGAACAAAGTAAAAACACCTATGTTACAAAGTGCCATTAAGTTATCTTAATGTGAAGTATGAAAAATACCTTTAATTAAATTATGAAAGAGACTGTAGGTAAGGGGGGGAAATGTGCGTAAGCCAGCGAAAATGCAAATAATGTAAACAAAGAGAACAAGGAATTGTAAAGATTAAGAGACAAAGAAAATGCAAAGCAATTTTGGCAGCAATAAAAATCCAATTCTGTAAGTGGATCAAGAGATCTAAAGAAGAAACTTCTGGTAGAGTGAATGAAATTAAAAATAAAAGTGTCAAGATGCTTCTAGGAATTTGCATAAATTTACATGAAAATGTACTTTTAATACATTAAGAACATGATTAAAAAACACTATAAATGTTAGTGTCCAGGAAAAAAGTTGACAAAAAGCAAGCCATAAAAGTTATAAGAATGTTGAAAAACAGTTTGAATGTGTAGATGGGGTAAGCAGAGAAATATTTAAAAACTGAGTGTCTGTGTGATTTAACACATGTGTGAACACTATGTTCCTAATTATTGAAATGAGGCTGCTATTGTTCCCCTACATTAATGGAAAGAAAACAGGGGTGAATGCAAAAAACTATTTAATTATGTCTTTAAAACTGTTGGACAAAATTCTGATTTGAAGAGTGCAATAAAGGCCAATGAACAAAATTTGATAAGTTTGGTTCAGCTATAGATCAGTCAGAGAGCGCATTTTTACTCTTTAGGAGATTATTGAAAAATAAAATGTGAATATACTCCTTGACTTATGAAACTGTATGATAAAATTATTAGGCTTGAATTGTGGAATTATAGATGTTCACAAGCAAGTACTAAACATATATAGCAGACCTGAGTTATCTCTATTCCAAGAAATCCATAATGGAAAGTTTTACATGATTATGGATTTGAAGATTGGTTGCTGAATGCAAAAAAAGCTGTATATAATGGAAGTAAAGCAGGGTTGAAATAAGCAGAATGCTAAGAAAATGGTTCAATATTGAGCAGGCATTAAGACAAAAATATCCACTTAATTGTTTAATATATTTATCGATTAAGATAGTTAGGTCTCGACTTATGACAGTTCATTTAGAGACCATTTAAAGTTTATAACACTGGAAAAAAGACTTATGACCATTTTACGACCTTTGCAGCAGCCCCATGATTATGTGATCAAAATTCAGATACTTGGCAACTGGTTCATACTTATGACCGTTGCTGTGTCCCAGAAATGTTGGGCTCAATTGTGGTCGTAAGTTGAGGACTACCTGTATAAGGAAAGCTTATGATGATGTGCATCAAGGATATGTATATTCACAGTTTTTTATCAGATGATGCCATGTTGGCTGGTTGATAACACAAATCATTTGCAAGAAATGTAAGATAGATTGCATAATGCAACGTTAAAATTATGAATCTGAAAATCTGGGCATCAAACTCCCAGACAATTGGTCTGAACAAACAGAAATAGTGAAAACTAGAGTAAATGAATTTATGTTCCTTAATATATTAAAGATAGGAAACTGGATGGATGAATTTTAGAACATACAAATAAAGCTAAATACAGCAAGAATGGAATACTTAAGATGTTGTTTGGTAAGCAATAATGGTAGTTAAAAAATTAATGGGTGCTGAGGAATATGATTTCAATACGAGAATGAGTCTATGTACAGAGGAGTGTGGAGTTAGCTTTGAAAAAGGTTTTCAACCATCATTAACTGCCATTAAGCTCATCTTACCTCATGCTTTAGCCCTGAAAGGAGGGAATGAGGCAGAAAGTTAAAACTGCTCCCTTTTCATTCTTTTTGTATAAGAAGAGGGAGAGAAAATCTTTGTCAGACTTTCAAAATTCTGTTGTTATACCCTGCAACAATAGATGTACACAATAGTCTTTGTGGATTGCCTATCTAAAGGGCCAGCAGTCTAGTACACAAGAAATATGCTGAGGCAGTTTATAAAGAATGAATAAGTGAATTACAAAACACAGGTCAGGAGCAGAGGTGGTATTCAGCAGGTTCTGACTAGTTCTGGAGATCCGGTAGCGGAAATTTTGATTATTTGAGTAAATATCACCTGTGACTGGCCCCACCCCCATCTATTCTCTGCCTCCCTCCCTCCCTCCCAAACAACTGGGATTCTGTGAGTCCCAATTGTTTGGGAGGGAATGGGAATTTTGCAGTAACTTTCCCCTGGAATGGGGTGGGATTGGAGATTTTACAATATCCTTCCCCTGGAATGGGGCGGGAATGGAGATTTTACAGTATCCTTCCCCTGCCACGCCCACCAAGTCACGCCCAACGAACCAGTAGTTTAAAAAATTTGAATCCTACCACTGGTCAGGAGGAAGACTAGGAAAAGTAAAGGTGGATGGAACTGATGAAATCCTCCAAATGATCCAAAAAAAAGATAGTTTTAGGTCTTTTGAAGAAGCAAGAATGGTAAGGACCTAAAGTTAGAGCGGTATGGTGAATAGTGGTGATGTAAACTAGGAATGTACAGCACTTTAGATCCAAAAGTTCTTCATCAAGGCAGCCTCTCTTTAAAAAAGCTGCATCTTTTCTTGGGCAAACATAATAGCCATGCAATCCTAGGAAAATACGTTTTAGTTAAACAGGGTGCATACCCATTTCAAAACATGATTTTGGCTGTAGGCCACAGATGCAGTGCAGCTTAAATGTAAATAGATTAGTGTATATCCCTCTCTACCTCATTTTTCAAAACTATTTGGCTTACTATTTATCCTTTTCTGTAGAAAGCTATTTGACTATTTCTTAGCATTTTCTGTAGAGAATGGAAATAACAGTTAAGTGGATATATATGTGCTACCATTTCTCAATTTCACAATACAAGATTGCCACCTGCTGAGTCTGTCAGTTTGTAAAATCATGCTTATTCTAACTCTGACAATAGGAACTTATTGAAGGAAATGTCCTTCCCTATTGCAAATAGGTAGTTAACAAATATAGCTACCATGTGGAAATTATGTTTCAGGAGTATCTAAATGATACATAACCTTATCAGTTACCTATTCAAACATTCTTCTTAGTGTATGATAAAAATTAATGGTAATATAGATTTTAAGAGTCTTTTTGTTAGATATGCCATCTTGAGTTTGATAGATATAAAACAAAATTGTCTCCGAAAGTTCCTCTTTGTATGTCATCATAGGAAGCCTTTTTCAGAAGAAAAATGAGAGTTAAATCTACTTGGTTGATCTACAATATACTGAATTATTAACATTTGCTGAAAACAGAGTCTATGTTAAAAACAAGGGAAAACTTGGGAAGAGGGTTTTGCTTGTCAATGGTTACATATGTTCAATTGCTTGAAAATTTTAAATTGGACAAAAATAGCTTTACTTTTACAGATGAAAGAACTGGTTTCAAAAAGGATGTATGTACCAGCAATGAATAACTTATTGCTAAGGTATATACATTGTTATGGATGATGAATCAGTAAGATGAATATATTAAATATTATATGATTAAATGAGCAAAACATTTAGGGGTATAATATAATGTCAAACAGTTTTTGGAAATGTGACCAACATGAGGGATAGTTTTTATTACGTACTTACAGTGATTCTGTAAAAGTGAAATGAAATATTGGGATCAGATAGGTTTCTTAATCCAGAAGACTCTTTAAAATAATGTAGGGTTGAAATCAAGTTTTCATTTTAGGTTTAATGGAGAAACAGATTGAAAGAAACTTTATTTTTATATGTGATATCTGCTGCAAAGGTTTTGAATGCACAGAGATGGAAGATTGTACAAGTTCCCACAAACAATAGCCTAATCTAGGAACAACCAAGAGGGTTTATGACAATTCGCCACAGCTAATTCAACATGGTCAATTTACCACGGCCAACTCACTATGGCTATGTTGCCAGTCAACTTGCCATGGCCAACTGCAAGACAACGGCCATCTCACCACAGGACAACTCGGTGCGGGACAAAAGTTACAATAATATCAAAGAAATTGTGGATTAAAGAAAGAATGAAAAAGGAGAGAAAGAATGAAATGTGAATGGCAAAAATTAAAATAATTTTTATTTATTTTAAATAATTAAAATAGAATTGTTAAATTGTCCCATAGCGAGTTGTCCTCTTGTGAATTGGCTGTAGCAAGTTTTCCCATTCCCCCGCCAAGACCATTTCCACCACCACTGACAGGGCATGTCACTAGTATATAATAGTATATAAAATGACTCTCTCCCTTCTAGCACTGTTGTCACCTAGTTTGATAATAAACCCTCTGCAAGAAAACACCAAACTCAGAGAGGACATCACCATTTGCGGAATTGTTATTAGGATGCATTTATGTGTTATCTACTTTATTTAGAGTAATAAATTATGATATATATTGCTCTTATTATTTCATTATTAGATTGTGGGGCTTAGAGTCTTAACTAATAAAAGTGCTTTTTTTTTGGAACGGAAATGATTTCTGTATTGCCAATGTGTTCAAGAATTCTACACAGAGATGGTGCAGGATTCCACAGGTAATTTTGGAGTAGAATAGGAGAACTGTCTAAAGGAGATATCTCTTTTCAAGTTGAGCTGAGCTGGGTTCTTTCTTCCATCATTTTAAACCAAGCTCAAAAAGTAGGTCAAGAGGAAAATGCTTATCTGGATGTTGGTGTCCACTGGTATTCCACTATACCAGGGGTGTGAAACTCGTGGTGTCACGTTATCGTCACGTGATGTATCGCGACTTTTCCCCCTTCACTAAACCAGAGGTAGGCGTGGCCAGCGTGATGCATCTGCCCTGCGGGCCGCAAGTTTGACACCCCTGCCCTATACCATACTACATTGTATCAGAGAGAGTTTTCACAAATATCTTCTGAAAAAGATAGTAATGCTGCCTCTCAATCCTCACTCAACGAAAAGTTATACTCTCTCTTTCACACCAGAGTTCTTAACCCACTTTCTTACAGAAAACACTTAAGACAACTTGATTCTCATTTTTTTAATGGATCTCTCTTTTTATATGCATTTAGGCAAAACATATTACATATACTGGAAGAACCCACAACATATATTATATCCATCAGTTGGGTCAGTAAAACTAATAACTTGTCTTGTGAAAAGAAAACATATGCAAACCTAAAGATTCTCAGTGAGAATTTCATGTTACGAAATAAAACATAGGTCAAATTCATTGAAAAGTTGAGCAGCAAAATGCAAACTTAAGAATAATCTTCACATATAGCTTTCCCGTCTATTCACTTTGGTTTTTAAAAAATATTAAACAAAAAGCTGTATTTCTTTTATGATACAAAAAGAATATCTCATTCCCAATATTCTATCTTGGGAATATATTTCTATCTTTTCCTAAACCAAAGAAACAAATTCACAAAGACCAAAATACCAGCTTGCAGAATGTTTCATTGATGAAATGGCATGTCTTAACTATCTCTAGGCATCCACTAGAGTAAGTCCATCATGAAGGGCACGTTTCCACATGTAGTAAGTGGAGCGTGCTGTTAAGGGAAAGTGAGCTCTGAACTCCTTGTATGTTGGAAAGGTCTGTGATTCAAAACGCTGCTGGAGAAACAGCTTGGCCTGGGCTTTGAACTGAGCTGTGGCAATCACATCCATCACAAACATGCTGCTGTTGACGGTTTCAGGCATTTGATAACCTGGACTTGCAGTGCTGCAGGTCGGCATCTGCTTATCCTCAAGCACTTGAGCAAACTCTTCAGGGTGTGTGGAATGGATTTTAAGTTCTGCCTTTCTTTTCATCTCAGAAGATGTGGGAGTCGGCTGCAAATTTTGGGAAGCCATTGTTGAGGGGAGGCAATGCTTTTTGGTCTCCTTGACACTTTTTTTCCTCCAAAACCAATAGGTTGCAGAAGAAATACTAGGATAACGCAAACGAAACTTACAGAAAGGCATGTTCCATTGACAAACACGTTTCCTGGCCAACTCACGAGCTTGCTTTTGCCAACTGTAGAGAGATTGCTTGGTACCCATGAGAATTCGGGGCCCTGGATGTTGCCCATTGGCCATCTTCACGTTAGGCAGGTTTCCTGACTTTAGCGACACATACAGATTCCTGGTCGGTTTCTGGGTTACAGAAAGAGGTTGGGGAGGTTTGAAATTTGGATTCCCTTTGATGGCTTTTCTTCTCCAGTTATAATACGTTGATCTGGAGATGCCAGGAAAGCTACGTTTAAAGTTTCTATATGGCACAAGACTATTCATGGCAATGCATTTTTCTAGATAAGACTTGGCTCCTTGCATGGAAGTTCCATTTTTGGTATCATTCAGGAAATTGTTTGAGCTCTGGCCTTCTTCAGATGTTGTTGCACCATCCGGACTAGTGTGAAGCTTGTACATTTGAGGATCCTTAGACAAGGCAACATCAGAAGAGAAAGAAACCTCACGGTTGTTCACACTTTGCATCTCGTGCTTCCAGGCATAGTAGGTGGAGCGAGAAATTTCTGGGAACAGCTGTCGGAAGTGTTGAAGAGGAATAGTGTTACCTTCCTGAAAACAGGATTGCAAGAAATGTTTGGCTGCAAATCTGGCCGCTGCTTTCTGTCTATGCTCTCGTGACTGTCGTTTCCATCGATAGAAGGTGCTTTTGGTAATGCTGTATCTTTCACGTAGGTTAGAGTAAGTCACCTGGGGATCCTTGTTCAGCAACTCCAGTGTCTTCACAGGCTGAACCTGAGGTTCCGGAATGGATGCTGTGGGTTCCAGTTCTTCCAGACCCATGACAGGGACAAAGTACTGAGCTTCGAAAACCTGGGAAGAAATCTGCCTCCCTGACCACATGATGTGAAGTGTGGAGGTTCGCAAGTTACACGTTCTAGGTCGTATGAGTCGGTTGAAGTATGGCCGTATCTTAAGATTGCTCATTGGGTAGATGGAATAAATGTTGCATTGTAGAACAGATGCCAAACCGTACAGATGCCACATGTTGACATAGCTGCCAATAAAGCAACTGGCTTTAATGTCAACATCAAAGATAGCCTCGATGGTAGCCAAGGGTAACTTAGTCATCTGAGGAGATTTATCTGTACAAAGAGAATAACGAGCAGCTTGCAGCATCACCTTAGAATCAATCATGCCATGGAAATAGTACTGCTTGTTAAGCAACATCTCCACAACTGTGCGGACTTGTAACTCCAGAGTTAAGCTAGTGTTACCCCACAGCAACACACTTGCTGCCTCAAACAAGTGGTCCCCATTGCCTTTACAAATGAAAGGCAACATATTGCGAGGAGCATCTTCTGGGTAAAGACTTTTTGCTACACGGTCAACTTCCAGCTCCTCCTGGAACTGCCTCCCACGATAGCTGGGTAGTGAAAAAGAGGACAATATCAACTGAGATTTCAAGGCTGCCTTAATTAATTGCTTTATCCCATCATATTCAGATGCCTTCTGGAGCTTCTGGAGCACGGACTGCAATAATTGGTGGCGTTGGATCATTCTGAAATATAGAAAAATTTGAAGAATTAGAATGCCATGTTTTGCACAGATTTTCCCTTCATGGCTCCGTGGAACTACTTAGAGAGGCACAGTTATGCTGTTTTGTCTTGGCACATAACTATACTTCTTGAGCATATCAAAAAGCCATACATAATTAAACAGAAAGTCCAAGCTAAGAGATGTTTTCGTTAAAAATGGTGCACAATCCTGTGGGTTAGAATACTGAATTAGACCTTATTCCTTAATAAATAGTCATAAGACTGTACTATGGTTAATTTTGCATTGGACTACACATTTTATAAAATTTAATTTAATCAAGTATGTACATTATCCCATTGTCTTACGCACTGTTAGCATATACCAAATTAAGCTCTAGTATGTATTATCCACCTAAACCAGGGGTGTCCAAACTTGAGAACTTTAAGACTTGTGGACTTCAACTCCCAGAATTCCCCAGCCATGCTATGCTGGCTGGGGAATTCTGGGAGTTGAAGTCCACAAGTCTTAAAGTTCCCAAGTTTGGACACCCCTGACCTAAACCTACTTAGCACACTTTGCCATTAAACTGAAGGATTAACACTTGAAAATATGATCAGTGTAACCTGCTAAAATTCACTGAAGAACACAGCAATGCTAAAAGATAAATGTATGCTTTCTAAATGAAGAAATACTCATTCTGAAGTTTACTTTTCATCATTTCAATGCTGCCCTTCAGTAACTTTTGCTCTTTAAAGGGCAGATATTTGATTTAAAGGCAGCTTGTTCATACGCTGTACTCTATCCAACAAAATCTTTCATCCTTCATTTGTCTGGGTTTTTTTTTTTTTTTTTTTTGTTTCCATTTGTCAAATATTTCCTTCAAAGGAAGAATTCTTTTTTTTTTAAGTCTGTGTTGCACCCCTGTAGTTTTTATTCTTTCCAGCCAGCCAGATGCACAGCAAGCATTGCAACTGCTGATTCAAGGGCCCATATCTAGTAGGCTGAGGAAGGCTGAGGTAATGCAGTAACAAATTGTTTTTGCTTTCACTTGTCATAAATAATTCAGCACAATAGTTCATTTGTCTTTACATTTTACAGATTTATGTTCTAAATATAACAGTACCTGGACTATGAGAACTAGCTATTGTACAATTTGGTTGGCTTTGCAAAGTAAAAAAAAAAAAAAAACCAAGCCAATATAATGCAAGACCTAAGAGACCTCTTCTGGTGATAAGACAACACTGCATTTCTATATTGGCATTTAGATAATTTACAAAGTGGTTTATAAAATAAAAAATGAATTACTGCAAGATGAGCACATTGTGGATATCACAAACACCTTGCAAAATTAGGAAATAAGTATTCCCTTCCACCAGGGAGGAGCCTTTTCACTGAAAGCTCAGCAAGCTGAAGATATGGAAGTGAAGTAAAATTGTGCTTCTGTTTTTCCTAGCTGAGATCGTTTCTTATTTAAAAAAAAAATCCTAACAGTGTTTTGCAATAATTTCCCACAAGTTCTGAAGGTAATAACATGGTTTCAGCCACCTCAGGGTCATATTGCTTGCAAACATTGCTTGAAAAATTCAGCACTTGTGGGAAATTCAGTTCTGAAAACATAAGACCGAAATACCATTCTTCCCAAACACTGCAAATTATAAGGCTTTTCTCATAAAATTTACAGGATGTAGCACTGAGTTATATGGTAAAAGTATAGTAAAGGTAAAAGTAAAGATTCCCCTCATATGTGCTAGTTGTTCCCGACTCTAGGGAGCGGTACTCATCTCCATTTCAAAGCCGAAGAGCCAACTCTGTCCGAAGACGACTCCATGGTCATGTGACTGGCATAACTAAATGCCAAAGGTGCACAGAATGCTGTTACCTTCCCACCAAAGGTGGTTCCTATTTTTCTACTTGCATTTTTACATGCTTTCAAACTGCTAGTTTGGCAGAAACTGGGACAAGTAACGGGAGCTCACTCTGTTATGCGGCGCTAGAGATTCAAACCGCTGAACTGCCAACCTTTCTAATCAACAAGCTCAGCGTCTTAGCCACTGAGCCCCTGCGTCCAGACAGGTATAATATGCCTCAGATCTTTTGTACAGATCTTTTGTGTAGTACATAGTAGTATTTAGCTGAGCTTCACCATTCGTTTTCTAATAACTTAATCCTCCAGTAGACCTTAAAAACTGCTGATCTTAAAAACTGCTGATCTGTTTAGAAAAGTGAGAAAAGGGGATCTCAGTATTGACATATGTTTTCCTGACTTTTCACAAAATGTGCAACTCTTAATCTGCTACATTTTGCCATTCCAATCATCTGTGTAACAAGATATTTTAAACCTTACTGTACAGATAAAAAATATAGAACAGGATTTCATAGCTTCTGATTTCTTCTTCAGGAGAGCACTTTAAAAAAACATATAAAAAGTACAGGTAGTCCTTGACAGTTCATTTTGTGACCATTCAAACTTACAACAGCACTGAAAAGTGACTTATGCCCAGTTTTCACAGTTGCAACCTTTGTAGCATTGCCATGATGTGATCAAATTTCAGATGTTTGGCAAGTGGCATGTATTTATGACCGCCGCAGTGTCCTGGGATCATGTGATCCCCTTCTGACAAGCAAAGTCAATGGGAAAGCCAGATTCACTTAACAACCAGGTGATTAACTTATCAACTGCAGTGATTCACTTAATGACCGTTTCAAAAAAGGTCATAATAGGGCAAAACTCACTTAACAAATTTCTCAGTTAACAAAATTCTGGGCCAATTGTGGTCTTAAATTGAGAACTACTTGCATTCTTCTCTTAGGAGGTCTAAAACCATCACTAAAACAGTGACAGAACCTTCTCAAAAATGTTAGGAAATGTTTAGCTCAAACGCAAAAAAATCTTGTGAAAAATAGACACAGCAGATGATATGGTGTCTTCATAATTTTTGAAATATACAGTCGCTCATACAATCCATTGTGTGAGTTAATAATGGAAGACCTTTGGCCTAAGTCTAAACCAGGGGTGTCAAACTTGATTTCATTGAGGGACACATCAGGGTTGCTACTTCCGGGTTTGCTCTTCGCAAGGGGGATGAGAGGGAGATAGAGAGAAAAAGAGAAAAAAGATATGAGAGAAAGAGAAATGAGAGATGGGGGATGAGAGGAAAAGGGGAGAGAGAGAGAGAGAGAGAGAGAGAGAAATGAGAGAAAGATTGATGAGGGAGAGGGAAACAGAGAAAAGAGAGATAGAGAGAAAGAGAAATGAGCGAGAGGGATGAGAGGGAGATAGAGAGGGTGATAGAGAGGAAGATAGAGAGAAAAAGAAAAACAAGAGGGAGAAGGAGATAGAGAGAAAGAGAAAAAACGAGAGGGAGGGATGAGAGGGAGATAGAGAGGGAGAAAGAGAGATGAGAGGGAGAGAAATGAGAGGGGGATGAGAGGGATGTGATAGAGAAAAAAGATGAGAGGGTGAGGGAGAAAAAGAGAAAGAGAGAGAGAGAGGGAGAAAGGGGGAGAGAGGGAGATACCTATTTCCCATAGAAAACACAGAGAGTCACAAAACCTGGGTCGACATGGCTGGGGTTATCATATGACTGGGTGGGAGTGAGTGATGTCAAGTTGGCCACACCCACCCAGGTTTTGTGGCTCCCAGTGTTTTGTTTTCTGTGGGAATCAGGCACAAGTGGCTCTTTGGGTGTTTAAGGTTGCAGACCCCGATCTGAACTATCCTTCTGTAATTAAAAGTACTGCCATAGTTCTCAAAAGCACAACTATAGATGCAAAGCAAGATAGTTCAAGCCGTGATTTGTCATAATTGTGATGATTATGGATTACAGCTCATGAAAACCCCAAATCCACAATCTCAGAAAATTAGAATATTGTGAAAAGGTGCAATATTCTAGGCTCAAAGTTTCTCACTCTAATCAGCTAATTAAGCCATAACACCTGCAAAGGGTTCCTGAGCCTTTAAATAGTCTCTCAGTCTGGTTCAGTAGGAATCACAATCATGGGAAAGACTGCTGACCTGACAGTTGTGCAGAAAACCATCATTGACACCCTCCATAAGGAGGGAAAGCCTCAAAAGGTAATTGCAAAAGAAGTTGGATGTTCCCAAAGTGCTGTATCAAAGCACATTAATAGAAAGTGATGTGAAAGGGAAAAGTGTGGAAGAAAAAGGCGCACAAGCAGCAGTGATGACCGCAGCCTGGAGAAGATTGTCAGGAAAAGGCCATTCAAAAGTGTTGGGGACTTTCACAAGGAGTGGACTGAGGCTGGAATCAGTGCATCAAGAGCCACCACACACAGACGGATCCTGGACATGGACTTCAAATGTCGTCTTCCTCTTGTCAAGCCGCTCCTGAACAACAAACGTCAGAAGCGTCTTACCTGGGCTAAAGAAAAACAGACTTGGTCTGTTGCTCAGTGGTCCAAAGTCCTCTTTTCTGATGAGAGCAACTTTTGCATCTCATTTGGAAACCAAGGACCCAGAGTATGGAAGAAGAATGGAGAGACACACACTGCAAGATGCTTGAAGTCCAGTGTGAAGTTTCCACAGTGTGTGTTGATTTGGGGAGCCATGTCATCTGCTGGTGTTGGTCCACTGTGCTTCATTAAGTCCAGGGTCAACGCAGCTGTCTACCAGGAGATTTTGGAGCACTTCATGCTTCCTTCCACAGACAAGCTTTATGGGGATGCTGACTTCATTTTCCAACAGGACTTGGCACCTGCCCACACTGCCAAAAGCACCAAAACCTGGTTCAATGACCATGGGATTACTGTGTTTGATTGGCCAACAAACTCACCTGACCTGAACCCCATAGAGAATCTATGGGGCATTGTCAGAGACATGAGACTGAACAATGCAGAAGAGCTGAAGACCACTATTGAAGCATCCTGGTCTTCCATAACACCTCAGCAGTGCCACAGGCTGATAGCTTCCATGCCACGCCGCATTGAGGCGGTAATTACTGCAAAAGGGGCCCAAACCAAGTACTTATTTTATTTATTTATTTCTTAGATTTTTAGACCGCCCCCTCTCCCAAAAGGGACTCGGGGCGGTGTACAGTCAATGCAAATAAAATACAGTCATAACAATAGAATACATTTAAAATACATTTAGAGGGGGAGATAGACTGTATAAGAAATAAATATATTCTAACCCTAAAAACATCCCAATTAAAACCCTAAACCCAATTAAAATAAAATGAATCCCCGGGAGGTAAAAAACTAAGAAAGTGCCAGGCCAGCTGATTGAAATAGGTGAGTCTTTAACTTTTGCGGAAGGAACGGAGGTCGGTGGTAGTTCGAATGTCTGGGGGGAGGTCATTCCAGAGGGTTGGGCCCATCACAGAGAAGGACCTACTCCTAGGTGTCGCCCGCTGGCATTGCCTAGCGGACGGCACCAGGAGGAGTCCCTCTCTGTGTGAGCGGATAGGTCGCAGGGACGTGTGTGGTAGGATGCGATCCTGCAGATAACTAGGTCCTATGCCATGGAGCGCTTTAAAGATGGTGATCAATACCTTGAAACGCACCCGAAAGGCCACAGGTAGCCAGTGCAGCTCGCGCAGGAGAGGTGTTACGTGGGAGTAACGTGTACTCCCCATAATAACCCGCGCGGCTGCATTCTGAACTAGCTGCAGTCTCCGGATGCGTCCCAAGGGAAGCCCCATGTAGAGGGCATTGCAGTAGTCCAGGCGAGACGTCACCAGCGCATGAGTGACCGTGCGCAGGGCACTCCGGTCCAGTAGGGGGCACAATTGGCGCACCAGGCGAACCTGGTGGAACGCCCCCCTTGCCACGGCTGCCACATGGTCCTCCATTGACAGCCGGGCATCAAGGAGGACGCCCAAATTGCGCGCCCGCTCCACAGGGGACAGTTGTTCGCCCCCTATGGCCAGCGATGGAGTCAGCTGGCTGAACCGAGGTGCCGGTACCCACAGCCACTCAGTCTTGGAGGGGTTGAGTTTGAGTCTGTTGTCCCCATCCAGACCCCGACGGCTTCCAAACACCGGGACATCACTTCGACATCACTTCGATATCACACATACTGAGTGCATGCTTATGCTTTTCAGAGGTCCGATATTGTTCTATGTACAATTCTTGTTTCATTGATTGCATGTAATATTCTAATTTTCTGATATTGTGGATTTGGGGTTTTCATGAGCTGTAAGCCATAATCATCACAATTATGACAAATCACGGCTTGAACTATCTTGCTTTGCATGTAATGAGTCTTATCTCATATATTAGTTTCACCTTTTAAGTTGCATTACTGAAATAAATGAACTTTTGCACGATATTCTAATTTTTCGAGTTTCACCTGTATATTTCTAGCTTTAGTTCCATATATTAAGATCACCAGGCTGAGTGGAATTGCTAACACTTTGAAAGATAGGCTCAAGATCCAGAAGGACTTTGCCCTTGACAGACACTGGGCCCTAAGTAGTAAGATGCAGTTCAGTGGTGAAAAAAATAAGATCCTGCACTTAGGCACAAAAAACTAACGCACAGGTACAGAACAGGTGGTACCAAGCTCAATAATATTAACTTTTAGAGAGGTCAAAGTAGAACACCACTTAGGTAAGAGCCGGTAATGTGCTGCAGCTGCCAAAAAGGCTAAAGCTGTCCTAGATTCCATCAACAGAGTGGTAGCATCAAGACAATGAGAAGTGATAGTACTGCTTTATACTGCACTGGTGAGACCACACATGGGATACTGCATCCAGTTCTGCTCACCACAATGCAAAAAAGATGCTGAGTGCAAAGAGGAGCAATAAAGGTGATGAAGGGACTGAAGGGCAAATCGTATGATGAATGGTTGAAGGAGGTAGGTATGTCTATTGAAGGGAAGGATTTGGAGGGCTATGATAACTATCTTCCAGTTCTTGAGGGGCTGCATAAAGAAGAGATTGACTTATTCTCTAAGGCAGTGTTTCTCAAACTTGGCGACTTTAAGTCCTGTGGACTTCAACTCCCAGAATTCCCCAGCCAGCTATGCTGGCTGGGGGATTCTGTGAGTTGAAGTCCCCAGGACTTAAAGTCGCCAAGTTTGAGAAACACTGCTCTAAGGCATCAAAGAGCAGAACAAGAAATAATGAATGGAAGCTTATTAAAGAGAGATCCAGCCTAGAAGTAAGGAGAAATGTTCTGATAGTGGGAATAGTTAATCAATGCAACCTGAGCTTGCATTCTGAGATTATGGATGCTCCATCACTGGAGGTTTTCAAAAATAAATTGGACAATCACTTGACTGGAATAGTATAAGGCTCCTATCTGGAGCAGAAGGTTGGATTAAAAGACCTCCAAGGTCTGTTCTAGCCCTGTGATTCTATGAAAAGGATCCATATATCTTGTGTGTATGACTGTATTGTTTGAAAAATAATACTATTTAAAAAATATTATTATTATTGTGTCTATTTGTAGATTGGATTGACATTGTGATCTATCAATCAGACATGGACACTATAGTGTGGGGATGGAGAACCTGTGGCACGCATAGCCATTTGACAGGGCACGGAAGGCGATGCCCTGTGAGCTGGCCAGATAAGTTCAGCCTTTTTTAAAGCCATTTTTCGCCCTACAGAGGCTTTATAGGAGCCTGGGGAGGGCGAAAACAGCCTCCCCCACCCTCCAGAGGCTTCAGGAGTTTCCCTGAAGGTTCCGGAGTGCAAAAAAACAGCCGTACGGGCAAACCAGAAGTTCAGGAACAGACTTCTGGTTTGCTTGTAGGGCCGGTTTAAGCCCTCCGGAGCCTTCAGGATGAAAAACGACCCAACGGACAAACTGGAAGTCATTTCCAGTTTACTTGTAGGGCTGTTTTTAGCCTCCGGAGCCTTCAGGGAAGCACGGTTGTGGCACGCCCATGCACGACCCCCCTACGTTCCCCCCCACTTATGGCATGCAAGCCAAAAAAGGTTCGCCATCGCTGCTATAGTGCAACAATAGTCAGTTTTGTATCAGTGAAGTTGCAATCACCTCAAATTATTTTATTTTTTTAAATAATTTCCAGTGTGATGGCAGCAATATCACTTGTTGCAAAGAAACAAAGCATCTGGAAGCATGTGAAACATTATATCATAATAATTTTATTAGTCTTAAAGTTCCAAATAAGCTCTTCATTATATTTGAGTAGCTTTTGTTCCTTAGCTTTAAGAAAAATGAACAAGTTGATAGTGGTATCATGGAATAAAAACCAAGGAGAATAGTTTTTGAATAAAGTACATCTCAACTTGTAATAATTATTACAATATACAATATACATATATTGTATATATGTATATATTCACTGTGCTCGTGCTTACTGCTGAAATGGCATCCAATATCATTCAATATTGAATAATGGACTAGAGCAACTTTCTATTTATATTAGCTAAATTTTCAAGATAAACACATCTCTCAAATTCTACATTATTAATTCTACAGTATTTCACTGAAATACAGGACATGGATATTCCTTTAGGAAAACTAACTACCCACACCCATATCCTATGAAGTACTACCGCCATGCACAAACTATTTTATTATTTTCAATACAGTCTACGCAAATAATAGCTTGTACATGGCGGTAGTACTTCATAGGATATGGGTATGGATACTTCGTTTTCTTAAAGGAATATCCATGTCCTGTATTTCAATCCTAACTCGGCACTCTAGTTTCATTATTAGTATAACAGAAGTGGCCCTTTTATCTTTTAAATTCAAACCAAAGTTAGGGTTTATACTGTAGTTACAATACTGCATTCATAGGTTTCCACAAACTTTGAAACTACTGAATCAAACTTTCATGCAGACCAAACATTATTACGCATTAAATCAAGTGCAGAAAATAAAAATTAAAAGCTAAATTATCTGCGGGAGGGGGCGCGTTATCCTGGAGTCAGTCGAATTGTAAGATTATTCTCGCGTTTCCGTGAGACCCAGGTGAGCGTCCCGGTTTGTAACTCAAAGTAAGAAAAAACCTTTCGCAAACACCACCACCCAAAAAAAAAAAAAAAAAACCCAAATCCAAATCGCAGCCAAGGCCTTGGAAATGGCACTTTCTATGCCCCCGTCGCAATCCAAGAGCAACGCTTAAATAAGGTCACGAACGACGGGCCAGGTATGAAATAAAGCCGGGCTTCCCTCTGCCGGCAATGCTCCCTCGCTCCGATCTAGGGCAAGGCGGGGAAACCTGAAGCGGGATCTTTTAAAAAGATGGAGGGGGAGTAATAGAAACTAACCTGAGAATGAATTTGATGAGCTCCTGATCAACCCAATCTAAAACAGAGGTGGAGGGGAGGGGAAGCAAAGAGACCCGCCATCCTTGAAACCAGCGCAGTTTCCAAAAATTACAAAAGGCCCATGGAAATGAATTAATTGCTCGGCGTTCTTACGAAAAGGGCTCTGGTTTCAAGAGACAGCGAAGCAAGCTAGCTCCATCCCACAAGAGGGCAGCTAGAAGCCCCATGAAATTGCTTTAAGACGTTCTCTTGAAACAAAGGCGGCGGCGGCTGCACATGGAGGGAGAATTTAGAAAGGGAATAAATGAAGGTTGGACTAGCAAGGCAAACCCCCATGGAGGTCAATTTGAAGGAAAGCTTCCTTAATGTGGCTTTCCTTTCCAAGGCCACAGAACTAATTCAGCAGCGCACAATCTTTTTTAACTCAGCTGTAAATTCCAAGGGCTTCAAATTGCAACTCTACTCCTTGCCTTACTAAGGACCGTAACTAAGGAGTTGCAACTTGAACCATCTAATCCCCATTCCTTTCCATTTTACTTGACTTTGACTAGAGTTTGTACTGGCTGTGGTCGTAGAGTCCTCAAGCTCAACTCGGTTTTATGGAGGTTTAAGCCACATTCCCTCAAGAAACCGGTTTGTAAACGTTAGAAGTTTCTTCCAACTCACCTTTACTTGTTGGGCAAGCCAACCAGTTGTAAGCTGCTGCTGCTGCTGCTGCTGCTCCTTCCTTGCCTTGGTCTCCCTGCAAGACTGTTTCCTGGGCACTTAAATTCTGAGTCAGGAGGCGCAGCAATCTCCACTTTCCCAACTGTGTCCCACATCCAGACTGGAACTGGTTTCAGTTCTGGAGTGAACCAATTGGAGTGGCTGCTTTAGGTGTGTAAAAAAGGCTTGGCTCCACCCCTTCCCCTAAGGAAATAGTTCATTCCCAAATACTCTTGCATCCAACATGAAAGGAACAGAGCAAATTATGGGGTCATTTCCAAATCTAAAGTGATCATTGCTGTTGTCTAAGACTCTTTTCTTAAAGAGACAAGCACCTTTAATATTAATGAATTATCATTATTTTCCAAAGTTGATTAAGGAAACAGTAAGGTTAGGCTAGGGGGAGAAAGCAAAAATATATAGTGAGGAATGAACTCAGATAAAAATTAGTTCTGGCCGTTGGAGGAATCATTTAGAGACAAATTGATGAGAACTTCTATAATTGCCTAGAAAAAGGCAGTTAAATTACTTCTATAACTGCCTAGAAAAAGGAAAAACAAACGACTAGAATCCTTATTGTATGAATTTTAGTTTAGCACACATAGGTACTAGAAATGTTGAATGAAAACACAAATGCTGAAACTACATCAGGAAAAATTAGTGGCATTTTATTCACACACACACTTTCAATTAACCAAAAAATTTAATCAATGAAGCCTGCTTTTTAAAAGGTCCGTGTTTACAGATTTGTTTAAGTAGAAAGAAAATGGGGAGCAAATGTAACTTGAAGAACTGCATTCCATAGTTTTCACAGCAATGCAGGATATATCTTCTACTTTGTGCTAAAGATTAATAGTGGGAGGAGGTCACTTTTACCCCCAAAATGTTTTGCCTTATAAATAAAGATCAGCTTCCGTAGCTTAAATTATGCCTGGTAAACAATTAGCAACTGGAGTATGTCTTTCAATACTGGTATCATAGAATCCCTATTCCTTGTATTAGTTAGCAGTCTAGCTGCTACTTTTTACCCTGATTGCAATTTCTGGATAGTTTTCAGTGGTACCTAAACAGAGCCCATAGTAAGTATCAAGATAGGATGTAACCAGAGCCTGGATAAGTATTGCCAAATCTAACTGGCTCAGAAGGTTTGCAGGTGGCATAATAGTTTTAATTGTGCAAAAGCCACGTCGTGTCGCTGTCGATTCAGCTACTATAAATCAAGAGAAAGATGAGCTTCAACAAGTGCTCCTAAATTGTAGAGTGTTCTTTCAGGTGAACGCATCTGTATTTCAATCTTAACCTCTGAGTCTTTTTTCTCAATTACCTCCATTTTGTCTGCATTTGATTTGTTTGTTCTCCATAAACAAGATGACTGTTGAAAACATTGTTGAACATTCAACATCATTCTAGAATATGATTGACTTCTTAGGGCTAGATGGTAAGGAACAGTAGCATTGCATATCATGAATATTTTGATGTCAACCAATTCCGAAACTTTGGACAACCCACTCTAAAGATTTCACAAAGGATGTTGAATGAGAATAAGGCAGGACTCTTGAGAGAACAATAAATAATGAACTACTTGCCCAACAGTAGTTCCCAAACATTGTTTTTTAGGCATGGCATGACAGTTGCCAAAACCATTGGAAAAATAGTGCCCGTAGGACCTAGTTCCATGAGATTGTCCAGAGAAGTACTGTGAATGGTGTCAACTGAAACTCACCAAAACTCTAGGAAAATTATCAGCCTCTGTCTGTCACCAGGTCCCAAAGGTGTTTTTTCTAAAAGGCAACTGGACTTTCTTGTTTGTTTGTTTTTCCTTGGATAAGAAGCAAAACATTTTCAAAGAAAAAAAGTCTAGTTGCATTTTGGAAAAAGGACCATTGGGACAACCATGATCTGGATGATTGAGAATATCCATAGATGTCCATCATCAAGGTAATCAAAGCAGCCTTAGTGTTGTATTCTTACCAAAAGCCTAAGTGAAATTTGTTCAAATAATTCATATTCTCCATCTGTGTCTAAAACTGGAAGATCATCACATCCTCAGTTACCTTTCTTGAAGATTAAATGTTTAAAATTGGCCTATAATTGTACAGTTTTTCAATAGAATTTTACTGTAGCCTTGGGGTGGGGAGGGAACACTTCTTATCTGTAAGAAAACTCTGGTCTCTTCCCTTAACCATGAATTAAATCCCAAAGGTTTATTAGCCATCATTTCTTTATACATTTATAGGATTATAAAATTTAAAACCCTAAATTTTAAAACAATGTCCTTCTAAGTCATGTTCATTCGTTTAGCATATCTGGCTGGGGAATTCTGTAAGTTGAGATCCACACATCTTTAAGTTCACAAGGTTGAGAAATATATGGCTTATTGGATAGAAGGTAGTTCCTAGTTGAACTTGACTGATTCTGAAAGTCAGGTCAGCAGGTCAGATCTGATAGCACTTGGATGCTATCCAAGAATTAATCCACTGATTAGTTCTACGGCTATATAAATGAACTGGGTTTTTTTTAAATGGGAAATGGCAACAGCAAGCCACTTTGTATTTTTGCCGAGAAGAATGTAATTATCCATATCATATATATGATATATGATGCTTCTTATTTGTTAGTTTAGATTCTTCAACCTGCCTGTATTATTTGCATAAATAATGCAAAGTGATAAACATACCTCTTTTCTCCTCTTATTTTGTCACAACAACCCTGTGAGGTAAGTTGGACTGAGACACAGGTGACTTGTCCTAAGTGTCCCAGGCAACTTTAATGCCTAAAACCAGGCTAGAACTCACAATCTCCTGGTTTCTAACCAGATGCCTTAACCATTAGACCAAATGAAATATATTACAACTGAAATGTTTGCATACAAAAAGTCAAACTCAGCATTAGTAAGCTTTTGAAAGTAAGATCACTTGACAACTATTTTTGTATGAGATGTTAAGTTGGAAAGTTCAGCTAATGAATGTTAATACATTGTAGTATTACTCCAACTCAAATCTCTCACCCAACTACATGCAGTTCTTTAAGTAAGGATTTACATTTTAGATATTTAGATATAGGTTGTTGTACTCATGTTCTGCATTAATTCCAAAGTCCAGTTTCTGGTCATCCAATATTATGGCTGTTTCAAACCCATAACATAGAAAGCTAAAAACATGGGTGTTAGGGGAATAGCATATCATACAAATCAGTTTTTAATTTTTACAGCCTCAGGTGTCATGAAAACACCACAAATCTCATATATGTTTCTCAGTAGTAAGTTTCATGGTGCTCAGTTAAATTCATTACCACATCAATAGTATAAAAGAACCTCCTGATTCTACTATATATATGATTAATGTGTTTATGGAGAATCTCTATAAATTCAAATAATGAACTTGTTTCCCAGCACAATGTTTAGAGAGAGAATTCTATTTCAGTGAAACTATAATTTTCTTTCAGTGTCAGACAGATTATGGCTGAGTCAATATCCATACAGCAGATCAAGCTTTAAATTGAATTAATGCCTCCAATTTAAGCAACATCCTTTTCCTATGTCTGGACAATTAAATCAGTCAATTGTTTACTTTGATATGATAGAAACAAATAGATTGCCAGGACAGTCAGTCTTTCCCTTTATGAAACAGAAGGTTGCTGATAGATAAACTGTAAACTGTTGAATTCTATTCTTACCAGATCACTGATGAACCATCTGCTGAGAGCATCTTGAGATGTTTTAAGCTTTTGCAACTGAAAATAATATTCAGTGTATGGGCAGATTATCTGTGTCTTGTATGAAAACATGCAAAGAACAGAATCTTCAGAAAGGTGCAATTTAATGTCATCATTATTGAGCTATTTTTAATAGAAGTTGTAGAACTATGATTAGTGGCATGAATATTATCAAGCTGTTGATAGTAATGAATCTACATTTCATGAATATTTGTAGTTTAGGGTGTTCTTCTGGACCTATAGTGTCTTTGGATCCCCAACTGAGCATAACCATTTTTCAGTTGTGAAGTGTATGGAGAAGTAAGCACACCAATGGAACTTGCAAATTACAGCATAAGTATTGTGTCAATAATTAAACTGAACACCAGAAAGAGGAGTACATACAGTACACCAACTCCTTATGGAAAGGGTGTCCAAACTTGGGAACTTTAAGACTTGTGGACTTCAACTCCCAGAATTCCCCAGCCAGCATTAAAGTTCCCAAGTTTGGACACCCCTGCCACATTGCAATAGGAAGAGTCCTGGAATCCAGAAACTAATGAGATTAGTCAGATTGTTTTTCAAGCATTATTGATGTTTGTTGTCTTATATCAACTGTGTTGCCATTTATGTGGTAATGGGTAAAATGGGTGGAATGCAGGAATAAAGGGCTATTAGAGTTCAAGGTAAAATGCAAAAATAGCATAGCAGACTAAAAGTCATGATAACCTACTTTTCACAAAAAGTGATGCCAAATTTCTATTTTCATCTTCACTTTAATCAATTAAAGGATCAATTAGTCCCTATAATATATGGATCCTCTTTAATAATTTGTCAAATTGAGCATGCAAAATTCTGCCAAGCTGTAGAATTTCTTCTTCTACTTACTATATGGAGAAGAAAATGAATTGAGAAACGGGGTAGGAAGTGACATTTTGTACATGCATAGTTTATGGACTTAAGCATGTGTCATTGCAGTGGCCTTGGGTTCAAGAAAAACAAAGCAACTTCTCTAAGAGCAGGGAAGGGTTATTCATTTCAACCTATTGTTACCTAAGGAGATATGGACAAATTGAAGAGATCAAAGTCTGGCTTAAACTGCTCCAGTTATTTATGGCTAAAGATAAATTAGATTATCCAGCTTTTCTGTACTTAAATGATGACTAAAAGAAAAAAATAAACAGATATCTGGAAGGTGTAAATCCTGGAAAGGATGAGAGCAATGTATACCTTATGAAATATAATAAAGAAGTAAAAGTATTAACTGAATTTCAGTAAACCTTTCCTGACAACAAAGATAATTTGAGTTTTGGAAAGATTGATTATCCCAAGAGATGCAGCGGGTTAACAACAGGACTCCTCTGTGTTTATAATTAGAGTGAAACAATGCATTTGTAGCCCCCACACACCAGATTATTCCTGAATTGCTAGTAAACTCATACAGGAATCCTGGGGATTCCATAGTTCATTATTAAATAGTAAAGTTTTAGTTCTCATATTGCAGAGAAATACTTGAAAATAGAATGGCGAAAACTCTGAAGCATATAAACTGAAAACTAAAAGTAATGATTAGCTTGATTTAATACAAGTAGTCCCTTGACTTATGCCCATGATGGAGCCCAACATTTCTGTTGCTAAGTGTTCATTTGTTAACTGAATTTTGCCCCGTTTTACGACCTTTCTTGCCACAGTTGTTAAGTGAATCACTACAGTTAAGTTAATCACACGATTGTAAAGTGAATTTGTCTTCCTTGTTGACTTTGCTTATCAGAACGTTGCAAAAGTGATCACATGACCCCAGGACACTGCAACCATCATGGATCATGTGACCATGGGGATGTTGCAATGGTCGTAAGTGTGAAATATGGTCATAACTTAACTTTTTTCCACTGCTGCTGTAACTTTGAATGGTCACTAAATAAACTTTTGTAAGTCGAAGACTATCTGTAAATCTGTGCAAATGAATTTTCCGGAGAATTAAATCTGCAATGAAAGCTGGAAGGACAAAATGTGGAAATGAAAATGCACAGAATTATAACTGAATATATAAATAAAATGATTGCTGATTCAGTGACCAAATACATTTCATCCAGCTATTGTAAATGAAAATGAGGTCCAAATCATATTACATAGTTTCATTCTAAATATGTTTGTTTGTTTGTTTGTTTGTTTGGATTTATATGCCGCCCTTCTTCAAAAGGACTCAGGGCAGCGTACAACATTAAAAAACATACATCCCAAAAGTAAAAAAAAAATTTTTAATCCATATCCAAAAAAACAAACCGAATTTAAAAGACAATACAGTTAAAATAAGTTAAAAATTAACAGGCCAGGCCAGCTTGCTGGAAAAGCCAACTTTTTAGGGCGCGTCGGAAGGACCGGAGGTCAGGGATTATGCGAAGCTCTGGGGGCAGCTCATTCCAGAGGGAAGGCGCTCCCACAGAGAAGGCTCTCCCCCTGGGGGTCACCAGCCGACACTGTCTGGCCGACGGCACCTGAGGAGGCCAACTCTGTGGGATCGTACTGGACGGTGGGAGGCTACTGGTGGCAGTAGGTGGTCTCGCAGGTACCCTGGGCCTAAGCCATGGAGTGCTTTAAAGGTCATAATTAATACCTTGAATCGCACCCGGAAAACAACCGGCAACCAGTGCAGGCCGCCTAAAAGGGGTGTAACATGGGAGCACATAGGTACCCCCATGACAACCCGCGCGGCCGCATTCTGGACCAGCTGAAGTCTCCGGGTGCTCTTCAAGGGCAGCCCCATGTAGAGAGCATTGCAGTAGTCCAGGCGAGAAAGGACGAGGGCATGAGTGACTGTGCACAGAGCATCCCGATCCAGGAAGGGGCACAACTGACATACCAGGCGAACCTGGTAAAAGGCCCCCCTGGTCACGGTCGTCAGGTGTTCTTCTAAACTAAGCCGCGTATCCAGGAGGACTCCCAGATTGCGAGCCTTCTCTGAGGGGGCTAAAAATTTTCCCCCTATTGTCAACGATGGAACAAGATGTACAAATCGGGATGACGGAAACCACAGCCACTCAGTCTTGGAGGGATTGAGCTTGAGCCTGTTCCTCCCCATCCAGATCCACACAGCCTCCAGGCATCGGGACATCACGCCGAGGGCATCGTTTGTGTGGTTTGGGGTAGAGATGAAAAGTTGGGTATCATCAGCATATTGATGACACCGTATCCCAAAACCACGGATGATCTCGCCCAGCGGTTTCATGTATATGTTGAACAGGAGGGGTGAGAGAACCTACCCCTGGGGCACCCCACAAGTGACGCGCCTGGGGGTTGATCTCTGCCCTCCAGTCAACACAAACTGCGACCGATCCGACAGGTAGGAGGAGAACCACCGTAAAACGGTGCCCCCCACTCCCAACCCCCCAAGTCGTCGCAGTAGGATACCATGGTCGATGGTATCAAAAGCCACCGAGAGGTCTAATAGGACCAGGACAGAGGAACAGCCCCTGTCCCGGGCCCGCCAGAGATCATTGACCAACGCGACTAATGCCGTCTCCGTGCTGTACCTTGGCCTGAAACCCGACTGAAACGGATCCAGGTAGACAGCTTCATCCAGGTACTGGGGAAGCTGACGTGCTACCACACTCTCGACAACCTTTGCTACAAAGCGAAGGTTGGAGAGTGGACGATAGTTGGCTAAAGAAGCTGGGTCCAGGGAACGCTTCTTGAGGAGGGGCCTCACCACCGCCTCCTTCAAGGCGGTGGGAAAGAACCCCTCTCTCAATGAAGCGTTGGTAATCGCCTGGAGCCAGCCTCTTGTCACCTCCCGGGAAGCCGAAACTAACCAAGAGGGGACACGGGTCCAGCACACAAGTGGCCGCACTGAGTCTCCTCATAATCCTGTCCATGCCTTCAGGGGTCACAGGGTCAAACCCATCCCAGATTGTCTCCTCAAGATACATCCCCGTCGGCTCGCCTGAATCTACCCAGTCAGAGTCCAAGCCTGTCCGGATCTGAGCGATTTTATCCTGCAGATACTGAACAAATTTTTCAGCAAGGCGTCTTCCCCAGTTCCTTGGTTAAGTAAGGAGCGGGTCACCCTAAACAGGATGGCTGGGCGGTTATCTGCAGACGCGATAAGAGCGGAAAAATATTGCCGTTTTGCCGCTTCTATCGCCACTAAGTAGGATTTAATATGAATTCTTACTAGTGTTCGATCAGATTTGGACCGGCTGGCCCTCCAGCCACTCTGTAGGCGTCTTTTCCGGCGTTTCATCTCCCAGAGCTCCTTGGTAAACCAGGGAGCCATCCGGAATCGACACCGGGTCAGAGGCCGCAAAGGCACAACACGATCCAAAGCCCCAGTGGCAGCCCTATCCCAGGCTTCCACTAGGGCTTCGGTCGAGTTGTGAGCAAGGGATTCAGGAAAAGTCCCAAGCTCCATCAGGAACCTTTCAGGGTCCATCAGGTGCCTGGGGCGGAACCATCTAGTCGGTTCCGCTTCCCTGCGGCGAGGGGTAGCGATATGGAAGTCAAGCCTGATGAGGAAATGATCAGACCATGACAAGGGTTGAATAGAAATATCCCCTAAATCTAGATCATTCATCCACTGCCCAGAGACAAAAATCAGATTGAGCGTGTGTCCCCCATTATGGGTGGGGTCTTGAATTAACTGAGTTAGGTCCATAGCTGTCATGGAAGCCATGAACTCCCGAGCTGACTCGGATGTCTCGCCAATGGAAGGCAGATTGAAATCCCCCAGGACCATGAGCCTGGGGAAACCAACCACCAATCCAGCTAATAAATCCAGCAGCTCCGGCAGGGCCGATGAAACATAGCAGGGAGACAGGTATGTAACAAAAAGGCCCACCTGAGCTCCAAGGCCCCACTTCACACAGAGGGACTCACACCCGCCTATCTGAGGCACAATGACCTCCTGAGGTCTGAGACTTTCCCTGATAACCACCACCACACACCCCGCCCCTGCTCTGGGCTCTCGGCTGGTGAAACGCCCGGAAGCCTGGTGGGCATAGTTCGCTAAGGGGCACCCCCCCCCTCATGGCCCAACCAGGTCTCTGTAATGCACGCCAGGTCCGCTCTACCCTCTTGTATTATTTCCAACCTGCCCTCTGATTTAGAAATAAATGCTTCTGCATTTCAGCCATCTCTATTATTGATGGTCATGAAAAGTTTGATGTAGATCACAGAGCTACTGGCTTAAGCCAAAAACCTCTGATAATGTCATATACTGCATTAAGCTATGCCTTCCTTAAATATGGTTGGTTGAATAAGCCCTAATTGGGTTAGTTTACATAATATACTAATTGCATAAGCAATAAGCCAACATCAAGGGATTCACATTATAGTTAGTTATGTAGGAAGTTATCACCCAGCCCTCTCCCAGAAAAATGAAATATCCTAGGAAATATTGAAAAGGCAGAATATTATATTTTCCTGGATGTGAAAAAGGGAGAAACACATTTTAAACACAAAGTAAATTCCTGCAGCTTCCTGCCCATCCCCACTTTGTCAATGGGCCATTAAGAAGGCCAAGCTAGTCCACTTTACATAATAAAGAGTTCTCCTCTTCAGCTCCAGAGTGATGGGATTAAGGCAGGATAATAATGCCTTTTACTCAACTGACCACATGGCATCTGAGAACTCAACCAAACCTGGATTCAAAACTCAGCCTAGAGGGTTGCCCTTGCACGGGCCCATGGGAGTCTGGCAACCAATCAGAATACATTTCTTACACAGGAACAGGAAACAGATAGGTGGGGCCGAACAGATTATAAAAAGCCCTGCAAACCCTTCTTCAGGCTCTTCTCTCCTCTTCTCTTCTCTTCCCTTATCTTGTTCTCCACCAACATTGAAGCATGTGATCACCTTTTCTGTTCAGGACTCAAGCCATGTGGTCCTGTCCACCATTAAAACCATCTTTCCAAGCAGCCTCCATGTCTCCAGTGTCTTTTTTCCCACTTGGAGCTGAACCCAGAAGGACATTTCTTCCAACAGTTATACAAATGAACTCACTATGCATTATATCCACTTTCTATTTTCCAGAACACAAAAAGCACACCACTGCATGTTTGACTCAACCTCTTCATGTTGTCAATCCATGGTTGATTTATGGTGTGGCACAATGTCTAACCAATCATGGCTAATCAAGTTCAGAATTTCATAATTGATGAACCATAGTTCTGGCTCTTGCTGTGCCTCCAGATTGTTAAATGTGATGGAGGATTGAATCAGAAAATCAATTCTAAACCATACTTTGCCTCCACATTGGGTTTTAAACTCTGGTTAACGATATTCTATATTTTGAGGAACTCAACAGGTGGCATTTAAAGTATCATAATAAATAAATATAGTGTATTCATTCACATCACAATGTGATGTTTCTTGCTTAATATTTTATATGAATACAATGGCAAACCACAATTTATAGTTTATACAATGTGCTTTCAATTACAATTTATTAAACAAATAATAATTAAATAAGTTAAATAATGGTTCCTATAAGTCCAACACCTGTGGTAAATATCCCCATACTGTTCGGAGATAATTCCAATGTCATATGATTTATTTTGCTCTGTATCATGACATTTTGCAAAATAATATGCTAAAAATGTCACCATACAATAAATTCACACCCCAGGACACCCCTCAGAGGGGTCCTGCCGGAGGGGCGGCATCGCGGGGAGCTCCTGCATCGGCGGCGGCCGGCGGGAGGTCTCTCGCGCGCCCAAGGCACCGGGGAGCTAGATCGGAGGGCGCCTCGCGTTTCTGCGCTTCGCGCCTCGCTAAAGCCGTCGGGAGAATGAAGCAAGTGAAGGAAGCAGCTGCGGTGCGGTGAGGCTGCTTCTCTCTTCATGCCCTATTTTGCACAAAGAACTAGTTAGCTTTCTTTAAATAACTTTCGGAGTATTCTGGAGGCGCGGCTGGAGGGAGGGGGGTTTCCCCCCCCCTTGGATAAGCGGCGAGGAATAATCTTGCTCTCAGCCCCCGGGGAAGGAGGAGGGGGGAGAGCCAACGAATGAAGCCTCACCCAGGTTGGATGATTTTCTTTGCAATTTAATTTCACTATTTACTGAGATTTGAGGACCTTTGGAACTTTTTAAAACTTTGATATGCCTCTGTGCCCAAAACTGGCAGGGCAAGATGGCACACTTCCGTTGTCTTTATGAACTGTGAAACCTGACTCCACCTTTAAAATTCAGGCTTCCGGTCTTTGTCTCCGTGTCTCCCAGAGGAATCTCTTGTGGATTGGTCTTTTTGAACTTTCTAGGGGAAACCTTTCATCTATTGCCAGACTTATTAGAGAGATTCTCTTCTGCCTGGTTCTTCTGCTCCCGGACCTCACCTGGCTACCCTTCTTTTCTAACTGTTTATCTTATATATGGACTGAACTTCTAATGTTATAAAGGATGGCATCCAAAAGACCACCTCCTGGGAAATCTGGCTTTGCCACATCTGCTCCAACATCTGTAACATCCAGTCCAGCCACACAGTCCAAGATAACAGAACTGATGCAACCTAAGACTATAGAGATGGACTTTCAACAAATGCTTCAACAAATTTTACAGGGCCAGGAGGAAATCAAGAAACAGCTAAGGGAAATGAAAGATGAAATTAAAGAAAATCAAGCCCAAATTTATAAGAACTCACAGAGACTGGATCTTGTGGAAGGGGGGGTGGAGGAGGTGAGGGGGGGGGTGGAAGCTGTGCAGAAAGGGAACAAAGATCTTGACATCCAACAGATGAAATTAGAATTTGAGAGAATGTCCTATTATCTTAGATTTCAAAATGTTATAGAAGAAGATGGGGAAAATATAAGGGACATCATGACAAACATTCTGGCTGACTACACACACAAAGAAAAACAACAGATGGGGTGGGATATAGATCTGGTTTATAGAGTGAATTCAGCTTACGCTAGAACACACAATGTACCCAGGGAGGTTCATATTAAATTTCTTAGAAAAAGCACAAGAGATGAAATTCTGGGTGTACAAAGGGGGCAAGCATTGATATATCATGATATGGAGATAACCATTCTGAAGCAGATCCCTAAGAAGATTAGAGAAAAAAGAAAAAATTATTCGCAATTAGCGAATAAATTATACCAGAAAGGGGTGTGGTTTAGATGGTTGATGCCTGAAGGTATGCTGATATTCTGGGAGGAGACAAGAATTAGAATTAATTCACCCATAGAGGCGCAGGCCTTTATGGAAGAAAATAAAACATTCCTAGAGAAACCACCAGATACCACAACGGACACGCAGGACACGGGAGGGGCCAGAGCTCTGCCAGTGGAGGGAGATGGGGCAATAGCAAGAAGACTCAGATCACAAAAATAAACAAGAAAATCATATTATTATAAACTGACCGAAAGTGAAAATGGAATTATATTTGGATTTTATACTGTAATGTTTAATTTGATTGAATTTAATAATAGAACTAATATGCTGACTGTAATCAATTATATACTAATGCATTATATTAAATGTATACTATGGGTATGGAGGGAGGGGGGCCTCACACACTCTGCAACTGCCAAAATTTGTATACCTGTCCATTTACCCTTTTCCCTATAAATCTTGAAAAACCAATAAAATTTTATTATAAAAAAAAAAATAAATTCACACCCCAGTTTCTTCCTCCATTTCTACTATATACAAAAATAATAATAAGTATTTCCCTCCAGAGAATTAAATGTTTAAATGTTAAAATAAATCATTGTTACAATTAGTTTGGTCCCCTCTCCTGCAGATATCAATGCAGGCCAAGCTATTGCAGAGTAAGTCATTTACAATGCCGAAAATGAACTTGCCTATTTTCACTTTCCACAACAATGTGGTTACTTTCATTTTGGCCTACTGCAATACATGAACCTCACCAGTTTTGGTTCATAAATCATTATTAATGATTTAACAGCCTATGTGAGCAAGACCACAAAGTATATTAAGTGACATACTGAAGTACAAACTAATCAACATACTTTACCCCAATATGCTATGTGAACTCAATCTTGGTTAATCAGTTGTTTGATGTACTGAAAATACAGAAAATAATTTGGCAAACCATTATTAAATTAACCATGGGCAAAAAGTCTATTTAAATACATAATTAAAATGCAACATGGCTTAATGAGATAGTTACAAAGCCAGATACAGAAAGTAGAGGTGAAACAATGCATGTTGATTTGAGAATATCAACATAAAGTTGTTGTGTCAGGCAAATTAGGTTGTAGTTAAATTTGAAAATAAAAAGATTATGCAAAAAAGCACACCCCAGAAGTGTACAGTAGAAGAAAGTGTTTTCCAAACTAATAGATGATTGTATGCTAAATGCAACAGAATGTACATGATTACAATAGGTAGCTTGCTTTGAGCTTAGCAGCAATAGCAAAATGGTAGAATCGGTACTTCCTTTGCCCACTAGAAATCTTATCCTAGCATTTTTTTCTTTCACTGCAGGCAAAGTCATATTGGAAACACAAGCAATTGGGTTCACAGTCAAGATCAAAGTGCTTGCCTTCTGAATTGTCCTGCTGCTTTGTCCTCCCACTTGCCTATAAGAGTTGACAATGCTCAGCAGGCTTCTAGCTCTGGAAAAATCTGGATGCTCATCTTCCTCCTTTGCCTTTCCTGTGTTATCAACAACTCTGTTCAAAGATGCCACAGAAGCCCAGGAACATTCTTTCCTCATAGCTCATACTTGAGAAAACATGGATTTATCACATAGATATCAAAATGATAAAAGAGATTCTTTTACTGGACTCAGAGTATCATCAAAACATCTGCTGAATGTAGGAGTTTGTCTAGTACTGGTAAATCTTATCATTATAAAGCAATTATATATATTTATTTTATTATAACATTTGTATACTGTCTTTCTCTGGAGAGGGATTGATAACCAGTAGCACTCCATGTATTACTAAACTAAATCTACCCATGAAGTGTAGAAAATATAGTCAGTAAGGAGTTGCAGTTCATCAATATTTGGAGTAGAGACAGCTTCCAACTAGAGACTCAAGATTACGTGTGGAAATTTGTCCTTATTTACTGTCACATAAAATAACCCTGTGAGATAGATTGGACTGACAAATAGTATCTGGCCCAAGTTATGCAAAGAGCTTTGTTTTTGGATTCCTTATCCTCCTGTGACTCCTATGTGTGGATTTTCCTTATCTCCAACAACAGTACTTCATTGCCACAGAGATCTTAGATACCATACTTGGAAATCACAATTACTTGTACATATTCCCAATATCTAGGTTCTTTTTACCTTTCCTAAGGTCATCTAGCATTGTCTAGCAGGAGCGTGCAAAAGATAGACAGATCTTCAAAGAAATTGTTGCATGCAGTGAATCAATAATAATCTCTCATAACTGTATAACAATACCAATAATAAAACCTTTCTCCCTATAATTATGTTGCTGAAATAAAAGAGGTTTGGGGTAAACAAATGTAGATCTTTATGTAAGAGCCCAGTGAATTCAGATCACTTTTGGAAATCAAAGTAAATTCCTGGGTGGTAAATCTATATAATTGTTGTTTGCATCTGAAACAAGATATAAATATCAACCAGTTTCCATTGATGGAGCTTAAACCTCTAATAAAAAGAGATAAACACACACAAACACATCTGAAGTCCTGGTGATATGTGTTAGAATAGGACTAGTTACTATTCCACCTATCTATAGCATTGTTATGAGGGGGTCGATATATACTGCAGGGAGTGAGTGGGGGGGGGGATAAGTTAAAACAAATAAATGCAAAGATTTGTTTGTTTATTTGTTTAAGAATTTAAGAATTTAAAAAGGAAATAATGATATGTAGCCAAAAAGAAGTGCAGTTCCAGATAATTATTCTCAATATAAAAGCAATCAGATTTTAATCCATTGATAAGCAGTTCAAATGTCTTTGTGAGTGTGGAAAAAATAGCTTTTCATCATATCTATATATGGTGAAACTGTTCAAGACAGCAATGTAATTCTACCATTACTTCATGTTGTCTCAGGCATTTGAAATGCGGAACCAATGTTTTGGTTGGTTATAAGCTTCCTCAAAGTACTAATTAATATATTTGTGTGTGTGTTCCTTTTTCTCTGCAGTGTTTTCTGCAATGTTTCTCAATAGAAGAGCATTTTTGTAATTCAGGGTTGAACTATGGAATCCTTGGTGCCCTCTAAACTTTGTTATTTTCTTCCAGTCTGAGCTACAAATATTCTTTTCTATTGAGACAAAAGATTGGTACATGCTTTCCTATTAAACAGGAATGTAACATTTGATGTCTATTTATTTATAAACCAATTTTTTTATTCTTCCAATGGGATATGAAAGATATTTTTTCTCAAAATATGGTTAATTAAAATCTAGTATTTATAAAACAAAATAGATATATCAAAGCCAACAGCAGACTGAGCTTTTACAAAGAAATAATTGCCTAGGAAGCCAAGAAAAATTAGAATGACAGAGTCTGAAGGAGAAAACATGTTAATGTTGAAGTCATGGTAGGAAAGCCAGCTGTGTTGCGCTATGATGAAGTCTCTGATAGCCGTAAATTATGGGAGATTATGTCCCACCATCTGTGGTGTATAACATTGGGATTATATTATGAGCTTGAATTGATGATGAATCAATAAACAGATTCATATGTAGTCAATGCAAAAGCTCTCAGGTTGCATCAAGACATTTTGGATAAAAATAAATAAAGTGGTAGTCTTTATTTGAAAATAAAAATACCATACATTTATTGGTATTACTATTTTTAAGTAACTTGTGCAAAACGATTAAAATTTAAACATGCTGTTACATAATTATCTGAATCCCTCTCTAATAGCTCATGGATAAAAATGCATTTAAAGTAATGTTTATTTTTAAATTTTTTATGCCACTCATCTCCCCTACATGGTAATTCTGGGCAGCTTACACATTAAAAAAAACAAATAAAAATAATTAAAAGATTAAAATTCTTATGCATTGAGGCTGTTACATGATTGTAGTACACAGCAATGTATACATTAATAAGAATGACTGGTTTGGTATGGAACCAAAGCAACAGATCTAAAGTGCTCAAGGATGGGAAAAGTTTTTGCATTATTGCCTCTGTGGCATCTGTCTTGCAAAGGACAGTTTCATTACTGATAGTGAAGTGTGAGGTGGGTGGGAATATTTCTGTTGTAAAATATGCAAATGTTTTGGTAATGTGTTTGGCTCCAAAGGGCTATGACACCAACTCTTTGGAGGAGGAGAAAAGCTGATAGAGAGGCCCAGAAAATGCTCACTTCCTTTGTTCTTGAATTTGGGTGCGTCAAAAGGGGCCATGGAAATTTTTTGGAACTTACACACTAAATGGAGCTCACAGCAGGTGTTTTATCTGGCACCAAAAAGACAAAAAGGCTGGTGGGGAAGTGTTTGGAATGGACAATTGTAGCTCAGCATGTACTGTGTGTGTGTGACAAACCCCTCCATTCCAAGGAGCAGATGCCTCTTCCAAGTGGTCCAGTTTTTTCCACATCTAGGCTGCGCATATCAAAGGAACCTGGTCTCCTAAAGAAATGAAGAACACAAAAGAACTGGAGTAGACTTGGAAACTTAAGCAGAAGTCAAGGGAATTTAATGGCAGAAATTCTGCCATGAGGTAAATAGACTGTTTCAAACTGTCAGGAACATGATCAGAATGCAATTCATGGAAATGCCTCAATATTATTATTGTACAACATGCATACATAATATACAGTATCTTCGGCAATGAGTCAAGAAGTTAGTTGGATTGTGTGTATCCTAGGAAATCTCACAAGGTTACAAATCTTTCCTGATTCCAGATTTCCACTTTAATATAAATGTGCAATGTGGTGATTGAATACAAATCAATTGAAATATGTGATTGTTTGGGACATGGACTCATGGCTGAAGAAAGTGAAATTACTATAATTTTGTTTTGTATAAAAACAATGCTTTTGTAAGAGTATTTAGTTTCTATTCAAGTTCGTTTTTTTTTAAACTTAGTGTCCATTTTTCTACTTTTGCAAACCATTCTTCAGCCAATAAGCAAGATAGAACTTGTTCAAGTAACCAAATAAATATTAAAGTGTTTAGAGCACTAAAGAATGTTGGGAAGTGAGTTAATAAATAGTACCCCATTTTGGATATGTAAGCTGAGAGAGTGGATTATCTAAGGATATTTCCTCATTACTGAGAAGGCTATTCCTCCATTCTTCAGCTAACAGAAAAATATATTAACCTAAAATTAGGTATACTGGTAGTCCTCAACATTTGACCACAATTGAGCCCAAAATTTATGTTGCTAAATGAAACCTTTGTTAAGTGAGTTTTGCCCCATTTTATATTTTTCTTGCCTTTGTTGTTAAGTGAAACATTTTGCAGCTGTTACATTAATAACACGGTTGTTAAGTGAATCTGGCTATTTCATCGACTTTGCTTGTCAGAAGGTTGCAAAAGCTGATCATATGACCCCAGGACACTGCAGCAGTCATAAGTATGACTCAGTTGCCAAGCATCTGAACTTTGATCATGTGATCATGGGGATGCTGCAATGGTTGTAAGTGTGAAAAACGGTCATGAGTCACTTTTTTCAGTGCTGTTGTAACTTTGAACAGTTACTAAATGAAAGGTTGTCAAGGACTACTTGTACTTTCTTTGGTGACCCCTAACTTGCCTCTATTGGGACTCATTGCTGGATTATCCTATCCTGGTAATGCATGGATAGTGCATGATAGGCAAAACTATTAGTTGAATCCTCCAACTTTGGTCCCATCTCTCTTACCGTAAGTAGTTCACTACCCAGTGGGGAAAAGATGCACTAATCACAGCAGCCCAACCAGAGTAGTGGAGGTCTGACTGAAGGATTTTGTTAGATCTGGGCAACGAGAGACAGACTGCGGACACGAAGTGACTTAACAGCTCTTTATTAGTAGTAGTAGTGATCCAGCTTACTCTGTGGTCGGAGGGTTCCCCTTTTATAGGGATCGGGTACGCCCCTCGACCAATCAGAACGATACCTGTTTCCCGCTGTAGCAGCGGACCAGAGGGGAGACTTGCCAGGATATATGCTAATATCTAACACCCCTCCCCTCCTAGACGGAACGTTGCGGTAGTTAAACATAGTCTTTTAGGTATGTGGGGGGTTGTCTTACTCGGGAGGAACGTCGTGGTTCTGGTTGGTCAGAAATGGTTTCCGGATCGGCTGCTTTTCCCGTTCCACGTTCGGGAGGTTTCGTGTCCTCGTTGCTAGGGCATTCCGGAGTCTACTCGGTTTCGTTGCCTGGGGTTTGCTCTGCTTCGTGCGTGTTTTCTTGTTCCCAGCTTGGTTCGCAGGTGTCGTAGTTTTCTATGATGGGGCTCTCGCGTGGCTGACTTTCTGTAGGCAGGAAAATCTCGTCTTCGTTTCGAAGGTCTGAGTGTGCTAGGCGACCCCGAAGTTGATCGATGTGCCTTTTCCAGTTCCGCCCATCTTCCAGTTCCAGCAGATACGATCGTGGACCCGTGATGCCAATGACCTTTGCCGGCATCCACAATGTTCCCCCTGCATAGTTGTGGGCGTATACTGAATCCCCTATGCTAAAAGACCGAATTTTGCTTGTGGAGTCTGGGGGAGCTGTGGCAGAGTAATTTGGGTGAAGATGGTCCAGGTGAGACCGTAGACGGCGGCCCATGAGTAGTTCAGCGGGGCTCCTACCCGTCGTTGCACTTGGGGTAATATGCTGAATTAAGAGGTAATGGTCAATTCGTGTTTGCCAATCACCTGGACCCATCCTAGCGAGGGCCTCTTTTGCGAATCGCACCATTCTCTCCACCTGTCCATTTGATGCTGGATGGAATGGCGCGACGAGGGCGTGCCGAATTCCCTGACCTGCTAGATATGTCTCAAATTGCATGGCCGTGAACTGGGGCCCGTTATCGGAGACCAGGAGGTCGGGCAGGCCATGGGTGGCGAAAAGTCGCCGTAGAACCTTAATGACTGCCTCTGCCGTGGTTGAAGTCATTAGGACTACATCTAGCCATTTTGAGTATGCATCCACAACTATAAGGAAAGTCTGACCTTGGAATGGCCCTGCGAAGTCGATGTGTATTCGCGACCAGGGTGCTTTAGGTTTCTCCCATTCTGTGGCGGGCGCTTCCGGGGGTGCTGGTCTCGATTCCTGGCATGGGTCGCAAGTGGCCACCCACTCCTCTATTTCTTTGTCCATGTTTGGCCACCAAACGTAACTTCTTGCTAACGCCTTCATTCTAACAATCCCCGGATGACCCACATGTAAAGCATCTAATACATTCCTACGTAAAACATACGGAATAACAACTCGATCCCCCCACAATAAACAACCTTGCAACACTGAGAGTTCGTCCCGTTTTGACCAAAACACTTTGAATTCCGGGCCCACGTTTCCCTTCGGCCACCCCCTCCAAACCCAAGTTTGAACTTGCTTTATTAAATTGTCTTTAGAGGAGAACCTTGCAATGTCGTATGAAGAAACCGGTCCAGAGTCCAAACAGTCAATGAGCAATACCGGTACTTCTGGAGTGGGGTCTGGCAGAATGTCAGGTAACGGGCAACGGCTGAGTGCGTCTGCATGTCCGAGAGTGGCGCCCGGTCGATGAATCAATTTGTATGAGTACGCAGCCAGGAAAACAGTCCACCTGGTCATGCGTGGAGAAAGGGAGACCGGAGTGGGGCGGTTTCCCGCCAAAAGTCCCAACAACGGTTTGTGATCTGTAATTAGTTCAAAATCGCGGCCGTAGAGGTATTCGTGGAAATGTTTTACTCCAGCTACAGCAGCCAGCGCTTCCCTGTCCATTTGGCTGTAATTCCTTTCGGCCGATGAAAGAGTTCTGGAGTAGAAGGCGATGGGCGCTTCTTTTCCGTCGGGCATCCTGTGGCTGAGGACTGCTCCAACTCCGAAGGGTGATGCGTCGCAGGTCAATACCAGCGGTAGGGTCTGGCTGTATTGGACAAGCAGTGAGTCAGTGGTGAGCAGGCGCTTTACCCCGGCGAAAGCTGCAGCTTCGGATCGTCCCCATTTCCATGGTGCGTTCCTCTGGAGTAGACGGTGTAGTGGCTCAGCAACGGTCGCCTTCTGCCTCAGAAAAACGCTGTAGAAGTTAAGTAGTCCGAGGAAGGCCTGCAACTCGGTCTGATTTCGTGGTGTGGGGGCGTCCTGGATCGCCTTAATTTTCTTTGAAGGGGGTGTATTCCCTGACCATCGATTCTATAACCCAGGAATTCTACGCTAGGCACGTTAATTTGGCATTTTTCCTTTTTTAGGCGGAGACCCTTTTCTCTGATTCTGGCCAAAACAGTTCTGACTCTTTTATTTAATTGCTCCTCGTTTCCAGCGGACACCAAGATGTCGTCAAAATAGGGGACGACTCCCGGTATCCCTTGCAAAAGTCGTTCCATGACGCTCTGGAACAATCCTGGGGCAATACTCACACCAAATTGTAGCCGGTTGCATTTGAATGCTCCTCTATGCGTCACTATAGTTTGGGCCTCCGCTGTGGCGCTATCTACTGGCAGTTGCTGGTAAGCTTGTGCCATGTCTAATTTAGCAAATACCTTTCCAGGCCCCAACGAGTGCAATAAGTGCTGTACTACAGGCACAGGATATGCGCTCTGTTGTAGCGCGACATTAATTGTGCATTTATAGTCCGCGCAGATGTGGACTGATCCGTCTGGTTTGACTGGGGTCACGATGGGTGTTTCCCAGCGTGCGTGATCCACCGGCTCAAGGATTCCTTGCTCCACTAACTTATCTATTTCCTTATCTATTTTTGGGCGGAGTGCAAAAGGCACTCGTCTCGGTTTAAGTCGGATTGGCGCCACTTTGGGGTCTAAATTGAATGATATTGGTTTACCCACATACTTACCAAGACCGGGGCTGAACACATCCTCGAACTCCTTAAAAATCTGTTCAGCGCTGCTGTTTCTCACGGCGTTGATTCCGGTGACTTCTAACCCCAGGGCTTCAAACCAATCAAGCCCCAGAAGGTTCTGTAATGGCGCGCTGGCGATGGTCACGGGCAGCTGGGCTTCGATGTCCTTGAAACGTATTTGGAATGTGCCTTGGCCCACGATGGGGACTTGGTTCCCCTGGTAGTCTCGTAGCAGGACGTCTGGAGCGCGTAGTTGGCTCTTTCTGAGGCTAGGGATAGCCTGTTTCATGGATGCCCATGAAATAATCGTCAGGGTCGATCCTGTGTCAACTTCTAGCTCGCAAGGTGAGCCCTCCAAGAGGACTGTGACTCTCAGCCTTTTTGGCCGCTTAGGGTGGACCTGATGTATTGTGGTGAGATACGTTCGCAACTCCTCTCTCTGGGTCAACTCTATCTCATCGTCTACATCCTGAAAATACTCTCGTTGAGCGTCTTGATAGAACGCTCTTTCAGCTCTTTGTGTGTATTCTCTCTGGGGATACGCTCGCTCAGTTGCTTGTGAGTAATCTCTCTGGGGATACGCTCGTTCAGCTCTTTGGAAATTTTCTCTCTGGGTAAACACTTGTGGATTTCTCTCTGGGCGCCCTTTTTGATTTCGCCAAGCCCCTGGGTTGGGCTTCTGTTGGCGGTACATGGGTGGCTGCCGTGAGGCAGGGACTCCGCTCCGGCACACTCGTGCGATGTGCCCAAGTTTGTTGCAGTGCGAACAAACAACGTTCCTGAACCTACAAGTAGACCTGGGGTGATTCCCTCCGCAGCTTGCGCAGGGCGGCAAATGGAATCCGGGTCTCCCCCCAGGCCTCACGTGACTGCTCTGCATCAGGTGACTGTCCTCGAACTCGGGATTCTCGTAGTCGGGGCTTGTGTCCTCGTAGTGTACTCTGGTTTGTCTTGGTGCTGGCTGGTTTACGTTGGCCCCTCGTTGTATGGTCACCGATGATTTCTCCGCTGACTCTGACGCTCTTGCTTCGTTTAGCGCTATCTGTAGGGTTAAATTCGGGTTTGCCAACAGCTTCTTTTGTAGTGAAATGTCTCTTAACCCACAGATGAGCTGCGCTAAGATGTGCTCGTCCAGATCCCTGAACTCGCAGTGAGTTGCTGCTTTTCGTAGGGCTGCAACATATTGATTTATGGATTCTCCCGCCTTCTGGTTCCTCGTGTTGAATTCCTTGCGGCAGACATGGCGGGAAGGTTTTGGCGCGTAATGAGTTTGCAGGGCCTGTTGCAACGCCGTCCACGATACTGCCTGTATTGGAGTAGGCGCGGTGAGGTCTCTGGCCGTATTGAAGACTTCCTTTCCGCAGTAGCCGAGGAAGATGTTTTTCTTCCTCGCGTCGGTGATTCCCGTGTATTCGTTCGCTTCGAGGAAACACTCGAAACGAATCATGAAGGCTTCCCATTCATCGTTTGCTGGGTCGAAAGGAGCGGGGGGAGCATGCATCGCCATCTTCTCTGTTTGAATTTGCCACGCTGCGGTGATCTGAGATGGCTGCCGGAATTTCTGCCGAATTCCTGGGCTGGATCAAATCCGGAGATTCTGGAGGTAGCGTTCTTCGTCCTATCTGCCTCTCGATCCCACCTTCGTCGCCAATGTTAGATCTGGGCAACGAGAGACAGACTGCGGACACGAAGTGACTTAACAGCTCTTTATTAGTAGTAGTAGTGATCCAGCTTACTCTGTGGTCGGAGGGTTCCCCTTTTATAGGGATCGGGTACGCCCCTCGACCAATCAGAACGATACCTGTTTCCCGCTGTAGCAGCGGACCAGAGGGGAGACTTGCCAGGATATATGCTAATATCTAACAGATTTGGCCCCTCAACTCTCAGTTCTTTCTCATGTGCTGAATAAATACATCCCATTCTATCATAATCCAGACTGAATAAAACTAAACAACATCCACATACATAGAGATAGAAATAAAAAGCACAGAGCAGTGCATTTGTTAGGATTTATCTTTCTTTCCTTCCTTTCTTCCAACAAATGCCAACTTCCTTGGTGCTCTCTTCAAGAAAGAGTACCCAATTGGTGGAGGGAAGGGGCACTCTTGGTCCCATAATTCCAGTTACAGTATGATTAAAGTGATTATAGTATGCCAACTGAGGAGTCTAGCTCTATTCTTCAATTCTGATAGACCACTGTTTAAAATTTATTGGCCACTATCCATCAGCAGCGGGTTGTAAAATGGTTCCCATACTTTTACCCTACTGTTATACAGGTAAACATGGACTTGTGATAGGTAACCATTCTGTTCATTAAATGAAAGAGAAACGCAAGAGACCACTGGCACCGCGTCCAGCTCCGTAGCAAGATCATAGCAGAATGGTGGCAGACAAGGCTATCCAGGGACGAAGAAGACAGGAGGCGTGCTCCCATCAGCCTGAAAAGTCCATAATTGCTCTTTGATTTTACCTTCTATGGGTCACTTGGCTTTATTACCGAGATAATGGGCAGCAAAAGATAATAGTTGTCTTTGGATGCTCTCCCAAATTATTACATCAATATTACTTGCCTCAGTACTTACCTAATTAAAAGTCATATTGCTGGAAATTGTCCAAAGCCAAAGTGGATGTTCATTCATTTGTTCCTTAAATGATGACATGTAGAACAACAGCATATGGAAGGAGCAAGGTCAGAAGAGAGATCTGATGTGCTGAAATGGCTGCGCATGTGAGAAAAGAACATTTACTGCCTGCACAGACAAGCAGCAGATGAAGCAAAGTAAATGCTATATGTGTGAAAAGACATATCTAATTTCTGGTGTATGTGATTCCTATAAATTCTTGCTTTCTATTACCCACAAGGAGAGGACTTTATATCATGTTTTGTTCCCAGCTCACAAAATTCCAGCTAGCTACTGGTAGTTATGTTGGGACTTTTATTTGTTTTTATCCCATTTTTATTATTTTTAATATGTAATTCAAAGCAGCAATCATACTTCATACTCTTTCCTCCTCCTATTTTTCTCACAAGTCTCCAAAGTGGGTTGGGCTGAGAGAAACTGACCGGCCCACAGTCACCCAGCTGGCTTACATGTCCAAAGTGGAATTAGAACTCACAATCTCCTAGTTTCTAGACTGATGCCTTAATCACCATACCAAACTGGCTCTTTGCCGACTGTTCAAGTAGCTGTCCTAGGAAAATTAGTTACTGTACTGTATAGAAGACAACTGTTCTCCTTTAAAATGTTTCACATTTCAAAATCTAGTAACTGCCTTGTACTCATTCTTCTCTAATCATGATTACTTTTCAGAATGAGAGATGGGGAAACACAACCCACCACAAATGTTTATGAAGGAGAAATGGCAAAGTCACACTTGGGTGCAACTATGAAGGGAAGCAGGAAATGTGATGATGAAGCATTGCAGTCCCCTGCTATGTGGCAGGAAAGATAATTCCTAGGATCCTGGAGGAGGCAGGTGTTCCCAAGAATACCATAGGAGACATCCTGCCTGTTGCTTCAAAACAGACACAACAAAGCTGAATGGGGCATTTCCTCTGGAGCAGAAACAGAAGCCAAGCACAGCTTCCCAAGTCTCACAGTGTCTTGGGGGCTGAAGAGGCTGTGCCAAGGTAGGAGGGGGCCATACCCAGTACTGAGTTTTTTTCTTAAGACAGGAGTGAAGAAAATAAATTATTGTGAATATTTTTGTGGGAAGAATGAAATGTTATAAATAAATAAACGTGTTAATTATATAAATCAATTTTAGGAAAATTATCGGTGTAATTAAACACTAAATGTGGCTATTTCTCCTTATGGAATAGTTATTTTTATCAATTAAGTCATTGTCACCTCTTAGTGACCACTTAAAAACGGATATTGTCCATAGCAATCAGTCCCTAACCTGATTTTTTGATGGTACACTCATCTCTCACAACTTAAAATAGGGAAACAACGGCTAAAAAACAAAAAACAAATTTGAGGTAAAATTGAATGACTACAGGACATTTTTAGGGCTGTAAGGGTTAAGTATTTAGCCTGACCGCACTGTTTTAGATCTGCAATTCAGATCAAGACAAATAAGTCTAGTTTGTTAAAATCGTGCTAAGTATTGTTTACAAGAGCAACTTACATTTATTTGGATGTGATGAAGGTTTTTTTGTGTTATGTTAGCAGTCATACTTTAGAATTATCTGAGTCAGAACCCAGTTTCAGACAGTTTCAGGAATTTTAATAAACTCAACGGCCTCCACAAGTCAAAACAAAGTTTAAAACAAGCCAAAAACAAGCAAACAAATCATAGAAATGATGCTGGTAGGCTGCACTTTTTGTAACTCTGAAGTACAATCTTTCACACCTCTTGCTACAGATGTGCTAATGCAGCTTTAGAGTCTAAATGAGTGGAGAGTATTAATCAATCATACCCTTAGATCGTTTGCTAGAATAAATAGACATGTGTCAACTTCCCTTAGCAGGGAAAATCTTTCATTGTTTGCGTGATGCAGTAGAGCATGTAGTCCAAGGGTGTCCAAACTTGGCAACTTTAAGACTTGTGGACTTCAACTCCCAGAATTCCCCAGCCAGCTGATGTAGTCCAAACGGAATATGCAGCTCTGCATTAGAAAACATTAGAAGTGTTCATTGACATAGCTGTGTCAAAAGAAGTAGGGATAGGTTGGGAGAAGCAGAGCCTCAGGGAGGAAAACTGTTTCTTTAATGATACTATTGTTCTCCTTATGAAATGATCCTTATCCGATAGGATCAAAGGTAAAGTATTTCAGGTTGTCTTATCAAATGAGAACCATACTCCTAAAGAATAGCAAGAACAAAATAGTATTTGTACAGCAGGTAAATTTTACCCTTAGAATCTAATGCTACTAAATAAGATAATAGTATTTATCCATTCATTCATTCATTCATTCATTCATTCTTCACATTTCTGAGGCAGAATTAAAAACAAAAATGCAAAACATCTAACAGGACAGAAGAGAAAGTTGGTCATCCCATTGGAACGATCATCCATTAAAAATCTGTAAAACTTTTCATTGAGGGAGCTCACATATTACTGTAAATTTAAAAAAGCTTGTATTCAAAGCATGTTTTAAAGAAAGGAGGGTTCTAGCTATTCAAGTCTTTGGAGCAGTGGTGGGTTCCTACCAGTTCAAACCAGTTCGGCTGAACCGGTAGTAGTTTGGTGGCCTGGGTCGCTGGAACTGGCAGCAACCCAGGCCTGCCATGCCCCCGAACTGGTTTCCCGGTCACTGCTGTCGTCATTTTGTTTTTCAGTTCGGCGCATGCGCACAATTTCTATTGCAGTGCATATGCGCACACAACACGCATCAAGCGCACATATGAGCAAACCGGCAGTAATGCCGGCTGGAACCCATCCCTGCTTTGGAGGGATACTGTTCCAGGAGGCCACAACAAAGAAGATACTCCTTCGGGTCCCATCAGATCACATACCTTAATGTTGATTGTCTGATCTTGCAAGAGGAGCAAAAATTAACCATTAACTACAATTTAAACTTGTTTCAAACTAAGATAATTAAATCAAAAGGGCAAACATCAGGCATACTTGCAATGGTTAAAGGCACTGAGGATGCACGTTCTAGCCCTCTTAGCCATAAATTTTGCACCAATCACTCTTAACCTTAAGGAAGTAGCAATGGCAACCTATTTCCAAATATGTTTACTAAAAGAATTCATGGACTTGTCTGTATAAGTAACAGGAGTCAATACTGATTCAAAGGCAAACCAGGGGTGAGATTCAGCAGGTACTGACAGGTTCTGGAGAACCGGTAGCAGAAATTTTGAGTAGTTCAGAGAATTTATAACTTTGCCTGTTAATTCATAGATTACAAAAGCCTCTAATTATTATTTACTAAGCTAATAAGCCATCAGATCCTCAAACTGAAGGGTTGCCATAGGTATAAGTTAAAGCTAATGGCAGAAAGTGCAGAGGAACTAAAGAGCCTCTTGATGCGGGTGAAGAAGGAGAGTGCAAAAGTTGGCCTGAAACTCAACATTAAGAAAACTAAGATCGTGGCATCTGGCTCTCTCAATTCCTGGCAAATAGATGGGGAAGAAATGGAGGTAGTGACAGATTTTATTTTCCTGGGCTCCAAAATCACCGCAGATGGGGACTGAAGCCAAGAAACTAAAAGACGCTTGCTCCTGGGAAGGGAAGCTATGGCAAACCTAGACAGCATACTAAAAAGCAGAAACATCACCCTCCCAACAAAAGTGCATATAGTCAAGTTATGGTTTTCCCAGTTACAATGTGTGGCTGTGAAAATTGGACCATAAAAAAGGCTGAGCGCCAAAGAATTGAGGCTTTTGAACTATGGTGCTGGAGAAGACTCCTGAGAGTCCTTGGACTGCAAGGCGATCAAACCGGTCAGTCCTAGTGGAGATCAACCCTGACTGCTCTTTGGAAGGCCAGATCCTGATTATGAAACTCAAATACTTTGGCCACCTAATGAGAAGGAAGGTCTTACTGGAGAAGAGACTAATGCTGGAAAAGATTGAGGGCAAAAGAAGAAGGGGACGACAAAGAATGAGGTGGCTGGATGGAGTCATTGAAGCAGTAGGCATAAGCTTAAATGGACTCCAGAGGGTGGTAGAGGACAGGAAGGCCTGGAGGAACGTTATCCATGGGGTTGCAATGGGTTGAACATGACTTCACAACAACTTCTTCCACTCACCTGACTCTATCATGTTATTATAGCTATGGAAGCGAGCATTGCCCTCCTATCCACGAATCCAGCTGGCCACTAAGAGCCATAATCTTATTCTTATTCAACAGAATGATTAAATTCTTATGTAAGAAAACATCTACAAAATAAATGAAAAGGTTTGGATCTTTGACTTTTGCATTTTACACTGTTCTTACACAATTAGTCCAGTAGAAGGAGCCCTACCTTCTTTCTTGCTGAAAACAGACCTACGTAAAATTTGCAGCAACCTAATTTCCGGTTCCTTTAGGCTGGGAAACATCTTCCATTTGAGGGGCAAGAGAGGTAGAAATGCATAAAACCTGGTGAAAAAACACATACAAGTTTGCTGTTTATTTTTTTTCTAAACTGCCATTTCTAACTTATTTTTAAAAAATCAGGTCTCCAACTCTTCTTTAGTAGTTTGGTATTTATCTCCCCCCTCTTCCCCCTCCCTCCAAAAAAAGATGCTGCTGTAGAAATGTGCTGATTTCGGTTAGTGGAGTTAAGGATATTTGGGAACGTTTTTTCATAATCTGTTCGTGCGCAAAAGAGAAGGAAATCAAGCAAAGAAAGGCTTGTTTCTTTGTTCATTCATGAACATTTGTTTTGGAAACCCGCTTCTAGTTTTTCCTAACGCAAGTTTTCAAAGGAAGGAACTCTGCTAATCTGTTGCAGTAAAAAAAAAACAAAGTAAAGCGTTTGTGTTTATACATAGGTTTTTGCAGGCTAAACTTCAGGACGTGTATTTCGTCATTCAAGCAATGCTAACTGAAGCATTTCCGCCACTCTTCAACCCTCGAAGGACTTGAACTGTAATCCGGGACCGGAAGTATGTATTAAATCCATGAGGTCGTAAAACATTACTCTTAGCGATACAGACGGAAAATGCGAGTTGCATGGGTGGAATGTGTAGTTATTTGGTTATTATTCCCACTAAAGTAACTCGGATATGGATCTTTGGACATCTCAGCCGTCTTTTTTTTTTTTTGGTAGCTCTGAGTAACCGCTTGCTCACAACTCGTTTTTTTCAGTGATGGGCACCTCCATAATCGCTATTTCTGACTTGCTAATGAATAAACGAAAGGAAAAATGACTACTCGTCAAAATCCCTGGATGGGGTGGGACTAGAATCGAAGCCTTGGAGGGACGGAAGGCTTACAAGTCTTCCTCCAGCGCGATCCGGAGTGGACTCTGGGAAGCCTTTTTATTTCATTTTTTTTCCCTTTTGCAAGCAAGGGCAATTCGTTCATGGCTCCAGGGAAAACAGCTAGGAAAACTATCCGGTAAGTGCTTTAAATAGTCCACAATCGAGTACGGGAAAGGGAGCCACTGTGTTGGAGCGCCTTTTGAACGGAGACGGCTATTGTCAGGGTTCCGGGGCCGAGCAGGGCAGGGTGGGATAAGAAGCAATGGTGGATTTCAAGACTAGGCACTACAGTTCAGAAAAAAACAAAGAAAATAGTAAGTTTGAGGTTAGCCTTAAGAAGCGCTGTACTCTTTTTCTGAGTTCCACATAACGCTGCATGCTTCCCAAAGGGGACGTTGTGATAGGTGGGTATAACTTTTCACATGTTTTAAATGACCTCTGACACAACCCCACAATCATGTGATCAAAATTCAGGTGCTTTGTAACTTGCTTGTACTTATGAACAGTTGCTGTGTCCCAAGGTAAGCCTATACATATAATTCTGTGTTTTTCAAACTTGGCAACTGCATTATTTGATAAAGTGACTAAGTGAGTGGATGACGGGAATGCTGTTGATATAATTATACTTGGACTAAACCAAGGAATTTGAAAAAGTAGATCACAGCCTACTTTCTTGATAAGGTAGAACAATGTGGGACAGACAGCATCACCATCAGATGAATTCGTAGTTAGTTGACCAACTGCACTCAGCATTTGTTGTGCTGAGTTGTCAATGGAACTACATCGACATGGAGAGAAGCATGCAGTGGGGTACCTCAAGGTTCTGTCTTGGGCCAGTGCTCTTCAACATCATGAGCCGTGGTGGTGCAGTGGTTAGAGTGCAGAACTGCAGGCTACTTCTGCTGACAGCCGGCTGCCTGCAATTTGGCAGATCAAATCTCATCAGTCTCAAGGTTGACTCAGCCTTCCATCCTTCCAAGGTGGGTAAAATGAGGACCCAGATTGTTGGGGGCAATAGGCTGACTCTGTAAACCACTTAGAGAGGGCTGTAAAAGCACTGTGAAGCGGTAATATAAATCTAAGTGCTATTTGATGAGCTCATTTGATGAGTTCCCCTTCTATCCCCTCATCTAGATCATTTATGAAGATCTAGATGAGGGAATAGAAGGGGAACAGGACCTAGTTACCTGCGGGATCGCATCCTGCCCCATACATCCCTACGACCAATCCGCTCACACAGAGAGGGACTTCTCCGGGTGCCGTCCGCTAAACAGTGTCGGGGGGCGACACCCAGGAGCAGGGCCTTCTCTGTGATGGGCCCAGCCCTGTGGAATGACCTCCCCCTTGACATCAGGATTACTTCCGATCTCCGCTCCTTCCGTGTAAAGCTCAAGACCCACCTCTTTCAACTGTCTGGCCTGGCTCAACCGTAGTTTATCCTTTCCTCCTGACAGTCCTTTTAAATTTGTAATTTTATTATGGAGTATTTTTAATGGTTAATTTTATTATTATTATTGTGATATATGTAATTGTTACCTCCTCCGTGTCCGTGTACGTGTATGTATATGTATGTGTATACAATACAATACAATAGTAGAGTTGGAAGGGACCTTGGAGGTCTTCTAGTCCAACCCCCTGCCTAGGCAGGAAACCCTATAACGTTTCAGACAAATAGCTATCCAACATCTTCTTAAAGACTTCCAGTGTTGGGGCATTCACAACTTCTGGAGGCAATCTGTTCCACTGATTAATTGTTCTAACTGTCAGGAAATTTCTCCTCAGTTCTAAGTTGCTTCTCTCCTTGATTAGTTTCCACCCATTGCTTCTTGTTCTACCCTCAGGTGCTTTGGAGAATAGTTTGACTCCCTCTTCTTTGTAGCAACCTCTGAGATATTGGAACAATGCTATCATGTCTCCCCTAGTCCTTCTTTCTCTTAAGCTAAACATACCCAGTTCCTGCAACTGTTCTTCATATGTTTTAGTCTCCAGTCCCCTAATCATCTTTGTTGCTCTTCTCTGCACTCTTTCTAGAGTCTCCACATCTTTTTTACATCGTGGCGACCAGAAATGTGTGTATGTGTGTATGTGTATGCTTATATGTATTTATGTATGTTTTTTATTGTACGCCGCCCCGAGTCCTTTGTGGAGAGGGAGCGGCTAACAAATTAAATTATTATTATTATTATTATTATTATTATTATTATTATTATTATTATTATTATTATTATTATTATTATTATTATTATTATTATTATTAAATTGGAAGACAACACCGAATCAGCACTTTGGAAGACAGATTCAAGATTCAGAAGGATCTTGAAAGACTCGAGCATTGGACCCTATCCAACATGATGCAGTTCCGTGGTGAGAAAAAGCAACATCCTGCATCTAGGCAGGTAAAACCACATGTGCAGGTATAGAATAGGCAGTGTATCGCTCAGCTATAGTAACTGTGATCTTAATGTCCTTAGGGCAATCAGTTAGATATGAGCCAACAGTGTGCTGCAGCTGTCAAAAGAGCCGGTGCAGCCCTGGGCTACATCAACAGAAGGATAGCATCAAGATCATGAGAAGTGATAATAAAGTTCTATACTGCATAGTGAGGCCACACTTGGAATACAGGTAGTCCTCGACTTACAACAGTTCGTTTAGTGACCAAAGTTATAACAGCAATGAAAAAAATGACTTATGACAGCTTTTCACACTTATGACTATTGCAGCATCCTCATGGTCATGTGATTTACATTCAGCTGCTTGACAGCTGGTTCATACATATGGCAGTCACAGTGCCCCGTAGTCATGTGATCATATTTTGTGACCTTCTCTCAAGCAAAGTCAATGGGGAATCCAGATTCATTTAACAACCACGTTACTTATTTAACAACTGAAGTGATTCACTTGCAGTTGCAAAAAATAATAATAAATTGGGGCAAAACTTCCATCCTTCCAAGGTGGGTAAAATGAGGACCCAGATTGTTGGGGGCAATCTGCTGACTCTGTAAACCACTTAGAAAGGGCTGTAAAAGCACTGTGAAGCGGTATATAAATCTAAGTGCTATTTGATGAGCTCATTTGATGATTTCCCCTTCTATTGGGGCAAAACTCACTTAACAAATTTCTCACTTAGCAACACTGGACTCAATTGTGGTTGTAAGTCAAGGACTACCTGTACTGTATCAAGCTCTGGTTGCCATGGTACAAAAAGATTGAGACTCTTGAAAGAATGCAGAGAAGAGCAACAAAGATGATGAGTCTAGAAGCTAAACCATATGATGAATGGTTAAGGGGAGTAGGTATGTCTAGCGTATCAAAGAGAAGAATTGGGGGTGACATGATAGCTGTCTTCTGGAACTTGAGGGGCTGTCACAGGAGGAGGTAGTTGACTTACTCACCAAAACATTTGAGGGCAGGATAAGAAGCAAAAGAGTGATCCAATCGGGAACTAAGTAGAAATTTCCAGACATTGTGAGTGCTGGAGTTTTTCCAGAAAAGATTGGACAACTATTTGTGCAATTTGTCTGGGATGCAGTAAGGTCTTCTGCTTTGGGCAGGGTGTTGGACTAGAAGACCTCCAAGGTCCCTTCCAGACCTATGACTCTAAGATGTGTAGACTTCAACTCCCAGAATTCCCCAGCCAGCATGCCGGTTGCAGAATTCTGAAAATTGAATCTTAGAAGTTGCCAAGTTTGAAAATCATTTATAATAAGGAATGTATAATTAATAGAATATAATGTAGATTAGAAACATCATTTCAGGCCTGGACAACCAGCTTTCATTTATGAGTTGTTGTTCCAGAGTGATTACTGGAAAGGGTCAATCTGACCTGCAGAGAGACAGGCTATTCCAGAAGCCAAGAGCTATGACTGAGAATTCCTGTTTGCAGTTTCCACTTTCATCATATTCCAAAATTGGGTGGGGGAGGGAGAGAGATCCACAGAGTGACCTTCTGTCCAGAATGAGGAGATTGTGCCTGGAGCACAACAAGGACCCAAGCCATTAAAGACCTTAATAAATAATAATCAACACCTGCCACTGGCAGGCAGTACAGTAACACCAGAAAATTGGTTTTATTCTACACAAATGGTTGTTTTTATTCTATTTTTTTTCAGGCTGCATAAAAAAAATCACCAAACCTTTATAATCAACAGGCAAAACTCTAGTGATAGAAAATTGGGTTTGATGGACTTTTCCCATCTTTGTTTTTTCACTGAACCTCGTTAAATTCTTTTGGTTTCAAAAAAACTACTCAAAACTGCACATTTTGGGTCAACATAAAGGCTGCTGCACCAGGCGCAACTTCCAAATCTTCTCCAAGGGCAGCCCCATGTGAAGCAAATTGCAGCAAGCTAAGCAGCAAATAAGGAAGACATGAACATTCATGGCCAATACACATAGTCCTCGACTTACAACCATAATTGAGCACAAAATTTCTATTGCTAAGCAAGGCAGTTAAGTGAGTTTTGTCCCATTTTTTTGCCACAGTTGTCAAGTAAATCACTGCAGTTGTTAAGTGAATAATGTAGCCATTAAGCAAATCTGACTCCCCCCTTGAATTTGCTCGTCATAAGCTAGTTGGGGAGATTACAAATGGTGATCAATCATATGACCCTGAGACATGACCACTGTCATAAGTACATGCCAGTTGCCAAGTGCACCAACTTCGGTCACGTAAGCTGGTGATTCTGCAATAGTAGTAAATGTGAAAACCAAGTCATAAGTCACTTTTTCACTGTTCTAACTTCAAACAGTCATTAAACAAATGGTGGTATGTCAAGGCCTACCTATATTCATCACTGCTGTGATTCTTCCCACCTTATTGTTCTCCACCTGTATTTGATTAAAGTATAGCAGAAGGAGAGCCCTTCTGAGGCTAGGTTTGGTTGATGTAGGTGGGAGGGTTCCATGCAGGGCTGGGTTCCTGCCAGTTCTAACCTCTTCTATAGAAGAGGTTCCACAAGTCTACAGTGCCGTTTAGAACCGGTTCCAGCTCCCTCCCCCCCCCCCCCCGCCCGTCCGCACATCATCAAGATGAAGAGCGAGAAAAGTGATTCTGGGAGTCCACAAGTCCTAAAGCTGTCAAATTTGAGCACCCCTGGAGTTTTTTTTCTAAAGAGTTAGGGGTGCAAGGGTCTTGTAACTTGACAGCTTTAAGACTTGCGTGCTTCAAATGCCAGAGTTTCTGAGTCAACTTTTTGGTTGCTAAGCAAGAGCGTTGTTAAGTGAGTTTCACCACATTTTACAAGTTGACCATGCCCACTGGGTCACATGGCTGGCAAGCCACTCCCACCCAGTCACATGGCTGGCAAGCTACTCCCACCCGGTCACATGGCCGGCAAGCCACTCCCACAAAGCAGGCCACACCTACAGAAGAGGTTCTAAAAATGTTTGAAACCCACCACTGATTCCATGCATGCATCAATGTACATATGGAAGAGCTCCTCTTCCATATTAGGTGTTGGGTGGGGGGGTTAATTGCTGACAGTCCACCCTGTATAATACAGTTCCACATTTATTTATGATCTATACCTTTGGAGCCCTGCTCCAGGCTGGCCAAATATTTGGTCTTTGTGGAAGCTGTTTGTTTTGCAGACAGTGTTCTATCTCAGAGGTCTCCAACCCTCGGTCTGTGGACCGGCACTGGGCTGCAGCATGCCAGAAACCAGGCCGTGCAAGCAAGCAAAGCCCATCTCCGGGATGCAGGCAACATGGGAAACCATGCCCCTTCTGGTCCCCAAAACCTCTCTCCACGGAACTGGTCCCTGGTCCCTGCAGTCCTACATAATATACATCTGAAACAAAAGTGCAACTATTCTACGTATTTTGGGCCCAGTGTTGAAGTAAAATTTAGTCATTAGTCCCATTGGCCTCACACCAGTGGTGAAATTCAAAATTTTTTACTACCGAGAATATAACATAAAAAATATTTCACTACTAGAGATAATTGAGATGATGTATTGAACTGCGAGGGCGTAAATGATCCCAATACTTAATATATCTTGTGGAAAATGAAGAATAATGGTGATGGTCAAATAAATGAGGTATAATAATAGTAATATATATAAATATATTTGATTTGATAATATGTGAGTTTCTATGAATTGTAAGTGATGACTATGGAAGAGATGCACAGAAATCTTGTAACCAACCGACACACTGTTTGTAACAGAAGACGGTTTTATGTTTTTTGTTTCGTTTGTGTTTGTCTAAAAAAAAATAGAAAAAGAATGATAGAATGATACAGAATACAATATAAAGATACATTATTATGGGATAGATTTAAGATGATGTAATGAACTGTTATAATATGTGAATCCAATATCTAGAATATCTCATTTAAAATGAAGAAATAATAGTTGTAGTCAAATAAATGACATACAATGATAATAATGTATGCATATACATTTGATTGATAATATGGGATTTCATATAAATTGTGAGGAGTATGGATGCACAAAAATCTTGTAACCAATCGACACGCTCTATGTAATTGAAGATGGTTTTATGTTATATGTTTTGTTTGTCTATGTCTGTCTAAAAATAAAAAATCTTTATTAAAAAAAAATTACTATCGGTTCTTTGGGCGTGACTTGTTGGGCCTGGCAGGGGAAGGATACTGCAAAATGCCCATTCCCTCCCCACTCTGGGGCCAATCAAAGGTGGTATTAGGCGGTTCTCCGAACTACTCAAAATTACCGCTACCGGTTCTCCAGAACCTGCTGAATTTCACTTTGCCTCACACTTGCCAAGATATCTGCGGCCCTTCTATTGTTTTAGTGCAGTGGTTCTCAACCTGTGGGTCGGGACCACTTTGGGGGTCGAACGACCCTTTCACGGGTCGCCTAAGACCATCGGAAAACACATATTTTTGATGGTCTTAGGAACCGAGACACCAATTTTATGGTTGGGGGTCACCACAACATGAGGAACTGTATTAAAGGGTCGCCGCATTGGGAAGGTTGAGAACCACTGTTTTAGTGAGACTTTTTCCCCAAAACTTCAGTCAGCTTAAACATGAGATGCATGGAATGGAGGGTTTAGCAGTGTGGCAGTGATATTTCCATGCTAGCTTTGTAACTTTTGTTGTCTTTTTAACTTTCTCCTAGGCCCCAGCTGGATCGTCAGTTCCTCCACCGATTCCTAAAGATCCAAACAATTTTATTTCCTACCTTCACCTCTAAGAATGCGCTGATGTTTCTAACCTTACTTGTAGTTGCTTTGTTGAGTAAGCAAACAATTTTCTAAGACAAATCAGTTTGTTTGTTTCTTTTTGCCACAATGCAGGATTATTGTCTCTTTTTACTGATACGCTTTTTAAAATGTTTCTCCTATCTTTCCTAGCTCAACTGATCATTTACCAGGTGGGACTGATTCCCAGTCAATATTTCTCAGTTCTGGGGAAAAAAGATCTTTATGAGTTCAATAAGCTGACGGCAGTTGCTCTGATTCTCATTGTACTCAATTCTTTGGTAAGATTTTTTTTTTTCTTATGAGGAGAGGGAAAGGTTGGGAAGACAACTGGAATACACATATAAAGTCTTATTTTAGATGCTAAAGAATAGCTTCAAGAGATGGGCATTCTGTCAGTCTTTGAAATGTCTGTATATTGCAGGAATGAGAAAATGAAGCATTACACTTTTATATAATCTAAATTCAGTGACATGATAAAAATTCAGCTTGGTATATTATATATTAATATCCTTCATTGGGATTTTACCTGGATCTTCTTTTGTTTCTTTGACAGTTTATTATTTTTTATTATCATTGCTATTGGAGTGGAGGGTCTGTTAATTCCATTTATAAAAGAATAAAATTTAGTTTTTAAAAAACCTGAACTAGAACACACATGAGGTTTAACATACATACATAGGCTACAGAAAGCCAGATGACCACTAGAGGGCAGCAGAGAAATATAGGCTTTATGTATGCTTACTGTACAGATTTTTGCAGCTCGAGTCCTTTGCATCATCCCCCTCATATAGGCTCACTCCAAACTCTACAAGTGTTCATCCTAAATCTCAAACAGCATAACACAGCTGATTATTTCAATATGCTGACAGATGAAAGGTCACTACAAAATAAATCATTTCTCCATATTAATATCTACTTAATCTGGACCACAAACTATAATGAACATTGATCTGCTGTAAGAGCAATGTACATATTGCAAATCAGTTGCCTGAGCATAACTCAGAACTCCTCCCATGATTGTCAGTTTCTGATCTTATGATCTGTCATATGTTGCACATACATTTTATACTGTTGAATCGCTTGAATAATGTGTTAAAGGTATATGTCTGTGACCAAAGGTAACATGAATTATTAGTATAGAGCAGCAATGGCAAACCTTTTTATGGCTCGTGTGCCATAAGTGGGGGGAGCGCAGGGGGGTCGTGTGCGGGCGTGCCGCACCCATAATGCAATGCACAACACCCCCCCAATGCGCATGCACGCACTACAGGGGCGACCTCCCCATTTTTGCATGCTTTTTTCACCCTCCCCAGGCTCCAGAGGCTTTATAGGAGCATGGGGAGGGCAAAAACAGCCTCCCCCGCCACCCAGGAAGCCCTCCAGAGGCTTCAGGGACCTTCAGGAGGCTTCCCTGAAGAGTCAAAACGACCCTCTGAGCAAACCGGAAGTCACTTCTGGTTTGCTTGGAGGGTCGTTTTGAGCGCTCCGAAGGCTTCAGGGATCTTCTGGATGCTTTCCTGAAGCCTCCGGAGCAGTCAAAACGAACCTCTGAGCAAACCGGAAGTCCGTTCCTGAACTTCCGGTTTGCCCGTAGGGCTAGTTTTTTGCACTCCGAAGGCTTCAGGGAAGCTCATGAAGTCTCCAGGGGGGGGAGGCTCTTTTCGACCTCCCCAGGCAAGCCTCTGGAGCCTGGGGAGGGCGAAAAATGGCTTTAAAAAGGGGTGAACTCAGCTGGCCACCGCGCACATGCGCGCTGGCGAGCTGACAGGGCAGTGCCTCACATGCCCTGACAAATGGCTCCGTGTGCCACCTGTGGCATGCGTGCCATAGGTTTGCCACTACTGGTATAGAGTCTAGTGGCATGAAAGGTAAAGGTTCCCCTCGCACATATGTGCTAGCTGTTCCCAACTCCGGGGGGGAGGTGCTTATCTCTGTTTCAAAGCCAAAGAGGCAGCGCTGTCCAAAGAAGTCTCCATGGTCATGTGACTGGCATGATTAAATGCCCTAGGCGCATGGAATGCTGTTACCTTCCCACCAAAGTGGTTCCTATTTTTCTACTTGCATTTTTACATGCTTTTGAACTGCTAGGTTGGCAGAAGCTGGGTCAAGTAACGGGAGCTCACTCCATTACGCGGGATTATGGATTCGAACCACCAAACTGCCAACCTTTCTGATCAACAAACTCAGAGTCTTAGCCACTGAGCCACCGCGTCCCTCCTAGTGGCATGTAAACTGGTATAATTTTTTTAAAAAACCACAGCCTTGCACTCTAACATGTTTTACTGCAGAGGCCAATCTACCAAAAAGGGAAGCGAATGAGAGAAGTGTGCCTGAACAGGAGCAGACATAAATATGTACAGATCCAAACTAGGTTGTGTTGCTTTTGGATTTATATAATAACTCCTTATATAATTTAGACAGAAATATACAAAAAGGTTCCTTGGCTGCATTTGTTCGGTAATATGCATCGGTTTGAATCTGACACATTGCGAGTTGACCAAAAGAACCAGTTGCCTGTGCATTAAGGAATTAAAGAATATTCCTTATGCTACTAGTCCTTTGTCCAGGAAAAAAAATATGTAATATCAACAATGTTCAAGTCCATGTTAGCTTAACTCAAGGTTTAAAGACTTTTCCCACAACTTTGGAAAGAATTGTAGGTTCCCAAAGTGTACATTTCTATTTTGTTTTTATATTACTCTTGATCTTCAGTGGTCTCTCTCTCTCTTTGTCTCTTTGTCAGCTGAAGAGTTTAGACCAGTTTATCTGCAATTTGATGTATGTCAGCTGGAGAAAGACTCTCACTGAATACCTCCATGGCTACTACTTTCAGGGCCAGGAGTATTATACCCTGAATGTTCTACATGAGGAAATTGATAATCCGTAAGTGGCTAATCATTTTCAGTCCCTTTCTAGTTATTGTTGTAGATATTTGTGCATCTAGACCAGTGGTTCCCAAAGCGGTGGTACCGCCCACTGGGGGCGGTGAGATGACTTAGGGGGGCGCTAAGAGGCAAGGGGGGACGGCAGGGGGACGCTAAGGGAACAACCCGAAGGGGACATTCTCCCAGCGGCGTCTCAGGCACCTTTTCTCTTGCCGCCAAAGGAAGTGAAGCCAATTTGTTTATTTAAACTCCCGCTCCAGCCCCCCCCCCCCCGTCCTACTACATTAAGATCCCCGCGCTTCCCATTTCTGCTGGAAGCACACAGGGCATATGAGCGAGCAGGCGCGCGAGGCCCCTCGATGATCTGAGGGGAGCCGGGAGGTGCCAAACTGCGCCCAGCCGTCCTCACTCCCTCATGGTTAAGGGTGGGAGTGCCTGAGATGCCGCTGGGAGAATGTCCCCTTCGGATTGCTGGGACAGCAAATTTCAAGGGAAAACACAGCTGCTGGAATCGGTGCACCTGCAACTTAATGCTCTCCAAGAACCCTGCGTTACCGGGAGCAGCAGAAAAGCAGCAGCAGGCGCCACTGCCACCCCTGTGTCTAGCATCCTCCTCAGGAGCCTCAAGTTGCGGCCGTTTGCATGTCTCTCCCGAGCTTCTCTCAAGAGGTGAAATGGCAGGCACTCCGCTAGCAGAGCCTCCGGGTGAAAGGTGGGTGAAGGGTGCAGTGACGGGAGAGGCTGGCCGTCCCCGAAGCCAGCTCTCGAGGAAGGAGGAAGGGATGAGGCCTGGGGCTCACTTCCCTTCATCCTTCCTCCAAGAGCTGCAGGTGGCAGGGAAAACGAGGATTCTTTGCCAACTTCCCAGCTGGCAAAACAAACATTTTCACCAACTGGAAGATATGTGTGTGAGAGAGAAAGAGTGGGGGTGAGAGAGAGAAAGAGTAAGAGAGAATAAAAGGAAGGAAGAGGGAGAGAGAGAGAAAAAAAGAGAGAGACAAAGAGATAGAAAGAGAAAGAGGGAAAGAGAAAGTAAGTGGGAGAGACAGAGACAAGAAAGAAAGAAGGAACAAAGGGAGGAAGGAAGGAAGAAAGGAAGAAGAAAGAGAGACACACAAGAAAGAAAGAATGGATAGAAGGAAGAAAAAGAAAGAAAGAAAGAAAGAGGGAAAGAGAGATATAAGGAAGAAAGAAAGAAAGAAAGAAAAAGAAAGAGAACTTATGATCACAATTGAGCCCAAAATTTTGGTTGCTAAGCAAAAGCATTGTTAAATGAGTTTCACCACATTTTACAAGTTGGCCACTCCTACTCGGTTACATGACTGCCAAGCCATGCCCACAAAATAGGCCACACCTACAGAATAGGTGCTAAAAACATTTGAAACCCACCACTGGTATATGTGTATGTTTGTGAGGGAGAGAAAGAATAATTAAGGTCATTGATCTAAAGATGAAAAACTTTAGATAAAAGACAAAAGTGTTTATTATCCATTTGGGTTTCTTCCAAGAACATCTTTTTGTGTAAGTTTGTGATATCTTAATGATATCTGTTGCAATTTTGTGCTTTGTGATAATACCTTACTGAGATTACTTCTTTCAATATCTACACAGGAATTATCATTTACTAAGAATAGTGAAGTTGTTACTAAATTTTACTGAGTTTACTAAGTTACTAGTTACTAAGGTTCTTGATAAATGACTATCAGACTTTGAAAACATGGTATCACTGGATCATATTCAACAATTTTGTTGAATTAACATTAACTAAAAAGGTTTTTAAATTGGATTTTGAATAAATGTGCAATTAATTGTTACAGCGTTGAATTTTACTGTTACTATCTTCCTTCCGTCGTGCAAACTGCCCAGTCACATGACAGCCCCCCAGCCACATCCACCAAGCCACGTCCACAGAGCCGGTAGTAAAAAAATTTGAATTCCACCACTGGGTGGGGGGCACTGAGGATCAGTTTGTAGCACCAAGGGGGCGGTGGACTGAAAAAGTTTGGGAACCACTGATCTAGACTTTATTCCAGGTCTGGCTTATATGTACATATTTTTTTTCTCATCTCAGTGTCCATCTACATTTATATATAGTCACAGGGAGTTCATTTAATTTTTATTCTATCACCCACTAGGGGTTACTGTATACTAGTATTACAGTATATTTCAATCTAAAATGCACCAGTGAAAATGATGTTTTGCTCAAATAGAAATATTTATTAATGGGAGATATATTTTGGGATTGTACATTTTAGAAGTTGGACTTCAGACAGTAATTTCTATTTCCTTGATAGAATGTTTGAGCTGCTATATAATAAGTATAATAACACTGAGGTAGTTACATTCAGAATTAAAACATTCTGTGTCAAACTAGGTTTCTAATTTTAAAAATATATGACATTAAATAAAATGAATGTCTTTACTTTTTCAATAGAAGAGAATATAGCTCAGGACTCACACAAAATAGTTTATATGTGTGTATGTATAATAAGAATAGAAAATATTTTATAATTGTAAAAAATGGGAGACTGTTGAAAAAATCTTAAGGGAATAACATAATCTTTTAAATTATACTTGTGTACCATTCATATAAATATTCCTTTCATTAATTGTTGTTATTTTTTTAAAAAATATATATTTATAATTGCAACTATGGAAGAAGAGTTTGTTATGAAAATCCATTATCATTCCAAATCTAATTTTGCTGTGGATACATTTCTAAAACAGTACAAATGAAACTATGAAAACCCAGATCTTTATTTCACTTCCTAAAAAGTAATGCTGACTGCAATAAACTGATTAGATTTTAGAACATATTTGTTCTATCTTCTTAAAAGTTTTTTTAATCTATTTTTGTGCATCCAAAACCTTTTCCATTACACATGAATTGGAGCTTCCTCAGTTCATTTTTGATATCTTATCTGAGCAGCTGATGAGAAGTTAAAAGAATAAACACTAAAACAATAGAAATCAGGACAAAAGCATATTTCCTTTATAACCGGCTTCTGCCTGGGAAGATTGCTTTCTGCCCCATGAAACTATGAAAATAATTTATTGAAAGACTCTGCAATATCTGAGGAAAGAGAAAAGATAATTTCCTAAAAGGTATCATTTGCTGAAGTGGTGCTCTTGATACTTTGGCCACCTAGTGAGAAGGAAAGACTCACTGGAAAAGAGCCTAATGCTGGGAAAGATTGAGGGCAAAAGAAGAAAGGGATGACAGAGAATGAGGTGGCTTGATGGAGTTACCGAAGCAGTAGGCGTGAGTGTAAATGGACTCCGGGGGATGGTAGAGAACAGGAAGGCCTAGAGGATCCTTGTCCATGGGCTTGCAATGGGTCGGACACGACTTCGCAACTAACAACAGCAACAAAGTCACTGTTTCCAGCTATCCAAAGCCATGGTTTGTAGAATAAGCTTTAGTGGCCGGTTTTCACAGCATAAGCCAAAAAACCAAAGATTACAAACTACAATGGATAAATTCTTATAGAACAAACTAAATTAGAAAAAAAAACTGGCATTTTGCAATATTTGATCCTACCACATAAACATCCATGACGGGGCAGTTGATATTATTCCAGCTTTTAACAGACACTCAGTAAGATAGTCCTCGAATACAACCATAATTGAGCCCAAAATTTCCATTGCTAAATCAAGGTAGTTGTTAAGTGACTTTTGTCCCATTTTATGACTCTTTTTTGTTAAGCGAATCACTGCAGTTGTTAAATGAACCATGCGGGCTTTTTTGGACTTTTTTCAGTGCCATTTTAACTTTGAATGGTCACTAATCAAATGCTGTAAATTGAGGACTACCTGTAGTGGTTTGCCTGGTGCAAATATTTATTCACTGTTCACTTGGAATAGTGAATGAATCATTTTGTTCATAACACATTAACTTTTCCCTCCTTTGCTGTTCTTGCCACAGTGGTTTATGTCAAGGTAACATCTCTCTTTATTGCACAATTGTTTAGGGATCAGAGAATCAGTCAAGATGTGGAGAGATTCTGCAAACAACTGAGCTCCATGGCCAGTAAGCTGATCATCTCACCTTTCACCCTTGCTTATTACACCTATCAATGTTTTTACAGGTAGGAAAGTGATTCCTATAATGAAAAGCCTGCTTGCAGTGAATCCCGTCACATAGGGATTTTCCCCTGCACTAGCCACTGGAACGCACACACCTCACGTCCCCGATAGTTGTATGATACTGACGGCAGTCCAGGATTGGCTCATTGCAAGCAGCAAATAATGAATAAGTTCACCCACAATTTTGTGGCTGTCCTGTAACCTCAGGAAACTACATTTTCTTCCTTTTTCCCTCCTTGATTGAAACATGCATTCAAGTGTGTTTCTCCTCTGGCGGATTGCAGATGTATGGGTCCTGCACACCAGCACACAGTTCACAGTCATTCAACAGTGATAGATTGCACCTGAAAGCCATTGCAATCTTCATTTGGTCAGGACAAAGCAGAAAAAACCAAGGCTAGGATTACAGTGTGTTGTGGAATGGCTTGTAAATCAAAACTAATCATGTTCAAATTGGCTATAATATTGTCCACTCACCTAGTGATAGTAGCATGGAGAGGATGAAAATGCTCTAAAACTAAATAATCCCTCCCAGCTTGCATGTCCTTGAAATGAGGGGATTTAAACTGATAAAGGGACTGTACTGATTGGACGTTGTTGGTCACACATCTGGACAGTACCCAGTTTGGGGAACACTGGAATCTCAGGAAAAATAGCAATAGCACTTAGACTTCCGGTATATACCACTTCACAGTGCTTTACAGCCTTCTCTAAGCGGTTTATAGAGTCAGTATATTGCCCCCAACAGTCTGGCTTCTCATTTACTGGCCTTGAAAGGATGGAAGTCTGAGTCAACCTTGAGCCTGTAAGAATCAAACTGCTGGCAATCGGCAGAATTAACCTGCAATATTACATTCTAACCACTGCACCACCATGGCTCTTATCTTTAACTCCTTATCTACCTGACCAACCTTTTCTAGTAGAGTTTTGATCAGGGAAGTCAGGGAAGATGGCTACAAGATAGACTTGGAGACTATCAGAACTCTACTGAAAAAGTTGGTCTGGTAGATAAGGAGTTTAAGGTACAAGTATAAATTATGTGGGAAAGATAGATTTAAGAACAGTGTAGACAGTTTGATTTTTATACATGGGAAACAAAGATTGTGTAGGAGGAAAGGGGAAGGAGTGGAAAGAACAAATACGGTGTGTGTCTCATCAATTTAAAAGACTTACATGGTTTCTAAGACTGATGTGTTTATGATATTCTTCCTGATTCTCTATGCTTATTTCCAGCAATTTTTCAAAATGCTATTTTTGCCTACAGCATGTCTTCAGATAGGATATGTTTACAACTGAGTGAGTAACAAATGGCAGGGTTAGAAAAGAAGGAGAAAGAGTGGGGTGGAATGGAAGTTCTCACTTGGTTGCTTCTAGTTTAGGGACAAAGTGAACATCAAAAAAATAATAATTGGCAATTACACAAATGCCTTTCAAGGAGCATTTGTCAATATCCCACTTATCCTCAAGTGTTGCAATGTTTCCGAATACAGTTGAAAGATATGGCTTTGGGTAGGCATCTCACAGGTTCAGGTGACATTAGAGTTCTTCACACAGTAGATTTATAGGATGCTGGGAAAAGTCCGTAAAATGCTATTTTATTTACTCTTACTGTATTTTTAATGGCATAAAAATATTTTACAAAAATATTTTACAAAAATATTCTGACCATCATTTGCTTCTTTTGAGAAAATGGGGTGAGAAGAGAACAGAAAGTTTTCAAAATAATAAAACTGCATATTTGGAGAGTCTCAGTTTGGTAGAACTCCAAAGCCTAACATTTCAACTTCACTTAGTGGCATTTAATCTATTTAATTATTGCCAGTTTAAGATTCATCTTCTACTACTTTGGAAAGGAGAAGTACCATTAGCAAACCTCAATTAAGTCACAAGGTAGGGAGCGTAGCAGGTAATTAGCTATGCTTCAGATTGCCTGGCCACAGATTCCATGTCATAATATTTTGAATTCATGAAGAATTCTCCTAGTTTAAAATTGGTGGTGGGGGTCGGGGGCAGCGTTTGCTATGCTCTACATTGATGTTGGGGAGATTGTTGTTGCTGAACACCTTCAATGACCATGGTAGCTGTGAATTGCAATTCATTTGGACAGTCACTACCCTACCATACAGTATTTGTAATGCTCTTTGATTAAAGGTAATCCTCAACTTAACAAGAATAATTGGGACTGGAATTTCCAATGCAATCATACATTTATTATGCAGTCATAAATTTTGATGTCACATGATTGCACTGTGCGGCAGTTCTGGTAGTCCCTGTTTATCATTAAGCAAATCACTAAAATCATTAAATGAGGACTTCATGTGATTACAACTTCCAACTTCCTGCATTCTTTCCCATGGACTTCGTTGAGGAAACTGGCAGGGCATGCTGCAAATTGCAGTGACATGACCACAGGACCCTCTAATGATTAGAAATCTGAACTGATTACCTAGGATTATGATCATGAGACCACAGGATGCTGTAATGGCCAGATTTTTGAGGACCGGCTGTAACTACCACTTGTTCAGGACTCTTGCCAGTTTGAATAGTCATTGAACAAGTAATCATTAACTGAAGACCACCTGTATGTGGTTAGTGTAACAACTGTGACACTAATAATTGCTGCCCATTTATAGTGTTATAAAAATAACCCTCTTGCCGCTAGATTTGCTAACCTCTCTGCATTTCTCTCTTTTAGCACTGGTTGGCTGGGTCCTCTAAGCATCTTTGGCTATTTTATCATTGGGACAATTGTTAACAAGTTCCTAATGAGTCCCATTATTTCAAAACTGGTGCAACAGGAAAAACTTGAAGGTGATTTCAGGTGAATATATTGAGCAGATCTTATTAATGGGTTCACATCTAAAATGACTTGTGTTATTTGCAAAGATATCAATACATCAACTTAGTTGTGATATCCGTTCAGGTGACTAAGTGTTGTGGCCCAGCAGGAGCCGTTGGAGCTGCAACCAGACTCCGACAGTGAGGGGCCTTCTGAGTCGGCTCTGGAAGATGTGGAGGACCCTGGACAGGGTTCCGACTCCGAGCAGGGATCAGAGAGGCTGGTTGGCCACCAGGAGGCACCTGAGGCATGGAGCAGTGGTGAAAGCCAAAGGGAGTGTGCTCCTGACGTCATACCTTGGAGCAGTGGGGAGGAGACAAGGGAGTTGGTTTTGGACGCTCGGCAACGGAGCGCTGATAGATGTAGAGAACAACTATGCAGATACAGAAGATAATTGGACCCAGGTGGTTGTAATTAGGCTCCTCTCAATATAGTATTTAAGGAGGGACTTTCCTGGAGGCTGGTTGCAGAGTTCAACTTATCTACCAACGCTGGACAAGCGTTCTTATGCCTGTGTCTTATCTTGGAAGTCTGGATTGCTGCCAAGGTTTGGTTTGGTTTGGTTTATTTGGATTTATATGCCGCCCTTCTCCAAAAGGACTCAGGGCGGCGTACAACATTAAAAAACACACATCCCAAAAGATTAAAAAGATTAAATCCATATCCAAAAAAAACAAACCAATTTTTTAAAAAAAACCAATACATTTAAAATAAGTTAAAATTAACAGGCCAGGCCGGCTTGCTGGAAAAGCCAACTTTTTAGGGCACATCGGAAGGACCGGAGGTGGGGGATTATGCGAAGCTCCGGGGGCAGCTCATTCCAGAGGGAAGACCCTCCCACAGAGAAGGCTCTCCCCCTGGGGGTCACCAGCCGACACTGTCTGGCCGAAGGCACCCTGAGGAGGCCAACTCTGTGGGATCGTACTGGACGGTGGCAGGCTACTGGTGGCAGTAGGTGGTCTCACAGGTATACCCTGGGCCTAAGCCATGGAGTGCTTTAAAGGTCATAATTAATACCTTGAATCGCACCCGGAAAACCACCGGCAACCAGTGCAGGCCGCCTAAAAGGGGTGTAACATGGGAGCACCTAGGTACCCCCATGACAACCCGCGCGGCCGCATTCTGGACCAGCTGAAGCCTTCAGGTGTTCTTCAAGGGTAGCCCCATGTAGAGAGCATTGCAGTAGTCCAGGCGAGAAAGGACGAGGGCATGAGTGACTGTGCACAGAGCATCCCGATCCAGGAAGGGGCGCAACTGACGTACCAGGCGAACCTGGTAAAAGCCCCCCCTGGTCACGGCCATCAGGTATTCTTCTAAACTAAGCCGCGTATCCAGGAGGACTCCCAGATTGCAAGCCTTCTCTGAGGGGGCTAAAATTTCTCCCCCTATCGTCAAAGATGGAACAAGATGTACAAATCGGGATGACGGAAACCACAGCCACTCAGTCTTGGAGGGATTGAGCTTGAGCCTGTTCCTCCCCATCCAGATCCACACAGCCTCCAAAACCACGGATGATCTCGCCCAGCGGTTTCATGTATATGTTGAACAGGAGGGGTGAGAGAACCGACCCCTGGGGCACCCCACAAGTGACGCGCCTGGGGGTCGATCTCTGTCCTCCAGTCAACACAAACTGCGACCGATCCAACAGGTAGGAGGAGAACCACCGTAAAACGGTGCCCCCCACTCCCAACCCCCCGAGTTGTTGCAGTAGGATACCATGGTCGATGGTATCGAAAGCCGCTGAGAGGTCTAATAGGACCAGTACAGAGGAACAGCCCCTGTCCCAGGCCTGCCAGAGATCATCGACCAACGCGACCAATGCCATCTCCGTGCTGTACGCGGGCCTGAAACCTGACTGAAACGGATCCAGGTAGACAGCTTCAGCCAGGTACTGGGGAAGCTGATGTGCTACCACACTCTCGACAACCTTTGCTACAAAGCGAAGGTTGGAGACCAAACGATAGTTGGCTAAAGAAACTGGGTCCAGGGAAGGCTTCTTGAGGAGGGGCCTCACCACCGCCTCCTTCAAGGCGGTGGGAAAGAACCCCTCTCTCAATGAAGCGTTGGTAATCTCCTGGAGCCAGCCTCGTGTCACCTCCCGGGAAGCTGAAACTAACCAAGAGGGATACGGGTCCAGCACACAAGTGGCAGCACTGAGTCTCCCCATAATCCTGTCCATGCCTTCGGGGGTCACAGGGTCAAACCCATCCCAGATTGTCTCCTCAAGATTCATCCCCGCCGGCTTGCCCGAATCTACCCAGTCAGAGTCCAAGCCTGTCCAGATCTGAGCGATTTTATCCTGCAGATACTGAACAAATTCTTGCCGTCTTCTTCAGACCCCTACCCTGCAAGGGGTCTTCCCCAGTTCCTTGGTTGAGTAAGGAGCGGGTCACCCTAAACAGGGCGGCTGGGTGGTTATCTGCGGACGCGATAAGAGCGGAAAAATATTGCCGTTTTGCCGCTTCTATCGCCACTAAGTAGGATTTAATATGAATTCTTACTAGTGTTCGATCAGATTCGGACCGGCTGGCCCTCCAGCCACTCTCTAGGCATCTTTTCCGGCGTTTCATCTCCCGGAGCTCCTCGGTAAACCAGGGAGCCATCAGGGATTGACACCGGGTCAGAGGCCGCAAAGGCACAACACGATCCAAAGCCCCAGCGGCAGCCCTATCCCAGGCCTCCACTAGGGCTTTGGTCGAGTTGTGAGCAAGGGATTCAGGAAAAGTCCCAAGCTCCATCAGGAACCTTTCGGGATCCATCAGGTGCCTGGGGCGGAACCATCTAGTTGGTTCCGCCTCCCTGCGGCGAGGGGTAGCGGTATGGAAGTCAAGCCTGATGAGGAAATGATCAGACCATGACAAGGGTTGAATAGAAATATCCCCTAAATCTAGATCATTCATCCACTGCCCAGAGACAAAAATCAGGTCGAGCGTGTGTCCCCCATTATGGGTGGGGTCTTGAATTAACTGAGTTAGGTCCATAGCTGTCATGGAAGCCATGAACTCCCGAGCTGACTCGGATGTCTCGCCAATGGAAGGTAGATTGAAATCCCCCAGGACCATGAGCCTGGGGAAATCAACCGCCAATCCAGCTAATACATCCAGCAGCTCCGGCAAGGCCGATGAAACAAGGTCTAGTCAGTGTGTTAATTTACTGTGAATAAATCATCTAGCAGTATTCTTGTCTTGGAGTGCTTTGGTGTATGAAGCGGGGGGGGGGGGTGGGTCGGCTCTGTTATTAATTAATGTTTTCAGGCCTTTCCTAAGATGCTGCACAATCCTTGTAACTATTCCTGTCCTTCGGAACATTATGTTGTAGGATAATTACGAAGTAGGCTTTTTTGAAATTCTGATTGTTTCATCTAACCAATTGACACACACGGAAGAAAATGTTTTCCTTCTTTCTTACAGGTTCAAGCATATGCAGCTGCGGGTGAATGCTGAATCTGTTGCTTTCTACAGGTAAAATATATTTTACTTTTTTTGAGTATCTCCTTTCAGTCTTCAAAAGCAAGAAAATTGTACATTCCATTTTTATGGATAATACATATTCCATATACAGTAAAAGGAATTTCGTGTAGTTGTCATTTTCCCCATTTTCTTCATGCCTGCTCAGGCTGTTGAATGATTTTCTCCCCTATTTTCAAATTTAAGCTCCTTTTTCTTAAGTTATACATGCGTACATAGATAACCAGCACCCTATTCTTTTTGGGGTGAACAGTATTGTACTAAATGCAGGAAGAGGATGAAAAATAGTAAACCAAGGTAATGAAAGCCACGTGATAAGGAAAGGAAAAATACACCTAAAATTAGTTTATACCAGCCACATATCTTTTTATATCTTTCTGTCCTTGCTTCTACCTTATATGAATTCTACTTCTACTTCTTAAGTGTGTCATCTCTTTCTTTTTGAAGACCATATCAATTTTATCCAACCATGACTGACCAGGTTATATGTCAATAACTTTCAGACAATTTTTAACAAAAACTGTTGAATTTCCTTTTCATCCATTTGATAGTCATCAGCTCTCTTGTCTTGACTTATTAGGATTTCTAATTATGGGCTGTTTTGTTAATATATTCAGTCCAACTATTATCCTTTCAAAACACAGTGACAAAAGATCTGCGGTGAGTTAATCATGCTGAGACTTTATGAATGAGACTCGCTTATGTGCTTGTAGCATGTGCATAGAGGTTGAAAATGTGTGGTGCTTTCGGTCATTTGTTTTGAATGTTTTCCTCAAAGCACAGGAACAAATGTTATATGTCTCCTCTTGCATCACAGGAAATTAATTCAGAAGTAAGGGAAATCAGGACCCAATGGAGAATCAAGAATTTTTCCTGTCTGTATTCAATACTGTTATTTTCAGTTACTCAGTTACTCATATGGCGGGTAGAAATTTTGAAAGCAAAATGTGCTTCTGCATAAGTAAATGTAAATTACACTGGAGGGACATTTTGGTGGGTGAATAAGGAAAAGGGCCGCGGATCAAAATAGAAGGAACAGACATGGCCCATCTGCCTTTCTGCTTTTTGCCACATGAGGTCACTAGTGGCAGTGTTTCAATGTGGTTTGAGTATAAATGCTCTCTGGGGATGATGGAAGCTGAAACTGAAGTAGCTTAATGATACCCTGAATTACAGCAGCAAATAGGGCTCCTTTTTCCATGTTTTAATTATGGCATTGCCTGCATGCTGGGGAATTCTAAGTCCACATATATTAAAGTTGCTAAACGGCAGATTTAACAGGTTTTATGAACTCAGTTCATGAAAAATATGTGGAGAGTTGCCCTATGTTTTTTCTAATGCTACATTTGATTTCCTGGCCCACAAAACTGAGTTTGAAGAATAATAATAAGGAAATGCTAATGGATAATGTTCAACGATTTCTACATGTGTTGGCATTGGTAAAAACAATTAGATATAAGCCTTAAAAAAATGGGGGTGGGAAATGTTTAGATATCTTATTAATTGATTTTTTCCCCTATCAGAATATGTTATAAGAGGGTAACTATTGGAGGTTTATTGGAATAGTTAATGAATGCCAGTAGGTGGTTGTGTCTTTAAATATAAATGATTCCAGATAAAAGCATGTTTAAATAATTCTAGCTAAATGAGAATGGTGGTACATTGGTAGTAAAATACATAAAGATCCTTGATTTAAAATCTACAATACAATATGAAGGAAGTATAAATAATGATTGTGGTAGTAACGCACGAAATCTATTTGTAACCAGTCGACACGCTTTCTACAAGATGTAATGAAGGATGATTCTTTTTTTGTGTGTTTCTGTTCAATTAAAATAATAAAAAAAATTGGCAAAAAAAAAAACCTGAGTTTGAAGAAAGGACCACTATAACTGACCGATCATGTCCTTTTTATTTTGCGGTTTTGCAGAGCTGGGGAAGTTGAACACATGCGAACCAACTACAAGCTTCAAAACCTTTTAAAGATGCAAAGGGAACTGTTGGGAAAGGAACTATGGCTATACAGTAAGAAGAAGTTTTTTTTATCATCTTAGCTTGTACATTGATTAAAGTAGCTTCACTAGGGGAGAACGTTTAAATCTTGCATGTGGGAAATATTTTGAGGGCGAAAGATTTCAAACAGTAAAGTAGTCAAGCATCAGCTAACTTTGAATCAGAAGATGAATTCCATGGTTGTGCAAATGCAAGGGGAAAAATTTGGTTTATGTACTTGGAAGGTGACAGTCTTTAGGGTGAGGGTTAAAGCAGGATACAGCTTTTACGTTTTTGAGCAAAGTAATCAGCACTTGGATTTTATGGGATTTTCTGTCTCTATTCAAAGGGCATTCCCAGTGTTTTGCTATTTAGAATAATGGGCACATATATCTGTACTGTTGATATGTATGTCCCTAAATATAAGAATCTGGTTTGGATCAGGGATATTTCTTCCAGGCTAAAACAAGCACAATGTCAAACATATATATAATGATGTATGATCATGGCTATAAGTTGGTCAAACTGGTCTGTGTTCATAGGCTGCCTTATCAAAGGCTAATTAGACTTTAATTATACACCCCCCTGAGTCATTTTATTTCTTGAATAACTGCAAGATTTGTACAGCATATAACATGCTATTTTAAAAAGCATGGTACGGACTAGAGACATACATTGTAAGAACGACATTGAACCAGAAATATTTGCTTTGGTCCTCACTGCTAAAGCAATCTTGTTAATCTAGAAACATTCCCTACTTTGCAAATATAAAGATCATTTTCAATCTAATTTCAGCTAAAGTGTAAGTGAAGGTAGTGCTCTACAATAAACTTTGTGCCCATGTGGGGGAAAAAAAGTATCTTTCTGCACTTGAACCCAGTATGGCAAGACCTGGATCCTATTACCTGTTCAAAAGCTCCCTTCTATTGACTATATCATGCTAGTTTGTTTTTTTGTTCAGTTGGGATCAACACCTTTGACTATTTGGGAAGCATCCTGAGTTACGTGATGATTGCCATTCCTATATTTAATGGAGTATATGATGATCTGAGTCCCACAGAATTGAGCTCCTTAGTTAGCAAGGTGAGTTCTTGCAAATTTTCTGGGGTGAAAGATCCTGTTTTTATATTAATTAAAGGCTTGTTCTCAGTTTATATTCTATAGCTTTCCCTGGGGTTGTCTTAGAAATTCCTTGGTTGGGCTGTTTACTGTTGGTTTGTTTGGCATTTGCTTGATTGGGTAATGTTTACTTGATGGTTGATGTGATGTTAATCATGGAGTTAATCTCTGCTCATCTGGGTGCTGATTGCTGATGAGGAGGTGTTCACCATAATAAAGGTCCATTTAGAGATCACTCATAGAACCATCAACAACATCTACAAGAAATCCAATTTACCAGAGAAAAAGAAAACCACTCACTACCTTATTTTGGACCTAACGCAAAGACTCAGCCCTAACTCAAAGACTCAGCTTCTTTGAGAAGTTAATGTTAGGAAAGTGGAAGAAAGAAGAGGACAACTGGCAGGTGGATGAAATTGATTGCAGCAGCAATGGGTGCACTGTTGGAAGACCTGAAGAACCTGATCGGGGACAGATTATTCTGAAGAAAGTTTATGTGGTTGCTACGAGTTGGCATCAATTTGATGGCACATAAGCAGTATACAAATATAAGTTCTACAACTGAAATGGTTGATGCTATTAATCTATTCAATATCCTGTGATTTCACTATCTTATGCTCATACATTTTGACTCTGTCTCCTGCGTGAAGGCTGGGAACTTCATTTACGTTTAGAAGGATGTGAAAAGTTGAGAGACCCAGGTTGCTGAACTTCCCAATTTACGTCAGGTTCTGCACCAACATCCCAGAGAATTAACTTATAATTATTTTTCCCCAATGCTGCTGTTACTCTCTTTTTCTTTGAAAGTCACAATATTTTCAAAATACTCTTTTTCCAACTTCATAAAAACAAATGAGAAATGTTAATCACCTCAGAGAACCATAGCTTCTCTGAGGCAATTCTACATATTTCAGTCCACAATATTTCATGAATTTTAAAATGTTTTACAGAAATTAAAATAAGTATTAGATGGAAGAATCCAGGAGTCCTGTGTTAAGGATGTTACTGTTACCAAAGAGAAGCCTAGAATGTTCTAAATAAGAGTCCCCAGTCTTTCCTGCCATATGATATTTGTTGTTTCTACATACTGCTGACTGTTGGGATCTAACTGGCTTGTCATAACAGCATTCACGTTGGCATATTTATTGCTTCACCTATCATGAGATGAGTGGCCTCTTTCTGAAAAGGAGGGATCACTGAAATCACTCTTTCAAGGCAAGCTGCCTGTACTAAATTACTGGTTGCTACAAATCAGTCTAAAAATAATTGGGCTTATATTCTTTGCTATGTAATGAAACATTTTTGGAAGAGGAAGGGATTTTTTCAAGATTTTCAAGGCAACCCATGTATAGCAAAATGTGTTTCTATTTTTCTCTGTGAGACGTATGACAAATTCTGTGAGCAGCAGAAGAGTCAGAAATTATCAAGGAACAATTTCTTAGCATCAGGGTAATGTAGTTAAAGTTGCCTTTCTCTTGTGGACCATTTCCCCATCTTGGCCTAACTCTGTTTGCATGTGATTTTGCTTTGCAGAATGCCTTTGTCTCCATTTACTTAATTCACTGTTTCAGCATCTTAATTGATCTCTCTACCACAGTGTCTGATGTAGCTGGCTACACGCACAGGTATGTTATTCTATGGGAAGCACTCAGGTAGCATGGAAGCTTCTGGCTCTTTCAAGCTCTAAAGGGCAAAGGAACCCATCACTGTTTGCTCCAGAAGTCTATGGTTTTTGTCCGTTCAAGGACTATACCTGGTTTAATAGTTTGAAGAGATGACATGGGTGTCTTAAATATCTGATTTTGCTACATAAGTTATAAAAAGGAGGGGAAGGCTAGACTTTTCACTCTTCTCACTTTGAGGCCATAAAAGAGGGTCTGTCATAGAATCTCTTCTAAGATGCCTTTTTAAAGTGGAAAAAATAACAAGGCAACTTCTTTTTTCCCCCTCGAGACCTAAAACGCTGACCATATAATTCAGCAGCCCCCATCCTTTTGGGCACCAGGGACCGGATCCGTGAAGAGAGGTTTTTCCACAAACCAGAGGGGGCATGGTTTTGTGTAATGCCTGCATCCCATAGACAGGGCTTCACTTGTTTGTGCAGCCTGGTGCTAGTCCACTGACCGGAGGTTGGGGACCCCTGATCTAATTAGAAGTGGAAGATACAGCAGAGTAAAGAAACTTATTTTCAACTTCTAAAGTGGTTAATTTCAACTGACACTTCTCTTAGGCTACAGGGCATTCGTATTTGAAGAGCATTTCAGTTGGACCCTGGAACTCTACAAACATTAACCACTCCAATATATCTAATCATATATGACCTCTTCCTCTTTTCAGCAAATATTTTCTTAGCTTTGGGGAAATCGTATAACGTAAGCATTTTTTTCTTTCGTCTCCCTCCCTAATCACCGGCTTTTGTAGAATTGGAGAGTTGCAGGAAGTATTGCTGAACCTTTCCAAGAAGCAAAATCATACTGAATCACAAGACAAATGGGACTTTGACAGGTATGTAGCTATAGGATATGGCAGTGATGGCAAACCTTTTTTGGCTCGCATGTCATAAGCAGGGGGAGCGCAGGGGGGTTGTGCGTGGGCGTGCCGCACCCATAATGCAATCTGTGACACCCCCCAGCACACATGAGCACATGACAGCCACTCCTCCCCTTTTTTGCATGCTTTTTTCGCCCTCCACAGGCTCCAGAGGCTTTAGAGGAGCCTGGGGAGGGTGAAAACAGCCTCTCCCCCCCCCCCCCCCGGCCTGGAGGCCCTCCGGAGACTTCAGGAGCTTCCCTGAAGCCTCTGGAGCACAAAAAACCAGCCCTACGGGCAAAACGAAAGTTCGAGAATGGACTTCCAGTTTGCTCGTAGGGCTGGTTTAAGTCCTCCGGAGCCTTCAGGGACCTTCAGGAGGCTTCCCTGAGGGCTCCGGAGGACGAAAAAGGACCCAACAAGCAAACGGGAAGTCACTGATAAATGGTTCTGCGTGCCACCTGTGGCACACATGCCATAGGTTCGCCAACCTGGGGATATGGGATGGCAATTTGGTGTTTATGTCATGGTGCTCCTTGATTATTTGGGTTATCACACAAATCATAGCTAAATATCTTGTCCATACCTGTGGAAGGATATTCCAGTTTATCCTTCTGAGATGGTTTGGCAGGGAAATAATCCTGGAAAATTCTAAGGCTATATAGGAAGTCAGAGATGTAAGAAGTTACAGTATACCAGGTCAGACTGTAAGAACCTAGTCTTAGGCTGAGGCCTTCTTTCACTTGTTATATCAGTGATGGCAAAACTTTTTGGCGCTGAGTGCCATAACTGGAACGTGCATGTACGCATGTGCGCGCCGGAGCCCTGGAAACTCGAAGACCCGCTAGCCAGTGCGCATGTGCATGCCGGCCACCTGGCTTTCTGGTTTCCAGCATACATATGTGCCCCGGCCAGGTGGTCTTCGTGCATGCCAGAGCCCCGGAAACCCAAAGACCTGTTGACCGGTGTGCACATTCACACTGGCCAGGTGGGCTTTGGGTTTCCGGGGCTCTGGCACATGTGAAGATCAGCTGGCATGCGCCGGAAACCCAAAGAGCAGCTGCCATGCCATAAGTTCGCCATCACAGTATTATATGATTCTTTTTATGAATTTGAAAAGCCGGAGATACCAACTTCATGCCAGGTGCCTAAAAATGCTAGGTGGCTCCCAATCATGTTTCTTGGTTCAAAAATAATTTGGGGTGGGTGGATGGACGGGGGGGGGGAGTTTTTTTATCTATTCCCCTTTCTTTTAACTGTAGAAATTCTTGTAAGAATAGAAAAAGGGGAAATGGTTCTCCATTTGTGGAATCCCCCCTCCCCCCGAGACTTGATTGTTATCCATACTGGCATCATTTCAGCACCAGGTAAAATCCATTCTATTTTTCAGGCTAGCAATTCACTTTATTTTAATTCGTACTTTTTTTGAATGAGCTAATTTACTGCATGTGGTGTTTTTGTTTGATCTTTTATTTGGTACCTATCCGTCTGTATTCCGATTGTAATTATTTTAGTGTTTCATCGTAAACCAGCCACGGAAACTCAGCTGTTGAGCAATTTAAACATTTAAAATAATAAATAAATCAGGGCAGACACACACACACCCCAATGCCAAGTGGAACCTGAGAGCTGCAGCACTTGGTGCTGACAGGGATTTGGACAAGAAGTATAGAGAGTGAAAAAGAGATGGGGATAGCATACTTTGACCTTTACAAAGAGGCTGCCGGGCCCTGATCTTCTAAATTCCCAAAGGTTTCTCAGGCCACTCGATGGGTTGGGGGAACATATGGGTACCTGAAAAGTTTTATGAATTCCGACACCAAGAAGTTTTAAAAGCTCTGCACATTTTACCAGCAGTAGCAGACGGCCAGAATGGCTGACTGTTGAGAAGTGTCTCTAACAAAATATTTGGAATTGGGGCTGTTCTTGTTTCTTTTGGGCTACACAAGCTGTTATTATTAAAGTGCTAAAATATATATAGACTCCACTCTCTTTCTATGAACCATGCACATACTATCTGTCCTTAACTTATCCTCCCTCTCTTTTTATGTCTTTAGCATTTCTAAAGAGAAGAGGGTCTCAAACGACACCGCTTTTGTTCTGGAGCATGTTTCCCTTGCAGCCCCCTCCAAGAACCTGCTTATCAAGGACCTAAACATGAGAGTCACACAAGGGGACAATCTCCTGATTACTGGGAATACAGGCACCGGAAAGACATCTTTGTTGCGTATTCTCGGAGGCCTGTGGCAGTGCCAGCAGGGTAAGTGCTCCAACTTCCCAGAAATGATGCATTGGTACATTAAGGCCTTTCAACAAGTTGATCCTTCATAACCTGGCTCATGGGATAAAAGTTGAATTTAGATTATTCAGAAATGTAAACATACATGTGACGCCATCCGGAAGTGTAAGGCTACAAATGTTCAGAGCGTAGCCATTGATGGTAGTTTTAGTCCCAACCTTCCTCCACTTAAGGGTGACAAGTTGGGGTGTTGTGGTCCGCCGCAGCCTGTGTAGCTCGCAGCAGAGTCGGACAGTGAGGAGGTTGGGGAGGAACATGGGCCAGTCCTGGAGTCTGGGGAAGGCTTGGACGAGGGCTCTGTGTCAGAGGCAGAGAGGGGGCCAGGGCCATCTGGGAGTTATGTGCTGCTCCAGAGCCTCCAGTGTCAGACAGCAGCGGGGCAGAGGAACAGGCTCCTTCTGTTCCCAGTGCGCACATGCGCAGAGCTGCCAGAAGGCAAGAACAGTTAAAACAGAAGGGACGACTCGGGAGTAAGGTTTGGAGGTGATTGGCGCCTCCCACAGGACATAAAGGAGGAGCAAAGGCACATGAGCCTTTGCAGGAACCAACTTGGTTCATGCTGGTCAGTTTACCTTCTGAAAATATGTTTGGACTCTTTGCTTCGTGTGGCCTTGCCACGCTAATTGCCAATTAAGTCTTTGGCAGCATTTTCAAAGAATATAAAGGTGGGTGCTTATCAGCCTTATCCTGAAGGACTTTGGCAGCCTGCTGTAGAACTCTTTATTACTATTTGGAACTCATTACGGGCTGTGAATGAATATAATTCACAGCCTTTGAAATAAAAAGAGGGCTTTTGGACAATTGTGTGTGTTTTACTGTACAGGAAGCCTAGGTCAGAACATGGGGAAGATTGTTTATAGGGATTGCAGACTTCACTGAATTAGGAAGACTTTCAGAACTTGTCCAGGTCATGAAGTCAATGGAGTCCTTGGTGCTCTCTGATCTTGGTTGTTTGCTTACAGACATTTCTTTACCCAACTAGGTAATATCATCAGTGCTAGTGAGTGTGGGATTTTCTCCCTCTTTATATACAGTAGTTTATCCTTCCAATGTTGGTGGTGGTGGTGTTTTCTCCTTGATAGCTGTTTGATCAGGGTTTTGTTTTGTGCTTGTTATCTGCTTATCTGATTGTAAGCTGTTGGAGAAGATGTAGTCTAGTCTTTTTATTTCATCCTTAGCTTTTTTAATTATTTTTAATTGGATTTTAAATGTGGTTTATATCTACATATGTGTCTATTGTGATACCTGATTTGTCTGAATGCCACAGCTTCCAGGAATTCGCTAGCATATTTGGATTTAGCTTGTTCTAGGATCCTCATAGTTTCCCAGATGAAACTATTATTAAATCTGTCCATGAGTTGTGAGATTAAGAATTGTTCATTGTGTTTTCGGATGGCAATTAATGTTTATGAAAGCACTCGTTTAGTCTTCTGCCTGTTTGTCCTACATAGTGGCTGTTATGGTCTTCACACTGTATGCTGTAGATCAGGGGTGTCCAAACTTGGCAACTTTAAGACTTGTGGACTTCAACTCCCAGAATTCCCCAGCCAGCTGGCTGGGGAATTCTGGGAGTTGAAGTCCACAAGTCTTAAAGTTGCCAAGTTTGGACACCCCTGCTGTAGATGACTCTTGATTTTCCTTCTTGGTCTATTGGGTCTTTAGTTTTACTTAAAATGTTTTAGATTATTAATATTGGGTTTTTTGGTGTGTATTGAGTTTATTTCATTTATAAAATTTCTTTATTTTTCATTATGAATGCAATAATCCTAAAAGGGTTGTGGGGAGACTAAACAGGCTTGAAGGCACAAGGTGTCCCACATCTTAAAACCAAAAACAGAACAGAGCCACAAAAAGCACAACAGTACACATTTTGTTAAAATCCTGAGTGAACCAATAGGTTTCCAGTTGACATCGAAAGTTTACAATGGTTTGTGTCAGCTGAAGCAGAAATATGGGTACAGCCAGAGATCCTATATCAAAAATTCTCTTCTTTAATTTCCACATGATGAACCACTGGCAAATGTGACAAAATAAAGATCCATTTCCTGCCACTAATTAAAAAAAAACAGGCAAATGCATAATATGATCTCGCATACATCCGGACCGTAAATAAGGTAGATCTTTTGATTAAATGATTTTTAATTTTTACAATTGGAAGTGTTGGCTCATTGCTTTGCTTTTTTTTTCTTTTACTTTTTCTGCTGGACTTCTGCAGGAGAAGTCCACATGCTGAGTTCCTTTGGTCCCCATGGAGTGGTGATCATACCTCAGCGTCCTTTCTTCACAGATGGAACGCTGCGGGAACAGGTGAGTCATGTTAGTATCAGATTGTCAGAGTGGTTAGATTTCTTGCGTGCTCCAGAATTACTGTATAATCAATACATAGTTCTAGGAACCCTGCTTGATTTACTTATTAAAAGTTTCTTAAGGGAATTGCTGTTTATCTCTGGCTCCTTTATGTTTGTGAAGTGCCTCATTTGGAATTTGTGTCTGCTTTATTTGATTTAGATTATATACCCTCTAAAGGAAATCTATCCAGATTCTGGTGAGTGGGAATTGAATTGGAGACTTCCATGGTGTACATTTTTTCTTAATTGTATATTATGCCTTCATTTCATGAACTAGCAGTACATATAGATAGACTAATTCTTTGTAGCCTTTACTCCTTTTTTTGCAAAACATAATTGACATAATTTTATTGAAAGTTATTTAATATGTTTAGGGCTATGAGGTGTCCCTCTATATGCATGTTTGGCCTTGTGCTATATAGCCAAAGAAAACTTTCAACAGATTATATGTGAATTGTGGTGAAATCTTGATCAAACCAATCAGCACAAATTTATTCTATGGATATGCAACTTGATGCCCTTCAAAATGTTCTGAATGATTACGTGTTGAAATTCCGCTGATTATACTGCTTAGAGTTGATGGCAGTCTCATTTCAAATCATCCGCACAGCTACTATGTATTATGTTCGTAGGTATCTGTCCTCTGAACATACCATTTTAACTTAGTTTTTTTAAAATTAATATTTTTTAAATGTATAGAATTCACCTTCCAGGAAAAGTGACTGAAACTGCACTCTCCTTTTACAAGCCCCAAATCAATCCATGAAAGTATGATGGGTAGAATCTAAACTTTGCAGTCTAAACTAAACTATAGAGTAGACAATTGAATTTGGGCAGAAGGAGCAAAGTTGATAAAGTACGCTTTTAATAAAGAGGTAAAATGAAAAGCCTTCTTAAGAGATATAAATTCAATTTTTGTGTGTGGCGCATGTGTTGTGCATAAATCCAGGAAAGAAGTTTTTATCTAAAGAAGTTTGGATAAAAAGGATGGGGATGATGAGCCCTCTTATCAAAATAATATATTGTGAGTCATAATGAATGGCCTCTAAGGCAATTTGACTCCCCTAAGTCAGTTCCTTACCCTTTCCTGTTCCTCCCTCATTTGATTGGGTATCTTTAATATGTTTCTGGTCATATATGTCTGTAATGGTCATATATGTCTGTAATGGTCATATATGTCTGTAATGGTTTTATTTGGCAACTAAATGTGGGACATGACTCCACTGAAAACCCTTCCGCCGTGAGATAATATGAGGTGATGTGAAAGTTTTGCTGGTAGCCACCATCTGTCATAGTCACTATTGTATGCAGGACATCATTGTCAATTATAAATCCAAAGGGTGGATTAGCATGTTTATAAAAGGCATGAGAATAATCAAACAATTCTGATTTTGTGATGATAGCTAACAACTTCTAGGTTCTCAGCAAATTAAGTGGGATTTATCAGTGAAAGCGTTGTTTAAAATCAATCTTTAAAGTCCTTGGGGAAAGGTCATCTAAATAAAAATGATGCTTGATTAATAAACAGCTGTACTCTACTTTCAGATAGTTTGGAAAATCCTGTTAATGTAAATCTAATAAAAGCTGGAGTTACTTTATAAGACTGGAAGTTATTTTGCTTGGGTTCTATCTCAGCAACGTCTAGCTTTATGTTTATTTTGAGTTGTTCCTTAAATGCTGGAATCTCTCTGATTTGGGAAAGTACATTTTTTTTCAAGGTTGGTGCTAAACATAGAATGTCAGGACCTACATTTTAAAAAGTAATAGCTGGCGCGAGAATAAAAAAAATGGCATTTACATTTAAATTTGATTGAAAATAAATATAATAAATTTGATTATTTTTATATTGTGCATTTCATCATTTTCTTCATTAATAACTTTTGGAAGCTCTCCAGAGGCTGCTTCCAAGCATTTGAGAGTTTCACACTTGTATACCTTGGCTTTAATTCATACTGGAGTAATAAGATTTTTCTCAATCTTGCCTTCACCGGATGTGTTGGATTGCAAATTCTACAATTCCCAGGTTGTATGATGTTACTTAATTACAGGAAAACCAGTGCTGGAAAGCTGATATGCCAGAAGGGAAGAGAAATAAAAATGGAATTTGTAGTCCAATAATATAATGCCAGTTCATAGTATACAGTTCCAAAGATGTTTGTGTTCTCAGAATTGAGAGGTGCCCCCATCCTGGTTGTTGTGGGATATTCCCACTTGTGATAGATATCAGTCTTATGGGGATCCTTATCCATAAGGATCCTTATCCTGCCTTTACGTGACACTTCAAAAGGGCATGAATAGAAATAAGAAGGCAGATGGACTATGCTACAACAACCCAGGCTGAGGTTCATACCAGAGGACTGTGCTCATTTTACTTTTGCTTCCAGTTGCAAAAGACTTGAAAATGTGGCCAGAGGCAATGGATGTAGGGGCAGAAATAAAGGTATCTTTCTTGGGAATAGAACCTTCCTACTAAAAAATGTCTGCCTACTTAGCTACAGACAGATTGGGTTTCCTCGGAGTTGCAATTCAGCCATATCTGGAAGGTCACCAATTATAGATTAAATGTTAATTGTTTTTTTTTAAGTGAGGTGTATTTTTCCCTTTCTACCCTACTTTCAATAAGTCGTTAGCTTTATTATGTCACATGTCTTTTCACAATAAGATAAATTCACGTCTTATTTTGGGGGTCACAGCACTGCAAAGTTTGCAGAATTCTGATCTGAAAAAAGCACCTTTTTATTAGCATGCTTCTGCCACTGAATTTCTTGTACCACAGGGTCTATAGATGATGATAGGATACTCAGGTTCCTGGAGCTGGCTGGACTGGTGAGTTATCTAGGCCGTAAAATATATAAATTGGTTCATCCCCCAGTTTTTGGAAGAAAGTGGGTGAAAAGGTTCACCAAGTTTAAGCCAATAATTAACCCTTGAAGAGAAGAACTATGGATTTCAGTATGTTGGCTAGATTTGGAGAATGCCGAGCATCAGCAGTTAAATTTATGTCTGATATCAAAGCTGAACCTTGGCTCACAATGTTGTACTGAACAAACCTTACCAATATAATAAATTCTAGCAACAGCCTTCCTGACTTACAGTGAAGGCATGATGCCAGGGAGCAAATAGTAGTTGGCCATGGGCTTATACCAACAAACCAAGGTGATTCTGTGATGACAGGTCTTAGAAAGCATTTGGATGATAAGTGGGGGATCAAGTTGTGGTTTTTAACATGTTGTTTTCTATGCCTAATACAGTCAGACTTGTTAATGAGAACAGGAGGTTTGGACCAGCCTGTGGACTGGAACTGGTAAGGCCGCTTTGGTGTGAGTAGATCGAAAGCTGTGGAAGACCAGAGCAGTGGTGTTTATTGTGGATTGTTCTGCTTCTTATCTTTGATGTAGGTATGACATTCTTTCACCAGGTGAGATGCAAAGGCTGTCATTTGCTCGGCTGTTCTACTTACAACCCCAGTATGCAGGTAAGAAAAGGAGTGCAGAATTGGAGGGTAATAGGGTTAATTCTCTTATTTAAGGAGATGGGAAGGCATTGGTGGTTTGTGGCACTTAAGAAATTATGATTACACTGTTTTTTTGTGGATCACAATCCACCACTTAGTCCCTTTCCTATAACAGCAATTTTCTCACAGACCATATGCCTGGTGAAGTGATCACAAAAGCTTAGACAATAATAGAGACATCCGTCTTTGAGATATCACAAGACTCTTCGTTGCTTTTACTACAAAAAGCTAATGTGACCATCTGTTGGAAAGCTGGATAGTTATTCTCCTCAGTTTTTCCTATAGAGCTTTTGGCTTCAATGTCTTAGAAAGACAGAGCTGAGGAAATAGGACCTTGATAAAATGTAAAATGCAGAAAGCCAAAGGACAGAGGATGCTTCAAGAGATCTAGGAAAGGAGGATTGGAACAGGGATAACTTTAGTACATTGAAGAAAAGAGCATGAAGGGAAAAGTAGATTAGAAAACAAAACTGGGCTGACAACAAAGTTGCTTCATGACCAAAACTCCAGTAGTAAAGGCATTTGAAATAATTATTTCAGCCTTAGCAAGTGACATGGCTGACTGTGATAATGAGAGTTTTATCCCAACATGCTTGGAAAATGCCACATTAGAAAAGGCTGAACTACATAGCTTAAAGGCTGCAAAAATCCAAAATGGCCACAGATGGCAGCAAAGTTCATAGTGCTATTTAATAGGCATTGCAGATTTTTACAAACCAGTTCTGGTAGCACTAAACTAGCTACACTGTTGGATACAAGCCGAGGCATTCTATTTTGGCTGATTTACATTTCAGTATGCATTATCTTTAATCTGGAATGCTGCTGGAAAAACACTTGGAGATGTTTCAACATTGGCCCGTGATGACAACTGTGTAGTTTAAAATGCCACTTCAGTATTGTTGAGGGTTATAGAATGAGGTTGGCATCGTGTGCCTCTCCCAATGTTGTACTTCAAATAACATTAACTATAATTATAAGCCATACTGCCTAGATTGATGAAAATTAGAACTGAATATTATTTACTTACCTAATTTCAAGGCTTCCCAATCCATGACAATATAAAGCAGATAAAAATAAAAACAATACCCCCCCAAAAAAACCCAAACAAAACAACCATAATAAATGTAACTAAAATGGGCTTTATAATCATCCTCTTCTGAGATCTCCGGGAACAACTGGGTTTTTAGTAGCTTCCTGAACATCATAAGGACGGGAGCTACACAAGACACTTAGGAGAACTCATTCCAGAAGGCAGGTACTGCAACAGAGTAGCTGTGTTTTCTAAGTCTTGTAAGATGGCACCGTTGTATACCTGGAGTATATCTACCTTGCTTTTTGTACTAGATGGAAAATGACTGCATAGAATGCTTATAGGCCAGTGCCTGTGATCTGTTTACCTCAATATGCATTTTTATCAATGCATTAGTGACAAATATCTGTAGCTCGGTTATAGGATGAGGGTGAAGATTTATTCTCCAAGCTTGTGAGTTGGTTTCCAAATGTTTCATTATCAGGCTAGGTAACATCTTCCACAGAGTTTAGGGGTGAAGATGTTATCTAGCCTGGTAATGAAGTGTTCGGAAATCAACTGTTGTGGCCCAACCACAGCCAGCAGAGCTGGCAAAAGAGTCAGACAGTGACTGGGGATTGAGGAAAGCTCAGATGAGGGCTCTGTGTTGGAGGCAGAGAGGGAATTGGACAGCAGTAAGGCAGAAGAACAGCTGGCGCCTGTTCCCAGTGTGCGCAGGCGCAGAGTTGTCAGAAGACAAGAACAGCTAAGAAAGCAGGATCAACTTAGGAGTAAAGCCACACCTTGGAGATGATTGGCCCCTCCCATAGGAAACAAAAGAGGAACAAACGGGGAGTGGGCTTTTGCAGGAAATAATTTGTTCATTCGGTCGGTTCAAGATTGGCAAGTTCTGTGTGTGATTTTAAGAGACTCTGCCAAGTTTGCCTTGCCCTGCATTGGAAACTAGTTATCTGGCAGCTCTCCAAACAAGATAAGGTGTGTGGTGTAAACATTCCTCTGAAAGACTGTTTGCTAAGCCTTGCTGACTGTGAATGAAAGGAAGTCACAGTCGTGTAAATAAAAGAAGTTTTGCAGGGACCAAGACTTTGCTTCTTGGTTTCTAAGGAAGCCTGGGTCAGAACACCAACCCACAAGCTCTTAGAATAAATATTCACCCTCATTTTTATCAATCTTAAGTTGAGAACTCTCTATTCTCCAATATATAAATGCTTAGGTTGGATGTTTTATATTAAATTGTATGTATGTATCAGTGGTGGGTTCCTGCCGTATCGCACCGGATCGCGCGCTCCCTTTCGTGCGCTCCCTTTCGGCGCTAAACCCGGAAGCACGGTGTTGCCCCGCCCCTGGCGACGCAACGACGCTTGCCTGCGCTCCACCAGCTCGGCTGGGAACGGAGACGTTTCTCTGCTCAGCAATGTCTTCAGTGGAGTGGTGGCAGCCTGGCAGGCTGAGCCTGCGTCCCTTTCAGGTGCTCCGCTCCGCTGAGGAAACGTCTCTGTTCCCAGCCGAGCTGGTGGAGCGCAGGCAAGCGTCGTCCCGTCGCCAGGGGCGGGGCAACACCGTACTTCCGGGTTTAGCGCCGAAAGGGAGCGCGCGATCCGGTGCGATCCGGCAGGAACCCACCACTGGTATGTATGTTAATGTATTTATAAGCCATCTCAATCATCTAGGACTTTGTGCAATGAACAATCCAACTAGTACATACAGTTAGAACCCTAATATAAAACAAGTAAAAAACTAAAGATGTAAGAGGCATTAGAACAAGCTAGGGCAGTGATGGCTAATCTTTTTCTAAAGGTGTGCCAAAACTGTGTGTGTGCTCGCTATCATGCACGTGTGTGTGCCCACACACCTGCGCATGTGTGAGCAACCAACTCCCGCGTGGGGGAGGGATTTTCACCCTCCCCAGGCTCCGGAGGGTTTCCTGAAGCCTGGGGAGGGTTTAAACAGCCTTTCAGGGGGCTGGGGGAGGCCGTTTTCGCCCTCCCCAGGCTTCAGGAAAGTCTTCCAAAGCCTGTGGAGGGGCAAAAATGGCCAACGGCACAACTGGAAGTTTGGGAACGAACTTCTGGTTTGCCTGTTGGACCATTTTTCACCCTCCCTGGTCTTCAGGAAAGCCTTTGGAGCCCGGGGAGGGTGAAAAACAGGCCCAATATGCCAACCAGAAGTTTGTTCCCAACGAACTTTTGGTTGGGCCGTTGGGCCTATTTTTTGTCCTCTTTAGGTTTCAGAAGAACCTAGGGAGGGCGAAAACAGCCTCCACCAGTCCTCCGAAAGGATGTGCGCACCGAAGCTGAGGACTGCCATGTGGGCAAATATGGCTCTGTGTGCCACCAGTTCCCCATCATGGAGCTAGAGACTGAATGCTGACTACAATAAGTTTTAACTGTTTAATAAGGTGGGAGAGGGTATTCTCACTTCCAGGGACAAAGCATTCCACATATAGAGGCCATCATTATTGTCTGTCTCATGCCTCATGGTCCTTGCAAAATGAGTTGTGTCTCAACAGACTCTCTCTAGGTATTTGTACTACCTTGGCTGGGCATTGTCTGACATAACCCAGTGCAGCACTAGGTGGGCTTTAAACGGGATGACTAGAATTCTCTGTTGGGCCCAAAAGGCAACAAGTTGGCAATGCAGTGATAGGCTTTGTAATGCTATTCTGTTGGGGTTGTCCCATCAGCAGCTTTGCTCCCATATTTTGAACCAGCTGTAGTTCTCAAGTTGTCTCCAAAGACAACCCCACATAAAGCGCCTGAATGGTGATCTGGGCGTGCTAAATTAGAGAACTAGACAAACATTTACTGTGTTTTACTCAGCTATGGAAGGAAGAGAAAAAGATTGGAAATTGTAGTATTGAAGGGCTCCCGTTTATATTTGCAGTGCTAGATGAAGTTACGAGTGCATTGACAGAAGATGTAGAGAATGAGATGTATAGGATCTGCATCCAATTGGGAATGACTCTGGTCAGTGTGGGCCATCGCAAAAGTCTGGAAAAGGTAAGAGGGATGAGTACAGGGAGATAAGGGGAAATTATTTTTTGAAGTCATAGTTCTTAGATTGTGTTTACTATTTAATTTCAGTTCCATAGCTGGATTTTGAAACTATATGGAGAAGGAAAATGGGAGCTAACAAGAATTGAGAAACTCTGAACTATTCTCACATCAATCACAGAAAATATTGGAGTTAAAGTCTCAAGTTAAAGTGCCCTGGAATCAGCATGCTTTAATGGAGAAAGTATGATTTGAATGTTCAAAATTACAAGTGCCAAGAAGATTTCCCATTTTTAAAAATCATGGAAAGTTTTTAACCATTTTTTATCTTATAAATTTGCTTCCAATTTATTGTTTTTATTGCTGTACCCCTCATACAACCTTTCATACAGAAGGGAAAAATAATAATAATTTTGTTTCATCTATGGAACTCATTTTCAAGCGTGACTGGTAGCTCTGCATAACAGGAATTATGCTGGCCTATCTACATAAGGACAGTGAATGTACCACAACCCCTTTGATCATAATTTATATCAAGGTTGGAACTACAGCTTCCTTGCTTGAGTCGAAGGAAGAAAGAGGCTTTGTAATTTCTATGATCTGCCCTTAGTCCTCTATTTATGGAGTTGCTACCAAGTGGATCTATTAACTTGTCCCTAGAGCTGTTCAGTCAGACTGTTTAAAGATTTGATGCAAAATAACAATGAGATTTGTAAAATGTCAGCACCACTTGATTAAAAAATCAAATAAGCAACTCTGAACAAGTTGTGAAGTACAAGATAGAGTTTTGCAGAGGGTAAGGATGGGAGTGTTTTCAGTGGTTCTATTCCTTCCTCAGTGGTCAATCCCCTCTGTGATGGTGAAGAGGTCAGTGGCCTCTGATGTGTGAGATGCCACAAGGGTTCCATCTCCCTTTCCTGTTCATTGTCTATATTAGGGCTGTCAAACTCACAGCCTGCGGGCTGGATGCATCATGTGCTGGCCACACCCACACCCGGTTAGCAAAGGGGGGGGGAGTCCCAATACGTCATGTGATGTTGCTGTGACGACGCAAGTTTGACACTCCTGGTTTATATGAAACTTCTAGGAAAAGCCACCTGACATTTGGAGATTGAGTATTAACAGTATGCTAATGATAGTCAATGATATTGCATTACTAGCCAAGCTTTGAGGGGGTGCTATCAATGTCCTTTCCCAGGATGACAGAGAAAAGATTGAAAATGAAGCTTGGTAAGTTGGAATAGGTGTGGATACTCAGAGTTCTCTGTTGCCACAAGAGCTGTTTCTGATGAGCAAGCACCCAGATATCTGCAGGACCACATACTCCAATCAGTCCTGGTCTGTTCAATAAAAGCAAACACAAACTACAACTCATCCTACATTTTCAAGAGGCTCAGGGGCCTGGAACAAGAAGACACTGGTTTTTCAATGGCAGCACCAATGCTGCGGGACAGCTTGCTGGTAAAGATCAGGCTAGCCCCCTCGTTGATGATTCAGAAGCTACTAAAGATGAAATTATTTTGGAGAAACTTCCCTTGATTTTACTCTGCCACCTTTAGCTTCTGTTTTATTGTTTGTACTATTATTTTTGGAGAGTGTTAAAATTTTTTTTTTTTGTACTGTAGATGTTTTACTTGGTTTTTATAGCCTGTGTAAGCCAGCAAGCATCTTTGGCTTGTGGCAAGATGGAAATGTGAAAAATAAAGAAATACCTCTATCTATCAAATTGTGGCAATATTTTTCAATTACATGTTTAGTTTACAAGGAGGGGCAGAATTGCAACCTTCGGAGCTGTTAAAAATGGAAAATAATCAAGGTTGCTGTTTGTATGGAAAGTATGCCTCCATTCCTTCCTGCACACAGCTCTTACCAAAATGACCAAAAGTCACTTTTCAAGACAAAAGAGAATACATATTCCTACTAGGAGGTAGCTGGGGATGTGTGGGATGATATGTATTCCTTTAATTTGTTAGATTATCTTGGCCATTTTTAAAATAACATGCTCTATTTCTTTTTATTAGAATTTAAAAGGAAGGAAAAGTTGATAACAGTTTTAAAAATCTGTTATATTGGTTTAAAATCCACAATGAAGCTATTATAAGACTTCAGATGGACAGAAGGAAAACGTGTATCTTTTATATTTTGTCTTATGTCCTTTTAAATTATACAACCTCCTTTTTCTTTTGAAAAGCTCCCTAAAATCTTCTAATGAAACCCAAAGCATTCTTTTATTCCCCAAAGTTTGATATCATGTAAAGATCCTCTATAAATGTATTTAAATTTTCCTTTAAAGTTTGAAGTTTTCCTCCCAGCAGATTTTAGTTGCTCAAAGATAAGAGACTTAATTTTCTAATTCATAAACCGTGGAGCAAATGTTGAATCTTCCAGGAGTGGTTTGTATAGGTAGTGAATATGATGTAGAATATTAAACCGCATATTCTTCAACTGTTATTTAAGAGTTATATTCTTCCCATTTATTAAAGTAAGTTTTTGTCAGTAATGAATAAGCTTTCCTCTTTGGTTCTGCAAGGAATTTTAAGAGTAAAAATACTGCTGTTGGCACAGTAGTCTTCTCATTGTTGCTTCTTGAGAGCCAAGACATTTTGGGCTACTGGCTCTGGTCTTTCTGCAGAAGTTTCTTATATCCTTCAATTATCTCTTTCATCGTGTCATGATCATCCAGGGTTGTCAGATCTCCAAGTTCATCTGCTTTGTTTTCTACAATCTTCTTCAGAACCCGCCGCATAATTTTTCCTGAACGAGTTTTAGGCAAGTGTCGAGCTACCTGAACCAGAAAAATGAAAGGAAAGATTAGAGCAGCATCAGGAAATTCACCCCATAAATATTAATTTGAGAAGAGATGTACTGCTAATCCTACAAAAATCTTACTTCTGTACCTACTTTCTTTCCCGTAGTTGAGCATATCATCTTCATTGCATGTGCAAATGTAGGAGACTCTGCTCAATTCCATTTCTTACCAAGTTGCCAGCATACAATGATAACAGAAAAAAAAATGTTTTGAGGCTATGATACTCTTTCTTTGGTGCATCTTAGCACTTCAGAATTGGTTGCCAAAAAAAAGTACAATCGGTATCTCAATTAAATTGATTACTTGCTCAGTAAATTTTCCAATAAAAGAAGGCCAAAAGTGGATTTGTATAAGGGCCTCCTCTAACATAAACCTTCAGTGGGAAGGTTTATGGAAAGAGTGAACCAACCATTCACAAGAAGATGGGAAAAGGCAAGATAGGTTCATACAGTACATAAGCCGCAACCAAAGAATGGGCCAGCATGTATGAACCTGTTAATAGTGGTTTTTTTTAAACTTGCAAACTAAGTAATACCAGAAAAAAATAGAAAAGTTATGTTTGTTTAAATACATTTGTTGAAAGATTATTTGATTCCTGTTGCAATAGCATTTTTGTGTTTGTAAAATATTTTTAGTAATGTAATTTTTGCATAGTTAATAAGTCTATTTAATTTGTAGAAACTAACCTAGAATAAGCAGAACACTATTTCTATCCCTGCTCTAATACTTGCTTTAGATACTCATTATTAAGTTAATCAGATTTTTTTTTAAACGAATGTTACATGCTTAAGCTTGATACTTAAGGTAACTTTCATACTTAATTTTTTGTTTTAATAGTGAAACCATTATGTTTTGTTTGGCTGATCAACGGAATACAAATCATGCAACTAAGCAAATCTAAAATATTCTGAACAAACGGTCAATGACAGCAGAAGAATTAGATTACACTGGACATTTTAAAAAATATTAAAGATGCCTTTTCAAAAAAAATGGCATTGGTTATCCAATTGCTTTGAATTTTCTTGCAACTTTGGGCCAGTCACACTCTCTCAGTCCAACCCAGCTCATTATGGAGTTATTGTGGGGAAAATAGGAGGAGGAGGGTGCATTGGATTTATTTGTCACCTTGTTTTTAAAAACACTAAAGGCAGGATCCAACTATTCTGTCAGACTACAAATATTTATTGTTAAGCAGAATGAAGATGTGCATTAGGAGCGGGGGGAAGTTTGCCTGTTGTTACCTGAACATGGTCTGGTGCTGCATATTTTGCTATCTCTTTTGAAACAAGACTCTGGAGTTCAGAGGTCAGGTTCTCCTGGGATAGTTTAAAGTCTTTTTTCAGCACAATGAATGCATAAGCGCCTGTTTTTTAAAAAAGGGAAAAGTAAAATAAGCAATCATCAAAACTAGACTTTCACACTCAAATAGTCCCCTTAACTTGCAGGAACCTGAATTCCCCTATGTATTGGCTGTATTGAGTAGGAAGTAAGAGCTCTTGTTAATTTTACTTTTGAGTTGCTGATTCACTTTTGAAACAATGCCTCTCATACAAATTCTAGACTAAGTATTGGAGCATTTATTGTTGTTGTCCTGAGGTAGGAATCAGGGTATTCAACTTCATGCTTTAGCATTCTTCTTCCCTTTCTTCTTATACATTTTACTGCAATTGAATTCCGTATCTCCTCTCAGCCAAGGCTTGAGAACTTGATCTTCAGTTATCATTAAATGACCACATGAAGGCTCTGAATGGAACCTATCCCAAGCATGCAATAAATATCCACCATGCAAACAAATTATGCGGGATATTCATTCCATATGCTAATGAAAGCAGAGTCGAATAGAGAAATAGCGGTTGTTAGCAGCCAAACTGACTCACCCACCTTCGCCTTTGATTTCATGAGGATATCCAATCACAGCTGACTCTGCCACTGCCTCATGTTTATTCTGGAACATAAACAGGTCTATAATTTACTGCAAGGATCCTGACAGGCTGGCAGAAACATGTGGTTCACTAGGCCTGGTGTGGTCAAAACAAAAAGAATAGACTAGCAAGGCAAGGCTCTGAAGTACCAGCCTTTCTTCCTGATGCAGGTTAAGTGACTATGTGATAGAATCCCTTTCTTGCATGAAGAAGTAATGAGACTTTGAGCTGTAGAACAAAATAGAGTAAGTGTCCACTTAAAGGGCAATATGAGTCAGAAAGACTAATCTGGTTAGAGATGCTTTAAAGCAGTAAATATTTCCAGTATATAATGTATCAAACAATGTAAGGTTTACTAATGCAAATTATTATCAGGAGGATCGGAGAAAGCATTGATATGTATTACTCGACTAACTTTTGTAGTGGCTTTTTTGAATAAGTCAGGAATTTTATATACATGTATAGGTATGTACACCTCTACTTTTCATTGTGGTAGACTACTGAAGATTCACTGGGAAAATTTCACTACATTTTAAAATTCTGATATCCCCTTCAATACATTATTTTCTGTATCATTCATTATTTTTGTCATTTTTAAGGCCCTGTATATTTTGGATAACAATATTGATTATGAAAATTATAATACTGCGAGTAGAAACAACATACTCTGCGGTTATGACCTGCAGTTTAGTTTCCAAAAGGAAAACGAGGCAGGCATCTGTTTATATTTTTCTGGCAATCAAATTTGTTTTTCATATTTCATTGTTTCCCACCAATCTTAAGTCGCTGTGGAAGGAGCAGCGAGGCATGCAAAAGTCTGGAAAGCCACAAGCAATTCAACTAGAGGGCCAGCTCAAATAGCAGCAGCTGCCCAGATCATTACATCTTAATATGTTCTTGGGTGACTACGAACATGTTGTAATAACTGCTAGTTTTCCCATGCCTCTTACCACAACATCTTCTATCTCAGCAGTGCCTAGCCTATGTCCACTGATGTTGATGACATCATCCAGGCGGCCTGTTAGCTGATAATATCCTTGGCTTGTCCGGTAGACCCCATCTCCAGTGAAGAAATATCCTAGAATAAAAAACAGGGCAAAAATATAAGGCAGTTATTTTTCTTTAGAAAGTCCAGAAGGTTCCCACATATCACCTGCCATCTTCGGGCTTGGGCTTAAAATGGGAAAGGAGCGTCTCCTATATATATATAGTTAAAATTGACCATTAAAACCCAGGTACAAGTAGGGAGGATGGGGGCAGGATGGGGAGAGGTGAGAGCTTTTGTTAAGCAACCACTTCTGCTGTGCTGTTCCCCCATTGTGGCACAAACCAGGCCTTAACAAAGGATAGGAAGCGTGGGGCCAACCTCACATTGGGGTGGGTGGGTAAGAGGTTCCAGAGGGCAGGTACAACAGCAAAGAAGGGCTTTCTCCTGGAATAATCCCAGGAGCTGGAATAATCAGGCTGACATGGCCCACGGCATGCCTCCTCTGCCAGTACAGGTGAGATGGGCCAATCCCAGTAGGGTGAGATGTCCTTCAGGTTGCCTAAACTCATGACATGAAATGCAGCTTGTGAAGCAGTGGTGTTACATGGTCCATTCTTGGGGCCCCAAGAACTGCCCATGCTGCCACACTTTGAACCACTCTGAACCAGCTGAATACAAAAGTTTAGGTACCCTGAGTCAACTTACATGTTTCAATGAATCTCTAAGTGAACAGAAGCTGACACAATCTCTACGTTCACTGAAACACCCAATTTAAACAGGGTGCCTAAACATTTGCACAGAACTATATGTGTTGGATGTCTTCTGTTGAAAGCCTGGGACTTCTCCCAGCTATTTTTCACACACGGCTAAGTTGGTAAACCTTTTCCTCTACTGTACCACTTCAACGTACACAACACAATACTGTATTTCTGTCCTCCAATTTAAAAAATGCATATTGAAGGGTTAGGGTAGGGTTGTATTTTTTCTCCCTAATATCTAATCCTTTTGTTATTTTTTGAGTTCTGGTCTTTTAAAAAATGTTTCAGCCCATTTTGTCTAGGTAATAGTTCCTGCATATCTCAATCAAAGTCATTTTCCTTCTTCTCTGTATCACTAGATTATTTGAATTGGAAGGAAAGCATTCACCTTTACAATGCAATTACCGGTAGTGCAGATGTCCAGTTTGCATTTGCTAAAGTGCTTGAGGCCTTCTAAGATCTGAATCCAAATCATACTCTTTGCTTCTACTATTTCCATTTATAGGAAATATACATATAATTGTCATAAATGATACGATAATTATATTATCCATGAGTACAGAGTCCTTGGTGCTCTCTAAACTTGCTTATTTGCTTGCAAATGTTTCATTACCAGCTAGATAACTTCAGTGCACTATTTGGATAATGAAACATCTGCAAACAAACAACAATGTTCAGAGGCCATCAAGGATTCAACAGTTCAACCCTGACCCACATTTTTATTTTCTGGTGAATTATATGGATGGCATTAGGAGTTTGGCTCTGACAATAACTTGAAAACATCTTTTTCTGGTTCTACATGCAATTGTTCACAAAGTAGGAATTATAATTTCTAAACACTGTTGAGAACTATGTATTACTCTTATTTTCCCTTTCCATCTCCACTAATCTATACCTGGGTAAGGCATTAGGTAGGTCTCCAGAAAACGCTGGTGATCATTGTAAATAGATCTTGCCATGCCTGGCCAAGCCTGAGAAATACAGAGAGCTCCAGAGGCATCATTCTGTGTTAAGACATTTCCCTGGAGAGAGAAAAAATAGTATAAACTTAATTAACTTCGGAAGTGGCTTGCATAGTTATTCAGATTATTACTGAGACTTAAAGAATGCAGCTAAAGGCACGTACATCATTGTCAGTTAACTCGTTTTACAAAATCATGCATTTCCTATCTTTGTTTAAAATTTCTTCTGCTAGATGTTCTGTATAAACTAACAATAAAAGTCCTTTGCATTTTTTATGTTCCATTGCCTTTGTGTTACTGTTGTTTAGAATCCTTATCTGAATGCTGAAAAGCTGGCTTTTCTTTATAAAAAAATCCTAACCTTTGTAATCTTAGTTAACATCATAATTTTCATTTTTATATTTGTGCCTTTTAGTCAATATGCTACAGAAATGCATTTGATTTATGTAGCCTATATATTTACCCAGTTCTGTTTCCTTACATTTTTAAAACTGTTGTCATTTGATTGGATTGGATTGAGATTCAGATTGAGTTTCCAAGTGGTTCACAGATCAGGCATTATGATTTAGTGATATGTGTAAACCAGGTTCCTAGGACGTCTTCAACAAATCATTATTTAAAAACTATAGTTTATTGCATAGGAATACACCACCCAGAGTTGTTTCAACAATGAGATGAATGGCATATAAATTTAATAAATAAATACATAATAAAATATATGAATCCAGAAAATGTTATCCAGAATTAAAAATAAAATAAAGCACAGGTATACTAGATCCCAATCCAGGACACTTGCAATCTCAAATAGATACAGAGAAAAACTAGAAAGAGGATGGAATGGAAACAGGAAATATATAGGATGATTTCAATTATACATTGATTTAATGATAATATGCAGTAGTACTAGGAGACATAATCCAAATCCTTTTATTAAACAAGACTTTTGGGGAAAGATTTGAATAAGGGAAGTGATCATGCTATTTCCATTCAGGAAAGTAAAGGGAAAGCACATAGTATAGAATTGTTGCTTTGATATTTCTTTTTTAAGAGCTTGTGTGAATTGAAAAGTGGATTATCAATTCTCCAATTGCTAAATTAAAAATATACTTTATCATCTAGAAGAGAAGGTCTGATGCCAAAGAATGGTCTCATGGCCATAGCTGGAACAATCTCATCTTCGGGGTTTGAAGGTCGAGGAGCAATACAGATGCCTCCTGTTTCTGAAATGAATAAGACACGATGCATGCTAATCTTTGCAAATAAATGCAATGCTTAATCAAGTGACAATTACTGCTCTAAAAATAATGAATTCATATATGCTTTTACCAGTTTGCCACCATGTATCAACTACAGGACACTTTCTATCTCCAACCACATTGAAGTACCACTCCCAGGCTTCTGAATTGATAGGTTCTCCCACTGCAAAAAGAGAAGAAAAACAAAATAACTTGTAAAGAAAAAAACCCCATGGTTTAGGTACATACATTTTGTTAAACCATAACTAGGGGTGAAATGATAGCAGTGTTGCGATATCTCAGGGGTTGCCACAAAGAAGAGGGAGTCAAACTATTCTCCAAAACACTTGAGGGTAGGACAAAAAACAATGGATGGAAACTAATCAAGGAGAGAAGCAACTTAGAACTAAGGAGAAATTTCCTGACAGTTAGAACAATTAATCAATGGAACAACTTGCCTCCAGAAGTTGTGAATGCTCCAATACTGGACATTTTAAAGAAAATGTTGGACATCCGTTTGTCTGAAGTGGTGTAGGGTTTCCTGCCTAAGCAGGGGGTTGGACTAGAAGACCTCCAAGGTCCTTTCCAACTCTATTGTTTTAAATATTTTGGCTTTGGCTTAGCATAATACATGAATCCATCCGTTACAGCTTAGTGTTATGTGCACACCATTCATTCTCAATAGTATTTTAACAAACGATGATTTAAAAAATACTGGAAGAGCAAAGTGTGTGAATCCTACCAATATGATGCATTTAACACCTCACCTGCTCACCAAAATACATACAAATTCCAAAAGAAGAGAATAACTCGGAAGTGTGGAGTCCTTGAAGTTCTCTGAGCTTGGTTATTTTTATGCAGACTAGTAGGACACTGAAACATCTGCAAGCAAACAAATCAGAGAACACAAGAACACATTTTTTTGACAGGGTGAAAATGGTATTGGCTGGCTTACTCACCTGATCCGAGAATTTTGAGGGAAGATCTGTCATATTTCTTTACCCAGTTATCTCCGTATTTCAGAAGAAGGCGAATTGCTGTTGGGGCTCCATAAAACTGATTTATCTTTAACCTCTCCACAGTTTCCCAATAACGCCCTGAAATGACAAACCAACCCTTTTACCTGGTTCACATTTACAACATCTGCTTTTCAAATATATAAAGTCCAAATGTAAAGCTGAACTAGGTCACATCCCATATTTTAACTGTGCATCAAGTACATGTGATAGTTATTGGATGTACAAACTAGGGAAATCAGTGGTGGGATTCGAAATTTTTTACCACTGATGGGTATGGCTTGGTGGGTATGGCAGGAGAAGGATACTGTAAAATCCCCATTCCCTCTTCACTCCAGGGGAAGGTTACTGCAAAATCCCCATTCCCTCCCGATCAGCTGGGACCCGTGAGGCAGAGAATGCTTTGGTTAATAAATAATAAAGGGGGGATATAAGTCTATCAATCATCAATAATTGCTATTGTAGTGTTAATTAAATTAAACCAAGACCTAATGCAGGAGTGAATCCACCAATGATTTCAGAACACTACAGGTAGTCCTCAACTTACAAACACAATTGAGCCCAAAATTTATGTTGCTAAGTGAGGAATTTGTTAAATGAACTTTATGACTTTTCTTGCCACATTTGTTAAGTGAATCATTGAAGCTGTTAAATTAGTAACTTAATTGTTAAGTGAGTCTGGCTTCCACATTGTCTTTGCTTGTCCGAAGGTTGCAAAAGGGGATCCCATGACCCCGGGACACTGCAACCGTCATAAATATGAACCAATTGTCAAGCATCCAAATGTAAATCTCGTGACCGTGGGGGGGGGGGGTGCTGCCACGGTCATCATTATGAAAAATGGTCATGTCACTTTTTTTCAGTGGTAGTCTAACTTCAAATGGTCACTAAATTAACTGTTGTAAGTTGAGGTCTACCTGTATACCTTTAGAAGGCATAGTAAATAATACAATACAAATACAATCGCAGAGTTGGAAGGGACCTTGGAGGTCTTCTAGTCCAACCCCCTGCCTACCCTTTCAGACAAATGGCTATCCAACATCTTCTTAAAGGCTTCCAGTGTTGGGGCATTCACAACTTCTGGAGGCAAGCTGTTCCACTGATTAATTGTTCTAACTGTCAGGAAGTTTCTCCTCAGTTCTAAGTTGTTTCTCTCCTTGATTAGTTTCCACCCATTGCTTCTTGTTCTATCATCAGGATAATAGTTTGACTCCCTCTTCTTTGTGGCAGCCCCTGAGATATTGGAACAATGCTATCATGTCTCCCCTAGTCCTTCTTTCTCTTAAGCTAAACATACCCAGTTCCTGCAACTGTTCTTCATATATTTTAGTATCCAGTCCCCTAATCATCTTTGTTGCTCTCTCTGCACTCTTTCTAGAGTCTCCACATCTTTTCTACATTGTTGCGACCGAAACTGAATGCAGTATTCCAAGTGTGGCCTTACCAAGGCATTAAATATTGTGACACCATTATCGCTGTGTAAAAAGCTATTATTTGAAATAGTTCTAACCATAAAATACAATTTCTGTTATGTTCCCATTTGTAATATATCTCTTGTATTAAAAAAAACCCAGAGCTCCCATCACTCTTAAGTTTCTGTAAGCTAACAGATATGAGAAGGCAATGGAAAAGAAGGGGGAATGTTTCATCTTCTATTAATTCTAACTAATTAGTGTAGCACCTCCACTGAACATATTATTTTGCAGAATAATCTTAACATATGTATATAGACAGTAGAGGAAGCCAATTAATAGAAGATAGGGAAAAGGAATGATAATGACCACAAGAGAAGAGAAGCAAGAGTAGTTTGTAATGAGGTAGAAATTCAATTATTGATGTTACCTTGAAGCTTTTGAAAATGGGTTGCATAGAAATAAAGTAAAATATAAGTTATATGAGCCACACATTAATCTACTGATTATACCTATATCATATAATTTAGTGCCTTTCTTTGGCTTGCATCAACATCCCATTGTCTAATCTTTTTAATTTTTATTGTATTTTTTTTTACCTGGATTAGGATACACTGGAGTACTCTCAAAAAGGATTGTAGTTCCTCCATTACATAAGGGTCCATATACCACATAACTGTGACCTGTGATCCACCCAATATCTGCAACGCAGCCGAAAATATCTCCATCGTTGTAGTCAAACACATACTAAAGAAAAATGGGCAGCATGAGATAGAAGCAGCTTTCTCTTGTCCCAATATGATTATATAATTCTCTCCAATCAGGCAATATCCAGATGTGCAGCTTTAATGTATAGCCCTCCAATAATCATGGTACTATCTGTGGTCAGTTACCTGTTTTATTTCATATATTTTTGCTTAACCTCCCAGCTCAAACCAGTTACTCTGGTTGGTGAGCGATCGTATGTTCTTTAGTAAAAAAGAGCAAGAAAAAAGCTATCACTGTGCTTCAGATTCTTTTATTAGCAATATTTTCATGATGAAGCCACCTATTTAAGAAAGAAACCAAGGTTGGCCTTCCTTGGCTCTTTCTATCAACTGAGTTATCATGAATACCAGTTTCCATCACACCACTTTCAGAATTCACCTGAACAAGGTGAGAGTGGACATTTCCTAACCTCTGATAACTTGACCTAACACTGACAATATTTACAATATTTCAAGAACTTTCATGAAAAATTAAATGTACAGATATAAACTCAATATGGTGTTTCCCCAAAAATAAGACAGGGTCTTATTTTCTGTTGACTCCCGAAAAAAGGCTTGGCCTCGTTTTCAGGGAGGTCTTATTATTTTTGAGGTGCAGGAGGCGACAAGCGAGGTCACCTCATGGCTGCTGCTGTGTTGCAATATTTTCCAGGAGGGCTTATTTTGGGGGTAGGGTTTATTTTAGCGCATATGCTCAAAAGCCCCATTGGGCTTATTATTTTCGGGGAAACAGGGTAGAATATCCTCAAATGCATTATAGTTTAATATGATGTAAAGAGGAAGGTTACAAAAGTATGAACAAGCCTTATAATGAAGGAAAGAAGCAGCAATTAAAAACAAAGGTGAAGGTGAAGGGCATATATAATCTTTGGGATCACAGCCTATTTTCCAGGCAATTTTTAATCTCAATGATAATAAATGTGACATGGCCATCTGGGCGTCCATATTTCTTCTCCAGCTTTAAGAGAGTTAAATCAAACTCTTCCATTCCATGCATTGCCTCTAACTACAATTCATCCTTCCACATGTTTTTTTTCAAACATCACATCACTGTTTCTTCTGCTGAACTGGTTCTTTTTTTACAGTCCCCTGTAAAAAAAATGGATTGGTTTCCAATCCAAATTTGTCTTAAAGATTAAAGATTAAGAAATCACTAAAAGTGACAGACGTTGAAGTTGTCCATCAACAGTTAGCAACACCTAGACAACAAATAAAATAGACTGTCTGCTTACTGTATTAGAGGCTTTCCAACTATGATGAAACACAAATTATTGCTAGATTTCTATCTTAATATATAAATCAACATTTGCAAATTGCAAGCCTCTTCTGTCTTTTTCCTAGTATCAGTATGTGACTCTCCTCTAATGAACAATTACAGGCTCTGTGAGTACTTGTGTAGCAACTAGTTATGTGAAATCTCTAGTTCAGCCTCCTGAATTAAAAAAATAACTGCACTTCTTAAGAATGTTTCCAGAATGTAGTTGTTGGAATTTTAGCTTGGGGGGGGAGGGGAGGAATGGATGAGGTGATTTTGTCAACATCTACCTTGTAAAATTGACCCAGGAACTGGGTTTTTCTGTGGCCTGGCACTCACTGTATTATTTCACTTCCTAACTTCTTGCAGAGTGGAACATTCTCTAATGCACTATCTTTAGTTTCTTGGCTGTTATTACTGCAGCTATTATTGAAAACAATGCTGCTCCACTCCCAGTCCTCTCTTCACTCCCCTTTCTTTCTAAATCCATTGTGACAGACGAGGGACTTCCAGAGAGGGATTGTGGGTGAAAGATCATTCTGTTTGCAATGGAAACTTGACATTCTCTGGGTTGGTTTGGGGATTTTTTTTCCAGTAGGAAGACGCCAGTGCTATTTCCAGCTGGGAGAGAAGAGTAAGAATTCATTTCAGAGTTGTCTTGTGGTTTTCAATGGCATTTGGAACTAAGGGATGAACCACATATTAAAGTACTGTGACTTTTTTCCTTTGCTTTTACAAAAATACAAGTTTGAAACTGAATGTTATTTGTAGTAATACAATTAACTGTTTTTAATTCAACGGTAAGGTAAAGGTTCTCCTTGCACATATGTGCTAGTTGTTCCTGACTCTAGGGGGCGGTGCTCTGTTTCAAAGCCAAAGAGCCAGCGCTGTCCGAAGACGTCTCCGTGGTCATGTGGCCGGCATGACTAAACACCGAAGGCGCTCGGAACGCTGTTACCTTCCCACAAAAGGTGGTCCCTAGTTTTCTACTTGCATTTTTTACGTGCTTTTGAACTGCTAGATTGGCAGAAGCTGGGACAAGTAATGGGAGCTCACTCCGTTACGCGGCATTAGGGATTTGAACTGCCGATCTTTCTGATCGACAAGGTCAGCGTCTTAGCCATTGAGCCACCACATCCCATATATTCAACTGTATCTCGCAGCAATTTTTTTTCTTGCAAAGAAACATATGAGGCCTTAGATGCTGGTAGAGATGTTAAACTTTACCCTGTGGTGAAAGAATCTGAAAATTTGTCTGATGCCAGCATATCTACTCCAAAGTAAATTCTTACAATTGTGCTACATTCCACATTAATATAGGATCAGTCTGCCAGACAAAGACTTCCAGCTACAAATGGCTGTCTGGCTATCATTTGGGAATAAGCCCCCCCAGAGCACTCTAGAGCTTGATTCGGATATTCATGACAAGAGTATTTATTTAATTGTGTATATACTCCTTGGAAATAAATTCTGCTGCATATAATGGAGCTTCTGTATATACCTGTTAAGTATGAGAATAATAATGAACTCTTCGTGTCACCTCATTTTATGATATCTCCACCTGCTTCACCTTCACGTCCCGGAAATATTTGGAACATTTTCCCCTCCAGCTCCCCAGTAACATCTCAGCCTCCGGCTATTAACTATTAATTTTTACCATCTGCACCCTTACCCAATTGGGTTTTAATACTTCATCAATTTACTCAAGGCTAGACCTGCTCCGCCTGCGGGAGGCCCCGCTCTCGCAGGTATGGCCCTTGGCTCTCTCAAGGGCCTGCCTTGATGACGGGTTTGTGAACCCCGAGAGGTGGAAGAAACGGAGGCTGAGGGGCTTTTTATCCAAAAGTTTTTTATTGTTATTAAGGGGTTCCAGGGAGGGGGGGTGTGATAACCAGGCCGGGAGAGGCGCCAGTGCCAGTGCTGGACGGACAGGTGAGTCCGGGAAGGAAGTGAGCGGAGCGGGGGGGGAGAGGGAACAAGAGATTCCAATAGAGGGTTGTTTGATTACAACGGTCGCGGGGAGGGGGGGATGCGAGGACAAGAGAAGATCACAAGGTCGGTTGGGAGACCGTGGTTGTTGGCTATGCCCGGTCGTCTGCACCAACCCCCGCAACCTAGGTGGCCAGGAACTACAGAGCCCGGGCCTACGGCTGATGCTTTGCAATGCAAGGTCCGTAACCAACAAGGCCCCCCTCATTAATGAGTTGATCTCTGAGGGGGAGCTAGACCTTGCAGGGATAACGGAAACCTGGTTGGGCCACGAGGGTGGTTTACCCCTCGTGGAAATGTGCCCACCAGGTTTCCGTGCATTCCATCAGCCTCGGGCCCTGGGTAAGGGTGGTGGGGTGGCGGTAGTTATACGGGAAGGTCTAGAGCCGAGGGAGTTCACTGTTCCTCAGATATCCGGGTGTGAGTCCCTTGGTGTGAAATGGGGCCCACGGAGGCAGTTGGGTTTGCTGATTGTATACTTGGCTCCTCGCTATACATCAGCAGCCCTGCCCGAGCTCCTCGAGCTGATCTCGGAGACGGCGGTTGAGATCCCCAGGCTCATGGTCATGGGAGATTTCGACCTGCCGTCGACGGGAGCAGCATCTGAGGTAGCTCGGGAGTTCATGGCTTCCATGACAGCCATGGGCCTGACCCAGTTAATTCAGGGCCCCACACACGAAGGAGGCCACACATTGGACCTTGTCTTTGTATCTGAGCAGTGGACGAGTGATCTGGGTAGAGGGGATTTTACTGTTACACCCCTGTCATGGTCAGATCACTCATGTCTCCGGCTTAACTTCCCTGGCGCTACCCCCCACCGCGAGGAGGCGTGACCAGACGGTCCACGCTGGTACCGCCCCAAGCGCCTGATGGAGCCGGATAGGTTCCAGACGGAGCTTGGGCCATTACCTGTAGCCCTGACCCGCGCTCGGTCGGAGGACCTAGCGGCCGCCTGGAATAGGGCGGCGGCTGGGGCCTTGGACCGGATTGCGCCTTTGCGACCTCTCCTGCGGCAGCGACCCACCCGGGCTCCTTGGTATACCGAGGAGCTGAGGGTGATGAAGCGTCACAGGAGACGTCTAGAGAGCAGGTGGAGGTCCTCACGCTCCGAATCTGATCGAACACAGGTAAGATCCTACTTGCGGACCTACCTGGTGGCATTAAGGGCGGCCAAACGTAGATATTGTGCCACCCTTATTGCGTCCGCGGATAACCGCCCTGCTGCCCTGTTTAGGGTGACCCGCTCCCTCTTGTCACAGGGGACGCAGGGGGCACCTTTACAGGGCAGAGCAGAGGAATTTGGGGAATATCTGCAGGACAAAGTCGCTCAGATCCGGAGCGGATGGGCCCCACTCAGTGGACCAGACGAGCCGCCAACAGCGAGTCTTGTGAGACCATCCTGGGAGGAGTTTGATTCTGTTGCCCCCGAGGATTTAGATAGGTTGCGTGGACGGCTGCGACCCACCACATGTTTAATGGACCCGTGTCCCTCCTGGTTGGTACTGGCATCTTGGGAGGTGACACGAGGCTGGCTTCTGGGCCTGGTGAATGCCTCATTGGGTGAGGGATCCTTACCAACCGCCTTGAAAGAGGCGGTGGTGAGGCCCTTACTTAAGAGGCCCTCACTCGACCCAATGGAGCTAGCTAACTATCGTCCAGTCTCCAACCTTCCGTTTCTAGCGAAGGTTGTTGAGAATGTGGTGGCCCAGCAGTTTCCACGACACCCTGACGAATCCGAGTATCTAGACTCACGCCAGTCCGGCTTCCGACCTGGGCACAGCACAGAGACAGCCTTGGTCGCGTTGGTTGATGATCTCTGGAGGGCCAGAGATAGAGGTTGCTCCTCTATCCTGGTCCTATTAGACCTCTCGGCGGCTTTTGATACCATCGACCATGGTATCCTATTGCGCCGGTTGGAGGGGATGGGAGTCGGAGGTACCGTTTTGCGGTGGTTCGGCTCCTACCTCTCCGACCGGAGGCAATGTGTGTTGACAGGGGGACAGAGGTCGACCCCGAGGCCACTCACTTGTGGGGTGCCACAGGGGTCGGTCCTCTCGCCTCTCCTGTTCAACACATATGTAAAGCCGCTGGGTGAGATCATCCGTGGTTTTGGGGTTGAGTATCACCTCTACGCTGATGATACTCAGCTGTATATTTCAACTCCAAACCACCCCAACGAGGCTGTCGAAGTAATGTCCCGGTGTTTGGAGGCCGTCGGGGTCTGGATGGAGGACAACAGACTTAAACTCAACCCCTCCAAGACTGAGTGGCTGTGGCTACCGGCACCTCGATTCAGCCAGCTGATTCCATCGCTGGCCATAGGGGGCGAGCAGTTGCCCCCTGTGGAACGGGCGCGCAATTTGGGCGTCCTCCTTGATGCCCGGCTGTCAATGGATGACCATGTGGCGGCCGTGGCAAGGGGGGCGTTCCACCAGGTTCGCCTGGTGCGCCAATTGCGCCCCCTACTGGACCGGGATGCCCTACGCACGGTCACTCATGCGCTGGTGACGTCCCGCCTGGATTACTGCAACGCTCTCTACATGGGGCTGCCCTTGGGACGCGCCCGGAGACTGCAGTTAGTTCAGAATGCAGCCGCGCGGGCTGTGATGGGGAGTACGAGGTACTCCCACGTAACACCTCTCCTGCGCGAGCTGCATTGGCTACCTGTGGTTTTCCGGGTGCGTTTCAAGGTGCTGATTACCATCTTTAAAGCGCTCCATGGCACGGGACCTAGTTACTTGCGGGATCGCATCCTCCCACATACATCCCTGCGGCCAATACGCTCACACAGGGAGGGACTTCTCCTGGTGCCATCCACTGGACAATGCCGGCGGGCGACACCGAGGAGTAGGGCCTTCTCTGTGATGGGCCCAACCCTCTGGAATGACCTCCCCCCCGACATTAGAACCACTTCTGACCTCCGCTCCTTCCGGCAAAAACTGAAGACCCACCTGTTCCGATTAGCAGGCCTGGCATAATTCAACTGTCCCTCCTGGCAAACGCACTATATCTGGTTATTTTAGGGGTTTTTTAATTCACTGTATTTGTTTTTAGGGGTTTGAACTTATTTTAATCTGCTTTGTACAGTTCTTTTAATGTCATTCTTACCTCCTCCATGTCAACTGTCAATTGTACATACTTAATTTTATTGTATCTGATATATTTTGTATGAACTGTACACCGCCCCGAGTCCCTTTCGGGAGAGGGGGCGGTCTAGAAGCATTAAATTAAATTAAATTAAATTAAATTAAATAAGGAATTTGTTTTCTAATTAATTGCGTGGAAAATAAAAACATTTTACCACAAAAAGTGGCCATGTGAAAAAATACTTTTTAATAGCTTGCTGGCTGCTTACACCTGGTTTGCTGTCTGCTCAGGGCTTTCTTTCTTTCAGTGCTGTGTAACCACCCAATCTACCCAGGAAGAATCACAGATAAAATGGCACAGAATGTAATCGTCCTTGCAGAATTGCAAGATATCCCCATGTTGTACCTTATGTGTAAGGGCAGCATACAGCAAATAGCCTGCCTGGGAATGGATCAGGCCTTTGGGTTTTCCAGTACTTCCTGAAGTATAAAGGAGGAACAGTAAATCTTCGCTCTCCAAGGTAGCAGGTTGACAGGTTACATCTTCTTTCATCATTTCCTGTCACAATAAGCAGATAATCTTTCAGTAGGCTCTCCTCAAAGCCTCTGTGATCTTCTCTAGTTTCCGTGTGCCAGTGACCAAACTAATAATGAAATTTAGCATGGAATACTCCAAATACTGACTTTCACAAAACAAATTCCTATTTCTCAAGGGTGTGCAAAGAATGTCGATTCCCTTATGGGCTACTTCTGACATAGCTAGCATTGCTTATACAGACCCTTGTTCCTTCTTCCCTATCCCTCTCTAGTGGGTTGTTTTCCTTCATAGCAATTAGTAACTAGCATGTTCTGGGACAATACAATAACCATTATGTCATTACTTCACCCTGAATTGTCATCTCATTTAATCTTAATTGACATAGCTGCAGGTGACATTTTTATTATTTATTTATTTATTTATTTATTTATTATTTATTTATTTATTTATTTAGCTTCTAATCTGTACTTTCCAAGTTATTCTTTCACTCTTTCATATTTTTGAAACTTGAGTGTTTTGTCCCAAGGGACAAGTGATAATTTTAGGAATGATTTTAATTAGGGGGCTACTATAAAAAATGAATTAGATCTCCTTTTGCCAGTAATAAGATGCCAGTTCATACTGGAAGGACAATATTGTTATTTAAAACTACCAGAATTCTTAACAAGTGGTCTTCATGGCTAAAAAAAAAGGCTTGAGGAAATTTGAATGTGTTTTAGGAATTTTAGAAAATGCATTTTGAAGCCATGGATGATTACAAACTTGATTAGCCATGTATTATCACAAACTTGAACATTGGCACTATCTAATAAAATGAAATTCAAAGGTGAAAAGAGTAAGGTTCTACATGTATGCAAGAAAAACAAAATGCACAGGTACAGAATAGGTGGTACCTTGCTCAATAGTAGTAACTGTGAGAGGGATCTTGGAGTCCTAGTGGACAACCATTTAAATATGAACCAGCAGTGTGCAGCAGCTGTCAAAATAGTCAAAACAGTTCTAGGCTACATAAACAGAGGGATAGAATCAAGATCACGTGAAGTGTTAATACCACTTTATAATGCCTTGGTAAGACCACACTTGGAATACTGCATTCAGTTTTGGTCGCCACAATGTAGAAAATATGTGGAGACTCTAGAAAGAATGCAGAGAAGAGCAACAAAGATGATTGGGGACTGGAGACTAAAACATATGAGGAATGGTTGCAGGAACTGGGTATGTCTAGTTTAATGAAAAGAAGGACTAGGGGAGACATGATAGCAGTGTTCCAATATCTCAGGGGTTGCCACGAAGAAGAGGGAGTCAAACTATTCTCCAAGGCACCTGGGGGTAGAACAAGAAGCAATGGGTGGAAACTAATCAAGGAGAGAAGCAACTTAGAACTGAGGAGAAATTTCCTGACAGAACAATTAATTAGTGGAACAGCTTGCCTCCAGAAGTTGTGAATGCCCCAACAATGGAAGTCTTTAAGAAGATGTTAAATGGATAGCCATTTGTCTGAAACGGTATAGGGTTTCCTGCCTAGGCAGGGGGTTGGACTAGAAGACCTCCAAGGTCCCTTCTAACTCTGCTATTGTACTGTATTGTACTGTAAGAGCACCTTTTCCACTCTTCCATTCATGCACATACAGTATTTGTAAATCCATAACTCTGAGAAAAAGTTACAGTAAAATCCAGGAACTTTGGCTTATTATCACTAGGTAGAACATAATAGCATCCCTGGGTCAGATGAGGGACTCAAATCTTGGAAAGAAACCAAGTTTAGACCTATTCTTCTTTCTTTTTCCCTGGGCAGGAGCAATGCTTCCCAAACTGGGATAAATTACTCCCAAATTGAGTAAAAAAGTTTTTTCTTTGGGTAACAACACATGAAGACACTATCTAGTCACAGAAGGGACATTTAGGAGTTTCTGATAAGCAGGTTTGCTGATGAAAGAAAAGTTTGAGAAACACCACCTTAAAGAAATGAAGTTCTTAGGCATTTGCTCTAAAGGCACCAAAATGTGAAGATTAAAAAGCAAAAAAGGGTGACTGAACCAGTGTCCAGTGCAGAGGGAATGTAGAAAAAGAGGTAAAATTCATGGAGGAGACAAGGTAAAGGAAAAGAAGTGATAAGAAAGGGCGACAGGAGCTGATGTCGCAACGACACGACATGCGATCTCAGAGCTCCGAGATCGCAGTCGATCCTTTTGCCACTGGATGCTCCTTTTGGACCTAAACCGTCTCGAAGAGACGGTGACAGGGAACAGTACGTCTTGTTGATCTCAGGGACATTGCAAAATCCCTGATTGATCCAAGAGAATCTCTTCTTGCCGGCGACAAAAGTGCAGCCAAAAGTTGCTGAAGTTGGGACAGCTCTGCAGTGGGAGGAAAGCGGAAAGAGAAAGTGTGTCCATCTGGTGAAAAAAAATTATTGTTATAAAAGAGACTGCTCCCCAAAAAATCAAAGCTAAATTAAACTTGCAAAGAAAAGAAAATAAGCAGCGAAATTAAGCTATATTGGACAGTGTGTTATCTTTTTTTTTCTTTTATGGATGGAAGTTTTGCAAATATTTCCTACTTTTTAAAGTGAAAGTTTTGGTTTTTCTTCTATTTCTTTTTTTACCTATGGATTAAAACTTTTTCTTTATTTTTATAATATTGGTTTGGAGGGTTTTTTTCTCTTTATTTTGCTCCATTTAAGAATTTTGTTTCTTTTAAGCCTGGAATAAAAGAAGATATAAAAGGAATATAAGGAATATAAAGAGGGTAGTAATATCAGAGGGAAAAGAAGTTGCACAGTTGGAGGTTGAGTCCTGGAAATATTGCTTTCTCTTTTTTCTCTTTGATCATTTTGACTTTGCACTTCAAAGGCTTCAGCTTGTTTACAGAAGAGATAAGGAGAAGAGCATGGGTTGTTTATGCAGGTGCTCTTTGGATGTTTCTGTGGCAGCTGGAAAGAAGTGAAAACCAAACCTTGTTTTGAAACTAAGAGTGGCAGTGTTTACTAGTTGGAAGAATGCCACAGCTCCAAAAAGAAACCATAACATTACAACAGATTATGTTTGAAATTCAAAAATTATTAGAAACAACAGAGAGAATTGAGAAGAGATTGGAAAATATAGATTGTAATGCAGTGAAATTTGATGGAAGAGTTGAAGATATCCAGCAAATGGAAAAAGTGGAGGTTAGAGTCCTAAAAACCCAGGGAAGAAATGAACAAAGAGACAAGATAATTGTGGATACTGACGGTGAACTGAGTGTGGTTGGAGATGGAAAGAGTGGAACATGGAAAGGGAAGATAGCTGGAAAGGAGCTCTACCCCAGATTTCAAGATATAGAAGAAGAAAAAAGAGAAGAATTGATGGATTCAAGGAGAGAAACTTTGACAAAAGCACTGCTGATAAGCTGATTAAAGAAGCTGACAGAGGGTCTCGAGATTTTACAAGATATGTAAAAAGCAACAAGTTGCGAAGAGAAGTCCACACAAATTTGTTTAAGGAAATAACCAAAAGACAAATTCAACAAATGGCAAAAGACATAAGACTGCACTATTACTGGAAAGACACAGGTTGAGATATGAAAACCAATAACAAAATATTAGTCAAATTTAGTTAAAATTAAGCATTATGTTAAAAATGAAGTGATAATGGTTATAGTTAGTTAAATAATTGATAATGATAACAATGTACACATAAGTATTGGTTTGATAAGAGGAAATTTGGTATAAATTCTAAATGGTGATCATGAAAGGAAGTTTAGAAACGCTGTTATATATGAAAGCTTTTTTTTTTAAAGTAAGTTAAATTTAGTTAAACTAAGACAAAAAAATGAAATGATGTCAGATATTGTTAAATAAATGATTGATAATGATAATAATGTAATATTTGTATTGATATGATAAAAGGGAAATTGGATATAAATTATAAACAGTGATTAAGAAAGCAAGTTTAGAAACTTTGTTATTAAACATAATTAATTTTTATTTAGAAAGTGTTATAAAGATGTAATGTTGCTGGATGATATTGAAAATAGATAACGAATGCCATCATGTGATTTTGCTTTAAATTTTGGAATATTTTATATAAAGGGACGTAAAAACAATTATAGTCATATGAAGATTGAGGTATGATGATAGTAATATACTGTATATTTGATTTAAAATATATAACTTGATATGAATTATAGGTGATGACTGTGGAAGGGATGCACGAAACCTCTTTGTAACCAATTGACACATTTGACAAGTTATAATGGAAGATATTTTTGTGGTGTTTATGTTTTGTCTGTTTGTGTTTATTCAAAAATTAAAAATTATATTAAAAAAAAAAGAAAGGAGAAGGAAATGAGTCTCAGAGGCATCTTACTGCCTTCTCAGTCCTAGCATATCATTGCAAGCTTATTTACTTTTATTCAGTTTATTAACTGATATTACAATATTAAAACACAGTTCCCTAGCTAATTTTCCATCTAAAAGGAACATTTAGGTTAATAGAAACTAGGATCTTAAGGCCACGCATGGCTTGAACAAAGAGAAAACAAGATAAATAAAAAGATATCACTGAGTATAGCACACATCTCATGACTTCATAAACTATGGAAAATGGGAAAAAACACAACTTTGTGTAGTGTTTAGGGTCTCTTCTTCAGTCAGTATAAGAATATATTACTCACCTCCTCTAGTGGTATGTCTAAATCAGACATGGGAACTTTCTCATCTGTCCTTTTTGAAACAAAAACTCGCTTCACTGTTGGACAAAACTTCACAGCTTCATCTACTGTCTTCTTTAGTTCAACAACTTTGCCTCCTCTCAAACCTTGATTGACCGTGATCAAAGTTTCAGACTGAGCTGCAAAAGGCAACATACCCCACCCCCACACACACAAAAAATTAGTATGAAAATTTTACGCTTTTCAAAGCAACTTTCTCCTGCTTTGTATTCTAAGGGGGAATTCCTCCCTGATACACTGTAGAGTATATTTTAACAAGTGTATTATTTGTTATAGGTTAGTAAGTGTATTTTTGTTACAGATTAGAAGTGGTCTCAGGATTATTTGGGAAATTCTTCTAGCTTGTCTCCTTAAGGGTTACTGTATTTCCAAAACAAATAATAGCAGCAATTGGAGGGAGAAGTACTCTGAACTCTCCTCTTCCCATTCCAGGGTCCTAATCCAGATCTTCATCCAGATCTAATTACTGCTATTTACCATGCCTTCATACACATACAGCAAACACACAACTACTATTACATTGATGTCATTGTGAGTATCTTTAATTTATATTGTAACCTTGTCCGCCATTCAAAAGCATATATGGCGGAGTTAGTTAGTTTAGTTAGTTGATTTTGTCACTGCACCTCGTACAACAAAATTAAATGCCATCTTCAGTGTACATCGTGCATAAGAAAACTATTAAAAAAAACACATCCTTCACATTCTATACAATTGAATTGAAAACTCCTGATACTGCATTAATATTATACAGTAGAATTCAAAATAGTTACTGCTCTGTGATAGAAGCTGTTTTTCAGCCTGTTCGTCCTTGTTTTTATTGTCCTGTACCATCTGCCAGAGGGTAATAGTTCAAAAAAAGGGTGCTCAGGATGAGATAGATCTTTAAGAATGTTTTGAACTTTCTTAAGGCAGCAGGAGCTATAAAGTTCTTCCAAGGAAAGGAGAGTGCAACCAATGACCCTCTGGGCAATGATGTTGACCCTCTGGGCAATGATGTTGACTCTCTGGAGTGCTGTCCTATCTGTCACTGTGCAATTGGCAAACCATACACAGGTGCAGTAAGTGGGAGGGAATAGTCTGTTGAAGTCTGAAATTTGAGAGCAAGAGATGAAGAAAGAAGGAGCATCAGCTTCAAAAGACAACTTCCTTTGTTTAAAAGTCAAATTACCAAAAAAAAAAAAAAAAACATTGGGTCTTCAATTTCTACTACTTTACCAAGGGCAGAAGTCCTTTTAAGCTAAGATATATGCTTCTCTTTCTGCCAGCACTAGAGGAATGAGGATCTTGATATGTTAAGAATATTGTTTGTGGTTAAAAGCAAGTCATGCATAATCATAATTTTGGACACCATACTGGTCACCGAGCCTAAAGAGAAAAATAAAAGAAAACAGAGAAAGAAATGCAGTATTCTTACCATCTTGGATCCTGTCAGCTAATGCAGCAGAACTGAATCCAGCAAATACTACTGTGTGTATTGCTCCAATCCTGGCACAAGCCAACATAGACACCACAGCCATTGGACAGGAAGGCATGTAGATAGTGACTCTGTCTCCTTTCTTCACTCCTTGGTGTTTTAAAGTGTTCCCAAGTCGACATGTCAATTCTAGCAATTCTCTGCCCAAAGAAAGTAAGTAGTTTTGATACACTCTGTTTTATTATTCCATTAGACATCTTCAAATCAAGATAACAGAGAACAATGGGGAACAGCTTTTATGAACTATTACAAGCTTTGGTCTTCGTTACAGTACTGTATATCTCCTATTCAAATTAGGACAAACAGAAAGGTTTGCCTGTATTTCTGAAACTGTAATTATTTCTGAAACACGCATGGTCATCTCTGTCTCTTGTACTGAATGAATCACTGATCTCACTTTTAATAATGTAATATTGATATTTCAGTTCAAATCTTTTTCCTTCTCTAGAAGCCTAGTACTTGGCTGAGATCAAAAAAGCAAGTGTTAACTATTAAGAAGATTCACACCTCTTAGAAGACTGAAATAGATGGATAGAGAAAATGATAAGTCAGGACCTGTATGTAATTTGATCTTCTTGCCCAGGCTCATCTTTCTCCCAGATTAACGCTACTTTATTTGGATTTTTGTGGACATGTCGATCCAGACAGTTAACTGAAAGAAAATACACCTCTCATTATTACACACTCAGCCATCTGCAGCTGCTGTTACTGTGCCCATCATAAATTTAATGTTGATAGCTAAGCCATATTTCCTCAATCAAATGTACTATGCTAAGAATCAGGAACTAACATCTTGTCTCTCACACTATATTTATACATCTACACCTATATATGTTATATATATACATATACATAAGCACACATATGCCCAATTCTGCATATATGTGTGTAAATATGAACAGATTCATCATTATTTGCTTACAAAGTTCAGGTGCAAAATTAACAATTGGTAAATGAGTTGTACAACCTAAAGTTAAATTGTGTACGTTGCCCTGCTCAAGGTCATCTATGTGGCTCACGCCAATTATAAAATGTACTATTGATTTTCACAACTCAAGAGTTCTAGAATCTAAAGTTAATCATTCGCAGTCTCAGACAAATGTTAGTAGATTAACTGCATAGGCCATAAACACATTTCAGAATTTAAACCACAGATTCTATCTTTCCTTGAAATAACTGCTTCTTGATTAACTGCGTTCTTTCACATTTACTGTGTTTTTATCTTGTTTATATAACCCATTAAGAACATAGTGGTTATTGGTAGAATTAAGAAACACACTAAATAAATAATGGGTTATATAGATACTTTCTCTTTCTAAACCATTTGGGAATATTTTTAGAGCTACTAATCCTTAACTTGGATTCATTACAGAAAAAATACAATGTTTCTGGAACAAAGGTTTTAGAAAGTGTTGCTATAAATCTATTTTTTGCATACAAAGGATCACGTGAGTGAAGGACACCAAATCCTCTACCACATTTACTTAGATCTTGCATTCCAATACTTCACAGGTTTTGTTGGCTTTTTTTTGTCTCAGGAAGACTTACTTCTTCTACTGGAGCCAAACTGGGAGGGGAAAAAACCAGTTTGTTAATTCACACAGTACTGTATCCTATCTCACTTGCATCTGGGCTTTCCATCTAAACCAGTGGTTCCCAATATGGGGCCCACACCCCACAGGGGGGAAATTTGATTTTTAATGGGGGAAATTTGAACCTTATTTAAACCACGTTAATGGCCTTTTAGGCTTCCTCCACGTGAGTAGAGTTCATTTTTTGAGTAAAGTAAGAATTATAGAAGAGGGGAGGAGGGGCAGGCAACAGGATTTTAAAGATGCTTAGGTGGGGCCAAAAAAAGGTTTGGAAACAATGATCTAAATGCAGCAAGTCAAACTGGCCACCTGTAACAAATTTATTTTGACCTTTACAATAATAGTAAATGTATGGTATGCGTCACTGCAGTATTTATTTTTCTCCATTAATTGCACCATTATTTCTCCATTCTTTGCATCATTGACACAACTATAAGTCTTTCTTTTCATTCTACAATTTCCATCATCTGGCAGCACCTGATTTGTGTCAATCGCATGTTATGTTTAATGTGTTTATTCAGTAAACTATAGTTAAGGAAACCATAGTTTACTGCAATGTGTAAAATCAGCCTGGGAGGTGGATGCTGGAACTCCGGGAGAACAAGCGCAATGTTCTTAATTTTCAGAAAGGAGGGAAAAGAGGATCCAGATAATTACCAATGGCAAGTCTCATATTGATGCAGCTGACTCCTGTGGGTAATTTAATTTGGATCCCTGCAGGGAGAAGAGACATTGCTAAACAGGCTCTTCCACTCTATAGTGTAAGAAAACTAATGTAAGTTAGAATGTTTTTATATGTAAGAATGATACTTAGCACAGGTTTGTGTTCTGGTTTGTTTGGGTAGTGATAGGATTACATCACATACATTATATTAAGATGATATATTTTAAGAATATCTGCAGCAATCCCGTTACTATGTTGATAGGAGAAAGCCCATCGTAGTTTATATAAGCATCACTAAGAAATATCAGTTCACTTGAAATGTAGCTTCTCAGTGTCCATGGTTTACTGACTAATATTTCTATGTCATTCTATTCCTGCAGGGTATAATCATCAGAAAAAAGATTAAAACTGCTTCAAACTTACCTGATAGGCTAGATGAAAAGTATAAACAGCATATACAAGAGATGAGTGAAACGACCTGAGCTATATAAACAATTTACTCATGTTGAATAAATGTTAGTAGTAGTACATACACAGTTGAATTCTTTAAGCCGCATTTTTTTATTGTACTGCTTATCAATTATTTGATTCTATTGCAGATCTTTTAGTTATTTTAAATCTCCCCAAACATAAACATTTTATAAAGTATAAAAAATTGAGCTGATTTTTCAAAACAAGTAAAATGCAAAAATAGGTAATTATTGCTAAAAGACATTTTGCAGAGAACATTCAACCCGCAGTCAACTAGATCAATGTCTTCCTGAATCCAGTGCAAGAATAAACAACATATTTCTGCTTATTCTGCTTTTCTTTATCGTGTGTTCCTTTATCTGACCTTTTTCCAAAGATAGAAAAACAGAGACGGTTCACATTGTAATCCTTCTAGTAAGCAGGCTACGGAAGTCTGGTAAACAAAGAGCTTCATATTATAGATAGGAAGGATTTTAGATCCAAACTACACATTATGCTACTTATATAAATTTACTCTCTCCCATCCCTTCCAATATGTTGCTACTTCCTTAAACTATACTCCAAGTATGTTTAAAAAGGATAAGTACATTAATTTTCAGGGTATTCAAAAACAAGGGGAAATGATTAGAAAGTTGACTTTAGTGAAATTTTAAAATGGGATTTTAAAGGACCTTGTACCCAAAGCTCCTGGGCTGCAATATTTTTTTCCTTCACAAGTAGAAAAAGACAAAGAATAGTTGAATTTTTCTACTTACCTGCTACATTGAGCTGTCCTCCAGAGAACCAGGACACCTTGCCCTGCTGAAAGTTACAGTCACTAACAGAATGAAAAGGATTGCTCCACATCAGCCGGCTTCTTGCTAGTGCTCCCCAGAATACATCTGCTTGCTCCACCGAGAGCTGATATAGCTCTTGGTGATTCCTTGGTCCAGGAAAAGCTGTGGCTTCTGGCATGTATGCAGTCAAGGGACCTCTGCTCCATGCTCTGCTTTGATAAGAACATTTCTTTCCAAAGGCAATTTTGGGAAACCAAGTTCTAACCAGCAGCCAGGCCATGATTCCAGAGTATAAGAATGTCCTTTATTTTTACCCAGACAAAATCTTACTAGCAAAAAGAAAAAAGAAAAATATTTGCTCCTGGCACTAAGAAATGTGATCCCATTAGGTTTTCCAGAACCAGATGGTAAATCCACATTTAAACTGAGATTTCAAGAATGTCATTCTCTCTTCCTGAAACATAGAGTACACGTATGCTACTCTACTTCTAGAGAAACATAAGCAAAGGAAATCCAATCTCTTTTAAGGGAGGAGTAGGGGGTGGGATTTAGTAATGCCTAACTGGAATAACCTTCAAGCTGATCTGAATATGCTCCTGTATTAAATCCAGCTTTGCCTTCTACTCACATGCATTTTTAGTCAAACTAAACATGTGGGCTCAGAATCTTCCTGTACAATCTTGCCTGTGTAGAGGGTCAGTGTTTACTACTGCTGCCAGCAAGCAAAGGAGCTTCCAGGCATGTGAAAAACTAACCTATTCATAAAGAATGACATGCACTGGTGCATGGAATGTGTAAATCATAATAGGCCAATTTATGATAAAGAGAAGACTTTGGTTATAGTACCTTCATTACATTCAAACATGTCACTTTCCATAACAATTGACTCAGTCATTATACTGTACAGAGTTTGCCAGGAGTTATAGTTCCTTGTCTCAAAATGAGAAAATTTTGGGGTTACTTAGAAGACATTTTAAAAATAATGAGATCAGTAAAAGCAACCAAGTTTTCCTGAAGAACAATGGCATTTTATCACTGAAAATGGTCAGCCATGTGTCAGGTTGGGGTTTTGTTTTGTTTTTGAGATGCAGAATATTTGGAGTCCATAGTTGCAAGAATGGTAACAGGTCTTACCAGTAGCCCACAGTGATGTTTCAGAGTCTCTTGATGGAGAAACTCACATGGAAAATTCTCTTCTATAGCTACAAAGTTGGTGAACATTTTTGTCATATATTTCAGATAGTATAGTCCTTGGGTTACCACCAGTGGTGGGTTGCAGGCGATACGCCCTGGTACGGGTGTACCGGAGCCAGCCCGGAGCACTGGATACCGTTCCGGTACGGTGCTCTGGAGGGCCCATGGGCCCATCTGAGCTCCTTACCTGTGTTTAAAGGCTTCTGCACTTCTGCGCATGGAGCATACAGCACCTGCGCGATGCTCCGCGGAGCAGCTGGAACATCGTGGAGGCACTAGGACGCATGAGGATGCCTCCAGGCCCATTCCAATCGTACCGGTTGGAACGGGATTTGAAACCCACCACTGGTTACAACCAATAATTGAGTCTGGCAATTATGGTCATAAATTGTGCCAGTCATAACCACACCATCAGACCCAATTTTACGACCCATGTTCATCAAGCAAACACCATGATTATTAAGCAAACTCATTGTTCACTATGGGATGGGATGGCTCTTCCTGGAATTCAGAACACCAGTGTTCAACAAAATTGTTGAAATCAGCCAATTGCCGAGCACCCCAAATGTGGTCATCTGACCACGGGGGTGATGTCATTGTCAGAACATTGAAACATAGTTGGTCATGGTTTGGTGGGGACTGTCAAAGCTTCAAATAGTCACTAAGCAACCGGCTGTAAATTGAAGACTACCTGTATATTTCTACTTCTCTTTGCTGTTTCCAAGTCATAAACTGAATATTTCACATTGTTCTATCTATAGGATCACACTATCTTTTGTTTGGAACATCAGTCTTGATCAAATTGTGAAAGAATGATGAAATAAATCTCTTTAAAAAGTTAGACAAGGGACTCATGAGACACATTTACAGATCTCACTTCTCAAAATGGCTCTTTGCTGCTGTGTAATCCCATATAAAAGTCTCTGATGGACAACTGAGCTCACTTCTTTGCAAGGTGCAGTTCAATAAGAAACAAACTCTGCATTAGAGTTTAAAGGATGGATTTTTGTGAAATTTAAGGATGGGCTGGAATTAATTCTCCTCTTGGTAAGATTTGTTTGTTTGTCCAATTTATATAGCTGCCCATCTTACAATACAAGCCACTCTAATAATCTGTCGAGATTCTATGACACTGAATGCCAGCCTAACATAGCCAATTACCGTAGTTGGTTCAGCAAATCCTCTTTCATAGCACATGTGAATGCTTCATGTACAAAAAAAAAAGTTGTCTTTCAGATAAGTAACATGATGCATAGTGCAGAAATAGAACATGAAGGAGTAAACAAAGGAATAAAAAAGATAAATATAGCTAAAATTAGTTTGCACCAGCACCATTTATCCTGTGCATGCTTTTCTATTCTTGCAAACCATTCTCAATGTCCATACAATAATTTATGCATTTGTTGTTTAAACTTCTCACCCTTTTAGGATCTCATCAGCGTCATCCAGCCATCAATTTTTCAGTCTTCCATTTTCTCTGTTTCTGAGCCAATATGGCATCATCAAATAAATTCACATCCTTGAGCAACAGATTCATGCCACAAGTATTTCTTATGCATGTATTCATAAATACATTAACAGAATAACAGAGTTGGAAAGGACCTTGGAGTCCTCTATCCAACCCCTGCTCAAGTAGGAGATCTTACCATTTCAGACAAATGATTGTCTAATCCGTTAAACAACCAAAGGGCCACCACTCATCTCATTTTACTCTCTGCTTAATATTGAACTATTTGCTAAGCATTCTGTTTTCACACAAATTTTACAACTTTTATATGATTAAAATTCAGCTCTGTTTTTGTGCAATGAAATTCATTTTTCACATTCATACATCTCTCAATAATCTGCTAAATGGGTGGTCCTTGGTACTTCCCGAACTTGGTTGTTTTCTTGCAGGCATCTCATTACACCAAAGTAGGTAACATTATCAGTGCTAGTAAGGAATGGTGTTTGCTGTCAATTCATATTCATGTTAGTTTGTTTGGAAATTCCTTGATTGTGATATTGTTTGCTTTTTGATTGTTGGTCTAATGTTAATTTTGATATCAATCCAATCCTTTATTTGTTTATACAGTCAGTTTTGGCACATTTGTAGTGCCAGAAACTACAGTACTTTTATCCCAAAATGTTCATCTTGCTTCTACCCAGGCTAGAATCTATTTATTTATTAAATTTATATGTCACCCATCTCATTGTTGAACAAATGGGTGACTTGCAACATCATAAAGCAACAATGTAATTAACACATTAAAAACATTACAATTTTAAAATTAAAACGTTAAAAGTTAACAAAAAAAAACTGGTAAGAAAAGAAGTAATACTTAAATGGGGTGGAGTCTATTGACCACCTCCAGAAAGAAATGCCCCAAGCATTACCTCAAGCCAACTGGCAGAGCCAGGTTTTCAGGCCCTTTCGGAGGGCCAAAAGTGGGAGCAGATCTCACCTCAAGGAGCAGGAGGTTCCAAAGGATGGGAGCCCAGCAGAGAAGGATGTTCTCCTACCCCACCAGCTGAAATTATTTGGCCAACGGGATCCGTGGCATGCCCCTTCTGTCAGAGCAACTGGGGTAAACCAATCCCATTGGTGGGAAGCAGTTCCTTGGGCAGCCTGGACCCATGCCATAAAAAACGTTGAATTGGACCCAGAAGCAAACAGGCAACCAGTGCAATTATATTCAATGAACGTCCAACAATGTAAGACAAATATGCCTAGACAGTGTACTGGCACATAGCCTGGATATCTTATGATATTCTGATAATACCTCTCTCAATGAGATTTATGCACCAAATTTAACTCATACACATTTTTTATGGCAGGGATATACAACCTAAGGTCCATATTACACTTGATCCTATAAAACTGAGGGTATTTTTTTAATCACAGATTTTAAAAACAGTCATATTAAAAGTAATTAATTAATATAATAGGATCCAATTAAATGTTTGTCCACACTGTACTGCTTCTTCATCCTGGCCCTTTCCATCAACCTTCATAATGCCATGTTAAGGATAGCTGGTTCTTCAGCACCAGAGACACTGAGCCTCTTAGGTTGTGACCAACAACCCCTTTAACATCTTATTGAATGGCAGTTGTTCTGCCTCTCTCACAGACACCTGGGGTAAAGGAGCTTCTTCGGGACTGAAGGTAGGAAAAGCCAACTTTCTGCTGCCATGATTTGCACCTCTTGATTCTATATTGCATTGCAATAGGCTAATTCCATCATGCAAAATCTTACCAAGAAAACAGCAGGGATTTGTCGAAGACTCAGCATTGACTTGAGGACCATCACACACAGAAAACAAAACCCATATATAGGCTCTCTTTATTTTAAATCCTGTTACTCATTATTAATGCAGGCAACATATTTGAAAACCACAAAATCAGAAATGGGTAAATAAAATGAGAAGCCAAAAGTATACTTGGACAAAAAGGAGGATGTTAACATTCTGCTTTGTTTTGCAGGATGCAAACTTTTAATTTTTATTATTTTATTTTATTTTACTCAGACAAGCAGCAAGACAGATTCCCAGGTTTAATGTTATATCTGTACCCAACCAATTGTTAACAAAATAATGTGATATAATGTGTGAACTGGTTCTAATCATACTTGCCAAATGTGCAGATGGATTTTCCTAACCCATGTAGTACACAGCTTGATTCCTCAGGTTTCATTCAAAGTGCTTTCACTCATACACCCATGTTTTATTTTATAATCAAGTTCACAGAGTAGAGTTCAAGGGGGCCATTTTAAGCCCCTGAGCCAAACCTCCTGTAAGCAGCCAAATTACAACATCCTATTTTTGAAGACTGGGATATTAGTTTTCCTCCAGTCATCCTGGCATTTGATCAGTTCTCCAGGAATTCTCAAACATATTAACTAGCATCTTCTATACTCCAAAATACAATTACTCCAACCCTGAAATTTTAAATCCAGTGTAAGTAGGTATTTTCTTTCATGCATCTATCAATTTCAAGATTTAGCTGTGTACTTTTATCCTGATTTTTTTTTAAAATCCTTTATAGAATAGATCAGAAGCTCAACATTTGGTTTCTTCCAATGGTCCACCAAATGTTTCTGGGATCCTGTCTGCAAAACACAGAGACTCCTCTTCTACTATACTTCCACCTGCAACTTGCAGTTGAAGACTGCAATATGCCCATTTCCAAAAATAACTGAGTCTTTAAGATATTTTTTTGATAGATTTATTCTCAATCATCTAATCCCTTTATAGATTAATTATGTGCTAGTAAAAAAATATGTTTGTTTTGAATCTCCTTCCCATAGCTCCATTGGATGTTGCCTGCTCCTAGATTTTTAAAGGAGAAAAATCAATTCTTTGCTCACCTTCTCTATGCCAATCATGCCCACCTTTAATCACCCCTTTTCTCAGGTAAAGAGTCCCCAATGTTTCAATTTTTTTTCATAAGAAATGTGTTCAACCTGATCATTGGTTCCCTCCTCTCATGTTTTCCATGTTTTCCATTCCTTTTCAGTTGTGATCAGAACTGCATACAGTGGTCTAGGTAGGGTTAACTTACTAGCTAAAGATAATTTTCTTATACTGCAATGACAAATAAATCTTGGGTTATTGCAATATCAGCAGTTTCAGACCTTTTTCTAATGATCCCTAGCATGGAATTTATTTAACAGCTACCAAAGTTGTTGATACCTTCACTGAGCTGTCTACTATAACCGCAAGATGCTTTTCATGATTTGTTTAAAGACAATGCAAGACTATATCAGAAATCTAGTTCTATCAAAAGAGCCATCTTCATTCACAGGCCTGTTGACAATGTTAAAAAACCTTCAGCAGCAATAAATATATTTAAAGTTAGAAAAAATTTAAAAAATTAAACCAATCTAAATAATATTTAATGTGTTTATGCATATAAGTGTATCTCTCTGTCTCTGTCTCTGTGTGTGTGTGTGTGTGTGTGTGTGTTTGTGTGTATTTTTCTCTCTCCATCTATAACAATAGCTGTGGAATAAAACTTGGCAACCCTTACAAAGATTTTTGGATATAATCCTCACCTTACTTACCAATGCAATTGAACAAGGACTATTATTAATTTTTTGCCCCAGGCCATGCAGAATGGTTAACACAGTAATATGCATAGCTTCTCAGTTTTTTTTCCTCTAGCCAATTCTTTCTGAGGATTACTATCAAGCACACATTGCCTTGACTTCCTTTTGCTTTCTTAAAGTCCATAGTACCTTAACGTCAAATTCAATCCCTTTCTTCCAAGAAATAAAAAAATCATTCCAAAATCTGAAAGGCTACAGGGATGAATCAACAGAAATCAATTTTAGTCCAACATTGAGTTGACAAAGCTGAGCCTCTAAAGAAGTTATTCCAGATTCCTTGTACAATAATGAGATGGACACATTCCAAGAAACTTGCAATATAGTTCTTAGACATTTAGACCACATTGCACTTAGAAGACTTAGGTCTTTATAATTGCAAATCAGCAAGGCAAACAGCATGTGACTAATCACCTTAACTTTAAAAAAAGCAGCAGTGATGTAATTCTTTGCTGCTAGCAAAAAAAACAAGGAATAGCATTGATATTGAAAGGCCCTGCTATAAAAGCTCTTACTTGTTCTGTGCAAACAGCAAAAGATTTAAGTGTAACTCACAATATTAAATGTCTTAATTTACTCCATTCAGATGTTATTAATATTCTAACAATGTGTATGACTTAAAACCTCTTAATAAAGATTAAGCACCATCCTTGATGTAGCATAACCAATTATGTGTCTCCCCCCCCCCCCAATATAAGACACGGGTGTCAAACTCGCCGCATCACGTTACCATCACATGATGTTTTGTGACATTTTTCCCCTTCGCAAAGCTGGGGTGGGGGTGGCCTGTGCGGAATGCATCCCGTCTGTGGGCTGCCAGTTTGACACCCCTGATATAAAAGAAAGGCTCAAGGGTTTCTCCCTAAATATGTGGTAGGATGGCTGTACCATCAGCATGTGGAAGAATGGAAAGAGATTTGACAGCTCTGGGCAATTGTTTTTTTGTCAAAGCTTGACATATAACAGGAATTCTCAAACTGGGGATCATGATATCCCCAGGGAAGTGTCTGCAGGGAAGGGTAAAAAAATGTTTAAAAATATATTAAAGTCCTATCAGATTTGCATAGGAAGAGCAGGAGCTTTGTCACAACTTGCCCTTGATTTTTTTTTTGTGGGCAATCCTACAACAGGCTTGTGCAAGTAGCCCAGAGAAAGTTCTGAGAGGTGGCTAAACAGTGGGTTTAACCATCTATCAAACTGATCACGTATGTTTTATTATTTATTAATTTATCGTTTAGTCTTATTATTTATTTATTATTAATTTATTCTTAAGGAATTGTCATATAAATTTAATTTATAATTTTAGAAGGCCTTGATATTGCAAAGTTTCAGAACCCTGACCCTATATTGCAAAGATTTCAAGTTGAACTTTCCAGGTTAGCTTTTATGGCTTATCAGTGGTCTGCTTCCCAAGTACCCTGCTCTCCTTTTTGGAGATCAGCCAAGGTTAACTAAATGCTGCCATCTTTTGTCTCTTCTGCCTTAAGACTATATGGCGTTTAGGGTTAGAGATGATTGTGTCAGCAGATCTGAAGTGAAGAAAAAAATTAAATGATACTCAAAGAAAACAGTAAGCTCGGAGAAAACCTGTAACTCTACTGAAAAGGGAAAGAGCAAAACAGGGTAAATACAATACAATAGTAGAGTTGGAAGGGACCTTGGAGGTCTTCTAGTCCAACCCCCTGCCTAGGCAGGAAACCCTATACCGTTTCAGACAAATACTGTAATATATTTATTTTGTGGTGGGTAAAACCTTAATATTATCTGAATTCCTAACTGTAGTATAAATGATGCACCATAACTGACAAAAAGTATATTTTCTAAATCAAAGGAAGGTGATATTCAAAGATCTGGTTTCTTGTTTATCATTACTAATCAGTGAAATTTACTGAGCATTAATTGAAACAGTCCTAGGCAAAACGGCTGCAGAAAGCCTGAAGCACAGTCTGACAGGGCTCCAGCTTTGCAAGCAAACCTAATATAATATAATTTATGGGCATTTTCAGCCTCATACTAGTAGTTTGACTCTTCCAAGCCAGCAACTACACCAACAAAGAGCTTTAATATTGGGTCTTTTTTTTGCAAGCTAAAGCCATTTCAGCACTTGTAATTTATAGTCTCTTATAGCATCTCCTAGTCATTGCATGGAAGAAATAAAGTCTATTTTCATTCCTGATTTACAGACATAAGGCTGGCTAAACGATGCTAGAAAAAATTAGTGAGGAAATGTTCTGATTCATTTCAGGTAAGGCTCAGATAAGTGTTTTAAAATGTCACATTTAATGCAAGATTTTTTTTTCTAGAAAGCCCAGCGAGATTTCCAGTTCTACCCATCTTCAAAGAGAAATATGGGGTCTGCTTGGTTGATACCTTTTAAGAGCAGCAAAAAAGCCTAAAAGCCATCTGCCCAAGGTACGAAAAAAGACAAACTGATGGCCACTGTGATCAAGCCTGTTTTTTATGTGTAGTACATAAACAAAATTGGTGGAGCTTAGATCACAGTTATGGCCACCATCTTACTTTTTTTTAATCACTTACAGGGGAGATCCATTATAATACTTTCTCCAATCTCAGATTCCCAAGAACAATGCAGCAAGCAATGGGTGCAGGAGACCCAAACCTTGGCCAAGGCTTCCAGGCCTTTCAACCATAACCAGGGGCAGCACAGCATCCTTCTAGTTGGCATCCTTTCTATCAGGGAAGCTGCCCCAGTTTTACACAGAAAGATAGGAAGATACTCTTTTCCTGCAGGGGCATAGACCCAAGGCCTCAATGAGCAGCAGCAAGCCAATCAGACTTCCAAAACTCATGTTTTGGAAAAGCAGCAGTCTTTTTCACAATTCACAGAATTTATGGCAGATGCACCTGCCATTTGTTCCATTCCACTTTCCTTTAGCACCCAGATGTCCACATCCAACGGTGAAGCAGTAATAGAGTACAGCCAGCATTGCTTCCTTCTGGACTGGGCTCCCGCCATTCTTACCCTACCATCAAGAGAGGAGCAGATAAGTATCCCACATCTCCCCACAAAGTTCCAACTAGGCAGCTTTCCATCTACTGGGAGTAATCCATCCTAGCTATGCTTCCAGTGCAAACATGCAAATCTGGAGGAATCCTCTTAGACTCTGTGTACTTACTAGAGGCTCTACTATAGCAAGGGCTGCTTTCACAAGAACTGCTTTTGCTTGGCCTAGGTGGCTATGTGCAACTTCCTCCAGCATCTCCGAATTACCAGTGGGTGAACAACCTGCAAAGCTAACTGGACAAGATGGAGAGGTTTTGGCTGGATCTGCAACCTCATGATCCTTCTCCCCAAGATTTGCTCCATAGTTTGAAAAACCCTGCATTAAGGTCAAAAGCGTACAACAATATAATTAGGAGAACCAGACAGTAATTTTAACAATATTCTTTTTAGCCTCGTATAGTTGAATACTACCATGAGAGGAGCAGAGCAAGAAAAAAGGCAGAATGAAGGTATTTTAAAAACTGAGTCCAGGTTATGGAGGGAAAAGCTCATCATTTTATCTCCCTATTTCATGTATCAAAATACTGCTAAACCTCTGACAGCTGAATACTAAAATTTAATATTTCTTGTTTTAAAATGCATCATTTATATAACACTCTTATAAATAAAAAAGGCAAAAATCATTTTGCTCTTTATCATCTGCATATCTATCTCTAAACAATCCTGATCTAAGGTAGTTAAATAATGGTGTTCAAAATGTATGGCCTTCTTTAATTTTCAAGAACTCCAACAATTTAAGCTAATGTAAAGCAAACATATAGAATAATTGATCGAGAGAATGCTCAAATTATTTTCTACATACTTACATATATTTCTTTATGTATTTTGCATAACCAACTTGAACAAAAATCCAAAAAGGTTAATCAAAAGCGCAAACTGTAAGCATCAAAAATGTAAGGGGAGAACACTGAAACTGAAATATGGAATATGTAGCTTTAAGTGGAATTTAAATGTGTAACTTTTTAATGCACTTGTACATTCTTAATATCAACAAGTATTCATGGATGGTTCTGGAATATGTAATGCTTCAACATATTAACAAATCTATATGGGATTAGTAACTAGTAGGAACTCAATATTTATAATTATGGTAAATAATTATAAACAAATATTCAAGACTCATGTATAAAACTTTTGAGCAGAAAAAAAAATCCATTATGCAATGCAAATATAGACACAGAAAACATCAAAACACAATAGGAACAAATAATCAGTGACTACATTTCTATCTTCTCCCCCAATAGCAAGAAAGATGGAGGGAGTAATATTAGAATTCAGTAGGTCCATTTTCAAAACATTACCAAACTATTATAGGGCCTCTTTCAATCAGATTTTCCTGTAAATCTATGTGATGAACAAGGTATTGGACAAAGAGGCAGTTTGCAATATGATGGCAAAGTATTAAAAGTCAGTTTTCTGGCATTTTTATGTTTAATCTTATTTCTGATGCTGAAGTAACGGTGGCTGATGAATTTGTCCCCAGTGGCTTTCTCTCCTGATATTAGTAAGGGTAGTAAAATTTAACAAATTCATGGGCTGTTTTGAGAAATAATGTTGATTTTTGTTTTGGGTATTTTTTCAGCCCGATATAAGAATCCAGAATGGACACAACTGGACATAATGTGTCTTGGCACTTTGATTCAGGTGTTGGAAACAATGCAGTCTTCCTCAGTGCTTAAAGAGAAGTGTTGGAAGTGGTACACATCATTTAGCATTAAGGCTGGATGGATTCATCTAAAGTTGGTGATTTCTCTTAAAAGCTTCCGTGTTTTAAACTTCTGTTATGCATAGAAGGCCAGAAAAATAGCAATACTAATCAAATATCTTATTAAAGCTTTCTACAGAGTTACTAATGTGCTGTTTCTAAATGTCCCTTTTGTATTAGTTTTGTCTCGTGCTGAGATACAGACCACTGTGGCCTAAAGGCCATAAAAAGGATTTTATTTGATTCAGATACTGCCTATGTTGCAATATCTAAACAGCACTTATTAGTTATACTGCAGCATCATTCTTGTTCATCTTCAGTTCGGATTTATTCTGATTTATATCTTTACAGAAAAATGGCACAAAATCACAAGTTTCAAAGACTAATTGTTACAGCTTTTTATCTTAAACACCTCAAATACCAACTTTTCTTACCATATATACAATATTTACACACCATGAGTTATAATCTAAAACACCAGATAACTGGGAGACATAGAAAGGGATTATATCAGCAAGGAAAATCAATCATAAATAAAACAGTTCTTATTAAAAATAAAGACAGAAAAAAATGGGGACTTGCTATCCTGGGCCTTCACTGAAAAAGAAAAGAGCCATGTTGTTATGAAACTGAGTTTCTTAGGCAATGTGTACATGACTTGATATATTATGATTACTTAAATGACCATAAACTGATTATAAGTATTTGCTAATACAGTATTGTGAGTCTATCTTTACCATTTGCTGACTGTGACACCAAGCAAAGATAGTTAAGGAATGATCACTAATGATCAAACACTTCTGATAGAATTTCCATATCAATATAAGCACAATGCAGCGCTAATAGGTTTCTAAAACACGAGTGAAAAATTCTTTCTCAAGAAACATCTCTACTAGAGGTACGTTACTCTCTACCTCTTCACTTGAATTTGTGAACCATAAGAATCATCCAGGCTCAAGAGCAGACGAAACTACACTCTTGCTTAATTAAATCATTGTTTACAGTCACTTAGGAATATTGAATATCAAATATAACAACTGGAATTTATCTCTTAGATGCATTTTTCACACCATCAACTACCCTATCTAAAGCTAAACATAAAAGATTGGGAAACATGGCTGGGATCTGAGTAACACAATAGGGCATCCAGATAGTCTTGGTACTTTAAGTGCTCCATTCCCAACCATAGCAATTCATGATTACTTTACAGTATATGGAATATAATCTTCACTGGAATCAACTCAGTGTTGTACAAGTATATTTTATTGTATTGATATGATTTTTCCTGAAATGCTCTAGGGAAAAAAATGGCATACCTATTTCGAGATAGTAAGCAAAGGCAGGCTGTGACAAGCTACATCTGGATATCTTAAACAGTCCAAAAAGAGATATTAGGCAAGGTTCACATTGTGTTCATAGAGTAGGGCAGCTGAACCTCTTAAATCAACGATGCTGGTACCGTAATCACAAACACACTCAGTATGAGGTAGGGTTGCCACCTGATCAACTTTTAACTTTGAGTTGATTTTTGGAAAAGAGTGGTTCCTTTATTATATAGCCTTAATGTCCGGCAATGGGCAGTTTTAAATGAAAATATAAATATGCAAAATTAAGCCTTTTATTCTCATCTGGGAAAGCTAACAACCTGACCGAGTCAAGGACAAAAGTACTTACTTTGATCACTGAGCCATTGTATGGTTTGTTTGTTTGGTTGGTTGGTTGGTTGGTTTTGGCTTAGTATGTTGTCTGAATCAAACATTGTGATTTGTAAACTAAGGTACAGTATATGGCTTAAATGTGACAGCAAAACTAAACATTGAAGCTTACTCAAAAAATCATGGTTAAAATAAAGCATGGCTTATCACAATGTGTGAATCTAGATAATGAGAGGACTATTTTTAAAGATGAAGTGAAAATGGAGTAATGGAGGCTGAATAGCAGGTGGGGGAGAGGCAATATTGTAATAAATTGTGAAGGTATTCAATGTCCACCTCCCTCTCCCTGCTTGAAATGGAGGGAGGCAGAGCTCAAGGGCTCCTGAGCACAAAGATTGTAGGGGAAATATGCTCCTGAGGGAATCAGTCTCTGAACACACTCAACACAAGATGGCCTTAGCCTGTGATTTCCTGAAATGTATAGAGACCAAGTGGATCCACCCTCCAGGTGAGTAGGGACTATAGGAAGGACCCCGTCTGAAAGGAGGCTGAAACTACTAGATGAGTCAGTCTTCAAGAAGATGGCTGATTTCCCATCATCCCTTCCTTCTAAACCAGTTTTTCATCCTCTTGTAATAAATCTGATTTTTCCATTTGCCGGTCATCCTCTGCCGTGGCTGCCTCTTCCTCTTTCTCTGGCTTCCTGACTGGGGTAGGAGGATCTCCAGGGATGGTCCCCAGGACTTTGGTGCTATGCTCCTGAGCTTTGGCCCTGAGGGCAGCAATGCTGTTCTCTCTGAGTTCCTCCTGGGAAATGGTGGTTTTGGAATCTGGCCCCCTTTCTTCCTTGTCACTCTTGTCAAGCTTGGGCAGGGCCTGGCGTTCCATCTCCGGCTTCCTTCCTGCCTCAGCCGCTGCCTCCAGAGACTTTTTGTGCATCCCTAAAAAGAATTGTTGGTATTCGGGTTTAGAAAAGCGCCTGGGCATGGGAAAGCCATCTTGAACTGAAAACAGTAAAGATAAAGAAAGGCCAGAATTAAGGAAAAGCAGAAAGCCTTGCTTCAAACAGCAGTCACACAGAGAGCCCAATGAAGGGGCCCTGCATGAGGAAGACCTCCAGCTAATTCTCTGACAGAAACAGCCAGGCTTGAGGAGAAACTTACACCAGTGTTCCACCTACATATATTTTATCTTTGTGTCTGAGCCCTGAGGTCAAATCTGCATATTTTAGATTGGAGGAGGAAGAAACATCCTGTGTGGGGATGAACTGTCCTTAAATAGCGCTAAAAGCAGGGTTACAGAAGGAATCTATGTTAATAAAAAAGCACAAAGATTTCTAAGGTAGCAAAATGACAAAACCTGTTATCCCTGAAGTTTAATAGACTAGGGCAGAGGAAACTAAAGAGACAGCACTCCCTAATCCCATTAGGCTGCAGAGTTTCACCAAATACAGAAGTGAATCTGTATGTGAAACGAAGCCTTGATGAGGGAAATGCTAACCCCTACGGCTGATTTTCTTTCCCTGACGTATACCATCCACCCTTGTCCTTTCAATTCTCACTTTCTTGTAGACTGAAGAATGAAGCAGTACATTTATAAGAAGCCAGGTGTTAAATTTGAAGAAATTAGTCCGGAAAAGCAGAAAGGAAAAACTAAGGAAGAAACAGGAGTGCATGAGAAAATAAGCTACTATCTTTAAATAGCTTTAAAATATCAGGCAAATTTGTAAGTTACTTGCATATAAGGTTTGTTTACTGCTGAGCCTCCACAGTGCTTGGCACACGGAAGGAAGGGGAGAAGGGGAAAAGGCTTCTTTATGCACAATCAGCACTGTTGGGAATGGACTTTTCATCTGATTACCCTCTAACTGATCAGATTGCACTCTAGCCACTATTCTGCCATGCCAGGGTGCTCCTGAAAGGAAAGCCTAAGAGTGGAGGTGAAGAGAAGTTTACCCTCTGGTCTCCTCTTAAATAACACCAAGGCTGACCAAGAATTTTGGAATTTATGAATGCAATTGTTTTCAAGATTTGTTTGTAAACTACCAGAGACATCAAAAAGAAAGCTAGACTAGGAAGACTGTTGGTCTCATCCAGCAGAGGTCTTCTTACACTGGTAGTCCTCAACTTATGACTGGGACCAGAATTTCCATTGCTAAGCAAGGCAGTTGTTAAATGAGTCACACCACTTTTGCAAACTTTTTTTGTCAGAGTTGATAAGCAAATCACTGCAGTTTTTAAGTGAATCACACACTTGTTAAGCAAATCCAGCTTCCCCCATTGACTTCGTTTGTTGGAAGCCAGCTAGGAAGATTGGAAATGGCAATTGCCTGAACCAGGGATGCTGCAACCATTGGAAATACATGCTGGTTACGAAGCACCCAAATTTTGATCATTTGACTGTGGGGACATATAGTCATAAGTGCAAGGACCAGTCATAAGTCTCTTTTTACAGTGCTGTGGTAAATTTGAACAGTCCCTAAATGAATAGTTGTAAATCAAGGTCAACTTATATGCATAAATCTACCCAAACCCTTAAATATATTTATTATGTCATGATCTGTTATTACTATTTTCTGAATTAGAAAGCTTCTAAAAACCTTTAAAGGATCTCCAAATTTTTTGCCCAAAGTTATCAAAAGTTTACGTTCTCAGCCAGCATGAATGAACTATCTGGTAGGGCATTCTCACCTTAGTAAGAGTTTACCATGTGGTAATTGCTGAGAAAATATGAAGAATGTGTTTAGCAAAGACATTGTGGGAGCATACTATGAAACACAGTATTAGCATTAGACAAAGGTTTTATATTCCATAAAGTTTAATAAAACCTTCCATTAAACAGTATTACTAGCTGATCTGTGCAATCTCTAGATTCAGTAGAGAGGCCATAGTTGAGCTTTATGTCTATAAGTCATCCATATTCAGGTATTTCTTTCCTATCCTACCTATTTTACACAATAGAAGCTTTCTGAACAGATCTTCCAGGTGTGTTAGCTGAAAGACCCATTATCTACCTTCCACCATGGCTAGTAAATAATCCAAATCACACAGAGGACACAGTATCAGGAAATGCTACTTTATTTCCCTTCCACTCTATCAGAACCCTGCCAGGGACTATGGCTATAACAAAATATAGATCTGTTCTCAAGACTGAGCTCTTACCCAACAGCCAAGGAGCACAGGATTCCATTATGCCATCCTTGGCTGATTTCAGTATGGATTCTGGCAGTGGGATAGAGTGACGAACCATTGCACCATACAGGCCATATTCTGCCATTACACTGCTTCTTCCCCAGCATTTTTCTCTCTTTCGCCATTTGGCCCGTCGGTTCTGAAACCAAACCTGCAATAAAAAAAGATTTTAATAAGGAAAGTATAATTTTTATTTGCCATGTGAGTGCTTCACCCTAGTGAATCCAATTTAAATAGATTAATACGTAAAACAGAATAAAAGGCACCGACTAGTCCAGTGAAGGGTTGCTTGTATTTTAAAACTAGTATGCCTAAAGAGGATCTAAGACTATTTCATTCATTGAGATGAAAACATTTGGCCTGATTGAGAATGGAACCAGTACATAAAACTGTTTTTCCCCCTGAGCTCAGAACATTCCATTCTTCCTTCCTTCCTTCCTTCCTTCCTTCCTTCCTTCCTCCCTCCCTCCCTCCCTCCCTCCCTCCTTCCTTCCTTCCTTTCCTTTCCTTCCTTTTCTTTCTTCCTGTAATTTTCCAGACAGACATATGGCAGAGGTTTTCACTGTCCCTGCCGTCACCAAATAAATGTAATGAGAATAAAAGCTATTAAAATATCTAGCTGGATATTTTATTTGCAACCTGACCCGCCAAAATATGTTTTGATTGAACAAGATAAAAACTGCATATGGGGCAATGGTATTTTGACTGGAAGATAGACACAATTAACTGAAGCATGGTTTGCTCAACTCAATTTGCAGAATACTTTGGATGAGAAAGTAAAATGTAACAGCTGAGTTCACAATACTCTAATATAAAATACAGATGGTTAATTCAGTATCAAGCAAGCATAATTTCACTGTTTTCGGTAACTCATTGCCATTCACAAATCCTCCCCAACAAGCACAGCCTTGTAGTTTGCTATAGATTGCCAAAATCTGATTTTTTTTTTTTTTGCAAAATTAGGCACAAGAATTCCATTGGACAAATAATGTATCCCTTAATATCCCTTTGTTGTGCTCAAAGGGGTACTGGGAAGATTATAATAACCCAGAATGTGAATTCTCTGTCCTGGTTCATACTGAATCGTCTGTTTAAACAATTATATATGGATACTCCCACCCCCCCACCCACCCCCATGGAACTGAATGTGATTTGCAAATTCCAACGGACTTTTAGTGCAATCTCAGTCTTCACTTCATACAAAGTCCAAGTAAAATTGTGCATGCTTTTCCAACTGAACAGTATGATAATACAGAATCTCAGTGCAGGACTATAATTAATTCTCATTATGCCTTTTGCGCAAGTGGCCTGGATTTTTGCCTCTATTTAACGGAGGTCAGAAAGAAAGGACAACCGAGGAGTGCACGACTATAGGGAACGCAAGAAAACATATAGGCGAAGGAGAGGTGGGATGCTATCTCGGCTGCCTTTCAACCCTCTTGGGTAGCGCAGGCATCCCGTTGGCGGCACTCAGGCTTCCACCATTTCGGCCGCGAGCCTGGCAGGAATCTATTAGCGCCCGGAGAGGGGGAAGCGCACTTCCTCTCCCCTCGCCTTTTTTTCCCGCCTGAGAGAGAGAGAAGCCTCAGCTTTGAGATGAAAAATTGCTCGCGGTCTATTCAGGAGGAGGTAAAGGAAGAGTCAGCTCCAGGGGCAGCCCAGGCCTGATTGAAAAATAAGTTAATTTCAGTTTGAATCGATGGGCCTCAGGCACTGAAATACCACGGGAAATTAAAGCGGCTGCTCCCCGGGGATCGGCGCCATTGACCCGCGCTAATTAATGCCGTGGCGGTAGTGAAGTTCTCGCTCGCTTCTCCACGAGACAGTCACCCCTCCCTTCAAGTGGCAAGCATAGCCCCACACCGCAGCCACCAGATTTTTCTCATTTAACTAATTAAGCTAGAAAATTGGGTGTTAATTTGTTTAGGGGTGGTGGTTTTTTTTGAAGACCCCCCCTTCCTGCTCTTTCCCTCCCTTTATGTCTCTCCTTTCCAGGGAAAGGCACGCGCCGTCCCCGGCGGAATGGAAATGAATGGTGGGGGCTCGCTGGCAGATGGATGCTCGGGGGGTCACTCAGCAATCTTCTCCGACTTGATTGCTTGATTAGGTCGTTAGCACATTAAAAAAAAATGCTCTCCGTCTGGCGCTGTCCTGATGAGTGGGCCGAGGCGAGAATCGCCTGGGTAATTTATCTTTTTATACAGCAAAGAATTTGATTTCAATCCGCAGATATATCGAAGCGCCTTTGACACCTGTTTAACATTACAGCGCTGACAGCTTAACCCTGTGATGACTCCGCTGGGCGGTAGCAGAATCAGGCAGGGTGGAGCAAGGCGAGTCCCCGAAAAAGGGAGGTCGTAGCTGGAAGAGATTTCAAATTCTCGTAAGAGGAACAGCCCTCGGCATTGAAAGCCCCCTGACATTAACAAAATACATAATTATACATATACATTTTATTGAACTGCACTGCCGATTGGATATTAAAATAAGGTTGCAAAACTAATTATGCTTACATGAAAGTTACAGGTAACACCAGATCAAAATCCCTTTGTGACTTTTGGGAGGGGGGTATTTTTTTGTCACCATTACCATACACGCTCATATTTAAACCCGTATTTCCTTTGTTACAGCAATAAGTATATGAAAAGCTTATGCACTGGCGTTAAATAAGGATATTTGCAACACTAATCATATGATCAATTTGATATTAACTCTTATTTCTAAATAAGCATTAATTTTTATTCCTAAATAAGTATTCTTATATATTCCAATATTAAAAATTGGAATATTGAATTACATAAGTAATCTGTGTTCAATTAGAACCGAACTATTTTAGAATTGTCAAAGTAGCAAAGGCACTGCGACTGATTTGTAGAAATTAATGTTACTTGGTTGTAAGCGATTTAACTAGGATCTATCTAGGCTAAGATATCTGAGGCAGAATATTTTTACTAATAAATTATTTTACAGTTTTTGCTGCCTTTTAATGTAATTCAAAAATATTGTCAAAAGAGCTTGGGTAGGGTAATATCGAGTTCAATGAGGCTTGGAGACAACCCAGAAACCTTTTTGTGTGAGAAATAGTGGTTGTGCATATACAGGTAGCCCTCAACTTACAACAGTTCATTTAATGACCGTTCAAAGTTACAACAGCACTGAAAAAACTGACTTATGACATTTTTCACAATTAGGACCCTTCTAGCATCCCCATGGTCACGTGATTTACATTCGGATGCTTGACAATTGATTCACAATTATGATGGTTGCAGTATCCCGGAATGATGTTGTAGGAAGTTATCACCTAGCCCTCTCCCAGAAAAATGAAATATCCTAGGAAATATTGATAAGGCAGAATATTATATTTTCCTGGATGTGAAAAAGGGAGAAACACATTTTAAACAAAGTAAATTCCTGCAGCTTCCGGCCCATCCCCACTTTGTCAATGGGCCATTAAGAAGGCCAAGCTAGTCCACTTTACATAATAAAGAGTTCTCCCCTTCAGCTCCAGGGGGATGGGTGTAGAGTTCTGGCAGTGACAATGAAGGCATGATAATATAAGCCTTTACTCAACTGACCACATGGCAGCTGAACTCAATCAAACCTGAATTCAAACTCAGCCTAGAGGGTTGCCCTTGCATGGGCCCATGGGAGTCTGGCAACCAATCAGAATACATTTCTTACACAGGAACAGGAAACAGATAGGTGGGGCAGAACAGATTATAAAAATCCCTGCAAGCCCTTCTTCACCCCTTCTCTTCTTCTCTTCTCTTCCCTTCTCTTCTTCTCCACCAACATTGAAGCATGTGATCACTTTTCTGTTCAGGGCTCAAGCCATGTGGTCCTGTCCACCATTAAAACCATCTTTCCAAGCAGCCTCCATGTCTCCAGTGTCTTTTTCCCCACTTGGAGCCGAACCCAGAAGGACATTTCTTCCAACAATGTGATCCCCTTTTGTGACATTCTGACAAACAAAGTCAATGGGGAATCGAGATTTCCTTAACAAATTCCCTGTTTCTAATTTAACAACTGCAGTGATTCTCTTGCCAAGAAAAGTCATACAATGGGCCAAAACTACTTAGCAAATTTCTCACTTAACAACACAAATTGTGGGCTCAATTGTGGTTGTAAGTTGAGGATCACCTGTATTGTAGGAAAAAAAGCATATATGCCTAAAATGTCCTGTCTTTCAAACTGCCTTCCGATCTCAAAAGAAAATTCTCTTCTGGTCTATCCATCTCATTCATATCCACAGCAAAAATAGGAGCAATCATTGAGCAAGTGGTAATTTAGTACTCTTGTTTATGTGTAATCACACTGTGATAATAAGACAACTGTGAATTAAGTAGGGAAGAACGGTCTATTATACACCTCTGCATTTAACCAGAAAACTAAGACTTAAGGATACAATTTACCATGTGGCTTAACAAACGATTACAGATGAACAGTTTATGAAGAAATTAAATGCAACTGTAGTAAATTTCATTTGATACATTTTTATGCATATCAGAGGTACAGTGAAATAAATCTGAATATGTAAGCTGGCTCATATGCGCATAGTTAATGCACACAAGGACAAATGAACTTGTGTTTGTATCCACATTGTTCCATATAATGATATGTGTACTTCAATGGATTTATTTTTAATATAACTAAAAATGCCAATCTAGATATATTTGTTGCATAGACCTATATTGAATGTTTCTGTGTTCTCGTCTGAATGTAGGGTTATTATGCCTGTAGAATACCTACCAGAAGATGCATATTTAAAACTAAAGTTGGTATTTCTAATGTATAAAAATGTTATAAGAGCATTACAAAACAGTTCATATAAAAATACTTCCTCATTTGAAAATGTCTGCACAGAAATCTTCAACTCAGCCCTCCCCGATCAGACTTGCATATAGTATATTTCTTCTTGTTGTCTTCGTCTTGTCCGCTAGATGGCTCCATGCAATGAGATTTTACATTATTCGGTACTATGTTTTCTTTCCTGTTTCATCAGTGTACAAATTCAAATATGAAAAGTGCTCTGTATTAAGGAATAAATTCTACATTGATGGAATGAATTGGGTACACTTTCCTGCTTATTTCAGAGCAAATGGTATTGATTCCAGAGCTTGTCAGAATGATGGAATGTTTCTCCCAATTCCAAGTATTTGCCATGTCCTTAAAAATATTTAGAAGAGCTTCTTCTGACAGCCATTATTTATAAATCTAGCCTTATTTTTATGACCCCAGAACTTGAATATCTATAATGTTGACTGTAGGTCTTATTTATGAACAGAGATTCAATGGGCATGATTACACATCAGTAGGCTATGTTGCGTATTTAGAATTAAAGTACAGAAAATGTCACTGAGCTCCTGGGAATAGGAATTATTCTAGAGTACTGCCTTGCTTAGCACAGGAAGCGAACTTTTATATACTGTATACATACGGATTTTATATCTGTTGCATGATTAATCTGTGATGACAGATTACAATATATGAAAAGGAAATTAAAAATTTAGTACTAAAGTCAGCATATAGATATGCATACATATAGCATGCAGATAGACACTCCTTCAAAAACTATTTAAAGTAATATGAATATAACTGGTATGATGTCTGGTTTAAAATCAGTAAGCAACATAAACTAAATATATTGCTTTTTTCAAAAAAAAATCCAGCAAGTAAAAAAGTTTATAGAATGTCTGTTGCACGAAAACTGATCTGTTGAATTTGGGTTAATTAATACTTATACTGTTTAAAAAGTGATGCCTTTTTGCCACTTACTTGAATAAAATGACTGCTTTAAAAAAAACTGCACTATTTTAAGATTTGTGGTACTGTTTGTCAATGCAAGCAGTGTTCAATATAATAAATACGTGTGGTTAATATCTCCTTCCAAAATTCGGTCCACCAAATCTACCAAACTCTCCTTCAAACTGGAGGTCCTGGTAAGACACCTTAGGAATAGAGCTAATCTAGAGAAAATGCTACATGAAACATTATTTACAAATCCTTTGTTACCTCAAACAATATCAGATATTCATTCATCACAGCAATCCAGTTTACCACTCTGCTATAATCAAAAATACAAGATATATATTTTAACTTGTAAGAAAAAGATATTACACACACATTAATCCTTACTTTGCTTACTTCTGAAATTTAAAGTTAATTCTATAAACACAAGTGGAGCTATTCCTGGATGAAGCGAAGACTACATAGCATTAGTATGTAGTTGGAGGTACACCATCTTACATTTTTTCAGGTTGTAATGCTTTTTTGTGTTCTGCACATAAACAGATCTTACTCCAAGGTTAATATATATTCTACTGCAGCTTCCCACTTTTGCTTTTCACTAACTCAGAGACTGGCCTTTATTTTGGAATAATTTCTCTTCTGCTATACTGTTCGTCAGATTCTAACGTGAGGTGTTTTGTGTGTTCTTTTAGTAACTTGCTTTTTTACGTTTGATATAATTTTATTTTGATTCTATGTTTAATATTATATTTGTTATTCTGTTTTATATTGTTTCTAGCTTGCTTATTTTAGATTAGTTTTACAGTGTTTGTAAAAAGATTTAAGATTTCTTAAATAAATGGTCCAATTTTTAAAAATAATTAACTTCAGCTTTCTTGGCTTATAAATAGAAGATTACATTCAGCAACCTTGGAACATTTCAGCAGAAAACTTAAAATGATACACTTAATAGGACTTGGACATGAGTTTACTTCATTTGTCCACCAGAGGACCAAATTGCTATCCAGTGATCTCAGATCCACCACCAGAGAGCCAAATTGATATCCAAATGTTCTTTGATTCTTCTTTATCATATAATAAAATCCATAGATTTTTGGGAGTTTGAGTATTCAGTTAATGCATTACTCTTCCTTCATTACACAGTATATACTTTTCCTTTGCATATATAAATTAGAAAAGCCCAAGTGCTTTCTAGTAGTTCCCTCAATAAGCTTTGGATATCAGTAGTAGACAGCAACAGCAAAAGAAAAGCAAAACACTGTGTTATGTAATATCAGACTAATTGTCCATTTAACTCATATTAAGGATGGAGTAGGCAAACCTTTTTCTTGAGGTTCTGACATGTTCTGATTGCTTTACATTTATTTTTCAAACTTATCTCTTCCTTTTCTGTATTGAAATCTAGGTAATGTCTCTTATTCCAACAAGTTCCTGTAAGCCCTATCCAATAAATGACAGAGTAACCAAGTTGGAAAGGACCTTGGAGGCCTTCTAGTCCAACCCCCTGCTCAAGAAGAAAATGCTACACCATTTCAGACAAATGGTTGTCCAGTGACTGGACAGGGAGGGGTAGTGGTAGTTGTAACTTACAGGACAGGTCATGAGTAGCTTTTTTGAAGTATCTTCTAAATTCCAAACAATGGTTAAGCATCTGGTCATTAAACAAGGACTAACTAATAAATATGTCACATCTTTTTCTCGCTTTACAAGAACACGTGTGTGTATTTATCTTTGCTTTAATTGCTTTGTTTGTTTACTTATATGTGCTAGAACCAAAAGAGCTGCTCATTGCATCCATCTACACAAGATGAATGAATAAAGCAGATCATAAAAGGCAATAGTGCGAATACTCCACTGCCAAATCTCATAAAGCTTTAAATGTCAGAAAGAGAAATTTTCAACAAGCTCATGGAGACCAATTGGAGGGTACAAGGCTCAGAGCCCTGGTGAAATGTGTTGGTGAGCACCCTTAAACAACTGCATTCTGAGTCAGCTGAAGCTTCCTGGTAGACCTCAGTCATCTTCACATATTGAGTATTGTGTACTTTAAATGAGAGGTGATGAAGATATGAGCTACCACAGCAAAGCCCTCGTGCTTCAAGTAAGGCCACAACTAGTGCACGGAAGCTGAAGCTGGACAAAGACATCCTTGACCATAACCCTTCTGTGCCCATCCAGGAGGACTGCCCAAGTCATGGAAGCTATTCCTTCATGGGTGATCAAAAGGCAAAGAACCTTGAATGGGCAAACGCACCTTCATCTTTTTTGCTTCAACCATTTTATTGCAAGACTTTGCCCTACTTGTCAGAACAGAGTCCATCCATTAGGAGCAAAGATCCTCAAATCTGAGCAATATTATGGGCAAAAAAACATGTGAAACAGTCGCAGCCCCCAGACAGGAGTTTTAAGATGGAGTTGGACCCTCCCAGACAAAGTCACCTAAGCAATAAAGGAGTAGACGTAGAAACGCTTCCATTGTGGTATGGGATTGAGCTTGAGTTCATAACTGCTCAATCAAGTTTGCTTTTCTTCTTCCACCAGCACTCAAGGAATCTCTTCTATCATTTCAATTCTTGTGGATTCTTGTGTAAATAAAGGTGCCAATCAAACTCAGTGAAAGAGGAGTTTAGGCTCAATCTGGACTCCATAAACTCTCTGCTTGAACCATCTTCCAAAGTATAACCTCTCTGAGGTTACACTGGCGGAAAGCCCGCCAAGCAGCAGGGTACCATACATATGCTGGATTTCCAGCTTGTCTCTTAGGCTCAACTTAATATTTTCCTTTCATATTTCATATCCTTTCATATTCTGATTCTTCTGAAACAAAGTCCTTTTATAATTTTATAATTATAATTTCCTCTTATAGCAGTTGTAGTACCTAGTTCAGGGGCGGGATCTGGCTGTCATTACTGCTGGTTTGCTTGTGAGTGCACCGTGTGAGTGCTTGCTTGACGTGCGCGGTGAGCGCATACACAGTGCAATAAAAATTGCTTTGCGCATGTGCAGAAGCGAAAAACAAGATGACCTAGTTTAAAACTTATGATTAGCCAGTTTCGCTTTCTCTTATGATTTGACCTTTTTAACTTCAGTATATGGTCTGAATGTATATGTGTATACAAATATGTACACTTTACTAAATTAATATACCCTTCCTACTACTAAAAAGACCTCAGCTATTTGTTTAGACTGAATCATTTTAGGCCAGATTTCATTAATTTTTTTCTGGAAATTATATTGTAATGGTAAAACTGATGATCGAATTTTAATTCAATAGGCCTAGTTTTGCCTAATATGTTGTCAAATACACACAAACACACACATTGAAGAAACTATGCTAATTAAAATGAACATCTCAGCACATTGGGAGAGTTTGGGCAACAGGCTGGATTACTGGATTTCTATAAAAGCAACCTACTTATTCAGAATTATTTTGTCAGTAAAAGGTATCTAGTTATTTTAATTTCTCATTTAAGAAAACACAATGAGTTTAAATGAGACATTTTTCAGATGTGTGGTTTCCAAACCTTCCCATCTGCTCAGATTTAGACTTGCTTAGAAAATATGCAATTTGGAGTGTTATTTCAGAGATGAGAAAAAGTTGTACAAACCAGGTAATACATTGTGCCTCCCTATTCATATCAGGTATTTGCAATATTTACTGTGCTATCATTTTCTATGACCCTATAAAAAGATATGAAGTTAAATGTGTATAGGAAAAGAGGCACATGGGCTGCATGGCTGATCACAAAACAGATAGCTGCTCTTATTCCTGTTGCTTTGCAGAAGTACAAGGAAGTTAGTATTAGTACAGCATTAGGCACCGTGGTTTAAATCTTTCCTGACAGTGTTGTCTCTAATTATAAACCTAAAAAGCATCATTTAATTGAACCTGGTATATCCAAAATTCATTTGTTGCAATTCTAGTTAACATTTGACACCAAAAAAATAATTTACACATTCATTTATTAAAAATATATCCAAAATATTAGATAAATTGTAATATACTTCTTGATTTTTTAAAGATGCATTGGTAATATTTGTATCCTGCTTTGATAATGAAAGAAACCTGGATGTGAAACACTAAAGTTTGATATCAGGCCTAGAATAATGGAAGAAATTACCTAAGGTGTGAAACTAAAATATGCTTCACTTTCTAACATGAATATATATATATATGTTGTATTTGTACTGATAAATAAATAAAGGGAGACTAGTATAGATCTATTTCGAGCTAATTAGCTCTCATCAGCTAGCCATACTCTTACTGGGATTTGAACCTGGGCTGTATTATATCTTAGGCAGGAGTCTTAGCCACTAAGCCACAGGCTCGCCTCCTTATCAGTTGAGCCAGGGAAATAGGTATGTATTTGTGTTACAACCCCTGGTATGTATGTATGTGTGTGTGTGTGTGTGTGTGTGTGTGTGTGTGTGTGTGTGTATATATATATATATATATATATATATATATATATATATATATATATATATATATATATATATATATATATATATATATATGATGAACACAAGCAGTATCCTGAAGAATAATACATGAAAGAAATACATATTTGAGAAAAACAGGTTAGAGTAAGTGAGAAAAAATAACAGTGAAGAACAGATACATCCAATTGTAAAAGTCCAAGTACTTTTCCTAAAGTTAAATATGTATCTTCTTGATATAGTGTTGCAATGAAATCAGAATACTTGGATTAGTGGATAAAGAAATCCATCATAGAGCCCAAGGCCAATCAGGTCATTTCAGCAAAAGTAGAAAATCCCCCAAATATGATGTTTTATCTCAGTCTTAAAATATAATATGAATAATTTAAAAACTAATAATTTTCACTCCTGCCTAACAATCTAACATTCCTGTGTGAGCTCTAAAGATTGAATTGCAATTTGCTCCTCAAGCAGTCAAAACATACGTGAACTGGATTGAGGGGGAAATGCTAGAAGACGTCTGCCATCTCTTCTGCCAATTATTATCCACCCCAGTTTTTCTGAATCAGTAATACTTTGTCTTCCTCAGTATGACAAGAATTAGTAAAACCTGATAAATGTTTACATTTACATTTAATTCCCCGAATTGATTCTCCCTCTAAAGAAATTTCTTTGAAGAAATTTCACAAATAAACATGCCCCTGACCCAAGAGGTTTTGCTCATTCTAATTTCTGAAGTAATATTCCATCCATAACACTATCAACCATATTACTGCAAAATCAAAAAATACAGTATGAAATTAAATATCACTGTCAATTAAAATATCTCAGAAATAGTAAAAGAAATATACGTAGAGTCTAGCATCCATATTCTCCAGATTTTTTTGGACTCATTAAAAATAATGTCACCTGATAACAGAGCTCAGGCAGGTCTTCCTTGAGAGGAAGGTCCTAGAAAAATCACTATTAGGGCGGCCTAATTATGTATCCTATGTGTCTTGTGATACAAAACTGTTTGCTCAGCACTAAGGTTGTTAAATTAGTGTCTAAGGAAGGACTTTATACTTACCTAAAGCATTATTGGATCTAAAAATGCTAGAAAGCTAGCTCAGATAAAATGTATTTTTCTCCAACACTGCAACTTAACAATTGAGAATTGGGTAAAAGTAATTTCCTCCCAGTAATTTACGTTAGCACAAAATAAAGCATTAACTGGAAAGCCTCTCAGAAGCCAATACAAATGTTCTGGGATTACTGCTTATCTTCTGGATCACAGTCCCCATAGTTGTAAATCTACAATCTTCACTGACAAAAACATAACCTATATGCCATGCTCCATGTTCTTGTGATTGGGCAAACAACCTTGCTATGCACTACAGGCAGGGGTGGGATTCAAATAATTTAACAACTGGTTCTCTGCCATAATGACCAGCTGGGTAGGCGGGGCTTGGTGGTCATGTGACTGGGTGGGCGTGGCCAATTCAACATCACTCACATCGATGGGCGCTTTGCCTTAGCTGTTACAATGTCATAAGGGTTAACTGGAAAGGCAGTTTCTGTAAGCAGGTCAATAAAGATTAGGCTAGAAACAACACCAAAATGTTTCCTCCCTGCCTTACTTACAGGATTAGCCCTGTAAAGTGGAAAAAAAACCAAAAGGAGATTTCTTCCAACAACCGGTTCTCCCGAATAGGTGCGAACTGGCTGAATCCCACCACTGACTATAGGCATAGCAACTGACATCATTCTCTCAAAATTCAAAATATGCCCATTGGCCAAAAATGTTAGAGTTTTAACAAATGAGTCATCACAGTGGTGAATTGCTGCTGGTTTTACTACCACTTCGCAACACGTGCACATGTGTGTACTGTTCAATGTAAATTGTCCTTCGCACATGCACAAAACAATTTATACTAAACTGAGCACATGCAGTCACTAAAAACCAAAATGCTGGCAGCCCAGCAGCGGTGAGGGAACCGGTTCGGAGGCGTGGCAGGCCTGGTCACTGCCAGTTCTGTGACCCAGGCCTGAATTACACTACTGGTTTGACTGAACCGGAAGCAACCCATCTCTGAGCCATCGGGAATAACAAAAAAAAAAGTGTTAATATCGTAAAAAATAATTGCTATGAGTTAAAAGAGCATGAAGTACAATCTGATTTCTGATATTAGAAACTCAACTAATATAAGCCAATATCAGTTCAATAATATCAATGAACTTCAAGGATAGAATTCTTTCCTCCCCTTCCATTTTCCATTCTTACTGTATTGCATTGCACACTTGATGTCTTGTTGCCAGGTAGATTGACAAATTGAAGAAAGTTCAGTAAAGAGCAACCAAATGATTAAAGAGCTGGAGAAGGGATGATTTATTGTGCATAATTTAAGTAAACAGTTTTATATCTTGGTTACACATTGAATTGGAGGACACTATAAGAAGATGAGATCCCAAAATATAATGGGCAGAAGGATGGCAGAATATATGCAAATATATGAAGAATGCAATTGTAAAGGACAGGAAATTGTTGTAGTTTTCACATAATTATTTGAATAAAAAAGGCCAATGCTATATTAATACTTAATGGGAGAAGCACTCATGAAATAATGTCTAGATATCTAAAATATAACTCTTAGTCTTGCTTAGCCAGCTATCGTTCAGACTATATAAAGTATAGTTGTTTAGCTTTTTGGCTTGCCTGGGCTCCCATGAATGAAGATTAATTGTCCTGGGCTACATATAAAATATATAATTTTGTTAATGTACTGTATATAAATAACAAACTTCCTTTATTTTTTATAAAAATCTATGGGGCTGTCCAGGGCCACTTTATTCATTTTTAAATGATTTTTTGATAAAGTAATTCCTTTGAAAGGAACAAGGTAGAAGGAATCATGGCTCAATGACAGATAATTGTTTTTTGCATGCAGAAGATCATAGGTTTATCTATATTTCAAGTCTATTGATGCCTTAAAGCTCTATCTATTCCATTGCTATAACTGCAGTGAAAGATGGAGTAAGATATGCTAACAGAATTATGTATTCTTATATAAAATAAATAGGGCAGATCCATCCCAATTTGCAATTGCACCTCAAGACTTTCCAACAATATATCAGCTTCATTTTATACAATCTTTATCATATCTAGCTGTGTGATGTATTGCAATATTTATAGTTTAATTAATTTAAATTGTTAGTTAAACAAAATAAGTATGGAAGTCAAGTGCTGAATGCTGTTAAGTGTTATAATACAATGACATCTGAAACCTGGTTCAAAATGTAACGGAGCTGAGTCTTTTTGTTCATCAACCATTACTTCATAAAGCAACTATACTGCTATATGAAAACTAATCTCTGGCTATACTAAGTTATTTGATGTTTGGCTCTTTATGAACACCTCTAAAACATACAAAGTATGAATGAATTGTTATTTCCATCATGAAGAATTAGGATAAATTCATATATTTATGAACATTTGTGTTAATTTTTTTAACATAATATGTATCTCCAGAGGAAATTAAGTAAATCTAATAGTTTAGAAATAATGACTTAGTCTACTCTTTAGTAAAACTTTCTACAAGATTAATTAAAAATACAGTATTTAAAAGGGGGAATTTACTGAAGATCCAAAGTATCAACCAATTCTTTGCTCCTGTCACTTTAGGCATGGTTTCCTATCACAGCCAATCATTCCCGCTTCCCTTTGGTGTTCTTTCATATGTGGACCTCAAAAAATTCTGAGTTCTTAGACATCACTACATTACTTCCAATACCGCCAGCATTCTATTCCCATTGCAACTGGATGTGTGAGCTCTGGATGTGAAAAGTGCCATCTGGTTGCAGTATTAACTTTTCTCAATGTCAAGACAGCTAAAGTGAAGGACCAGTGCCAATTCTCCATCTTACGAAGGTCTATTTTCCAAGTTGATCCAACTATTCTAAGTGCCACTACACCTTGAATTTTCCTTAGTTTTCCTGATTGTTTATTACTCTCTTGATCCTGATTCATAACTATTTTGGACAACATGCCTACTTTTATCCCATTTGGATTAAAAGCCTTGCAGTTACAGAATTTGTCATGCATCCTGAATCCTGATAAAGTCTTACGGAAAACTACTACTTATTTCAACATTTTGTTAATCTTCAGCATGCAAAAACAATTGCCTCCTCTTATATAAAATGTCTAGCTAATTAAAGCTAGAACAATGAGTGCAGGGTTATGCACACAAGAAAGCATACCAATTCAGCATTATCTTTTGAGATATGGGATGAATCAGTTACAAGACAATCCTTTAAAACAACCTTTCTGAATCTTGTACCTTCCAAATGTGTTGGATTATAATAATCCAGCAGCCCACATTATCAAATTCACTGGCATCAAATGGGAGAAGACATATCTTACAGAGTATATCACTCACTTCAAAGAAAGCAAAGTATGCTGGAAAAAAAATAGTGATCAGTCGTGAGTCGTGACATGCAATGATTGAATTTCACAGCAGTATGATTACCTGTATTCTATCTTCAGGAAGTTCTGTTTTCATAGCCAGCATTTCTCTTGCATAAACATCAGGATAATGAGCCTCATTGAATGCTTTTTCCAGTTCCTCCAGCTGGTAAGATGTGAAGATTGTCCTAAAGGGAATAAAATTCAATGATGAAAAAAGTTAAAAGAAAAAAAAAACCTTAAAAAGTACAGTAGTGAAGAAAAAATTAAGAACATGAATACATTATACAAAAGAGTTATTCCTAGGAGAAAGAAGGGCAAAGTACATTGGGTCTTCCCATCCCAAAGCTGCTTTTTTCATGAGGCAATTGGACTTTCTGGTTTTTCTTTGAAGACGTTACACTTCTCACCCAAGAAGCTTCTTAAGAGCTGAAGAAGCTTCTTGGATGAGAAGCAAAATGTCTTCAAAGAAAAACCAAAAAGTTGCCTCTTGAAAAAACAACTTTGGGATAACCATGACCTGGATGACTGAAAATCTCCATAGACTTTGGGTCGTCCCAATCACTGTAGAGGAAAAACTGAAAAGGGTTACTATTGAAGTAAATGAAGATTGCACTCTTTCCATAAAGTACATTAACATTAAAATGGAGAGGGTAGCAAAGCTGTAACTATTGTGGAAATAAAAATAGAATTATAGGGCTGAAAGGGACCTTGGAAGTCTTTAAATCCAATCTCTTGCTCAAGGCAGGAGTCCTTGTGCTATCCCAGACAGATGGCTGTCTGATCTTTTCATCAAAATCTCCAGCAATGAAACATCCACAACTCCAGGTAACAAGCTAATCCGTTAATTAATTGCTTTCACTGTTAAGAAATTTGTCCTTAGTTCCAGGTTGGGTTTCCTTCTAACAAGCTTCTACCCATTGCTTCTTGCCCTGCCCTCTAACAGAAATTAATCAAATGTTTCTATGAAAACAAAGACATTATTTTCTTTAACAGGAGGAGAAATCTAAAATATCTGCCCAGCATTTCCAGAAAAACTTGAGGGGAGAAAGGAGAGATACATACATTTACCACTATACTATACTATACTATACTATACTATACTATACTATACTATACTATACTATACTATACCATACCATACCATACCATACCATACCATACCATACCATACCATACCATACCATTCCATTCCATTCCATTCCATTCCATTCTATTCTATTCTATTCTATTCTAGCTCTAATATTTCACAATAGCTATCATTTATAGTGTGGGTTCCTTCATACCATCTCTCTTCTTAGATACTCTTCTCTGGGATAGTAAATAGAATCTGGTTTTGCTCTTATACACTGTGATCCTAAATGTTCCAATGTGAATGCTAGTGAGCTTGCACCCAAATAAATGTGTTTTAATCTAAATTTATAAATTAAATTTAGTACCTATATGTAATTGGTACAGTGTCACCAAATATAAAAGCTACTTTTATTGATCTTTAGATATATACCTGATGAAGCCAGTTTGTTTATTTTTCCAAACAAAAATTTGGCATCTTGTTAAAAATAAGGGGCACAATTTAATTCCAGGTACTATAGAAGCAGTTGAATTAATAAAAGGTATGGATTAAAAACAGTTCCAAATTAGAATTATAAACAGTTCCTTCTGTAAAATGTACCATTAACATTCATTAAGAGTTCCACAGTGCTGCAACAAAATCTAACAAGAAGATTCCACAAACTATCACTATAGATTCAGTTAAGTAATTTTAAATTCTGTTAAATGGAGAATTGTGGGCTTTCCATACCTGTAACCAGACACTGAACAACAGATTTTATGATAACATTCAAGTTTTCAAGAACAAAATCCATCTATTTATTTTTCTGCTTTTGCTGTTGCAAAATATTGTTCACATTAATGATTTCCAAAGAAATTATTTTACCTCCAATCCTTAATTGGAGTAACCAATGTGTTACTGATGATGTAACATCATCCTTATCATCTCCTTTCCTAACATTTGGAAACTCCAATCCTTCCATTTTTTAATATTTTGTTTGTAAAGAATATACTCCAAACATTTTACAATGTGAGAACACCTATCTTCAGGAATTTAACTTAGTTTCTCAGTCTGTGACTCTACCGGTTCAAAACAATTAATTTCATAGCAAAGATATGCTTCTTCTAAATCTTAATAGCCTAAATTAGGAGTTCTCCTCGCGTTAGGCATAAAGGAAAAGAAATGGAAGCACAACTCCAGAAGGAGATGGGAGATACCTGCAGAGGCGAAAACGTGTGGATCATGTTGTGCTCCAAATCTGAATAAACATCCTGACTAATTTCTGAAGCATAAGAATTATCTGGTTATGATATTAACCTTCCATGGAAGCCAGCTGCATTTCAATGTTTTTCATCTCTATATAAAAGCTTGTGTCTGCATGTGCCTAAGCACACACATACAAGCATATAAACAAATTGGGAAATAATATGAAATCAACCTTACGAGGGGTGGGGGGAAGCCTCAAAAAAAACTGAAGCCAAGATTTTAAAGATTAAGCATTGATTTTTAAATATTTACATATTTCCCAAGAGCATTGTCTAGAGATATCTGAATTACCTCCTAACATGCAAATGTTAAAACACTTCCATCAGCTTAATAGTACTAACATTAGGAGGGGCTGCTTCTGCCTTCTAATCTGTGTTCTGCTGTCTCCCAATCTAGTCTTGCTCTCCCAAAATAGACGGAGCAAGCTTCTGTAATGCCTCACTTGCCTTTCTCTCCAAACAAATTGCTTCTCTTATTGTGCATTATTTTAGGACCCAAGAATGGTGGAAGGATTTTTTATTTTTAAATTTGTCCACTCCTTTTGAGGGGAGATAGAATTCCTGTCAAAAAAAATACAGGCAAAACCCACCTTTTGAAATGTGGTCTTAAAATTTGTTTGTAATGGATTCTTTCAGATTCTCTGTAAAAACAAGACTACTAATAGCTAACCTCTCCTCTCTTGCTCAGGATATAGAGAGGTGTAATTCATCTCTACGTTGCTACTACTTTTTGAACATTCCCTGAAAATAATGTCTTTTTTTAAAAAAAACATTGCATGCTGCAAATTATGGAATTGTTAACATATTCAACACTAAAATCCTCAAATTTCTGAAACAATTGATTCCAGACTGGAACATAAAACCTGCAAGAATTCCAACACTGATCTACTACATAACAAGCACATCCCTGTATATTGGCCCAATTCATTAAAAAGTTCCTGCCCTCGTTTGTTCATATATCAATAAAACTGAGAATTATTTGTTGCAATTTCAATTCTTGTAATTCTCAAAACAAATACACCATTCTTTTTTCCCCTTTTTCCTTTACAGCCAGCCTTGCATGGGGACATTTAACATAATACAGATATTCTGCTTGTTAGCAAAATTAATCTTCCCAAATCATGTCCAGGTGGACTTGCTGCTGAATACACAAAACAGAACCAATATGCAATAGGGGAGCCCAGCACTTGTTTTTGCTCTGTCGATTACTTTGTGGGGGAGGGAGGGAAGAGAGCAAAATGGCAAGGTCCTTTTTGGAGTCTGAGTCATTAAGAAAGGAAAGCAGACTTTTCTTTGGGTGATACCCCAGCTTTACTATAAGATGGTGTGTTTTTCAGTCTCCAAACTGTTCAGGAACATTTTCGGGGTCCCCCCCCCCCCCCCGCCTGCCATGTAGAATTCTCTAATCGCTAATTTTATATATATATATATATAAAATTTGGGCATACCAGGGTTTGTAACATACATACATACATACATACATACATACATACATACATGCATGCATGCATACATGCATACATATTTGTATCAGCATCCTTACCAAATAGGAAGGAGGAATTAAATTTATTTTACAGACAAAAGAAAACCTTGATAAATCAGTGATGCCCTTGTTTAGAAGCCAAGCAGCTACTGAAAATTAAAAGTGAATTAAAAACTGATCTGGTTGGGTAAAACAATCGTTTGGTTTGCAAACTGCTCTAGCATACTAATCCCTTTACTTTATTCACAGCCCTGAATGGCAAGTAAAGTGTATGGGAACCCTTTGGACAGCTCCCTCGGGCAGCTCTGACAGAAAAGCGCTGGAGATCAGCGAGAAATAGGAAGGTCTACGTTGAGATATTTGGGTTTGATGGTTCAACAAATAAAAGTTAGGAGAACAATTACAAAGCTTGGCGTGGAGAAAATCTAGCCTCTAATGCAGCCCCTGTACACAATTCTTTGGAATTGTGCTTCAAAGTAAAACCTGAAGACCAAGGGATGATTCTGGATCCATTGACAGAGGCTGTGATGCTACTTGCTGGAACATTGCTAGATCATCGCTCTCCTGCCCTCCCCTCCCCAGCGCCCCCACCAGCACCACCAAGGAGAAACCTGAACTTGAAGGGGGCTGCGGGCTGGACAAGACTCAGAGCTGCAGGGCCCAAAGGCAGAGAGGGAAATGGGCCGCCAGCAAAACCCCGGCAAGCTCACCGGGCCGGCGGCAAGTCCAGGACAGGGGGGAATTTAGTCCTGCTGCCCCCAAAGCGCCAATCCTGGCCTTGGAAAACGAAGGCTGCCTTACCTGTGCCGTCTCTTCTTTCGCTTCTTACTCTGGTTTAAGGTCGATTTCGACATTTTTCTGTCCGTGGAGGAAACATCTTCGGAATCTGAAGACAGAAAGGCGGGAGCGATGGAGAGGGCTGCTTCTTTGGGGGGGTGAGGGTGGGGGGGTTTCCCCCGCCCGCTCCGCGGAACACGTCAGGCTGTCACCTGCAGGCCTTGTCCGACCTTTCTCGGATCGGGGCTTTTGTGGGGAGGATTTCGTTTGATCGGATTTCGCTTCCTGGGGGCGCCCCGTAAACCTTTCCAGCCGGGAGACGCCTCGCTCTCTTCTAGTTACTTTTTCTCTCTCCTGGGCCTGGGATCTAGTTCTCTTATCAAATCAGACCGTTCTCCCACACTGAGATTTCGTTTGTCAATCATTAGGGGTTTAAAAAATATTAAACAAAACGAAAAGAAGGATCTAGACGGGAAAGCAAAAATTATGTAGAAGAGGGAGAGCCTTTTACACTCCAGAGGCAGGAACTAAATCTCTCGGGGAACTTTTTATTCCTCTAATCTTCCCTGTATTTACAGGTCGGGAAAAAGAAAACTCTGGACTTTGGGAAAAGGGAACAGAATAAAGCAGCGGCGCATTTTCTTGTTAGGATCCCTAAACTAACTCTGCGCCTCTCTCTCCTGTTTAACCATTTCCCAGAGCATTGTGTTATTTTTAAGGCTTACCGTCACTGCATTTCTCTTTATATTATTTTGGTTTAAATTTTAAGACATCAAATGATTCATGCTTATTGCCTTAGTTGCCCATTGCTATGCGCGGGACTTTTAGGTTTAATTCAAGCCGCACCGCGGCTGCATTTTTGTCCAGAAAAGGCCGAAGAGTACTTTGAGCGAGGTTTGGTTCCTACGCCGCTACATCTCACCATTTTGTCTCTCGGTGTTATTAATTTTATTTCGACACACTGTGTGGACGCAAGGCGCTTAGCCGAAAATTGCTCCCGTCTGACAAAATCGAGAGGGTCTGAATTGAGATCGAGTTGGCTCAGAAACGCATCCCTGGCATCGGGGAGACTCTTAAACTCTGCCGGATAGGCTGTGTGGAGGGGGGGGGGCAGCGATCGCCGCTTCGGGATCAGCTGCAACAGACGGGTCGGTCCGGAGTGGTTGGCAGCACTTGGCCAAGGACAGAGATCTCACCTCCCGGGATAGCGATTCCCAGCTGTCCCCCAGCTTCCTCCCGGGCCCAGGGCCCTCCTCCCCACTGCTCTGTTCCGCCACAAGAGCTCTACCTGAGCTGGCCGTCTGGCTGGTGTCTAGCTGCGCGGGGGCTCTGCCCAGCGGCTGCAGGTGTACGCTGGGCGGATCGGCCAATACCTCCAGGAAAGTGGGCTGCGCGTAGAAACCCGGGAGGCTGCCGGTGCTGAGCAAGCCCATGCCCACGCCGCCCACCCCGCCTGGGCTGAGGACGGAGCGGGCCGCCAGCAGGTGCCCGGCGGGTAAGGAGTCCAGGGCTGCGCGAGGTTGGGAAGGCGGCTCCTTGTTCAAGCCCAAGATTTCCTGAATGCCGAAGCCGGTGCAGCGTTGCGCTGTGGGGCCCGAGCTGGGCTTGGCCCCTGCGGCAGAGCCCCCCACTACACCCCCTGCCCCATTAGAACCGGAGGCCGGCATAGGAGGAGGCGCGCCTTCGGGGGGTTGGGGTTTGCCGGGCAGGCTGTGGGCCAGCGCGTCCCCCGCTTTGCCCGTCATGCTGCGACTGGTCCCTTGTGCCCGCTCCGGGGAATGCTCGGGAGCCCCCGCCTCAGGCCCCTTTTTATACGCCCAGGCTGGTGCCCAAGCGGGATCAGAACCCAACAGCCAATCACAGAGGCCATCCGCGATTAGGAATTCCAAAAAGCGGCGGGGGGGGGGGGGGAAGAGAGAAAGAGAGAGAGAGAGAAAGGGAGAGAAGGTGAAAAAGAGAGGAGGCGGGAGAGGATGGTCGGCCTGGGGCGCTCCGGGAGCAGAAGCCCCAGCCTGGCTCCCTGAGGGGAGCGCAGGCACCAAAGAGCGCCCGCCACCAAGACCAGAAAGCAGCTCTGCGCGGCTCCCGATTGGTGACAGGTGGGAGGGAGCGCTTAAGGCCAGGTGACTCCGCGGGAGAGAAAAGCGAAGGAAGCGGAGCCCCCTCCCAGGATCGCTCGGCCTGGAGTCCTTCCAGGCCGGGCCCTCGGGCGCCTCGCGTTTGGGAGAAAGCCCGTCTCCGCCGAGCACCGGCGATTACCAGCGAGCGGCATCGCCGAGGGGACCCGTGTAACGTGGACGGCTGGAAAGAGGCCCGGAAGCGGCAGAAAGCAGGAAGAGAAACGGGAGGGGGGGCTCCCCTGGCTAAGCAAATGAGGGGGAGGAAGAAGTGATGGGGGCAAAGCGAGGGGCGACTCTCCCCTCCCCCCAACCTTCCTTCGGCGGGAAGGCAAAGGCTGCCTGGTCGGAAGGGCCGAGGCGAATTTCCTTTCGATTCACCAATAAAATCACCTCTCACCGCTTCGAGGTTCATTCAAACGCCACTCCTGGCTGACTTCTGGCTCTGAAAAACAGACCGGCGGAGTGCCAGGCGCCGCATTTGCCACTGTTAGGGAGAGATGCACCTCTCTGCAGAGGGTGGCGGGCTTCTGACTGTAAATTTCGCGGACAGCACAACGAAACAACGAAGTTGTGTACGCCACCGGTAGTGTGTTTTAAACGAACTAAGACTTTTAAAAGAGAGACCGTCGAAGGGTGAAAATTCAATCACGAAGATCCTAAGAGCGACCGGGAGGTTTTGCAAATCGTTTATACAGTACTTGGAGCTTTGCTCTGAATGGGGGCCACCGGTGAATTTTAGATTACAGGGATTGTTCAATCAGCATTCTGGCTGAATGCAAATGTAAATCAATGTCAAAGAGCTATGAAAAGTGAATTTAGTCCACCTTCAAAAAAGGTAGTTGAATTCCTTAGGTTAAATGTAAAAAAATTAAATTGGACTATCATAGCAAAGGAAATATATTAAATTAAAAACGAATTATATATTTAATAGTGTTTACTTCAACCAAGTATAGAATAATTTTCAATAATTATAAATAATTATATAATCAATTTAAAATTAATTTAATGGTTTCAAAATTATTGCAGCTAGATTCTTAAATATAACTAGATCATGTTTAGATTAATATACATTATTTTCAATTTAGCAGAAGATAAAATTAGTGTTTTCTTTCTAAATATCTATTATATTTACTCAAATGGTATTTGTACCTACTCAAATGAAAATTGGACTTTAATTTTTAAATATGGGCAAGCTTTTGAAATTAAGAAATTTTACAGTTATCCAGGAGTACAGATTTTTTATTTAAAAATATAGGCTTGTTTTGGGCATTTAGTGGGTGTTTTAAACATCTTTCCCATAATTTTTTTAAGTCATGTATACAACAAAACATGTTCAAGAGACACTAGAAAGTGCAGACTACTATATTCCTGCTTTTCAGGATCTTTGAGCTGCTTTCTCTTTCTTAATGCTTAAATTGTATCAACATTTTTGAAAACTGTTTTATCTGTTCCTTGTCATTATGAGCTACTTTATAATGCCAATTTTCCTGTTGGAATTGTGTGGAATTTTAGTTTACCTATGCATTCATTTTACAGTAAACCCAGAATTTCACAGATGAATGGAGAACTATTTTGTCTGTTAAAGATGAATATCTATTAGTTGGTGAATGGGATTTTTGGAGTGCCACCAGAAACTTTGGTTTATTTATAATGGGCAATGGGTAAGCAATGAATATTATCCAGACTGATTTGCTAAATAATGAATAATACTATTATTGTCTGAAATCTGGACAGAACTCTGATCCAGCAATTTTGACTGTTAAGTCTGAAGTTTGCTTGAACAAAGTCTATTAAATAAATGTCTACTACCATATGTGAGAAACTACTTACGTGGTTCATATTATTTCCTACACAAAAGCAACTTCTCTCATTGAAATGACTTTGAATCTTTCATCCATAAGTGAAATATCTAATCCACATTATAAAGCAATGACAGCATAGGAAGATATTGCTTTGCAAAAATTTTGAAGTCACACTAAAAACTTCATTTGTATTAGAAATATGCCCAAAGATTTTATAAAGTTGTATAGAAATTAGAAAGATGCAATAGTTGGCAATCCATATAAATTGCTTACCTTGCACCATCCTTCCCTCACCTCACACCTTCCAGCACCAATACAGGGCCCATATAGGAGACTTACTCAGAAACCAAGGTGAACTCATTTGTTCTAGTGCTCATGAATTGCACCCACAAGTTGTTTTCAGGAGAAACAACAGAATTCTACTTTGGTTGTATGAAGCACTGCAGGCAAGTTAAGTGGGTGCTATTGCTAATAGATCTACAGTGAAAAATCCAGATGACTATTAGATGGCAAAAAATAAGAGCTTTTTAAATATCTCTTTGCTATCTTATAACTTTCACCTTAGTTAGTACGCTTAGTCAATACTAGTTATCACACTAGCATCTGCCTGCTGCTCTGTGCCCCCCCTCCCCATGGTTCCATCTATGAATAATCCTAGATAATTCTGGCCATACAAGTACCCTAATACCAGGTCTGGCTTTTTTAAGATTGAAGAACAAATTTTGGCCCCTAGGGTAACCCTAGGCACCTATACCCCTCTGACAATATTTACTTTTACTTCGTACAGTTTATCTGCTCCTATTGGCAACATATCTTTTCCTCACCACTAACAAACTTTTCAACTGCATGTCCCATTTTCCAATTAATCATTCATATCCAGCTACCAGTAATTTCAAGGCAGAGATTCCCATTAAGTAGTCAACAATGTACAGGCCTTTGGCTTCCTCAAGTATGACTAAATTCTAAATGCAGCTATGGTATATAAGAGAGTCTGTAGGAAATTGTAAATTATAATCCTGTCTTAAGCACAAAGCCAGTTGGATGACCTTGGGCTGGCCACTTTCTTTCAGCCCTAAAATAAAGAGAATGGCAAACCACTTCTGAAATGTTGTGAAGAAAACCATAGGTTCTTGTCCAAGCAATCTCCAGGAATCAATCCTGATTAGAGGAGGAGGAGGAGGAGAAGGAGGAGGAGGAAGAAGAAGAAGGAGAAGAAGGAGAAGAAGGAGAAGAAGGAGAAGAAGGAAGAAGAAGAAGAAGAAGAGGAGGAGGAGGAGGAGGAGGAGGAGGAGGAGGAGGAGGAGGAGGGAGGGAGAGAGGGAGGGACATCATATGTCTTCTATTAGTTCACATATCTGCATCTTTTGATCTATACTCATGAGATCTAAATATAAAGGGTTGACTGAAAATAGAAGATCTTATGACCACAAATTGTGTGTGTGGGGGGGGGGGGGGAGAGAGAGAGAGAGATGGAGATCTATCATATTTAAGAACCACCTCATCTCCTTCAAGTGGGCATTGTAAACTTATTTTACTGGAATACATTTGCCAGAGGGATGAATTATAAATCCCACACTATTGCATCATCAATCATATTTTAGGTAGAAACATGGAACAACTCCAATAATAAAATGTTCAGAGGATGAGCTTCCGGAGGGAATGGAGGACTGCCTCTGAGCTCCGCTTAATGCGGAGGGCTCTTTGACGGGCGGGATGCTGCCGACCCTCATTTCCAGCTCGAGGGTCGGGATTTCTGACGCCGAACATTCTGGCCCCTGCCCGGCTCCAGGCTGGCCCGTCAGGTCGGTCGGACAGCCGGGCAGGAGGAGGATAGTGCGCCGGTTGGCGCGGCATGGTGGCTGGCGTTTTTTGAGCCGGCATGGCGGCTGGCGTTTTTGAGTCGGAGCGGCGGAGCGGCGACGCGGTAAAGGCAGTAAAGGCCTGAGTGGAGGGGGCGGAGGAGGCTGGAGGAGGTTGGAGGACGGCGGCGGTGGTCTGTTTGACTGAAAGCATTGAAAGCATTGAAAGTATTACAGAGAGATGGTGGCGACCCAGGAGAGCCGAGCGGCCCGAATTGTGTGAGGCCTGAGGCGCCGGAGGAAGTGGAAAGTGGAAAGATCGGCAGAAGGGCTGCAGGGAGGCCGCAGGGAGGCCGATGCAGCCCCCCCGGTCCCCCCCCGGGCCCAATAACAACGACTGTGGGTGGCCAAATGGACGGAGGACTATTTATAATAAAGGCAGGCCATGGAACGGAGGCTTTGGAACATCAGAGGCCCATGCAGAAGGTCTGACCCTGTACTTTGCTGTGCTCACTACTACCCGCCCCCCCCACTCATTTACCACCTACTTATTATGGGCTACCTGCCCTACCGCCCATTACGAACTACCCCTTAGCTGCAGCCTTTTATTCACCAGCTGGCTATTTTATTTCCATCAGCCCATCATTTCCATCTAGATGTGGACTATCTCCATCTGCCTTTCCCCTTGCCAGGACTACCCCCTTGCCAGGATTATCCCCTTAGTGGGAATTGCGGCTGCTAACGCATATTAACATCGACAGCTCCCACTTGATGAACTTGGCCCTGTCCAATATGTTATATACGAGGCTAGACCTGCTACAGCTACGAGAGTCCCCCCTATCGCAGTTATGGCCTCCTGCCCTTTCAAGGGCCCACCTTGAGGACGGGTTTATTAACCCAGAGAGGTGGAGGAAGTGCACACTGAGGGGTTTTTAATTAATTGTCTTTTAAAAATTGTAAGGGGTTCCAGGGATGGGGGGGGGACCAGGTCAGGAGTGATGGTAGAGCCAGGCATCTAGGTGTGGTCGAAGGAGGAGGGAGCGGAGTGGGGGAGGAGAGGGAAGATAGCATTCCTGTGCAGGGCTCTTTGATACCAACGGTCGTGGGGAGGGGCAGGTGCGAGGACAGATCAAGAGCGCGTAGTCGGTTGGGAGACCGGGGTTTTTGGTCATACTCGGTCGTTTGTACCAACCCCTGCATACTAGGTGGTCAGGATCTACAGACCCAAGGCCTGAGACTGTTGTTATGCAATGCGAGGTCCGTTGTCAATAAGGCCCCCCTCATCCACGATCTAATTTTGGAGGGGGAGCCGGACCTCGCAGGAATAACTGAGACCTGGTTGGGCCACGAGGGAGGCCTACCCCTCGTGGAAATGTGCCCGCCAGGTTATCGAGCATTTCACCAGCCTCGGGTCCAGGGAAGGGGCGGTGGGGTAGCAGTGATTATCCGGGAAGACTTGGAGCCGAGAGAGTTCACTATGCCGCAGACATCCGGGTGTGAGTCCCTTGTCGTGAGATGGGGCCCAGGGAGGCAGTTGGGCCTGCTGATAGTATACCTGGCTCCTCGCTATACATCAGTGGCCCTGCCTGAACTCCTCGAGCTGATCTCATCGGTGGCGGTTGAGACCCCCAAACTTTTAGTGATGGGGGATTTTAACCTGCCGTCGATGGGAGAAGCGTCTGAGGGGGTTCGGGAGTTCATGGCTTCCATGACAGCCATGGACCTGACCCAATTAATTCAGGGCCCTACTCACGAGGGAGGCCACACGCTGGACCTTGTCTTTGTCTCTGGCCAGTGGACGAGTGATCTGGGAATAGGGGATTCAACTATTATTCCCCTGTCATGGTCAGATAACTCACTTCTCCGACTTGACTTCCCTGGTGCTACCCCCCGCTGCGGGGAGGCGGAACCGGAAGGTATTAGATGGTTCCGCCCCAAGCGCCTGATGGAACCAGATAAGTTCCAGACGGAGCTTGGGCCACCTCCTGTAGACCTGACCCGCCCCCGGGTGGAGGACCTGGTAGACGCATGGAATAGTGCGACTGCCGGGGCCCTAGACCGAGTGGCGCCTTTGCGGCCTCTCCTGCGGTGACGAACCACCCTGGCCCCTTGGTTCACCGAGGAGCTAAGGGTGATGAAACGCCACAAGAGACGCCTAGAGAGTCGTTGGAGATCCTCCCGTTCCGAATTTGACCGAGCACAGGCACGAGCCTATTTGAGGACGTACCTTGTGGCATTAAGAGCGGCCAAACGTCAACATTGTGCCGCTCTTTTTGCGTCCGCAGATAACTGCCCTGCCGCCCTGTTTCGGGTGACACGCTCCCTCTTGTTTGAGAGGCCGCGGGAAGCCCCTTTACAGGGCAGAGCAGAGGAGTTTGGGAAATATCTACAGGACAAAGTCGCTCAAATCCGGATGGGATGGGCCCCTTTCAGTGGTCCAGTGGAGGCGCCCGAGGCGAGTCTTGAGGGACCATTCTGGGAGGAGTTTGACTCGGTTGCCATCGAGGATTTGGACAGGTTGCGTGGACGTCTGCGACCTACCACATGTTTATTGGACCCGTGTCCCTCCTGGCTTGTACTGGCATCCTGGGAGGTTACACGCGACTGGCTCCTGGGCCTAGTGAACGCCTCGTTGGGCGAGGGGTTTCTGCCGGCCGCCTTGAAAGAGGCGGTTGTGAGGCCCCTGCTCAAGAAGCCTTCTCTGGACCCAACGGAGCTAGTCAATTATCGTCCAGTCTCCAACCTTCCCTTTTTAGCGAAGGTTGTAGAGAGTGTGGTGGCACAACAGTTTCCACGTCACCTGGAGGAGAATGATTATCTAGACCCGCGCCAGTCCGGCTTCCGACCCGGGCACAGCACGGAGACGGCCTTGGTCGCGTTGGTTGATGATCTCTGGAGGGCCAGAGATAGGGGTTGTTCCTCTATCCTGGTCCTATTAGATCTCTCGGCGGCGTTCGATACCATCGACCATGGTATCCTGTTGCACCGGCTAGAGGGGCTGGGAGCCAGGGGCACCGTTTTACGGTGGTTTGGCTCCTACCTCTCTGGCCGGATGCAACGTGTGTTGGCAGGGGAGCAGAGATCGACCCTGAGCCCCCTCACATGTGGGGTGCCACAGGGGTCGGTGCTCTCGCCTCTCCTGTTCAACACATACATGAAACCGCTGGGCGAGATCATCCGTGGTTTTGGGGTGGGATATCATCTGTATGCTGATGATACTCAGCTATACATTTCCACCCCGAACCACCCCAACGAGGCCGTTGAAATGATGTCCCGGTGTTTGGAGGCCGTACGGGTCTGGATGGATGGCAACCGACTAAAACTCAACCCCTCCAAGACGGAGTGGCTGTGGCTTCCGGCCCCCCGGTTCAACCAGTTGCTTCCATCTCTGGCCATTGGGGGCGAGCAACTGGCCCCCGTGGAACGGGTGCGCAATTTGGGCGTCCTCCTGGATGCCCGGCTGTCCATGGATGACCATGTAACAGCCGTGGCAAGGGGGGCGTTCCATCAGGTTCGCCTGATGCGCCAATTGCGCCCCTTATTGGACCGGGATGCCCTACGCACAGTCACCCATGCGCTGGTGACGTCTCGCCTGGACTACTGCAATGCTCTCTACATGGGGCTTCCCTTGAGATGCACTCGGAGACTGCAGTTGGTCCAGAATGCGGCCACGCGGGTGATTATGGGGAGGACTAGATACTCCCCTGTAACACCTCTCCTGCGCGAGCTGCACTGGCTTCCTGTAGTCTACCGAGTGCGTTTCAAGGTTTTGATTACGATCTTTAAAGCGCTTCATGGCACAGGACCTAGTTACATGCGGGATCGCATCCTGCCCCATACATCCCTACGACCAATCCGCTCACACAGAGAGGGACTTCTTCGGGTGCCGTCCACTAAACAGTGTCGGGGGGCGACACCCAGGAGCAGAGCCTTCTCTGTGATGGGCCCAGCCCTGTGGAATGACCTCCCCCGTGACATCAGGATTACTTCCGATCTCCGCTCCTTCCGTGTACAGCTGAAGACCCACCTCTTTCAATTATCTGGCCTGGCTCAACCGTAATTTTTTCTTATTCCTCCTGACAGTCCTTTTGAATTTTAAATTGTGTTATTATTAATGGGGTATTTTAATGGATGATTTTTAACATTCCTAATGTGATGTAATTTGTTACCTCCTCCGTGCATGTTTGTCTTTGTATATGTGTGTATGTGTTTGCACATATGTTTTTATGTTTTATATGTTTTATTGTACGCCGCCCCGAGTCCTGTGTGGAGAGGGAGCGGCTAATAAATTCAATATTATTATTATTATTATTATTATTATTATTATTATTATTATTATTATTATTATTATTATTATTAAAAACAATAATACACCCTTCTGTAAACTTACGTTCTGTATATATTATGGTAGAATCAATTTCCATCACTTAGCCACCAAATTTTAGAAGCCAACAAGTTGAGAGAGATTCGAAGGACAGTATTTTATAAGCTCTTTCAGTTCCCATTGTTCCATTTTGGATATGGCTAGCAAAGACATCTATTTAATTGCTTTGCTAACTAGGCTAGAATTCAGGAGAGTATGAGTTCTAGTCCTGCCTAAGGCATGAAAGCCACCTGAGTAACTTCAGACCAGTTACTCTGTCTTGGCTCATGACATTAGGATGGTGAATTGTTGTCACAACCAATGAATCAATACTTGGTTGGTGGAAAAAAAAAGGAAAAAAAGACGCTGCACTTGCAGGAAAACGCTAGAAAGAAACAAAAATGCCCACTAACAATGACATAAAAACTCAAACCATGAACCCATACATCTCTTTTACTCACTCGTTAACTTTTATTAAAGCCAATAGGAATTCTAAATCTTGTACTGAGTTGAAAATTAGCTGAAAATTAGTTACAGGGCAGTTGTAGCAGCAAAATAAAGAAAGTGATCATAATACAATGCATATTCAATGGGTTTAAGACCACTTGTGCTATAATCTGCTCAGAGTCTTATCTTTTTTTCCCCTTACAGACATTTTTCAGAAGCTGTCTATATTTTTAATAGTTCTATATGTTTCTCTCCCTTGCTTCTTGATGTTTTCCATGTGAAAATTAATTTTTACCTGTTCTCTTTTCCTTTCTTCAGTCAAGCTTCATTCCATTTATACCTTGTGAAAAGATGATCTAGATCTAGATGGATAGTTACTTGGCTGCATGTGCAGAAGGTCTATCCCTCAGCAACTGCAGGGCTTGGGCAAGTCTGACATTTTGTCCAACTACACTTCTCCTGCCCAAATTCATCACTGTAGCACCTCAATCTGTCATTTCTGGCTGGAGGATCAACATGCTTCAACCACCAGCCTTTCTGTTGCCATGTGTCCCTAAAGAAGATGACTCTGACAGAGATACACCAGATTCATGATCAAAGCAACAAAGAAAAACTTAACTGACATTCAAACCACCAGAAAGTATAAGGAAATGGATTGCCAATAGAAGAGTATTTATGCAGTTCAGCATTGAACGATGGAGTCCTTGATGCTTTCTGAGCTTAATTGTTTTCTTGCAGACATTTCATTATCTAATTAGGTAACATCTTCAGTTAGATGTTTACCTAGTTGGGTAATTGTTAACTAGTTATCTAGGCTAGCTCTGAAGATTTCTGCCTAGTTGGGTAATGAAACATTTGCAAGAAAACGACCAAACCTGAGAGCACCAAGAACTGCACAATGACTTGGACAGAGACCTTTCTACTTCATAAGTTGATTTTAAAAAAAGGGGGGGGAGGAAGTACAGTACAAACTTGCAAGATTCTATTTTTATAGCCCCTCTCAAAAAAAGTAATTTTAGTCTTCCTATGGATACAAAAAAATATTTTGTGGCTTGATCTGTCTGGTGGGACTGATATTATGAATCTTCCTGGCCTGCGAAATGGTGAACCTCCTGCCAGGTCTGCAAAATTGAAATTTAAGGATCTTTATACTAGTTGTATTTGCAAAGTTGTGGCAGCTGCAGCATTACTGCAGTTAATTCTGGTTATATGAACATGATTTTATACTATACTTCCCAGATCATGTAGACTGTGTGGCCAAGGGAAGATGGGAGGAGGATACAATATATATCCATCTTTCCTACTTCCCTGTGGCCCTGTGCCAATCAGCTAATGGCAAAGGCTTGATGGGCAAGTAGTGATTGATGGCTTTGGAACCAAGGCCAAAAACTGAAACCTATTAACAGTGGTGGGTGGCAAAGGAAAGACAAGGACCTGGATGCCTACTGATGAGGTAGAGCTAGTTGTAGATACCAGTGCAGAGGTGGGTTGCTGCCGGTTCAATCCAGACCGGCCGAACCGGTAGTAGCGGCAGTGGGAGGCTCCGCCCACCTGCCCGGATGCTTCTGTACATGCGCCCGAACCAATAGTAAAAAAATTGGCAACCCATCTCTGTACCAGTGGTTAATAGGTGAATAGCTCCAATCTATATTATATGTGGAAAGAAACCAACGGGTCATGGGTCATTTAGTAAATACTGTCATTGTAATTCCTGTCAGTTGGTGGAAACATATAAACTACATTTGTTCGTTAACACAGAAAATTATTAGGCATGAAAGCCAGCAGGGTGACCTTAGGCCAATCAGTCTCAACCCAACCCACCTCACAATTGTAGGAAAAATAGGAGGAGGAAAGAGTCTTATGTATGTTTGTCACCTTGAGTCATTTAGAAAAATAATAAAGGCAGTAAAACAAACAAACAAACAAACATATAAATCATAATTATCATCCAATAATTGACCTAAAGTTCCTCCAAAGCTTTAAGCAGGTTGTTTAAAACTGATTTTAAAGTCTGGATTATGCCATAGAATCAAATTAGCTTGAGAAAAGGCATCACAATGCAAATTTCCACATATGGTATACTACCATTTTTATTCAAGATAATAGCAGCACAAAATAAGTCTAATATATTATTTTGAATTCAGAACTTTCCAATTAACTAAATATGTCTAAAGAGACTTAGGAAGCATTTATAATAAATGGCACCATCTAATTTTAGTTCTTATTATACCATACAATAGCGTCATTCAAGATTTGGGAAACCAAACACCAGATGAACCTGATCATATAATATAGACATTATTACTTTAAAAAACGGGGAAGAAAAAATTACAGGAATGAAATATCTTTCCTATGTTGTCCTCTAAAATTGTTTTTAAAAGACCTTCAATATATTCTATATTCCTTCTTCCAATTATACAAAATATCTTTTTTCTCTGTGTACTAGAAAATAAGCAGCTTACATGGAGAGAGATGGATTGTAATTTTTTTTCATCTAATTTCAATGTTCAGAAATTGGTTTTTTAAATTCACTTTGCATCATTTTTATGTGGCTAGCATGTGAAACTAGTTTACACTGACCGTTATCAAAAATGTAAGTATAAAAAGTGCAATTAATAAATAAATGTGTAAAAATACACAAAGCGCCTTTGAATTATAGTTGTGTAGGTAACTTTCATACATGATTTTGTTTACAACTTTGATGCAGTTAAAAGCAACAACTATTTGCTTATGGAAAATAATTCAAGTAGGGTTCAAATAAGCCTATGCTATAGTTATGCAGATTTCATTTTCACTTGGTAGAGAAGTCACTGTACAGTTTAAAAGTCACCAAGCAAGAAATCCCAAAGAAAGACTTAGGGATTTAACAGAAATCATTGTTATAGCATGACACTACATGGATTAATCAATAAACACATTAATATGTGGCTGCACAAACTTATGAGGTTGGAAAAGATAAGGGCCATCTACCACTTGTGGTTCGTTTAATTTCCAAAAGAAGTATGTTTCCAGATTTACCACTCTAACAGAAATAAATGAATTGATCCTGTTACTTAGAATAGTGCTATTTCACCACACAATTTCAATCTAAAACAATATTCCATCTAAATGGCTTGAACAATTAAATAAGTTTTTTAAAACTATTATTGGGCAAAATGAAATTGTTTATATTCTTAACCATTCTTTTTCTTAAAAACTGCAGCTCAAACTATTACAGCTGAATATCTAAAAAATATTACATTTCAATCAAAAAGGTCTACATTTGCAACACCTTTCAGACTGTCAAAGTAATTGAGATATAAATATCTATAATTCTACAGTACACTGAATTATGTTCTTATAAGTGAAATATTCTGAAAAGTTTAAATTTTCTGCATAACTGATATAAATGACTGCACTATTACCTACTGTCAATATATTAATGGGATAAAAGGGAGGCTTTCTAGTGTACATTCTTTTTTTAATGAAAGTGTATATTATACCTACAGTAGTTCTAGTTTAATAAAACGTAGTATGCCTTCCAAAAATGTACAGTTCCTAGCAATTATACTACATTTACAGAATAACAGAGTTGAAAGGAACTTTGGAGGTCTGGTCAAGCAGTATACCATTTCAGACAAATTATTGGTCTTAAAAGTAAAAACATTAAAAATAATTAATATAAAATTTATTTTAAAACTTTAAATTAAAATTGTCTCTCTGACCATAATTGTTCTATCTCAAAGCAGTTTCTGAAGTAAATTCAAAGGTATATGATAATTGCTCACATAGGTTTGACATCAAATATTAATAGATTATTTTTTCTCAGGATTTTCCCTTGCTTATAAAGCGAAAGAGAAGAAAAACGTAACTATAATTTTGTCATAAAATAATATGTTGTTAACAAAGGATAGATAGCCAATTACAGAATTCACATCTTTTTATACATGACATAAAAACACATGAAGATTGATCTGTTAACTTGATGTCCAACATGGCAACAGTTCAAAAACTGAGCCAATTCATTTAATATTGAATTACCATTCTATAATTCTATTAAGTACTCTATTCATAAATAAAATATTCATCACTGCAGATGTTTACATTATCATATAGCTAATGCAAGGAGAACTATAAAGCACTTGAGAATAAAACCTAAGTTGTTAATAGTGTTGTTAAGTTTCATTAAAATATTTCTGTAACACTAGTGGATTTGAATTTGTTTTTCTTTAATGGTTCTATCCATTTCTGCAAACGGTACCTGACAATGCTTTAACATTTGGGAATTAAACTGTATATTTTAATTTTGTGAGAAGAAATATTAATTGTACAAAGCCAAATATCCCATTGGGCTTAATTGCAAACCCTTATGTGAATATTTAAACCCAAGGTAATTATTATTTTTTAGCATCACAAAATACACCTCAAGTTACTGTAGTGGTACAGACTTGATGTTCACAACAATGGTGTGATTGATCCCAATTGAAGATACTCTTGTATATTACTACTTATTACTGAAACTATGCCTATTGGCCTTCAATTATATTTCCTAAGGAAGCAACTGCAAATTGGCCCACAGTAATTAAAATCTAAGCTAAAATTGAAAATTTCAGAATGAAACAATTAACCAAATAAAAAAATCTATGGTATTGCAAAAAATTGCATGGTGTCAAGAGGTGCAGATTCTCTCTAAAACAACAGTAATAATTTGTTAAGATGGGAACAGAACAGCATCGTTTGTTTAATAAAAACAATAACATTTAAAACCATTTATGAATTTGAATGGCATTCTTGAGGAAATTATTTAGTTTTTCATTCTTATTATTAGCTGCATTTTTCTGAGGTAAAGCAAATAAGAACTGCGCAACCTTTTTCAAAACATGCAGTTTTGAGAAGAACTGCAAAAGGCTGTGAACAAATGTGGCAAAAAACAATCTCTCATAAAAAGTGATACCAGAAGCAATTGTAGACAGATGTTTTTATTCAAATTTTCATGCTCTGTTAAAGAATGACTAAAACATAGTGGAAATTTAATTATCATGAAAGAATTTAACAATAAAATAAAATATTTTAATATAGATCACAAAATTATTAGTTTTTATATTTTCTTATTAACCATCTAGAATTCAGAGATGAAAGACAATTTAGAACCCACAGCTATTTTCTGTGCTGGTTTGATTTGGTAAGGAGTTGTAGAAAAGAAAAGAAAAACTTTAAAAACGGGAAAGGGTGTACTATGATTCCTTAAGGAATGAGGTCCAGCCAAAGTTAGGAAAGAAAATCAAGACAAGCTAGATGCTACATCATCACTGTCAGCAAGAACAGCCTACAACTTCATTGTCAGAAATGTTAGCAAAGCACCTGGATGTCCTACACATTTCAGGAAGAACACTAATACTTAGATCGCAAATAGAAACCTCTGCCATTATTAAGTCTCCCACTATCAAACAGAAACTGAGATGGCAGAATAGAGACATAACTCAGAGGTAGAGCACCTGCTTTGCCAGGTTCACTTGAACATTGGATTCAAATGGTGAAACATGAAAAAACCCAAGACCTAAGAGTAGGAAGAACTTCTGCCAATTATAGTACAGTATTGCAACAGATGTAGAAAAAGGCTGACCTAAGATTCCACCCAATTAGTACAGTCCCAGGCAAAATCTAAACTGAGTTTGGAGGGCAGATCTCTATCACTCAAAGATCATCAAAGCTCATTTACTCCCTTTGATTTTCCCAGGGATTATCAACAGTGAACATATGCCAGCAGTGAAGGAAATATCATGCAATATATAAGAATAGAATTTCAGAAGATTATAATCATTTGCAGGTTTGGATAACTATTTTTTTTCAGTATCATATCCATGCTTTTTAAATTCTAAACCAGAACAAATCATCCTTGAACAAGCAGAGAGTAAGAATTTCAGTGGAGTCTCTTTTGCCACACTACAATTTTTAGAGGAAATTCAGTGTGTTTAAATGAATATTTTTAATTTGTCATATTATATTTTATCTCTTACTATACTGCTTTATCTGATTTTAAATGCAGCTTCAATTTCCTGACTGAATTTCATTTGCAACACTAGGAATAATTCTCTTTCAAAAGGGTTAGACATTTTCTCTCCATATAAAAGTTGCTTATTTTGGATAAAGAGACGATTAGATTTATTTTTAATATTTTAATGGCAGTTCGGATTATTGGGTGGGCAGCCCTGGTTTTGTTTGTTGATGAGGGATTAGACTCTAATAAACTCTTCAGATTGAGATTTTTTCCCATTATGCACAAAGTACTTGTGTTTTTTAAAAAATCACTTATTTTAAAGTCATAAATTCCATTTACGGTTTCCTATTAGTATTAAATCAAGTTGATTACATTCATAGTGACTTTCAGTACATATCTTTTTAACTTTAACATGCACAGCATAAAATCTTTAATGGTGCAATTGCAAATAGCTGCAACATGCATCTCTCTTAAAATAGATGAAAAGTAAAGGAAACAGTTGAGATGGGAAAGAATAAAAAATAAATGGTTTCCTTTATTGCTTATTTGATCCTTTGGGTAAATTCTTGTCTTATTCTTGTAAACTCCGTATGTTTGACCTTTGAGTAAAGTACAGTGATTTTATTCCTGATAAAGACATAAAATAATGTCTTTATTAGGAATTGGGGATAGAATTGACTTAATTGTGGTTACAAAATAATTGGCTTTTAGTCTGCTGGAACAGCCATAACTTTCTAAGGTAGAATAATACTAATACCGGCATGATAAAGACATGATTATTTAATATGTGGGGGCCAATTTGATGTAGTGACGAACGCATGAAGCTAGAAACTGGGGGACTGTGAGTTCTAGCCCCACCTTAAACTCAAAGACACCTGGGTGATCTTGGGCTAGTCATTCTCTCTCAGTCCTAAGAAGGAAACCACTTCTGAAAAAAACCTTGCAAAGGAAACTGCAGGGACTTTTTCCAAGCAGTCTCTGAGGATCAGACATTATTGAATAGAAAAAATAACACATTGATACCTACTTATTACTTTTATCATACTGTTATCTCTGGTCAAGAAAGTTTATCAAAGTTTTTCAAATAATAAAAAATGCATGCAAATAGTGGGATAATTTTGCAAATAAAAGAATACTCCTCAACGATCAACTCTGAGTTAAAAAACACAATTATTGAGAGTAGAGGAAAAATGAGTTTATTGCAGGAAAGATGCAAAAAAGAGGAAGGAGCTTAGTTTACAGTCTCTCACACAAAATAATTCCAATAATACCATTTTGACTGCATTCCTATAAATGAAAACTGCAGCAGCCTTAAGTGCCTGTGACAAAATGCCAATAAATTCAAGATACAGAGGTTTGAGGGAATTGGTTCACATGGTCTTTCTTTTAAAAGGGCCCAAACTGGCAAAGTGAGAAAGATTTCATAATAAAACAAAACAAAATAAAATAAAAATAAGCCTAATGTCGAAGTCTTCTCTGCATCCCTTCTATTTTTGTTTAGGCTAATCATAAATTTGATAATGGAATAAAATGTCATTAAAGAAAGAATCGATCAAATGCTAATGCCAGGACTTTCACTGCTAGGCCAATCTGCCGCCTTTCCTTCTCTGCCTTCCCTCTGATCCCACCACTCAGCCACCCGCCTCGTCCTACCCCTTTGATTTCAGCCCTTTCCCTAATCCCCCGCCTCATCAACTCTCAGGAAGGCTTGATCTGCAGCAGAAAATCCCTCAGTCGGGCGAAATCAGCTTAATTTGCAGCAATTTGTAGCAGGTCTGTGCTGGGATTTGAGTCTCAAATTATCCTTACGGGTGGGGATGGTAGGCCGTGCAATATGGGCTGCGATTTCCCTGGTCTTCTGGATTGGCAGAGATTTGTCTGGGGAATAATTACAGCCGCTCCGCTGCTGAGGTCGCCTCCACCCGCCCCAAACCGATTTCCGGCTTCGGCGCAGGTTAACCGCAAGCACGGAGCCCCCTCGGATTAGCAGCATTTAAGGCAAATGCAAAGCATCAATTAATAATTTGCTGGAAAATAGGAAGGGGAACCTCCCCGTCTTGCTGGAGGGAAGCGGCAGGAGGCTCAGCGGCCGGTTAGCTGACTGTTGCTGTGCTAGAGAGGGGGGAGGGAGGGAGGGCTGGAAGCGTCGAGACTGTAACGTCAGGACTGGAGATCAGAGCAGGAAATGTTTTGCTTCTAAGGTAGTTTGAGAGTGTAAACTCTAAAGGCGTATAAGAGTTTTGCAGTCCAGATATGGCAGCCTTATAAGGTAAGAACTTCACTGCATGCAAGTACATTTCCTGACACTTTACAGAAGAGGTTTGTGGTGGCCTTCACCCAGGTTTTTCAATTTCCAGTCTCAGGCTGCTGTCAAACCAGCGCTCTGCCTGGCAGATCTTGATGAGATCTCAACTGTGTCCCTCCAGACGACCTCACCCCCAATCTGTCCACAGGCCTTAAATTCAGAACTACCTTATCTCAAATCTGGTCAAAAATAGCAAGGGCTGGATGGTGAATGAATGGGACCCAATAGATTTCTTTAGTCTAAATCAGTGATGGCCAAGCAAATTCGGAAAATGCCTAATTTGACTCTGCTGTAGTGTCACGCACACACACACCATAAACAAAAAAGAAATAATTTTCTACACCCCCCCCCCCCCCCAAATATCTAGTCCATCCTGAAGAAGGGCACTTTGTGGCAGTGCTGAGGCTGGGCTTGAATTTGAGGCCCAGACATTGATGCTAGGCGTTTCTTACCTTCCAGGGGGTTGTTTCCTTTCTGTTGTTAGGGCACTGAGGCCTACCCAAGACATGCCCCATTTTCATGCAGACTCCAATGCTTCTGAAAATCATGCCAGAATGGGGCATGTTTTTGAGTATATTTTTCCCCCAAAAGAAATTCGAGCTGCACATTTTAGAATTCCTGCGCATAACCAAAATTTATTTGATGAAAAACAAACAGCATGTTGGATAAGACCTTGGTGAGATATGGAAGCTCCCTGGGTAGCTTTCATTCTGTCACTCATTCTCATCCCAGGGTTGTTATCAGGAAACATTGGAGTAGGTGAAGTCTATGTAGACTCATGATCTGAAAGAAGGATGAAATATAAAGCACACAGAAAAATACATAATACTTCTCCATTATTTTCTTCATAATAATCTTGTGAAGTAGGATATAGTTTTTTTCTAATTTTTACAGTACAATATTGTGCCTTTCACCCAGGACTGGCTCTGTAAACTAAAATGCCCCATGACTGAAAGTTCTCTAAAAGAAACTTAGTTCAAACATTTGAAACCTTACATTCTTTCTGCCAAATACATCTTGCTAGCAACCTGCAGCCAAGTTACATGCTATATTGTGTGCTATCTGCCTCATCCTTCAATAGGATGTTGTTGTTGTTTGGTCCTAAACAGATCACATTGCATTGTCATGAATAAACCTATAGCTTAATTTCATTATACTGGAGGATTGTGCCTAACTAAGTTGCTGAACTATGGAACACCCTGTGTTCTGGAACTACAACTCCCAGTCTTCCTAGGAAACATACGTCAGTAATGAGAAAGGCTGGAAACCTCAGTTCAGCAACATTTGGCATACCATTGGTAGCCTTTTTGTAGTTTGCACAATACGCTCATTTCATTCTATGCAGAAAAAACCACCTGCATCTTTGCACAATTATGGTGCTTCCATATAAAGAATCTTGCCGTTTTTCTCTTACTCATAATTCTTCTCAATTAATTTCTACCAAGAGATGCTTACACCTTTGAAGAGAAGTTGTCAGTATTTATTACTGTTCCTGGGATGGGGGATGAAAATGATGGGCTAGGTCTGTTGTTATTGTTGTTATTTTCGAATCCTGCCAATAATTGCCAACCAGTTCTGGCAAAGGTTTTGGGAAAGTGAGGTGTCAAGGGGAAGGCAACAGAGCTGTATTTGTCACATAGACTCCTATTTTTAGATGAAGTGGAAAACTTTGCTCTACCTCCAGAACTGAAGTAAGATTTGCCTGCCAGTGTCCTGGATGGAGTGGAACAAAAGTATGGTATATGCCTGGTTTCGCTCAGACTGGAAAATGTTTGAGGCTACTTTTAACTTCTTCTAACAAAAGTATTTTTTGAGATGATGGAGCAAAGTGCAAGCGAGATATGGGTACAGTTAGACAAACCTATTCATCATATCAAAAACATCGGATATTTTGTAACAGTAAGTGCACTTGATCATTCCTGTGACCTTAATGCTTCAGAGGTCTTATTTTATACAGTACACCAATTACATATGATTGTGGAACTGAGATTTTAAAAGCTTACCTCAAGGAAATGGAGAAGGTAGCAATGATAAATTATCAGTAACTCCTAATCACAGTGGCTATAGACAACTCCAGATTATATCAGTGGTTGAAACCCAGAAATGAAAAGATGATTTTCCACAGTCATCTCAGCTACCTCAACTTGGAAAATGCCTCGGATCTCTGACTTTAGCCAAAGTTACATATTCTGTGGCTCCAAAAAAATCATCTAAATGCTTTAGCATTGAATATGTAATGGAGTACACTTTCTAGGATGGAAAGGCAGAGTATCAGACAAATGAATAATTAAAAGAGTAATTGATTATATTCACCATCACATTGTGGAAACTTAATTGAGATATACTTTTGTGGTTGAGGGGTCTGTATTGTTGCAAATTTATTCTTGTTCTATGTTCCTAGTGTGGGATTCCATTCCATAATCCATTATTAACAAAGTGATAGAGTTTGAGAGAATTTTTAAAGGTAATTAAAGTGTTCACCAGTAAATAATCTATACCCTACAGTTAGGTAGTACTTTCCAGTTAGACATCCAACTGCCATGAACTTCTACATTCTACATAGAACGTTCTACATGGAGCCTTGGGCTCCATGTACTGTATCACTGACTTATCTGAATAACATATTGGCTATCTTATAAAGTCTTTTCTTCAAACAGGGCTTAGTTATTAAAAGCATCAATTTAAACAAATTAAATAATATATTCTTCACTTATTAAATAAGAAACATTAGCTAAAAATAAAATTTACTTAGAGGAAAACTCAAAGCAAAATTTGCTAACATTCACATTTCTAAGCATTATCTCATTTGTCCAGAGGCTCAAACTGTATACATTGTATACCTTCCAATTTAAAAATAATGATTTCAATCTAATTAAAGTTAGTTGTGCTTAAGTCCTACTGGAATCAATGAGTCAATGTTATTGCAATTATGTTAAAACACTTTAAATTCAATGGGACTTAAATGTGACTGTCTTTAATTGGACTCCAGCCAGTGTCCTTTGAAAAAATGCAGACAGGACAGAGCACAAACTCTAGATTTACAAATCAAGGAAAGCTGAGAGCTGATTTACAAAGAAAAAAAAATCTTTATTTTCCTTTCAATTACTGTTCCATGATTCTTCCCTTCTTCCCAATTGCCACTGTTCTGTTTACATCAGTTTTTTTTTAAATTGTGAAGTTTGATTATTTGTATTCATTTACATAAACATATTTAGAAAATGAGTTTAGGTTTTTACAATATTATGTATACTGTATATTGTTTTGAGATCTGATAAAATAAATTATATATATATTTAAATTATATATCACTACTTTCGACAAAAGAGTTTGGTGTAGTGGTTAGAGCATCAGACTAGAAACTGGGAGAGTGTTAGTTCTAGTTAGGCACAAAGCCAGCTGGGTAACTTTGGGCCAGTCACTCTCTCTCAGCCCTAGGAAGCAGGAAAGGACAAACCACTTCTGAAATCTTACCAGGAAAACTGTAGGAACTAATCCAGGGATAGGACCCTACCCTCCTGTCAAAACATCCAAGAAATTTAAACATCTCAAAGATGGAATTCAAGTATTTTCATGTTAAAAACTGCCAGAAGTTAAATAAACTCAAATGATTTTATAGCCTGCTTGAAAGATGAAGCCATTTTATTTCCCATGGATAGACGTGTGTGTGTGTGTGCGTGTGTGCGTGCATGTGTGTGTGTGTGTCCACGCACACAGAAGCCCTTCCGATTCTTCCCTAACACATGTCTATGGAGATTCTCAATCATCCATGTCATGGTTGGCCCAGAGGTGCTTTTTCAAAAGGCAATGGGACTTATTTTTTGTTTTTCTTTGAAGATGTTTCGCTTCTCGTCTCAGAAGTCTTAGCTCCAAATATTTCCACAAAGAAAGAGTTATCGTCTTCCCAACATCTTGCAAGCTCCGTCTTCAAGATGGCCTTTGATTTGACTCCTTATTGTTCTTTCTCTTCTCATTCAGTCACCAGATCTGCCAGCATTTTCACTGATCTCATTTGCAAAGTCTGGCTCTCCTTTTTCAGCAATAATTTTATCAATTAATTTTTATCAATAAGCACATTGTCGATTTATTTTGTTTAAACGAGTGTTACCCCTTCTCTGCTAGCTTTCCTTTTGTCAAATTCCTCTCTTAAATTCATTTTACAGTGCCACAATTAAAATAGTTTCTCTTCCCTGCTATTTCCATGATCATATCATCTTTTAAGACACCCAAGTCTCTCTCTACACATTGCAACATTCTCATCCAGGGGTATGCAAAAGATAGATCGGGATCTAAAGAATCCTTTCCTCTCCCCCCCTTTTTTTTTGCATATAACCTTAAAGGAAAAAGGAATTATGTGGACCCCCCAATTGTTAGCTATAGCAACAGCAAAACTGTTCTCTCTTCTTGCACTAACTTATACTAAGAATTTTTTAAAAAACTGGAAGAGGGAACTAAGCAATATTGCTGCGGTGGAAGAAATGCAGGTTCCATTAGTTCTGTTCAGAAATCTTTTAATTCTAAGCATGTGTTTTTTGTACTATCCTCAGCCTGCTAAATCATAGGGCTCTGTAAACAGCAAACGAGATACTTCTAACCTGTAGTCTGTTCTCTATTGTTATTGCTTGTAGACTTCACCATTTGTGTTTCCCAAATCCATACTTTATTATTTGGTTGTTTTATTGGAAGCACTCATGTTTATTTGCTGTTTCCTTCCTTGGCCCACTGTATTTCCACACTGGAGCAGCTTTTACTCTGTATTTAAACCTCTGCAGTTTTGATCATTCCTGTACCTTTTTGTGTTTTTTTTTTTGCTACCTGACCTTCCTAACAATTTTCCAATTTCTGTTACCTATTTGTCATCCATCCATGTTGTCTGTCCAGCATAGATACTAATCCCACCAAACTGTATTTCACAGCATATGATTGCAAATGCAGTTTGTAGAAAGTATACTACTGGTACTTAGCTGTTAGGAGAAGAAAGAGAGAATGTCATAATGTTACATGCAATATTTGAAGAAATAATTGTTGGGGAGAAGAGACCCCTGCCAAAATCTCTTCTGCCTTGGATTTTAGTCATAGCTCTGCTATGAACACATGTTTATGAAAGATCTTAGTGTTTATTCAGTTTAATAAAGACCTATGTGCAATAAAGAGAAAGCGGAACAACAATATAAAGCTGGCCTGGGAAAAGAAAGAAAGAAAAAGTTTTTAAAAAATCAGAAGAAACTTGAACTAGAGAAAGCAAACAAATAAACATAAAAGAAAGAAAAATATAAAAGGATGAAGGAAAAAGAGGGGAGGGGAGGATTCAAGGTGGATTGTGGGAGACAGAGGGACTATTTTCTATAATTATTGTAGATTGGCTCGTATTAAGGACAACTAGCTATCTCTTGGTTTCTCCTTTTTATATAACAACTAATCTCTTTCTAATCAGTTATTATTAAATTATATTCCATTTTTAATTAATTCACAGATCACTGGTGGCACAATCTGGACATCTGGACAGATAATTGAATAGAACCAATTTATGTAAATGAGTAACAGTGGTGCACAGAAGTGTGGGAGGAGCTTTTATTAGGTTGGTGACTTAAGCAGGACTCTCTTAGAGCCGGTCCCTGCTTCTTTTCAAGATCTAGTGGTTTCAAGGTCAAGACAGTCCTGAGAAGAGAAGAACTGAATAAATGAAAGCAATAAAAGGAGACGTAGTAGTTCCTCTAAAAGGAAATGGTGCAGCTGAAAGATTGCTGTTCTATCAAGGCTAAGAACTGCTATATCGCTTTCCGCTTTGAGTTTTTCTCTGAGGAGAAAACTGATGTTTTCCATAAGAAAGTAAATTGGAGGAATGGCATTTTCTTCCATGGACAAAACATGGCAGTTGAATCAATTAAAAATCAATTGCCTGTCTCAAGATATCTCTTAGATATGTTCTAAAAATTCCTCAGAGTACATAAGAAAGTTGTCAGCTTAATCAGTCTTATAGACTTTTACCATTTTCTTACAGAAACGAGAACTCTATGGAATCAAGCACTTTATCAGAGGTAAATCATCCGGTATCCTGCAGATATTTTGAATTTCACCTTCCCCAGGAAGAGTTTCCATAGCCAAAGACAGGGGATTATGGAACCAAATTTTGTGCCTAGATTAATGTGATGTATGAACCTAGTTACTGTATAATCTGATATTTTCAAAATTAAGACCATTCAGAAATATACTTAGCAGGAGATGTAGTCCTTCAAATAAATAGCAGCTTTGCTTATAGAAAACTATTGTGTATATCAGTGTTGGTGAACCTTTTTGGAAGCGGGCGTGCATGCGCGAGCCGGAAACCAGAAGAGCAGCCTCCCAGTGAGCATGCACGTGCTGGGAATATGATCTTCTGGTTTCCGACGCATGCATGCACACTGGCCAGCTGGTCTTCATGTGTGCCAGAAACTGGAAGACCTGGTGGCCGGTGCGCATGCAGGTGCCAGAAACCAGAAGATCATCTTCCCGGCACGCGCATGCACACAGAATGGCTGCTCTTCCGGTTTCCGGCACTCCTGCATGCTGAAGACCAGCTGGTCAGTGCGCCGGAATGTGGAAGAGCAATGGGCGACGACTTGCATGCCCAGAGAGATGGTTCTACGTGCCACTTCTGGTACGCATGCCATAGGTTCGCCATCACAGGTGTATATCAACTGTGCCGATGTTAAACTTCTTTGAGTACATAAAAATGACAAGGCACATAATAAATGCAGTTATTTCTAATAAACCATGATAGATAAAAGTTTCTTCTTTCAATAGACATTATTTTTATTTATGTTTTGTTTCCTTATTTAGAAGCTTTTTTAAATGTAAAAGTTAATGTAAAATAAAAATTAACAGTTCCAGTAAAATACTGTAATAGTGTTCATTTTAAAATATTACAACAGGTTAGATTTAAACATGGAAACAAGAGTTGCCTTGAATCTAATTCAAGAATAAATTTGCAATCAAATAATTATGTGCTAAAACCTTGACACTTATCATTGTATGAAAACTTAAGTTTATCAACATAATCAAGCATTGTGGAAAGTAAGACAAAATTACTCTGCAATCCTGAAAAGTTAGAGTAACACTAGATTTACTGTCTTTCATTACACATATGTGTTCACTTTTTGATTATAAGCAGGACTATTTATTAACATAATGAAGAGACTGGTGAATATTATTTTGTGTGGTCAGGGTAAATGATTATGTGTACGGTTTCTTGTGTACAACCAGAGTTTTTTGTTGTTGTTGCTGTTTATATCTCTTGCTGTTTTTTTTTTTTTTGGATTTTTATTATCCTTTTTGTATATTAAAACAAAAACAAAAATATCATAAGAAATTTGTTATTTTGTAAACTTGAAGAATAACATCAGATGGGGAATACTGGATTAGAATTTAATAATCTATTTATCATGAGAAATAGCATTTCTGGAAGGAACTGGGCAGAGGTAGTAGGAGCAGAACAATGAACCTTTTTCACTGAAATAAACAGTGAAATAATAATTTCTACTATTCTTTTCTCTAGTCATCATCAATTTTGTTTCTTTACATCAGGGATGTACACTTCCACTGGTTTTACAGTTTGCATGAGTGTTGCATGAGGACTGTACTCCAGGTATAGGCAGGGCCAGAGCCCATATTGGTAGAAGAACTTGATATTGGGAGTATTTGTATTTATATATTTTAACCCAATTTCAAGGCCATTTAATTCCTTTACAGCTCTAGGTTTCCTACAAATAAAAGAGAGTTGTGCTCTGTGCTCACCAAATCCTCATCCATGGTCAGCTTGTGAATGAAGGATCCTTTATTTCAGTTTTTTTTACTTAAAAACAACACCTGTAGCAATGAATTCAGAAGATGGTTGATGTGTCCCACCAGCAGCAGAGATAAGGCTTAGAAGAAGGTTACAGCAACTCATACATTCCATCCTGGGAGAGAAGTTCACACATGTTTCTTCAGTAACCAGTCCACAAGTGATTACGTCCTTGGGGTTCTGGCGTAGGAATCAAGCTGTAGTCAAAATTACATTCTGTTTTCAATTTGGCATATTTTGCAAGAGTTTGGGCAATAATCACAGCACAAAGGCCAAATTTCTCATGCCAAATGTAATGCAGAAATAGCACTTAGGAGACTCCCTTTGCTGTCAGAATCATTACTTATTTGTTATTATAAACCGAAAGCAACGGTGGGTATAATTCTAACGCATGTTTCATGGAATTTAGTTTGGAAGCACTAAATATATGTATAAAAATAAGCAGAGGCAACAGTGAGAAAACAGACATAATCTGCCCCTTGAAGAGCATAATTGTAAAAATTCAGCAATATTTTTAGCATTTAACACCAACACAATACATTAAATGTCCTTTACTGAGCCATTTACTTTGGGATAAATGCTTTCTTGAGAGAAGATAATTAAAATCTCTTTCTTGGACTGATGAGCCCGAAATGTAAGTTTTCTGTTAGGTTACTAATAAATCAAGAGGCATCATGGAGCTATAGTCCATTTCTTTTTGCTTTGAAAGACAAAAGACAAAAGTGGGAAAATACAGAAGGGCATGTAAGCACATAGGTGAAGAAAGGAAAGTTAATAAAACTAATGTTGGTGTCTGCAGCAACTCATTTCATTTCTGACCTCTGGGACAGATGGTGAGAGATAGATGCTGGGAAAGGTCTTCTGTCACCTATCTTATTATTAGTTAAATCAATCTCTGTGTTTAAGATGCAAAGAGTCTTCCTGTTATTGTCTATCTTGTGCTTTGCTCTCTTCAAGATAGTTTAGGTAAAAGTGAGTTTTATCTGTGTCTTAAAGAATCTAGCTTTTATTTCAGATATAAGTATCTATTAGCATTCACAGATAGTTGAGCCAAGCCAGTAGTGTGCACTGAAGACAACTAGATTGTGAATATATTTTCAATGGATAATCAGAGATTGGTGTTGACAGAACCATGTACTGTATCCTTCCCAATTTGGGTGCGCCATGTGAGCCAATGCTTTTGGGGGTGACAGAAGAGGCTGTTTCTACTAATAAGCCCAAGTCTGACATCCCTGGCCAAGTTTTCCAAGAGTTTCTTCCCAATCTCTCCTATCTTCTCCTACAGGCATTGAAGTCACCAGCCATTCTGATTAAATTCTCCTTGAGAACACAGTTGAAAGTTTTTTTGAAGTTGTATGTAAAAATCATCTTTAATGTCACCAGGATAATGTAGATAGGCACATAAATTGAGGCTGTGTCTGCAAATGTTAAGATTGCTGGGCAACCTACTTTTAATTGCTCCCATCTATAGTGAAAGTAATTTTTTGTCGCAGAGCAAGGCAGAATATAACAGAATAACAGAGTTGGAAGGGACCTTGGAGGTTTTCTCATCCAACCCCCTGCTCAAGCAGGAAATCCCATACCATTTCAGACAAGTGGTTGTCCAATCTCTTCTTTAAAACCTCCACTGTTGGAGTATCCACAACTTCTGAAGACAAGTCATTCCACTGATTAATTGTTCTAATTGTCAGGAAATTTCTCCTTAGTTCTAGATTGGTTCTCTCCCTGATTAGTTTCCATCCATTGCTTCTTGTCCTGGTTTTTGTCTTGTTCAGGTACTTTGGAGAATAAGTTGACTCCCTCTTCTTTGTGGCAGCCCCTTAGATAGTGGAATACTATTATCATGTCATCTCCAGTCTTTCTTTTTATTAAACTATACATACTGAATTCCTGCAATTATTCTTCATATGTTTTAACCTTCAGTCTCCTAATCATCTTTATTGCTCTTTTCTGCACTCTTTCTAGAGCCTCAACATCAGTGCTACCTTTTCATTGATGTCTGATACTTGTGTGGTTTTGGTGATTGATTAAGTTAGTCTCAGTTTAAAGAATCCAACTACTGAAATTTTGTAACTTGTATTCTCAGGCAATAATTTATTTTTAATGAATATGATGTTCGGTGCATGTATTCCAAGTAGCAATGTCGATTTTGACATGATAAACTTATGCTTTGTTCTATGCCTAATTCTTTGGTCAGTTGCAAACTTTTCACCAGAATTTTGCCACAGTTACTGTCAATGCTGGCACTTTAATTTGTCTGACCGCAATAGCACTTCCAATGTTTGATTGATCATTTCCAGTCTTCCTTCATGGGTCTGAGATATGAACAGTATTAAAAGCAGACCTAGATAAGCTTCGTGTTTTCCTACTGTGGTGCATATGGTGTCTATTGGGAGCTTTTTACATTGCTCATTCCAGAATGATAAAATTGGACTGAAATGCTGTGAACAACCTACATTTGAGGATAAATTATAAAAGCTGAGACTCAGATTGTTTGAACATATATGCAGAATGGCCAAACACTGCCTGGGGAAATGACTTGTATGGTGGAAAGTCCAGTGAAGAGCATCAAAATATGGGCAAAACAAATTAAAGATGAAAACCCCAAATCTCGATTTAAATGATGCAAATTATTGTAAAAGATAGAAAATTGTTATATATCCTTAGCGTAGTGGCACTAATGGCAATACACTGGCTTTGAGGTCAGCCCTGCCCAGATACTTGCTAAGGAAACAAAGAAGAACATTTTTAATGGAGTGTCCTGCTATTTAATTACTCAATATTCTTTTAGCATTCTGCTGACGTTCGGAAGCATTTCCTTTCACAAAGGCTCCTGCTGAGTTCATATCTCCAACAAGTAGACAATTACATTTGACTGGTTTGCAAAAGAAGCATCACTGCTTGACAGGACACAACAGTCACATTACATCTTGATGTTTTATCACTTATGAATATATTTTCCTTTTTGGGACTCGTGGCCTGCTGAAACTTGCTCTTATTTTAGAGTAAGTGGACCAGGGTACCCAAATGGATCATTTGTTTTAATTTTATGGACCCATGCAGTTGGTTTATGGCATTAAAGCTGTAGGCCACAACAGTGGCAATTGCTCAGAGCCTCACAAAAAAGAGTGGTAATATTTTAAATGATCATACGAATTGGCATGCTTCATTGAAAGCAATACAACTAACCAGCTAAAATCCCTTTTCAGGATTTTAGTATTTGGGGTTTCCCATCATATTCTGCTTACTAGATGCTGACTTCGATTGATAAAAACTAATGAAGAAAGAAACTACATTGACGTAAGACATAGTGAGAAGAAAGAAAGTTAGAATAAAAAAAATCAACATTTCCATATTATCTTGAAGACATGCCAAATCTCAAGAAGATTCGATTAAAGCAGTTGTGACAGCTCTCACAATGTAGTAGCCGCTCAACAATGAAACGAATCACCCAGCAACTTCTATGATGTTTATCAGATATGTTCCACCTTTAAGAATGGTGTAGTTTGGATTCCTTCATTAAACAGGAGATGACCACATGGCCTAAACGGGCCCTTTCAATTCTGTGAATGAATTTACACCACTCTATTTACCATGCCCTTTTCCTCATTTTAAGTCTTCTGTGTTGCCATTGGTTACTTTTTTATTTTTTGCTTCATGCAGGAAACATATTATATGAACACCATTTTCTTTCTGCATTGGAAGCCACATTGTTTTGTAGATGAAGAGTCAACATCAGGAGTTCATGCTAAAGACATTGCTAAGGGTAAATTGCTTTTGGATTTCCCCTGAAATCCTCCCTAGATCTGGGCTACTCCCCTCATATTTCCAAACAGAATTGCTGCCAGCTCTGTAAATGTCTAATCAGCCCTTTTAATACTCTAAGGATATGTGGCAGATGGACATTCTGGTATGTTTATTTCCCATAGCCTCTCCTCAACAGTTATGTGCACAAATTTTTATTTAATTAGTATTAATTTATTTCTTATGAAATAAATATATACACATACATATGGAAAACAGATGAGCATACCAACATCTCACTGTTTTATTTATTACTTTTCTTTGGGCTAGATCTGAATATTCACCATACTCTGAATCTAGATAGAATACATGATTAAATAAAAAAGACAGAATATAAATAAATAACAAACAAATAATCTGCAACACTCTAGAACATTATGCAATATTCTAGCTCCGTTTATACAAGACGTATTTTAGTATGGAGCGGTAGCAGTCATTTCCTCCAAAGCAACTAGTTCATTTCAAAAACATTCAGACCAAGGACAATTCATTTAAATTACTGAATTAATAGATTATCTGATTTTGCACCATATTAAAGAAAGGTTAGTTGGATAAAGTTAGATTCAAAACCTTCTTAAAGCTTCCTCAGAATAGAAGCTACATAATAGAGCCCATGATATCACTTTTATATTTAAATTACTATTATGGAAATTTGCATTCTTATTGCTTAAACATTCTGATTGTTATTTTCTCACTGTAGTGTTTATCTTTAAGATTGACTAGAGAATTGCAATCCTCAGATCATTTGTTGTGGATCAAAACTCTGCAGTTAGTGAACTTATTCCAGAATGTAGTAATAGGTGTGATTCAACTTAAAAAAGAATTAAGCAGATTTATAATCTCAGTAACATTTGAGATCATAACACTTGAGATCTCAGTAACACTTGAGATGATCAGAAGCTGTAATTTCTCTGCACAATGAAAATTTAAGACAGTTCAAAATTCCTGCTCTCAGGAGCAGTAAAACAATGGACCAGAGTTCCTGTATAATTAACCACATTCCTTTGTTGCTATCCACTTGTTGAAACATCAAAATATAGGGGTTGACAGCAATAGGTCTCAGATGTATACAAGGAAAAGGAAGAGTAGGTCAGCAAAATATCTAAGCATCTGGATTCTTAAATAGGTTGTGTCAAATAGATTGTTTAGAACGGGATTATTGCAAAAGGGGACAGAATATATTTCTTGTCTACTGTAATGTTTTATACAGCATTTGCTCACCTTACATCATTTCCCAATATACTAATCTCAGTTTTCTTTTGCATTTTAAAGCTACCTGTAGAACTGCAACTGAGTTTCTGCATTTCTACTTTCTTTAACATCAGAGGGCCATTCTAGGTTTGTTCTGAATAAAGTAATGGAAAGGTATTAATTTTTATGGGAGGGGGTCTAATCTTTCTGTGAGGATAACTGGTCAAATTCAAGATCATTTTCATTTTGGATACTCTCTATATTTTTCTAAAACGATGGTGGTAAACCCTTTATTCATTCTACACTTTATCAAGAAGAAGCTAGAAAGTGTTTAAAAATACTTTAGCAGAATAATCCTATATATGCTGATTCAGAACTCTCATTAAGTTCAATTTGTGTAAGTTCCTACATAAGTAGGCCAGTCATAGCTGAACGCAGCCTACATGTGACAATCTTACAGCTACACAGAGGATTATAGCCCAAAACTGGAGTCTCAACGTGAATTCCTGGTTTTGATCAGATTTTTCTTCTTTTTAAATTGCTAATTACCTTAAGAGCTCCCTTGGTAAAAAAAATATGGGATTTAAACCCATGTCATCATAAGTCATATGAAGATAGCAGGTGGATATTGTGCTTCAATACTGTCACTAAAGTAATGTTATGATAAATTGCTGCTTTTGCATTGGTATATTGACTGTGTATCAATATTTTTTATAATGGTAGTATATAGAAAAATATAAGCAGTTGACACTTCATTTAAACTTTTGTGCCAAGGCATGGTTCATAAACATTTTAGAAAAATTGATTATGTGTTTTGAGAGATTGTGATAAGAAAAGAGGTTAATGGAAACACTAAACAGCCACAGCTAAGAAGTAATGTGGGGCAGATTGAGTATCATTCTTCCTAGAGATACTAAATTTCAGAAGAATTCCTAGAATGAGTGAAGAACTTGTCCTTAAGAATATGTTGTAGCCATCTTGTGGACATGTAGCAGATCCAATGAGAAGAGAGCTTGAGAGGGCACAGCATAATCATTATGGACCTAAGGAGGAGCAATCCTGCGAGAAGATTGCAGAAGATGGCAAGAAGCAACGTGTAACAACTACAGAGAAGGTTGAAAGTGTCTCCTCCATTCTGGCCATGCTTGCCTGGGGCTGGCTATCCGAAAGGACAATGATTATAATGGATAACGCATGCATCAATAAGGGATTACCATTTATCTAGATTCAGTACTCTTGTCAGTAAAGTGTATATGAAAATGAGTGAAGACTGATAGTCTAAGTTTATTCCATTTTAAATCCACCACAAGCCAGAAAAGTATTTTAGTATCACTTTAAATATTAATTAATACAATACAATACAATAGTAGAGTTGGAAGGGACCTTGGAGGTCTTCTAGTCCAACCCCCTGCCTAGGCAGGAAACCCTATACCGTTCCAGACAAATGGCTATCCAACATCTTCTTAAAGACTTCCAGTGTTGGGGCATTCACAACTTCTGGAGGCAAGCTTCCACTGATTAATTGTTCTAACTGTCAGGAAGTTTCTCCTCAGTTCTAAGTTGCTTCTCTCCTTGATTAGTTTCCACCCATTGCTTCTTGTTCTGTCCACTTAAAACAACTGATTATGCAAATGATCTCTAAATGTGTATTGTGGTAGATTCACCTACTCACAAGGTAACTGGTCACATCAAAATCACATTTTATTTATAAAAATTAAAAGTGCCAAGTGTGAATTCACTGTTTCTTTTTTATCATTCTCAAAAAGTGAAACTTTCTGTGCTAAGAAAAAAAAACCCACAGAAACAATCTAGAAAAACCCATGAAGGAAAACACTTCCATAAAGTGAGCAGCTGATTCACAGCAATTTGCTAAACCACTATTCCCCTTTTTCAATCTGATTTTTCTTTCGCCTCACGATTTTCCTCGTTAATTTTTAGCTTTTTTACAAAAATTTTATTTTGTGTCCTGTTTTAATTTTAATACACTTTCCTATAGTATTTTTCCTTTGAGATTTAATATAATTTGAAGCAGGGCTTTCCAGGCAAGGGTCAATATTTTTTTCATCCCCAGGTGTGCTTCTGAATCAATATTTTTTGTGCAACTATCTTGTCTCAGGTACAAAGTTTTAAAGACTATCCAGATGTGGACATTTTCTAAGTTCAAAAAAAGAAGGTTGAAGTGGAGTTGGACGTGATCCTTTCTCTATCCAAGAGAAACCTTTATTTATAAGCATGAGATGCTACAATGTTCTTAAAAGCAAAAATGCAGTGAGGCATTTTTTAAAAAAATTCACATTGAACTGACAGCATCATAGGAGGACATTGCTGAAAACTGGAAAAAGAAGAAAAGATGTAGCATCATATGTTATGTCTTGAACCTCCTTCTTTCTGCTTTTGCTTATCCATTGACCTACCTGCATATTATTTAATAACAGCATTCATATAGCACCTTCATTTAAGCACTGGAAATTAAATAATACCATATATTCTGTATATCATTCTTCTTCCAGAAATTGAAAACTACCTGTTAGTGGCAGAGTTATAAAATAAAGTAGAGGTCTTTTTTCTATCTTCCTCTATCTCTCTGACTTTGGAGAAAATGTTGTTTTAGCATGCCCTCAATATTATTGTTGCTACTTTAACTTAATCCAATAGTCAGCCTCATTTTATTTGCTAGTGCTTTCTGCCTTTTCCAGCCCCCACCCCCACCTGCAAACTTGCCATATTGTTTAATTGAATTACATTCTACATGCCTTGCTAAAGTGCAGTTAGCTTTATTGCCCCCAAGAGGAATGACAGCTTCCCCCCCAAAAAAAGCTTTGTTGTCTTGGCCAACAAGTTATTCACTTTTTCTCTTGGTACCTCTCCACAGATGGAACCCCCTCCTTTAGACCCTGATACCCAGACACCATTATTTAGTTCTCCTTTTCCTCTTTCCTTCTATAATCTATCTACATATTAAAATGAGTTTGTCCCTGATTTACATGCGTAAGAAGGGATGTAATAATGAGGACGTAGATTAGAAGATTTAGCACAATCGTTTGTGTAGATTGCGTCCCATCAAAGGGCAGCTCTGACAAGCTGAGATTAAGGAGCAAACAGCTGCCGCTGGAATTCAGTCCATTTGTTTGTTTGCTGTTTTCTCTCTTGACTCTAGCAAACAGTCTCATTAACATGCAAGTGATTTGCTTCTTAAGCCTTTTTTTTTGCTTCCTCCTTTATTATTGAGGGGGTCACTGACAAGCTTTAAAGAGACTGCGTGGCCCACTTCGAGATCTGTATGCAAATCAAGATTAAAACAAGCAGGAATTAATACATAAAGAGAGCAGAAACATAGCACCTTTTGATGAGAGAATCTCAAGGTTAGGATAATAGCACAGAAAACAAACAAGTACCCTATTTTAAGAATAATACTCTTGGAATATATATAATGTATTGATGTTTAATTGTATCAAATAATTCATTATGCAACAGGAATGTGATAATGCAAACTTCAAATGCCTGGTCAAGAGCAATTCCTTTCCCCTTGAGGTTAAGTAGGAAGGGAGGACTTTTTGTTATTGTTGTTCCCTTTCTTGCTCCTTGGAATTTCTCCTTGCCAAGAGTGATTGGTTGTACAAAAGGGGGAAAAAACTATCTAGGTCCCCATCTTCCAAATGATAGATGGAAATCTTCTAGAACAGGAAGAAATCATACTGACTTCTAAAGTCAATAAGTAGATAAGAGTGGCACCAGGTTCAGTTTTATTTTGAGGGATCAATTCAGATTGCTTTCCTGGTTTCCTTTAAAGCTTGCTTGAAGTCCACTAACCACCTTACACTGGTCCTAACCATTATACCTTTGTCCTACCCATTGTGTCTTTGTTCTCATTTCCTCACTGGAGCCTTAATCTTTTTATTTAAACCTAATGGCCATGATTTAGTTACTCTTGCATGTTCATAACAAACTCATAATTCTCTTTTAGAAATATGTATTTGGTGCAAATTTATTTATTTATTTAGTGTCTGGCATATCGTACATAGACTATTTGGCACAAGTTTAATGATGGTATAGTCCTCTCTGGACTGACTAGCAGATACTGGATTTTTGTGTTTTTCTGCAGAAAAGGAAATCCTTTTTCAGGGTGGGTGGGGTGCAATCTGGGTTAAAAGGAAGGGGAAAATGAGGTTATTTGGGAATAACTGCTATATCATCCCTAGCACTCTTGTTTTGGTATTGACAGAGCTTTACATATTGAATTGGCTTTAATAGACTCAAAACTGATTTAGTACATATAGCCTATTATAGGAATGGCCTCTATCCAGTTTCTACTTCTGGAAGTCCATTCTGGCTTCTGTACTTTGACATGTTTCTTTCTTTATATGCAAACTGCATATAATTAGGTCTTATCCCAGAATTTTGCTCCAAGTAAAATAATAAATTTACATTTCTCTGAAATGATTTTCATTTACAAAATTTAGTCCAGATGTTCTAGGTATAAGGAAGATGCCTTCAATTTGTCATAAATGTATGTATTTATTTTATAGAATGACCTATTTTTAATGGCAAAATTGCTTTTTCAATTAATATTGATAGATAATGGTTTTGACTGAGGATATACTCCATATATCAGCATCAAATGATTCAAAGTGCAGATTGTACAAAGAAGTAGAAGAAACAGTAGATCATATACTCAGCTTGCTCAAGAAGATTGCACAAACTGAGAGCACAAATAATGACATAATAATGGTTCCAAAATGTTTCACATAAACATCTGTAAAATTATTATGTACCAGTAATGAGTCATGGGTGGGAACATAGAGTTGAAAAAGTGGTAAAAAAAGGAGCAGATTAAAATATTGTGGGGTTTTTGAACAGTCTTGGCTCAATGCACATCAGATATTACTGTGATTGAAAAGAAGAAAACATGGATAATTGATATGGAACAGGGAATGGTGGAATAGAAGACAAAGAGTTGGAGAAAATAACAAAGCATTAAGATCTGAAAATCAAAATTAAAAGATTATGGCATAAACCAGAAACATAACAGAGGTGATAACTATTTTTATTGCATACCACTCAGATTCATTGTAGAGTTGGATAAATAAGTTTGACAATGAGAGCCAATTTGGTGTAATGCTTATAGTACTGGCCGAGAAAACAAGAGACTTTGAGTTCTAGTCTGCCTTAGGCATGAAAAACAGACTGGTGACTTACGGCCAGTCACTCTTTCTCATCTCCACCCAACTAATAGGGCTGTTGTGGAGAAAATAGGGGAAGAAGTATGAGGTATGTTCACTTCCTTCAGTTATGTATAAACAACAATAAAGGCAGAATTAAAATTCAAATAGATAATAAATAAAATTCAGGTATACCGTGTTTCCCTGAAAATAAGACCCAACCAGAAAATAAGCCCTAGCATGATTTTTAGTGTGCTCTTAATATAGGTCCTACCCAAAAAATAAGCCCCAGTTAAGATCATCAGTCGATGGGGAGTTGGCTGTGGCCGGCACCGGAGACAGCGACCACGTGGGGGCTGATGATGTCTGGCACAGTCAGTCAGTTCTCTCTGGTTCGGGTGAATTGGTCAGGGTGGTTGCGGGTGGCTCTTCCCACCTATCCCAACGTAATGTGCAAGCCCTGCGCATGTGCAGACGCAGCACATGCGCTCACATTTGCAAACCAGTAGGGAAGGTAAGTGAATCCCACCACTGGTCTGGCAGCAGCTGCAGCCCGTGCAACACACATGAGTTTGAGTGCTGCAATTGCCAGCCCAGCCCTCCAAGTAGCAGGTGGAGGCAGACACACACACTTGACCTAAAAACATTTTTTTTAAATGCAAAGAGTATTAAGTACTTTAGTAAAGTGCAGCAGTTGTGTGTTTGTGGCATTCCTCTTGGCATACCATATATGCACTGCAGAAATCTCTCTGACTACTAAATGTCAGCAAATGAGTGTCGACTGGCTGGGGAATTCTGGGAGTTAAAATTACACATGTTAAAGTTGCCGAGGTTGAGAAATGCTGATCTAAATCTTTGCTTCCAGTTTAACATCAGGATTTTAAAGCCCAGAAAAAGTATCTCTGCTCTTCTCTCCTATCCCAGGTCTTGAGTTTTATAAGTGCTGCATTAGAATAGATGTTGTGACTTTTGGTTCAAGCACTAACACTGTGTCCTCTTTCCTCCTCACCTCACATGCTAAACCAGGGGTGTGAAACTCAAGGCCTGGGGGCTGGATCCGGCCAGGGGGGTGTTAAATCTGCCACCCTGGAAACAGCAAAGGACAGCCGTGGTGCCTCTGTCATGATAACGGATCTCAGGAGGGCCACAGGCCCACCCTGGCCACACCCACTCTGACCCCCCTCCTGAGGTCAAACACAACCCTGATGTGGCCCGCAAGATTGACACCTCTGGGCTAAATCGTCTTCTGGCTTCCATACAGCAACTCTGATATCTAACTATACAATACAATAGTAGAGTTGGAATGGACCTTGGAGGTCTTCTAGTCCAACCCCCTGCCTAGGCAGGGAACCCTATACCGTTTCAGACAGATGGCTATCCAACATCTTCTTAAAGACTTCCAGTGTTGGGGCATTCACAACTTCTGGAGGCAAGCTGTTCCACTGATTAATTGTTCTAACTGTCAGGAAATTTCTCTATAGCAACTATTCTGTTGCTCTTTTTTTCCTTATTTCTCAGTTAGTATTGAGCAACATGCATATGCACATGTATATTTTATGTGTTGTAGTTTTTCAGTTATGAATCTTTTTTTTCCAGCCACTTCAGAGGTGGTGTTCCAAAACAGAGATCTAAAATGGATCCCATCTTTTTTTCCCTATCTAGGTGGGGCTATAGCTTTTTTTTTTGCCTTGCCAACTTAACATTTTCTCTTCTTTTGTTGCAATGGCACTGAACGCCACCAGAGACCCTCTATTGTCACTCTCCAACTACTCCGAATTAGTATTTCAGCTGCTGTAATTGTCCTAGCTGTTGTAAGAGGTTGGAAAAGGGAGATTTATACAAAGCACCAAAGTTGGAGTGCCCAAATCCCCAAGGGAAGTACCTCACTTTTCTGCATTTATTTTTATTTAGTTATTTAGTTTGTCACTCGCGTACAAGGTAACAGGAATAAGAATGAACATGAATAAGAATACAGGAAATGGGTACAAATAAATGGGGACAGTAGGACAGGGAGGTTTGGACCATGTTTGATTTTGAGGCAGACAAGAAAAAATAATTCAGGTCATTAGGGTCAAAGCTGGAGATGATAAGCAGTCAGAAGATGGAGGTTCCCCCACAGATCAAAATAGATCAGTCCCCAGTCGCTGCAGGCTGAGCTGTTCTGCAGCTGAACTGGGAGAAATGGTCTCACACTTCAGATTCCAGCGACGGTGAAGGCAATAGAGCCATAGAAAACATAATTTTCCCCCAACAATCAGAATTTGGGATTGGAGGTATAAGAAGTAAAGAGAGCTGTATGCCTTTAAGAGCTGCTTGGCTGTCCTGCTATCTGTGATGTGGTGAGGCAGGGAATGCACTGCTGATACTAACCAAGTTTGCCAGCTATGCTTTTCTCATGGTTCCCACACAATGGGCTGTTTTTTGCCCACCTGCAGATAATGCTTAATTAGGCAAGAAGTTGATTAATTTGAGATAATTGACAGCTAATTACAGTTCTGAGGACTCATTCATTTGACTTCTCATCTCAGTGAATTGGCTGAAGGGGGTCAGGTGATCTCCCCTCCCCAATATGTCTCTATCTACTTGTTAGTCTTAAGGATTATGGAACTGAAGAAGCTCACCTCAGATGTTGCTGAAGGCAGATCAAGGTGAGAGTGAGGCCTCCTGTAAGGAAAGGTTGAATATTCTGGGGTAGCAGGGATATAAATTGAAATTGCTTAAAAGGATGGTTTTTATCCTAATTTTTGAACACATTTTTTAAAAAAGAGAACAGATGTACAGTATCTATTTAGAAAAAAACATTGCACCTAAACTGTGTGTAAAAAGCCACACTGGAATACTACAGTGATACAATACAATGCACTTCAAATTGAAACAACAGTGTGTCACTAAGAATATAATCAGTTAGTTGTGGATAATGGGTATTTTATTTTTTTTAATTGAAAAAGTTTTATACAAAATGGGTATTGAAGTCAAACGGAATAAAACACTTAATTGGAGACAACTGTCACACAGTGATAGAGAAATACAAATAATTAGAAAATTGGCAGATTGGGAAAAATGTTAGGTAGATGGAAGGAAATAAAATGCAAATACTCTAAACAATTAGTATTTCTCTAAAAACTTAAATGTACCAAAAGCACCTACAACAATCATTTGCAAATTAGTATTGATAAAGATAAATATGCTGGGAAAAGTGTGATTAAGATAGATTATAAAATTATGCTTTAGAGGTGCCATCTTCCACAATGAGTTATTTTCTTAGTGTCCCTAGTAATAGGTGTAGAGTTAAGATGTAACCTATGTGAATGGATGGCCATGTATGTCTTTTGTATGACATATACCCTTCATTATAAGTGGCATTCCTTTGCTTTCACAGAATGCCTACTGTAAAGTTAAAAATAATCCCTAAATGCATATTTCTGTTTTCTGAGAATGAAGTTAAGCAGAGAAAAACACTAAGCTGACTAACAATCTAGGTAATATTACAACTTAATGTAGTTCATATGATCTGTTTTTCTCTACCCTAAAGTAAATATAGGTTGATCTTCTATTTTTTAAATATGGTATATCAGCTAGCTGGATTATCAAATAACACAGTTGTGTTGTATTATGGGTTAGCTACCCAGAGATGCTCCTGTGAGATGGGCAGGCATATAAATTGAATTAAACACTTCTGTAGTTTTGCAGAAGGACTTTAAAGATGAATATATTTGTTGTGGTATAAATTTAACAATGCCTAAAATGAAAGCTATAAAACCCAAATAAATTCATTCATTTTACGGTGTTACAAGACTCACTATTAGTTTCTTCCCCTAAATATAATTAACGCTAAACATTCAAGTGTTCATTAAAACACATCCATACATTAATATTTCACTTGGAGTTCTATTCTACAGAAGCCTGTATTTTGTTCCTATTCTCTGGATTTGAATTTGGTGGCTTTCAGGTTGTTTTTACTATCCTCTTGAATCAATATGGACAAAATAGATACAATTCCCAATATTTTTTTTAAGCGTTCTAATTTAATATGCAACATTTTATATCTCAGTGTGGGTTATTCATGCCAAATAATTGATTCATTATATGACCTCAAATCACTATCAGCTCCTGGCAACCACATAAGTAGATTTTCTTTATGACAATCTGTCCCTAATCTGGTCCTTCAGATCTTCCAATGATGCACCCATCACCAATTACAGAGAGTTACACCCTCCAAGGAAGTTTTGATATGTGAGCAAACTACTAATTTAATACTCAGAAGAGGCAGAATATTTTCATCATCTCCCCTCCTAAAAATATATTAATTCATTCAGAAGGGACTCCAATGACATCATATAGGAAAAGCCAGAAAGAAAGAAAATATTTACTGGTAAATCTAGCTTTTGTGCACATTATTAAAACAAAATATAAATAATTTAGTTTTCCATGTGATAATTCGCTAATTCCCATTTTGGAAAAAAGTTCAGGGTTAGTCATTCTATTTGATTTAAGTGAGGTATTGTTAATGAATTTCATAACCATATTGATAATTCTTATGAGAGAGATCAACAGCAAGCATTATGCGTCATATTCTAACGATTTCTGTTCCCTTTATTCATTAAATACCACACTTTAAGGGAGATTTACATAAACTGGAATAGGTTTAGAGACCGAAACAAGACTGATTAGAGGATTGGAGACATGATGGCAGTGTTCCAATATCTCAGGAGTTGCCACAAAGAAGAGGAAGTCAAACTATTTTCCAAGCCACCCGAGGATAGAACAAGAAGTAATGGGTGGAAACTAATCAAGGAGAGAAGCAACTAAGAACTGAGGAGAAATTTCCTGACAGTTAGAACAATTAATCAGTGGAACAGCTTGCCTCCAGAAGTTGTGAATGCCCCAACACTGGAAGTCTTTAAGAAGATGTTGGATAGCCATTTGTCTGAAATGGTATAGGGTTTCCTGCCTAGGCAGGAAGTTGGACTAGAAGACCTCCAAGGTCCCTTCCAACTCTGCTATTGTATTATTGTATTGATTAGAAACAACATCTTTTAAATATGGATGGAAAGAGCTGGAGACGTTTGGGCTGAAAAGAGAAGACTGAATATGGCAGCTGTCTTCAAATACTTGAAAGGGCTTCATTAGGAAGAAGTCAAGATCCGTTCTCTATGTGCGGGACATGGAACAATAAATGTAAGTTACAAGAAAGGTAGATTCCAGTTAAATATTTAAAAATCTTCCTAACACTGACTTGCTAATATTCACTGTATTTCTTGTTGTACTTCGTGTTTTTAGTACTTATTTGATATATTTATTTTAGGGTCTCAAATGTATAAACACTCAAGTAAATGCGGTGATTTGGAGACACTTTCACTGAATAGCCACTAGTTATCTAGAACTCCGAAAGCCATGGATTAATTAGAAATTATTCTACAATACCTACTGATCTTGAATAGTAAATATATATCTTTCCTCCTATCTCATGCATCCGCTCAAAATTAAGACCATTTAGTTCACAGCTACAGGAATATACAATTGCAGTTATAAGGTTCAGATTAGCAACTTTATAATGTATTTTACAATACAATACAATACAATAAACTTTCTTAAAGTTCTTAAAGACTTCCAGTGTTGCGGCATTCACAACTTCTGGAGGCAAGCTGTTCCACTAATTAATTGTTCTGTCAGGAAATTTCTCCTCAGTTCTAAGTTGCTTCTCTCCTTGATTAGTTTCCACCCATTGCTTCTTGTTTTACCCTCAGGTGCCTTGGAGAATAGTTTGACTCCCTCTTCTTTGTGGCAACCCCTAAGATATTAGAACCCTGCTATCATGTCTCCCGGTGTCCTTCTTTTCATTAAACTAGACATACCCAGTTCCTGCAACCGTTCTTCATATGTTTTAGTCTCCAGTCCCCTAATCATCTTTGTTGCTCTTCTCTGCACTCTTTCTAGAGTCTCCACATCTTTTCTACATTGTGGCGACTAAAACTGAATGCAGTATTCCAAGTCTGGCCTTACCAAGGCATTATAAAGTGGTATTAACACTTCCCGTGATTTTGATTCTATCCCTCTGTTTATGTAGCCTAGAATTGCATTGGCTTTTTGGCAGCTGCTGCATACTGCTGGCTCATATTTAAATGGTTGTCCACTAGGATTCCAAGATCCCTCTCACAGTTACTACTATTGAGCAAGGTACCACCTATACTGTACCTGTGCATTCCATTTTTCTTGCATAAATGTACAACCTTACTTTTTTCACCATTGAAATTCATTTTATTAGATAGTGCCCAATATCAAGTTTGTCAAGATCCTTTTGTATCTTAAGCCTATTTTGTTGTATTGAAATGCAACCAGCTTGAAATGAGGCAAGCAGCAGAGGCATAATTTACCTTCAGGACAGTGGTGGGATTCAAAACTTCTTACTACCGGTTCTGTGAGCATGGCTTGGTGGGCATGACTTGGTGGGTGTGGCAGGAGAAGGATACTGTAAAATCTCCATTCTCTCCCCACTCCAGGGGAAGATCCCCATTTCCTCCCAATCAGCTGGGACTCAGGAGGCAGAGAATGACCGTTGTCTTACCTGAACGGTCGTTCTCGGGGCGCTGCGGGAGAGTCCAAGGAAGGGTTAACACAGCCTATCTGCCCAAAGGACTGAGTTGATTTTTTCCCCTGGTCACGCCTCCTTTGCCTCCACAGGTTCAGTTTTAAAAACGAAGTCTTGACCGTCGAGGGAGTTCAATGCTCCTGCAAATTCACGGAAATAGTCACATATTTAGTTAAGAACCCTGGGCGGGTCTTGGACTCTCCTGCAGCGCCCCGAGAACGACCGTTCAGGTAAGACAACGGTCATTCTCCATGGCGCTGCTTGGAGAGTCCAAGGAAGGGACATGCCCAAGCTATTTTGTCCCAGGGAGGGAAATGTCACCACTGGCCGGAGCCTCGACCACTTGTTGCAATACTCTTCTCCCAAATGAGGCTTCGGCGGAGGCAAAGGAGTCCACTTTGTAATTTCTGATGAAGGCCGTTGGAGATGCCCACGTAGCAGCTCTGCAAATGTCCAGGATGGACGCCTGGGTCGCCCACGCTGCAGTCGTGGCGGCGCTTCTCGTGGAGTGGGCCGTCACACGGGCTGGAACTGTCTTGCCTTGGTGTTCATAAGACATTTTAATGCAGGCCCGGAGCCAACGCCCAATAGTTGATGAGGAAACCTTGCGCCCCAACGACCCCGGTTGAAAGGATACAAAGAAGGCCTCAGAACGTCTGAGGTCTTTAGTTCTCTTCAGATAGATTCGAACAGCACGCCTCACATCCAGTTTGTGCCAGCCGCGCTCCCTGGGGTGCTGCGGTTTGGGACAGAAGTTCGGGAGTATCACCTCCTGCGCTCTGTGGAAAGGAGAATTTACCTTTGGCAAAAAGGTGGGGTCCAGACGTAAGATGACACGGTCTGGGTGGATGATACAAAGTTCTTCTCTGACAGAGAAGGCCGCAATCTCCGACACCCGTCTGGCCGAGGTGATAGCTATCAGGAAGGCAGTTTTTAAAGACAGGTGCTGAAGGGAAACCTTTCTCAACGGTTCAAAGGGCGCAGAGATTAAAGCCTGCAAAACAAATGGTAGGTTCCAGGTTGGGTATCTATGCACCACCTGGGGTCGCAAATTGGAGGCCCCCTTTAGGAAGCTCCTGATCTGGGGGTGATGACTCAATGTCTGAGGCTGGTGCCTCGCCAGAATGGTAGACAAAGCCGCGACCTGCCTCCGAAGTGTAGCTGGTGCCAAACCTTTGTCCAGCCCAGCTTGAAGAAAGTCCAGTAACTGAGGCACAGAAGCCTCAGCGCTCACAATGTTTCGCTGTTCGCACCAAGTGGAGAACGCAGACCAAGTTGCTTCGTAAATTCGAGTCGTGGCCGGTCGTCTGGAAGCCTGTATGGTCTGAATGACCCTGTCCGAGAGGTGTAGGTCCCTCAGGAGCTGCCCCTCAAGTGCCAGACGGCTAGCTGGAGCCACTGGGGCTCTGGGGGAGTGATTGCCCCCTGTGTCAGTACCACCTTCTGTGGAGGGATTCTCCATGGTCTCTCCACTGAGAGGTCGGTCAGATCCGCAAACCAGGATCTCCTGGGCCAATATGGAGCTACCAGGATGAGCTCCGCCCTCTCCCTCAGGAGTTTGGAGATTACCTGTGGAATCAGAGGTAGAGGCGGGAACGCATATAACAGTCCGGGAGGCCATTGGGACCTCAGGGCGTCCGTCCCCTCCGCCTGATGAGCCCGGTACCGAGAGAAGAATCTCTGCAGGTGAGTGTTCTTTGCCGTGGCGAAGAGGTCGACTTGTGGCGGGCCAAACCGTTGTACAATCTGGTCGAACAGGTCCGGATGCAGCCTCCACTCGGAGCTGTCGAGTGTCTGACGACTCAGCCAATCTGCACTTACGTTGCTGGTGCCGGAGATGTGATCTGCTCTCAGCGACGCTAAGTGAAGCTCTGACCAACGACCCAGGGCCTCTGCTTCCGCCATGAGTCTCTTGGAATGAGTGCCACCCTGCCTGTTCACGTGTGCTTTTGTGGCAATGTTGTCCGTCAGGAGAAGCACGTGGTGGCCCTGGAGTTGTTTCCAAAACCGTCGCAGAGCGAGTCTGGCAGCTCTCAGCTCCAGCCAGTTGATGTTTCGAGCCGCTTCCGTGCGAGACCACTTGCCCTGTGCCAGCTGACCTTGACAATGCGCTCCCCAACCGAAGAGGCTTGCATCTGTAGTGACAACTATCCTGTCGGGCTCTTTGAACAGACAGCCCTTTTCCACTGCCCGTGACTGCCACCATTTCAGGGAGCGGGACACCTTCAATGGGAGTCGAACCTTCCTGGGTGAGTTGCTTGCCTTCGCCCTCTGCATCGGCAGGAGAAACCATTGCAATTCCCTGGCATGAAGACGCGCCCAGGGAACCACATTGATGCAAGATATCATTATCCCCAGTAACTGGGATAGATGGACGATTGGCATTGTGGTAGTCTTGCGACACTGACGGATTTTGGCTCTGAGATTGCACAGTCTGTCTGGAGACAGGAACACATGGCACGAGGCCGAGTCTATGATGGTGCCCAGGTGCTGTATGCGAGTGGCAGGGACCAGGTGGCTCTTCTCTAAGTTCACAGAGAACCCGTGATCCTGCAAGGTGCGAATGGTGACACTTACGTCTCTTGCTGCTTGTGATTGGCTCCTCGAGTGAATGATGATGTCGTCGAGGTAGCACTCCAGACGGATGGGAAGCTTGCGCAGGTGGGCCGCCACAGCTGCAAGCAGCTTCGTAAACGTTCATGGAGCTGAAGAGAGTCCAAACGGCAGTGCCTTGTATTGATAATGCTTGCCGTTGTAGAACAGCCGAAGGAACTTCCTGTGAGCCGGGTGAATGGGCACATGCAGATACGCCTCCTTGAGATCGATGGAGGTGAGCAGGTCGTCTTGCCGAATGCAGCTGAGAATGGACTGGAGGGACTGCATTTTGAAGCGCTTGTAGGCCAGATGCCGGTTCAGGCGCTTTAGGTCTAATATGGCCCTCCACCCCCCCGAGCTCTTGGGGACCAGGAATAGAATGGAGTAAAATCCCTGCCCTTCCTGCTCTGGGGGAACGGGCTCTATTGCCCTTATCAAGAGAAGATGATCGATCTCTGCTGCATGAGGGATCTTTTTATGGGATTTCTGGCTACAGGACAACGAATGAATGTCCGGGGCGGGAATGATAGAAATTCTAGAGTCAGCCCCTTCCTGACAGTGTTTAGGATCCACGAATCCGTGGTAATCTCCTCCCACCGATCTGCATAAAGTTGCAGGCGGCCGCCGATGGGAGCAGTCCCTTGGTGGTCACTTGCCACGCCTGAACTGACGGTTGTTGCCTCCCCCTCGAAAGGGCTTACGAAAGGAGCCCTGGTTTTGCTGCCTACCCCTGGGGTTGAAACTACCCCTGTCCTGTGCCCTGTCAGTAGACTGGTTGTAGGGCCTCTGATAGGAATAGGAAGAGGTGGAGGCCTGGGCGGAATCCTGATTACGAAAAGGCTGCTTCCTGAAGGATCCAGAACCTTTTCTGTCATTCTTTTTGAAAGTAGACGGAAGGATTTATAAATAAATAAATAATAAATAAATAAATTTGGATTTATTAGCCGCTCCCTTTCCAAGTAGGACTCGGGGCGGCGTACAATGGAGCATATAACATGAAACATATATAACAACACCAAACGTACATACATACACAACACACATACATACACGGAGGAGGAAGCAAATTACATCAATAGACAGTTAAAAATCTGCTTTAAAATACCCCAATTGTAAAAACCCAATAAAATTAATATTTAAGAACAATTTAAAAACAATTTGGAGGAATGGGAAAATTACGGTTGCGATTGAGCCAGGCCGGATAATTGAAAGAGGTGGGTCTTCAGCTGTACACGGAAGGAGCGGAGATCGGAAATCATCCTGATGTCACGGGGGAGGTCATTCCATAGGGCTGGGCCCATCACAGAGAAGGCTCTGCTCCTGGGTGTCGCCCCCCGGCACTGTTTGGCGGACGGCACCCGGAGAAGTCCCTCTCTGTGTGAGCGAATTGGTCGTAGGGATGTGTGGGGCAGGATGCGATCCTGCATATAACTAGGCCCTGTGCCATGGAGCGCTTTAAAGATCATAATCAAAACCTTGAAACGCACTCGGTAGACCACAGGCAGCCAGTGCAGCTCGCGCAGGAGAGGTGTTACAGGGGAGTATCTAGTCCTCCCCATAATCACCCGCGCGGCCGCGTTCTGGACCAATTGTAGTCTCCGAGTGCATCTCAAGGGAAGCCCCATGTAGAGAGCATTGCAGTAATCCAGGCGAGACGTCACTAGCGCATGGGTGACTGTGCGTAGGGCATCCCGGTCCAATAAGGGGCGCAATTGGCGCATCAGGCGAACCTGATGGAACGCCCCCCTTGCCACGGCTGTTACATGGTTATCCATGGACAGCCGGGTATCCAGGAGGACGCCCAAATTGCGCACCTGTTCCATGGGGGCTAGTTGGACGCCCCCGATGGCCAGAGATGGAAGCACCTGGTTGAACCGGGAGGCCGGAAGCCACAGCCACTCCATCTTGGAAGGGTTGAGTTTTAGTCGGTTGCCATCCATCCAGACCCGTACGGCCTCCAGACACCGGGACATCATTTCGACGGCCTCATTGGGGTGGTTCGGAGTGGAAATGTATAGCTGAGTATCATCAGCATACAGATGATATCCCACTCCAAAACCACGGATGATCTCGCCCAGCGGTTTCATATATGTGTTGAACAGGAGAGGCGAGAGCACCGATCCCTGTGGCACTCCACATGTGAGTGGCCTCCGGGTCGAACTCTGCTCCCCTGTCAACACACGTTGCGTCCGACCAGAGAGGTAGGAGCCAAACCACCGTAAAACGGTGCCTCTGACTCCCAGCCCCTCTAGCCGGTGCAACAGGATACCATGGTCGATGGTATCGAACGCCGCCGAGAGATCTAATAGGACCAGGATAGAGGAACAACCCCTATCTCTGGCCCTCCAGAGATCATCAACCAATGCGACCAAGGCCGTCTCCGTGCTGTGCCCGGGTCGGAAGCCGGACTGGCGCGGGTCTAGATAATCATTTTCCTCCAGGTGACGTGGGAACTGCTGTGCTACCACACTCTCTACAACCTTCGCTAAAAAAGGAAGGTTGGAGACTGGACGATAATTGACTAGGTCCGTTGGGTCCAGGGAAGGCTTCTTGAGCAGGGGCCTCACCACCGCCTCTTTCAAGGCGGCCGGTAGAGACCCCTCACCCAACGAGGCGTTCACCAGGCCCAGGAGCCAGTCACGCGTGACCTCCCAGGATGCCAGTACAAGCCAGGAGGGACACGGGTCCAATAAACATGTGGTGGGTCGCAGACGTCCACGCAACCTGTCCAAATCCTCGATGGCAACCGAGTCAAACTCCTCCCAAAGCGGTCCCTCAAGACTCGCAACGGGCGTCTCTACTGAACCACTGAAAGGGGTCCATCCCATCCGGATTTGAGCGACTTTGTCCTGTAGATAATTCCCAAACTCCTCTGCTCTGCCCTGTAAAGGGGCTTCCCGTGGTCTCTCAAACAAGAGGGAACGGGTCACCCGAAACAGGGCGGCAGGGCGGTTATCTGCAGACGCAATAAGAGCAGCGCAATGTTGACGTTTGGCCGCTCTTAGTGCCACAAGGTACGTCTTCAAATAGGCTCGTGCCTGTGCTCGGTCAAATTCGGAACGGGAGGATCTCCAACGACTCTCTAGGCGTCTCTTGTGGCGTTTCATAACCCTTAGCTCCTCGGTGAACCAAGGTGCCAGGGTGGTTCTTCGCCGCAGGAGAGGCCGCAAAGGCGCCACCCGGTCTAGGGCCCCGGTAGCCGCACTATTCCATGCGACTACCAGGTCCTCTACTCGGGGGCGGGTCAGGTCCACAGGAGGTGGCCCAAGTTCCGTCTGGAACCTATCCGGTTCCATCAGGCGCTTGGGGCGGAACCATCTAATACCTTCCAGTTCCGCCTCCTCGCGGCGGGGGGTAGCACCAGGGAAGTCCAGCCGGAGAAGTGAGTGATCCGACCATGACAGGGGAATAGTGTCTAGATCCCCTATTCCCAGATCACTCGTCCACTGGCCAGAGACAAAAACAAGGTCCAGGGTGTGGCCTCCCTCGTGAGTAGGGCCCTGAATTAACTGGGTCAGGTCCATGGCTGTCATGGAAGCCATGAACTCCCGAACCCCCTCAGACGCTTCTCCCATCGACGGCAGATTAAAATCCCCCATCACTAAAAGTTTGGGGGTCTCAACCGCCACCGATGAGATCAGCTCAAGGAGTTCGGGCAGGGCCGCTGAAGTATAGCGAGGAGCCAGGTATACTATCAGCAGGCCCAACTGCCTCCCTGGGCCCCATCTCACGACGAGGGACTCACAATTTTACGTTTTACGATTTTGCGTTTGTCCTTCGTCTCTATTACGAATTTGTCTAAAGCATCCCCGAAGAGGAACCCCTCCCTTAAAGGGAGCTGAGGCCAGCTTCCATTTGGCTTTCATGTCGGCTTGCCAGTGCCGGAGCCATAGCAAGCGACGTGAGGTCACGTTGGAGGCGAGCGCCCTGGATGCGAATTTTGCCGCTGTTAGGGAAGCGTCGGCAGAATATTCTACAGCTGTAATTATTTTGTCCAGATCATGACGCCAGCGAGATGCCTCGGAGGGAGGCTTGGATCTCAATTGGCGCAGCCATAACAAGGAAGCCCTCGTGAAGAAGGAAGAGGAGGTGGAGGCCTTGATCGCCCAGGCAGCCGCCTGGTGCGTCTTAAGGCAGGCCTTTTCCGACCTCTTATCCTCTGCCTTCAAGCCCTCCAGCAGGTCAGCTGGGAGGGAAGAAGGGGAGGTCAGAGAGACCACTGGAGCATCCACTTCAGGCATTTTAAGCACATCCTCCAACTTTTGTTCCAGGAGGAACAGAGTTTTGTCTGCGCCACTGGGGTTGGCCAGGGTCCCCGGCTGCACCCATTGACGCTGCACCGCGTCCATAAACATGTCAGGAACTGGAATAAGTTCCGGATCTGGAGTGGTCTCACTGAATAGGCCCGCTTTTAGGTCGTGAGGAATGGGGATAGAGGCCTTATTCTTAGGCTTAGTCCCTAGCTCTGTGGATGTTCTAGCCTTGTGCAGAATGGCCTTAAACAGAGAAGGCTTGAACAAACCAGTGAAGGCAGGTTTGTCCGGGGGCATATCCTCGTCCTCCGAAAGCTGGAACTCATCTGCAGTCTCATCTTCCCATGTGGACACTTCTGTGGTGACAGAGGTGCCTGGGGAACCAGATTCACGGCCCCTGCCCGCTGCTAGAGAGGAGGTAGGCCTTGAGGCCTTACCTTTCTTGCTCTCCATGTGGCGCAAGGCCTCAACCACGCCCTGAGAGATGGCCTGAGTAATTATTTCCTGCATTTCTGGCGAAATAGCTGGGCCCTTGTCCTCAACAGGCCTGGGCCTAGAAGAGCCTGAACCCCTTGCATAGAGAGTGGGAGCTAAAGGCCCCTCCATGTGGGAACAGCCAGGGAAAGGCCCCAAATCGTCCCTTATAGAGGAACTGGGGGAGTCTGGGTAACCCAGAGATGCAGCAGGAGAAACAGATCTGGAATCCCTACCACTAATGGAAGGAGATTGATCCCCTTGGTTAGAGAGAGAGTCCTCTCTCTCACGTCTGCTCAGGGCAGGGCCAAGCTCAGCCTCACAGGATTGAGGAAGATGAGGGGCCTGGGCCTTGTCAGGTTGTTCTCTGGAGCCCTCAAGTCTCCTATCTCCTAGGTGCTTGGGGCCCTTGTTTCCTGAGGAGTTATGGAGGGGTTTTCCCCCAGCCCCTTTTCCACCCTTTCTCCCTTGGCCCGAGGGATCTGGCCTACTGCGCTTAGCGGATGGCCCAGCCAGCTCGTCCCTCTGCTCCAAACCTTCGTCTGCCATGGCTGCACGGGTGTTGGATCAATACAAAGTGCAGGAGAAGGGTAGATGACACTGGCCAGCCGGCTCCAAAGCGTCTGCAGATCTTCAAATTTTCTGGAGGCTGGAAGAAGGCACCAGGACACTCCACAGCCGCTCCTTCAGCCGAAGGGACACTCAAGAGGCTCCGGTACTGCTGGAGACCCAGGCAGGACACTCCAAGCTCTCCGCGGCAATCTGCTGAGAGGCAGAGAGGTGCGGAGAATCCAAGCCCTTTCCCTGCTGCTATCAGTTAAAGTGAGCAGAGAAAATGGCCGCCGCCAGTTTCGCGCGCTTTAAAAGCGCGCCCAGAATGCAGCCAGACGTCTAAAACGGCCGTTGGAAAGCGCGCCAACACGCAGCTTCCAAAATGGCCGCCGCAACCTCCGGAGCCAGCCAGGACGCCGCCGAGGGCGAAATTCAGCTGAAAATCCCCTTAGCAAGCAGCCGGGGGCAAGCCAACTCCAGGATCGTCCCCGCACTCGCCGGCAGACGCCGGACTAGTGGCCACAGCTGAGTACGTTGCTAGGGCAACCGGTGGGCTCCTTCAATGCCTCTGTTTTAATTTAGTCCATTTTAAACAAAGCCAATAATAAAAAGGTCGAATTGGAATGGGAAAAAATCCTGATAAGTATTATGCTATCTAAAAAATAGTTTTTCTGTTTGGGGAACCCAGCCTATTTGTCCAAATACCGGGAACTCCCCAGAGTACGTCCTATAGGGCGGACTGAGTTTTTAAAACTGAACCTGTGGAGGCAAAGGAGGCGTGACCAGGGGAAAAAATCAACTCAGTCCTTTGGGCAGATAGGCTGTGTTAACCCTTCCTTGGACTCTCCAAGCAGCGCCATGGAGAATAGATGGGGGTGGGGCCAGTCAGAAGTGGTATTTACCGGTTCTCCGAACTACTCAAAATTTCCACTCCAGAGCTGGTCAGAACCTGCTGAATACTACCTCTGCTTCAGGACTTTTTTTCTTTATATTTAAACAAAATGCAATTTATTTTTGTTATTTTTATCACACCTTTATTTTTCATGAATAATTCATATTTTGTCGGTTCTGTCAGTTGGTTTATCAATATTAGAGCCTTGACAGCTGTACAATAGAAGACTATGGCCCATGGCATGACTATCAGGACTTACAGCAGTGATGAGACAACAATGTGGCAGGTAGGGAGCAGGTAGGCTTGTTAGTGCTGTACCATCTCCTTGCTACAAAAGAAAAACTCTTTGAGCTGCTTATTTGTCACTTTGTCAGCAGTGGAATTCCAGAGACTGATAATCCTCAGAGATTTTAACTTTACTCTGAGTTGCATAGAGCCTGTGCAGTTCAGGGATTCTTGACTAAGATGCCATCCATGGACCTGACCCATATTTGAGATAGCTCACTAGATGTTTTTTATCACCATCATGTTACATTGATTGCTCTGCAGCTTGCTGGCATTGCCCTCTCCTCAGGGAGGCATGACCTTTTAGATTGGTTCACCCCGTCCTGGATGTCTCGAGGTTCCTGAGGGATTTCAAGAAGGTTTTCTTGCGAATCTGGTGGCCTTAGTCTATACCTGGCATGAGCAGTGGATGGAGCTATGAATGAAATTGATTGCTCCCACGCAACCTCTCACTATTCACAAATCTGAGAAGCTTCCTGGTTGTCCTTGATGCTCCAGAAGGTGAAATGTAAAGTATGACTACAGCACCATTGGAGGGATCTCCCTTGTCAGCCATATAAAGTAGATAAATCAAGAAACAAAATGCCATTTAGATCTAAACATCTTTTATTAGAAAGCTGTGTAACAGAGCAAGTTTCCCTGCTCCCAAGTGTTATCAGATGTCCGGCAAAAGATGTGCCCTCTTTTTTGTCCTCAGATCATTGTCTGGCGGATATAACCTTAAAATCAAATGTTGTCTGGCTTTTTGTCCATTTTGTTTTATTTGGATTGTTTTAAACTTGAGGGTCTGCCATGAAGAAAAGCTCAACTTATTTCCCAAAGTACCAGAGGGTAGGACAAAGAACAATGTATATGAAAGCTAATGAAGAAGAGAAGCAACCTGGAATTAAGAATAAACTTCCTAACAATGAGGGCAATTAACTAGAGGAACAGCTTGCCTTGTTAGGTGTTTCATCACTGGAGGTTTTTAAGAAAGACTGGACAGCCACCTGTTTGAAATGGTATTGGGTGTCATGCTTAAGTAGGGAGTTGGACTAGAAGACCTCTAAGGTCCTTTCTAGCTCTATTCTGATTAACTTTTTATTAAACTTATACGTTATCTGCTTTTTTTTCTGTTGGCAGATTCAACAACCTTGATTTATGCTGTTTATTTCCAGCTTTGAGCATTCAGGCTCAATCCAGCCCCTCCAAATCTCTGATCATAGAAGTCTGTTGATCATCTGACTTGCCATATATTTTTATGGTCAAATTTGAAAAGGGTGTTGTATTGTGTTCTATATTATTGCTATCACATGCTCTTAACAAGATTTGTTACTAAAATTTTGCGATTGAAGAACCAGGCATTCTGATGAAAAAGTTTCATGTACATGTAGGCATAAGTATATTTGTGGGGTCCTTGGTGCTCTCTGAGCTTGGTTGTTTTCTTGCAGATGTTTTATTATCAAGTTAGATAACATCAGCAGTGCTAGAAGGGAGTGGAGTTTGCTCTCTCTTTATTCTCTTATGGCACTCATGATATTACATAGTTTAATAATGAAATGGCTACAAGAAAACAACCAAACCCAGAGATCACCAAAGACCCCACCATTCAACCATGAGCTACAAATATTCCCTTCTATTAGTTTTTTTCATGTAATATTTAATGTGTCCTCCTTTTCCTTCCATTTATTCTCTTTTCCAATTATTCGTGCCTTCCTTTGCCTATTCAGAGGTCTAGTAACCCTACTCCTCCATCACTTTATCATCATGCACATTTGTAAGGGACAGTGTTTTCTTAAGTAATTTTGTTGCTCAGGCAGGAAAGTTTTCTTACCTATGTCTGTTGCTCAAGCCATGTTTTTTAATTTGGTTAGCTGTATTTAGAAAAGTTTGAGTTTGTATCTCTTGAAGAATAATAGAATAACAGAGTTGGAAGGGACCTTGGAGATCTTCTAGTCTAACCCCTTGTTGGAGCACCCACAACTTCTGGAGGCAATTGATTAATTGTTCTGTCAGGAAATTTATCCTTAGTTCTAGATTGGTTCTTTCCTTGATTAGTTTCCATCCATTGCTTCTTCTCCTGCCTTCAGGTGCTTTGGAAAATAGATTAACCCCTTCTTCTCTGGCGTAGTCCTTTAGATATCAGAATATTGCTATCATATCGCTTGTGGTCCTTTTTTTCATTAGGTTTGGGTCATCTGCAATTTGATGGGTTCTCCTATTCCCTCGTCTACATCATTGATGAAGACATTGAAGAATACTGGGCCTAAGACCCCACTGCATGTAGATACAGTTCCATTAAGGACTATACATACAGAGTGGTTGGTCAGTCAGTTTACGAATCCATCTGGTGCTGATGCTGTCTAAATACATTTTTCTATCTTCTCAAGTACCGGTAGTAGGTTGTAGTCTAATTTATCAAATGCCTTACTGATGCCCAAGTAAATTATATCCATAGCATTTTGTTGGTCCTCTAATTTTATCACTTTGTCAAATAATGCAATAAGATTTGTCTGGCGTGAACTTTTTTTTGACAATCCATGTTGGCTTCTGGTTACGACTTTGCTGCTAGATGTTTGCAGATTCATTGCTTGATTATCTTTTCTACTATCCTCCCAGGTATTGATGTCAGGCTTATAGGTCTGTAATTTCCCAAATCCATTTTTTCCCCTTTTTTGAAGATGGGAAGTACATTAACTCTTTTCCAGTCCTCTGGTAGTATCCTGGTGCTCCAAGATCTTTGAAAGATATGGTTCAGGAGTTCTGAGATCATGTCTGCCAATTCCTTCAGAACTTTGGGGTGTAATCCATCTGGTCCTGGTGATTTGAACTTGTCTAGAGTGGATATGTGTTCTATTATCACTTTCTTGCTTATTTTGACTTGCATTCCTATTACTGTATTTTAACAGTATTTTTAAAAATAGGTTGGACTGTTTTTTCCCTTTGTGTAAAGACAGATGCAAAACATGAGTTAACTAGTTCTGCTTTCTCCCTGCTGCTCATCAACACCTTGACATTTTCCCCCATTAATTGCCCAATCGTTACCTTAACTTTTTTTCTTGTTTTTTACATGTTGACTTTTGTTGCAAGTCTTAGTTCATTTTGAGCTTTGCAGGTTCAGGTTATTTGCTGGTATTCTGCCTTAAATTTTGTGCCCTTTTCCCACTTTTTATATTTGTCCTTTTTATCTTTCAGTTTATCAGGTAATTCTTTGTGCAGCCGTGCTGGTTTCTTTCAAGATCTCTTATTTTTCTTCTTCATTGGAATTGTGCTAGGCTGGGCTTTTATAACTTCACTTTTCAAAGTTTCCCTAGCTTTTAGCGTTGTTTTCCCCTTGAGGATTCTCATCCATGGAATCCTTCTCAAACTGTCTCCAAGTTTATTGAAATCAGCTCTCCTGAAGTCTAAGTCTCTAGTCTGATTTTGGTCAATTGTTTGTGCTTGTGTAATGTTGAATGTTCCTATAACTTCAACACTTTCTATCATTTCCTCTCTGTTAGTGGGAATTAAATCCAATATGGCTGACCCTCTAGTTCTCTACTTTTTGGGAGACAAAGTTGTTTGGTAGGTTTGTCAGAAACCTGTTTGATCTTCCACTAGGTGTAGTGTTTGACTCCCAGTTGATGTCAGGGTAGTTAAACTCCCCCATTACTATTGTAGTGTGCTTCCTACAAACTTTAGTTAAACTGACTAGTAAAAAGTGCATCTATGTCCTCTGGTTGGGTGGTCTATAGTATACTCTTATGGCTATGTCCTTCGTTTTTCCTTTTATATTGACCTAAACACACTGAAGATGGTTTTTATCAATATTCTTCTGTATTTCTGTAGAGATATAGTTTTTTTTATAACCAGCTAGGAAGTGGATAGTATCCTTGTGACTGTTAAACCCAACATCTCTTAGATCCTTGTCTCTTCTGTCTGAACCTATGCAATGGTATCAACCTCCTTGAGAAGAGAGAGTGGTACAAGCCTTGAAGGAGATTGTAGTGTACCCTACCTTCCAAGAGGCCATTGCTGGACCCAATTGTTTTGAACAGTTTAGGGAAGCTGGGATCCAGAAGCCAGCTGGGCGGCTTTGTAGAGAGCCCTGGAGGAAACATTATCTAGATTCTTTTTTATTGAGTTTCAGGCTTGGACATAGTACAGAGATAGCATTGATCACACTAATTGATTATCTCTAGCACAGCAGGGACAGTGGTAGTGCAACCATCCTGGCCCTTGGACTGTAAGTGATTTCAATACAGGTCATACATCTTTCTGGATTAATTGCATTAATAATTAATTAATTGGTTTGGGAATGGGAGACATGTTACTGGACCAGGAAACTTTCTTTATAGTCACCCATGTCTTGGTCACCTTGTTTATTTATTAAACAAATGTATATGCTGCCTTTGAACACTATAATTACTCTAGAATGCAGTAGTGGTGAGCAATTGTGTGTAGGACTCATTATAATTCTGGAGTACCACTGCTTTGAAAGTTGTTCTAGTTGTCAGTAGCCTGCTGAGTGTAGTTAAAGCTGCTGGTTGCCTCCTATAAAACATGGTATAGAACAGGGGTGTCAAACTCGAGGTCCGTGGGCTGGATCCGAATCCAAGGCCCGTGAGGCCGGCCTGGAAATAGCAAAGAACCTCTGGCAGCCAAAAGGGAACACAGGGGGGTGCGTGTGAGGCCCCTTTCACCCCATTTTCAGCCTGGACGGCCTCCTGCAGCACCCTGCTGGCCAAAACAGGGTGCAGGGGCCTATGTTTTGGCCAGCAGGGTGGTGCAGGAGGCATCCATCCCGTCTCCTTCCCACCCCCGGCCAGCCCATGGAAGAAACCTACAATGCTGATCTGACCCTCAAAGAAATCCAGTTTGACACCCCTGTTATAGAGGCTAGTCACCCAAGGGACACATGATTTCTGCCCTCATAACTGAAACAAAATTGGCCTGGTACAGGTCCCATTGAAGAAATAGAATTATTTAGCAGGACCCAGGAAACATGCCCTGTCACAGACTTATCCTCTAGAATGGCATTACCTACAGATTCAAACTACTTCTGCCTTGCAAACCTGTATTTCCCCCTGCACTTTGGACTAAGGTGATAATTAAGTCCCTAATGGTTCTGCATATTGTGATGTTTCTTTCTTAAGCCACCCCAAATAATTCAGGAATAGAAGCCCCCCTTGTAATGTATTGAACAAAAGTGGGCTGCTAACATCACCAATGTGATTGAAGAAGTGAAGGTGACTGGCACTTGCAGAAAAGCAATGGTGTTATCCTTAAATCTACATATCGTGAGGAGGAGATTGAGGCCAATAGACCTCAATGCTGTAGAAGTTGGCATGTATAAGTATAATCTTTATTGTCATTGTACTTAAATACAACAAAATTGATTGTACAATGTACAATAATTGTGGTGAATTCACTGGAAAGGTAATTGAATCTGATGACTTTAAATCCGTAAGGAGAACAGTATCCAGGAAAGATGGGAAGTTATATGTAATGAGATACTGAAGGGTGTAATCACAAACAATTCCCAAGATAAAGAAAAATGGAAGAAATCTACAAAGGCTCTCCCAAATATTGAAGAGAAAAAGGGACATGACCTGAAGCTTGGGAGAAATCCCAAAATGGACAACAATAAGCAGTAGTTACTTCACTTCCTTTTTGTTTCTAACATACCTAAAGAGACCCTAGGTCAATTGTGAGGGGAAAGTGGTAAATTGCTAATAGGGGAACTTATCAATTTATATTTTGCATTTTAATTCTCCCAAATGGAGAATGGTCATCATTATGCCACTGGAGAAATGGGGGGAAATACAGACAAGGAGAGAATAAGAAAGAATGTAACTAATTGCAATTATTGACCAGATGGATTATTTCCCAGAATGAAGAAACAAGCAGAGGTTATCACACAATTGTTTTTGATGATTTCTGAGAACTGGAGGACTGATGAAGTTCCAAAAGACTGGAAGAGAGCCAGAATCGTCCCTAACCCAAAAAGAGGAGGGGAACCTGGAAAGTCATACATGGATTAGTTAAAGGATCTGCCTTGAAGTAAATTTAAGTAAATTGACTTAAGTAAATTTATGCCACAGAAAAAGTCAACTAAGGGGATATATAACATATAACCAAATCAATATCTATGGAGATTCTCAATCATCCAGATCACAGTTGTCCCAAAGGTGCTTTTTCAAAAAGCAACTGGATTAAACTGAAGAAGCTTCTTGGATGAGAAGGGAAATGTCTTCAAGGAAAAACAAAGTCTGGTTGTCTTTTGCAAAAGCACCTCTGGGACACCAGTTCAATGGCCTTTTGGAGATTTAAGAAGCCTCTAGTACTTATTGTTTTTCTGAACCTGAAAAAAACTTGAAGGCGCTCGTTCACCTGGCAAACCTGACTAAGAATTCTGACTTTGGAGGATTGCACAGTCCTGCTTTTAAATGACATCATGGTTTTGCCTCTTCACGAAAGACACTTCACTCCTTAAAAGCCTGTTTTCTGTGGAGCATTCCCTTTCCTCATATGACCAGCTTGCTCCTCTCAGAAGGCAGTTGAGGTTTCAGAGTTACAGGACACAATGGTTACCAGTGTTGGTTGAAGCTTTTCCATGAGCCTGTTAATTAGCACCATAAAAGTGCTTATGTTCCATTAGCCAGTCCATGAAGGAAGATTCCCCTCCCCATCCACCAGCCCTTCTCCTAATGAGAGCTGGAAGAGGGACACTTACAAAACATTGCTTTAGAATAATATTCTGCTTTGTCCCTGCCGGTAACAAGAGCTGACAGGATCACTACGTCAATTTCTCTTCTAATTAGCACACTTCCAGCTTGGTCTGAGCCAGCAGCCAGAGAAAAGCGATCAGACAACCATACCGAATCACAAACATAAAGAGGCCCATTCCCTCTAATTAGGTGAGACAATCCCTCAGTCTTTTCTCGGCTGGAGCTTGCCCATAAGACTCTCACTGTTTTGGTAAGTCCCAGCAACACAAGTTACATGTCAGCCCAGGACACTAATAAGCCCCTAATTGTCTTCCGCTTCACACGGCTCTTACCATGGGTCCAACTTCAGGGAAAATTCCCCTAACAAGCAACTGCCAGCACGGCCCGTAGTATAAATACAACACAATTTTTTTTAAAAAAAAGAGAGTGAACAGGCAGTGAGGAAAGAACCCCTTGACCACAACAATGCAGAGGGACACATGCCAGCATGCCAGACATCAATTTGTTATTGCCAGGGTAAAGTTGGTCCTTGACCCTTCCCATTCATAAGCCACTGTTGAGCCATCAGTCTACATTTTTCATCCCTTGCAATTGTTTTATTGCTTCTTTCTCTCCTCTTGTTCCTTTCATTTACCATACATATTTCACTGGAATTTGGACCTGTGAACAAGTCCTCATGAGTCTGGAATATTACAATGCCACACAATTTCTGCTAGCAAGGCAACTCTACACATCTGTTGCTTAGATCACGTTTGTTAGAAAACAATTGAAACACATAAAAATGTGGTAGTCCACAAGGATGGAGACTTATGGACTGGGAACTATGGAATGGGTAACAGTTACAGAAGAATTTTTACACAAAAAATGGGGTTTTGTGTTTTGGAGCTCAAACGATATACTCACCAATTCAATCAATGTCCATTGTTCTCTGTTTAATGATGCAGACTTTCTATTTTGACTCACATTTCTAAGTATTTTACCACACTGTATTTTGTATTCATGGCACAATCATGATATCATTTTACAAAAGATAACTTTTAATGGATTTATTACAAAGGCTAATGTTTAAATGATCTTGTCATGGGTGACAAAGGAGACAGAAGCTAACATTGTAAGCATGGGACTTAACTATTTTTTTCTAGCCTAAATACTTATGTTCTCTGCAAATAGAAGCATACATTTCATCTGTAGTATTAACAACAGCAAAATATAAGGAAGTTGTGGAGGACGACCCTGAGGGGCAAGTGCTGCTTCTAAAAAGAAGTTATAGAATTTATAAAGTTGAATCAATATTGCCCATATTGTTCTACAAAAGTTGTTCTTAATAGTTACTTGTTGAATAAATTGTCTTGTTTTTGAAATCTTGTTCAATAAATGATCTTTGTTTTTGAAAACTATGCAAAGTAGGAGCCAAGTAGACACTGTATGAGAATTGTCAATAAAGATGGACTACTGAATTGAGTCATAATCTTCTGATTCTGTATGTTGTGAAGACAGCTGTATTAGCCTGTTGTATTTTTGTAATTTTACAGATACAGATTTTGTAATTTTTATATCAACTTTTGTAGATTCCAATTTGCTTTATCAGATACCTAGTTGTTATCACAGTAGTCATTAGGGTGTGCGATAAGTAAAAAAAATGTGGTAAGGATAATTGCTTTGAAGGTTGAAAATATGCATAAAACTGTTTAGGATGTTAACACAAATACAAAGGAGCGTCCTTGACAGACTTTTCCAGCAAAAATAAGATTTCTGCATTGTTTCAAATTTATCAGCACATGAGAAAGTATATTTAGAGTTTGTTTTGGAGGAGAGATTAAGGTTAGGGGCAGAATAATAAAAGATTAGTAAATAAAACATACATATGAACCAATAAATGAAACAATTATTATACTGGATTATTTTAAAATATGTGGTAATAATATTTATTTTAATATAGTATTTATTTAATATATCAGAAACTGTTAAATTTGTAATTTAATGAACTGTTTGTTCTTACATTCGAATCTATCTTTTTGTCTTTTTAAGAAAAACATTGCGAAATGAACAGTACTGAGTTTTATGGAACTGTGAATAAAAATATTCAATTTAGAACAGTGGATATTCTAAATGAGGGGTAGGCAACATATCCCCAAGCACCACTGCGCACAAAGCTCAATTGTGGTACAATAATGTTACACAATTATCTTGTTTTTAATCTGTGACATTAGCTGCGTTGGATTTTCAGATGCTAAATTTTCCCAGAAAGATATAAAATTCAATGATTAAAAATGATCTATGTGAATACATAGAAATTGGATTTCATAATTATTTCAGATTTATAATTTTAAATTATAATATCCATTTAGAGACGATTTGAAAGACCAGAAAGTCCTATAACTTTGCATTATTTCAATCTTGGCAACTGTAAAAAGCGTGGACTTCAATTCCCAGAACTCCCCAAATAGAATGCTGGCTGGAAATTATGTGAAGTTCACATTTTAAAGTTGTCAAGATTGAAAAATCACTCTTATTCCCATTCATGCCGTACCTGTTTCAATGGTATTTTAACTACCTTAGAAAAAAGTGGCACACATTTCTTAAGCTGTTTAGGAATTTTTATCTGTATTTTTCTCACAACAAAGACATAATGCAAATTAATCTTTTCTCATATTAGAGCTGTTTATCCTAGAATGATGTTGATGAATATTCTCAGTCCTCCAAGCAGACTTTTCTTTTTTGGTTTGAAATGTTTTGATGCTTATCCTGAATGCAGACTAAAGAAACTACTTGGATAATTAGCAAAATGTTTCAAACTAAAAAAGAAAACAAGTCCACTTGCCATGACTCAACTTCCAGCATACAGCCATGATGACTAGTAATGTTTAATAGAAACAGAACTATGAGAAGCTTCAGTTAGCATTTCTGCATCAATTTGCCAGAGGATCTTATATGCATGTTAAATAAAATAACACAAAACAAAACAAAAGGAATGGTAAGGAAAAAGCTTTGATGTTAACAGTCAGTTGTCATCCCTTTTTCTTTGGGATCAACTGAGAGAAAAAGAAGACCGACTAAAAACTTAGAGACAAATGTCTGCCATGTTCTGTATTTTCAGCTCTAACAGTGATTACCAACATCACACGCTGCTAAAAGTTTACGTGGATAAACAGGATATATTTGAAGGCAATACATTTCTTTTGTCAAACGTCTCTTATTCTCTAAGCTTGTTAAAGAATGGAAATGCGAAGCAAAAGCTTTCAATTAACTTTGTCCTTTGGTGACATTGCGTGACTGTGATTACGGAATATTTAAAATTAAGTGAATTAATTGCTAATTAATAAGATATTTCCCCCTTCTCCATGTGATATAACAAAGCTACATTTTCATTGTGGGCCACAGGAATGGAAGTCATTCCGAAGAATAATTCCTCGTACAACTATTTAAATACTCTAAATTGATTGTCCGGGGAAAAAAGATATATTTTTTTAAAAAACCCTATTTTGAGGATTATGAAAACAATCAATTAAGTATAAAATCCATCTGAATGTTAAGATGCAAAACAAAAAAAGTTTGGGGCTAAATCCAAGAGCGTAAAGGTTAAAGGTTCTCCTCACACATTGTGCTAGTTGTTCCTGACTTTAGGGGGCGTGGGCACCTCTATTTCAAAGCTGAAGAGCCAGTACTGTCCAAAGATGTCTCCATGGTCATGTGGCCAGCATGACTAAATGCCGAAGGCGCATGGAACGCTTCCCACAAGGGATGGTTCCTATTTTTTCTACTTGCATGTTTACATGCTTTTGAACTGCTAGGTTGACAGCTGGGACATGTAACGGGAGCTCACTCCGTTACGCGGCACTAGGGATTCGAACCACCAAACTGCCAACCTTTCTGATCGACAAGCTCAGAGTCTTAACCACTGAGCCACCGTGTCCAAGAACTATAGAAGATATTAAATGATAGACTACAGATTTGAAGAGAAGAAATACTTTCTATGAAGTAACTAATTTGTTATTTCAAGCCTCAACTCAGTTGATGTTTATTTACTGTAGTTTGAATTGTATCTTCCTATGTTGCGGAGTCACTCTGAAGATTAGTTTTTGGATTATTCATAAGAACTATTTTAAGTTTAAAGTTAAAATTTCACTTATAAATGCTTGCCTGAATCAAAAGATCCTGAGTTACTGGAGTTAAATCAGAAGGAAGTGTGCATATCAATGAGCTAAAAAGTACAAAATACACATCTGTTTGTAGAAACTATTCAAATTTCAATAAGATTGAGTTTTATTCTTTTTTTCACTTCTGCTTTCAAAGCTTTATTTTTTTAAAAAACTATTAAACCATAAAATATATTTAACGTACTGCAAATGCAAATAAAAACATTGGTAAACAGCTTTTTGAGATGGTTGCATTTTGTTTGTTAAAAGAATGAAGATGCTTTAATTTTTCTATAGCAAACCTTACACAAATCGCAAGGTGCCTCCTATTAATAATCAGATAAAAATACATGAATACTTGCTTGAGAATAACTCCCATCAAATCCAACAGAAATTCTGAACACATAAATATGCATAATGTCAGTCTGAGATTTATTTAAGAAATATGATTCAACAGTCTAGATTTCACAGGAATGTTTTAAAAATGTAACTTTTTATTTACTATCAAAAGCACAAAATTGTAACATACAAATTTCTGATGTAGGGCACGTTTACTAAATATTTAACATATCTATGCATTAAAAATATAAATATCTCTACTTAAAGCATATACCAATAATTTGGTATACGTTCAGAATTACAAATTTTTAGAATAAAGAGAAACGTTTTCAACTGTAAAAGAGGTTAATCAATCAGATCCTGGCAGTGGGGATCTTATCTATAACTTGCCCACAACCAAGGCTCCAAATGTATTTTGGACAGATAATACATCAAAAGTCAACCACTTTGTTTTGAATGTGAGATTTAAAATCTACCTCTTCCTCATCCTTCAATTATTAGGATATTTCAAAATGCTCAACTCTGTGTTATTATATATTAAAACCCACAAACAAAAAGGTAACAATTTCAGTATTCCTAAACAAAAATATAAATATTAGGTTATCGTTGAAAAACAAACTTTTTCTTTGAGCAGTAAGCACATTTTTTCTGCTCCTAGTATTTTTTTGCTAGCTGTTCATCATCATTTATAGTTTTGCCATCATTGGCATGGATGCAATATTTTAGCATGTGAATCTTAGGTCTGCAAATATAATGTCATGACAAGGCAAACTTTGTGAATTGCCATTTGATGTATGGCATATGAATAGAATATTCTAATCTAGAACCTCTTCTAGAAAAAATGCAGTATATATAATAATTTAAAATGGAAATAGGCTGATTTGCTGTACACAAGAAATATCTCTCTCATGTAATTTACAAACTACCAGAATACAGAAAATGGTCATCAGTTACAGTATAATTGCATACTGTTTTCTTGCTTATATTGTATTCTTACATTTCCAAAGTTGCATTACTGCTACAGTAAATTGAACAGTATACAGTTGCATGTTGAAAACTTCAAAGATTTGTTAGGATGTCAAAACTTTTTTTTAAAATCAAACTTTTGATATGCAATCCAATGTTAATATTGTTTTTCATCAGAGAAAAATGATTTTTATTAAAACATTTGCAGGCCAAAATCCAAAATTAGGCCTTTCTTAATTCAGCTTATTCCACAATGGGGGAAGATACACTAATATTACTTTAATGGGATGTAAAAGTGCTTAACATTAGCTTGGTAATTCCCCAAATGTAACTAGCACAACTTTTTCTAATTTGACATTTTCAATTCCAATATGTTCAAGTCACCATATCTCATAAAATCTAAGTACCAGGTTCATGGAAACCCTATTCAGTGCTTTATTGTAGAAAAATCAATACAAGGAAAAGACCTTGACCTGGTGTGTTGCCAGCCAGCTAGTTTAAAAGTATTTCTGGAAAAGAAGGACAATTAAGGAGAAATCATGGCTTTTCAATATATAATTTGTTACTTCTATATACTGTACAAAGCATCTTCTATGTATACCCGAAAGAGAAATCTAACTTGGAGTTATCTTTTCTAGAGCTATGAATATAATACAAAATGGGTAGCCTAAAAAGATATTATTTGCTTTTGGGAAAATTCTGATATGACAGAATTTATTTTGCCTTTAGACACTTTTTAAGAGATAAGAGATCTGAAGCTGAACAAAAGAGTATATGATTAAGCTGAGCACAGGACATGTGTTTTCTTCATATGAGTGTTTTTCTCTTATTATCTTTAGTTTTTTTCTTCACACTTCCACTGCAGTCACATTTAGGTAGCTTAAAATCAACCAAACATAAATTTGATGGAATGTAACCTCCCATCCCATATCTAAAATTACACAAACATGCAAGAATGATACAATCCTTATTTTTTTCTGCAGCCTTTGTACCTAATAAAAATCAATATAAATTGCTAACTTGTACAATTATAAAATTAGGATTACTGTATCTGTATTAAAGAATAGTAGTCAGTTTTCATCTCAAATTATGCATTTGTCCAGTAGCAAATATTATAAAGTGCTTGTCTTGTAATGATGTGGGATGGACGTACATACAGAAGTGCTATGCTGTGTACTGCTCTGGGACAAGGCTATTACCACAAGATGCATATTATTATAGTTGTGTGCAGCAACCATGAGTAAATGAGTCCTTTTCTTTTCATTAAGGTAAACAGGGCAAGATCAACTGCAGCCAAGAGGTTAAGAGAACTGATGGTGGCCAATGCTGAAGAAATCCAGAACAGTTATCCTCAAAAGAAAGGTGAAACAATGAGTTTGGTCCTTTCATTTCAGCTTATGTGGACAATTCTAGAAGTTCCAAAATAACAAGGTGCTGCTGCTTTTTTTAAGTGTAGTACATATTCAGTTACTTTTTGGGTTTCTCCAGAATGTTCAGGAATTTCCCTCTAGTCATTTCTCTGGCTGAAATCACAAAGAAAGAAAGACAAAACAGTTTAACGTATAGCATCAGAACTGGATAATTTCCACTTATAAAATTAATTTAAATGATTAAAAACAGGATAAAAACATTTCACATAAAAGAAAACAAATATCACACTTTAGCTCTTCCAAAGTCTAGAAATATCAGCCAAGCATTGAAAATATTAAAACTCAGCTGTAATGTCCATAAACTGACTCATTTTATCTTATAACCACTCACTTTATTTTCATAGTAGTTATTTTCAAGACTCCCTTTCAATTTTTCTACTATATTTATCTACAGACAGTATAATCTAGAATGCCATTGCTCCTTCTTAGGGCATCTCTTTCTGCAAGTATAGCCCCACAACTCCCCTCCGTCTCTCTCTATTTCAAGATTACTTGTCTCTGTATACTTATGACCTTAAACATAAATGAGACAGCATTTCTATTCCCCCATAGTAGTGATAGTCACTACATGTTATATATAATGGAGTTTCAAATTCTCTCAAAGTAGTACATCTATGTATGGTGTATTAAAGTAGAGTTTATAGCTTTGCTCTATTTTAGCCTCACATTGTACTGTCATTCCCAGCAAAGCAAAGTATATATGCTTGTCTGTATCATTTTACCCAGCTCCAGTATGTTCTATAGAAAAAAAATCTGATTGCTGAATTCCAAGATTTTATTGCTGCCCTATTAAAAAATACTTATTTGAATTGAGAGAAAACACTTCAGCTTTTTTTCTTCCTTACCATCTCCACATTCAGATAATGATTGGACATATTTTATATTAGGATTACTACTATGCCAAAAGTCTGGGGAATTCAATTTATGGAGGGTCTGATTAACCATTGTTAAGGGTGATGGTTAGCTTTTATGGCTACTTAAATTTTGAGTTCCCAGATAAAAAAAACATGAAATAGGTGTAATAGTCACTTAATTTGGATAGTTAAGTATATGATGATGGCATTTATCTCTTGCTTGTGGACTTTTCATGAGCAGCTCATTATTATTTGGGGAACATGATCCTAGACTTAGACTATGGTCTTACTGTAGCTATATAGATCTTTCATGTTACCTTCTATGACATAAAATCATTATAAAATGATTTCAACAATTGGCAAATAAAACATCTAGGACTGGTTTCATTTGTAACTTCTACTTGGTAGGACGCAACCAACAATATGTTGGCTTGCAATGTAGTTTCTAGATTGGAGATCTTATTTTGCACATGGCTTGTGAAGCTGTCCTATCAGGCCTCAAGCTGGTACTTTTTTATCCTGCTTGGAGGCTCTCTTCCAAGACACCTACTATGGTAGGTAGTTATAGCAATCAGGTTGAAGATCTATAAACATTTGTCCATAAGAATGGAATGGTAGCATTCGTTTATTATGATTCAAATTACATGACTGATAATGGAAACAATGCAATTTGTCATACAGGACACATGCATTCTGCAGCAAATTAAATCATCACAGAAGTGGATGGCACCTTCTCTCCCCTCCTTTTTGTTGTTGTTAGTTGCAAAGTCATATCCGACCCATCACGACCCCATGGACAACTTTCCTCCAGGCCTTCCTGTCATCTACCATCCTCCTGAGTCATGCTTAAATGGACTGCTACTGTTTCGGTGACTCCATCCAGCCATCTCATTCTCTGTCATACCTTTCTTCTTTTGCCCTCTGCTCATTTCTGATTCTTTTGGAAACTAATTCAGGAAGGTGCTTCCAGGTTACTTAAATTTTCAATATATTTCTTTCAGTATTCTTTCTCTTTGGTCTCCTCCCAGGTGAACTGCTTTCTTTCACATCTCCCAGCTATCTCTTTTCCTCCCTTTTGCATGAAGACCAAGGCTTTTTAAAGAAGAGGAGAGGGGCTGGATAATGTCTTCCTGGTTTTTCTTGGGCAAAACTCCCTCCTTTCCAAAGTCTAATATTCTAAAAACATTTAATTTTCTCTCTCTGTGGGCAAAAGAAGATCTGTGGGTTAGCACTGCTGTATGTGCTTGCATTTAAGGCACTGTGGATTCTCCTGCTTGCATGCTCAGGTCCTTGAGATATAAGTATTGGCGATCTAAGTGGATATGGGAGGAGAAAGATGTGCAACACCTTACTTAAATGAATGGGAATTTACCTATTCTTTGCAAGCCAAATGTCAATATGTTTTATTGCAAGGATAGGCAACATAAACCCATTATATCAATGTTCTTCTGAAAATCTCTCTTGCTGCCTGTCCCTACTCCCTTCAACATATATAAATTAATATGAAGCTGACATGCTGCAAATGTTAACATATCTTTATTTTCAAGAATGGCTTTAGGCTCCACACAGGCCCCAACGGAATTTTCAGAAAATGAAAGAATTTCATTTAAAAAGAGGTTTAGAGAGCTGATGAGTACAAGGATCATGCATGTAATCCTAGATCACAGATTTGCTGCATTATGTCCAATCCAAGTCTGTGTTATATCTTGAGTATGCATTCTTGTTAAAATCTAAAGAACATAAATATCTTGGAGAATCAGATTGATGACCAAAGACAACAGTATTATTAAATGTGTCTGGTTTGCTATAAACGTGTCTTGATAGGCAAACATTTTGGCTAGCGAAAAAATTTGGAACTTAAAAAACAAATTCAGTTAGTAAAAAAATTCTGTGAGGCAGGAATTTAATATGTTTGTACATAAATTAATCATCACTATATTTCTCTTCTTTCTCTCACACATATGGATAGGAATCTAAAAAATTGGCTTTGATCCAGTTTCAAAACTCAAATCCAGATGAGCTAGAAGAATTTTGCTTGGAAGATTAAGAATTACCCTGTTTTCCCAAAAATAAGGCCTCCTTGGATAATAAGCCCAATTGGGCTTTTGAGCGCATGCGCTATAATAAGTCCTCCCCTGAAAATAAGCCGTCCTCAAAAATATTGCAACATAGTAGCAGCCATGAGATGACCACGCTCGCCAACTCCCGCACCTCAAAAATAATAAGACCTCCCAAAAAATAAGGCCAAGTGCTTATTTTGGGAGTAAAAAAAAAATAAGACCCTGTTTTATTTTCGGGGAAACATGGTAGATTCCGTCTTTCAGACATATATGATTTTGATTGTTTTTGTACAATTATTAAAAAATCCATATTTAAGTCTACTTAAAGTTTAAGAGATTCATATTCATTTTGTGGGAACCAACTATCAGAAAATGTTCAGAATTACTAGCAATAGATTCTGATTTTATCAAATCATTCTAGAAAAACTCCCACAAAGTATCCCTTTGGGACAGGCAGCAGTACAGAATATTACTGATTACTCCATTCTAAATTGCCTTCCCTCCTTGTCACATAATCCAGAAAAAAGCTTATGTAATGTGCTCTATGCTTTATGGTACACACATGCTCACAAATGCAGAGTCACACAAACCCAACTCAAGAGGAAAACAGAAACACAGAGACATAATGCACTACTTTATTACACAGATAAAAAGACAAACCTCTCCCATGACAATTGCCTGGTAAAAGGATTAGAAAGAATTAAGCTACCTTCTACGTGCTTTTCCTGTTGTTATTTCCTAATAGGCCTTATGAGGATTGCTTAGAAATAAAGATAATACCAATGCTTCCTTTTCCCCCCAAACCACTATCTTGCCTCGCTTTTTAAAATTTTTACTCATAAGGATTGATTCCATCCTAAATTCTGTGGTGACATATGTTTCCTTGTTAAAGGGGTAAGCCTAGGACCTGACAGATCTAGAATCACAACTCAAGTTCAATTGACAGGACTATTGTTGAAATGAGATGAATGTAGTTCAAATGTGGCCATATGAATGTCTTTTCATACTCTGATTCCAAGCTGTTAAAGCTTTAGACTGCTGTGGGGCGTGATTAAAACTCAAGACCAAAATGAACAGAGGAAGAAATAAAAGATGGGAAGTAGGCATGCAATCATTGTGCCCAGAATCAGGAAACTTCAAACCATATTTAATATACATTTAACTACATGAAATTGGTTATCTAAACAGGCTTTGGGATCACTGAGTTGCCATTCATTTCAAAATTTTCTGGTTTACATTGGACTAAAAGACCTCCAAGGTCCCTTCCAACTCTGTTATTCTGTTTTTTCCCGTGTTTTCCTACGTGGTGTTCTTAACTCAAGTATTTAAAATGTAGAAGATGCTCATGTTCCATAATCATTTTTTTCTTTCAGTAAAGGAAGAACAAGCTAAGTTTAAACAGTCTCAGGAAATCTGAAAATTAAAAAAAATCAGTTTGAATTAAAACCCTGTCTTGCTCAAGTAATGTCAACCTGAAGCATTATCTGCTGATGGAATGGAGGTTTTTCAGAGCACCAGTCCCATATAGGAGATATACGAATGTGTGACAACTATGCGCCCCTGAAGAGGGCTGCACCTTATAAATCAAGCTGCAAGCATTGACTAGCACTGCATCCAACTAAAATTACTGTGAGTTGGGGGCTGCTCCAGAACACGTGCCCTCCTGTTCACTTGTCATCGGAGATGTTAACATTTCTGATTAATTCACAGACCTCTCATTTTATTCTTCATTCCTTTATCCTTGCTATCCTGCTCTGCTGCAGCTTAAAGATTCTTACCCGACCTGCTACAATAATCACCACTCGCTCGTCCTCCCCCCCACCTGGTGAAATTGTTTAGTGATGCCAACCGCGCTTTTAATTTGCAAGACATCAGACACAGAGGTAATTTATACCAACATCTGTTCATTTCTGACTTCTGAAACAAACTCACACATGCTGCTACAAAATCCCATTAGAAGCAAGACAACCTTCTGCTATTCTGTATTCCTCTTCTCAATACACAAGAAGGAGTCAACTAAGCTTTAAATTTTAAAACATATGAAAACAAAATCAAGAGAAGATCTTTACAGATATCAAATAACCCTTTCAACGCTCATCAAAGGCATCTAAATTGTGTAGAAAAAAATCTGATTTTTTTCTACTTTCTTTTGTAGCTGTGCTTATCTCTATTTTGTTGAACAATATCAATACAGATATTGTTACAGATAAGAAGATATCTATAATTTCCTCTTGTTACCAACAATATCTGTATTGATAGATTGCAAAGTGTTCTGTCCTGGTGTCTCAGTCATTCCTTAGTTGCTACTCCCCAGTCTATGAATATAAGACAGACAAAAAATTGTCCCTAGTGGACGTGCCTTCTTGTTTCATATTATTCCAGTTCAATGCTCCTTAAATCTTATTAGAAATTTTAATTTAAGACATCCCATAGTCATTTCAATGAAAAAAAGCAAGAGGATACAGAACCAGCTGCCCATATCCTAGATGCAATTGCTGTCAGGGAAACTTATAATAATAATAATTGTCATCACTCACTACCCATGGAAATGAGGGAAGCCACTTAATGCACAATGGTGAATCTCTAAATGAATAGCTAACAAAATTGTACAAGAAACCATAGGTACGTTGTTCAAATATGCTTAATCTCAGGGACTTGCCCACCGACAATTGGATCTAGTACCGATTTCACAGTATTAACAGGGAACTATAGAATCTAAGCAGCATAAACATGAATTGCCATGTCAGGACAAAATTTATAGTCTATCCTATGCAGTACATCTATCACTACAATAGAAGATCAACAATGAATACAACTGCAATAGCTCAGTTACAAATTAATCTCCTCGGTTATATGGAGAAGTGAGAGCACTGAAGATCACAGAAAGCACCAATTTAGGATGTAATCGGCCTAGGTTACAATAAAGCTGAATATCTGAACAAATCCACTTTTTCCTGTGACTACCTACAAGACAGCTATTGGGTTACTATAAATAACAAAAGAATCTTGAACCAGGAATTAAATTTTCTACCAGAGACCAGAATGAGTGCAAACCAGGTATTGGACAAAAGAGGCAGAAGCCAAAAATGAAAGCTTAATTTACCAGTTGCTAGGAAGGAGGAGTACAGTTTAATATAATCTCCTCTTTGGAACTTCAATCCCTCAATCCTGTATTTAGCCTTGTTGTCTTGGTCTTCCTTCCTACCACAGTCCCAACTGCCTCCCGCAGTAAATTTTGTGACTGTTGGTGGAAGATATTCAGTAGTGCAGATTGATTTCTTGCAAGTGAGAAGATGAGGGATTACCAAAAGCAGCCCTGGTTAACAAGATTGGGTGCAGAATCTCTTGTGAGAGCAGCCCTCTCTGCCAGCACTTTGCATCCTTTCACTATGACATATGGGTTTCATTACACAAAGATTTTCCTTATTTCAACACGGAGGAGATTACATTAGAAACTCAGGGCTATCTTTACAACTGTAGTAATTTAAAGGTTAAGTAACATTTTTAATCAAATGTTATGTCAATGACAAAGACTCAGAAGGTTCGACTTCTATCAGAAGTAGAAAATGTAATGGTTGGATGTTTCTTCTAGTAAGCTATTTAGTGGGGGGGAAAATATGGTGGAAGATTGGATTTCCAATGTCGCTGTCCCTTCCCACCCAATATTTCATAAAAAAACCTTTTTTAAGATATGGTAACCATGGGCTCCATGTTTCATTAGAACTTGGTAGTCGTGGGATTTAGTGAGGTAATGAAAGTAATGCCTTCCATTTATGTAAAAACCTGGTCCCCTAAAGGGTCACTAAAGATAGGAGAGATTTTAATGCATAAAGGTGGTCATATGCAAGTAAGATTTTGTTTTAGAGAAGGATTGAAGCACACTGATAGTGAATGTAACTTGCAGATAAGATTCTCAAGTCAACTATTTGTACTTCTAGCTAAACTCCAAAGGAACCTGAAAGAGAAGATTCAAAACAATACTAGAAGGACCAACGATATAGTACAAGGTAGTTTTCTAGGATCCCAAAGTCATATAAATATACATATGCCAATCATCCTATAATGGATACATATATTTCTGAAGATATTATTGCAACTGCTTCTGTTAATCCAAAAGCCACAGTTCCACAAAATCTTCGCTGTCACTCTGAAGTGAGTGACCTTCCTTCCCTACCCATATATTTATATTTGTTCTTTCTTAATATAATTTTATCGCTACCCAGTCAGTGATCCAAAATAAGGAGCCTCCCTGTGTACTCTGCTTATATTTGTTGTCATTTTTAACACTCAAATCACTGTTGAAAACAGTACACTGTTCTTCTATTCTTCCAATGTTAGCTTAATACATAAATTATTTTCCTTGGTTTAAATAAAGATTGCTGTCTTTAAAAAAAATCTAGGTTGTATTACTATTCAAAACACTTTAAAACATAATTGGAATTCAGGCAAAAAGAATTAAACCACTACTTCTTAAATGAATGAATGAATGAATGAATGAATGAATGAATGAATGAATGAATGTATGTATGTATGTATGTATGTATGTATGTATGTATGTATGTATGTCTATTGATTTACAGAGGCATTTGGATTACTGCATTCCTAATCAATTAGGATCATCGTAATGTAATACAGCAAAAAGTAATTAGCTATGATTAGTAAATATACAGAACTTAAGAAAACATGCTTTCTCACTCGCACTACCTCTTTCCATGTATTTAGAATGAAAAAAACAGGGATTATACTATCAAGCCATATCTCTTGGTCCTACTAAAAACCTAAACATTTCTCTTTCAGAAATTGCTTTTTTTTAAATGGAGGGCTTGTTATTTTTTACTTTAAAAAAATAGTAGGGGTTTTTTTTTTGCAATTTTCTTATTAGCATAGCAGGACAATAGCTTTTCTGGCCACCATAGTCCTTCAGATCCTTATGCTGATATCTGGCAACAATTCCCAATTTCAACGAGGAGTGAGAACAACTAAATAATAAATTTTAAAATGTAATATTCATACTGAAGTTCTAAAGAGGACAGATAGCTAACATTGACTATAGTATTTTATGAATGTTTTAAAAGTATTTGAAAATACATAGTCTAACTGTACCTGTGCGTAGGTACAGTACTACATATGTTTAAAAATAATCTAACCTGAACTGGAATATAGTATTTACCATTTTTCAGTCTGATTTTTTAGAATTACCAATCTTAGCCCTACCAATACATGTTCCATTCTTGGGGTTCTCTGAGCTTAGCTTTTTGATTACACATATTTTATTAACTCATCAGGTAACTTCTAAAGTGTAGGGATTCTGTGCTATCATACTACAGATTCTACTACCCTGTTTCCCCAAAAATAAGACCCAACCAGAAAATAAACCCTAGCATGATTTATCAGGATGCTCATAATATAAGCCCTGCCCCCAAAATAAGCCCGGTTAAGATTACCAGCCAGACGGGCGCAATTAGTACTGTATTTCCCCCAAAATAAGACCTAACCAGAAAATAAGCCCTAATGCATCTTTTGGAACAAAATTTATTATAAGATCAATCTTATTTTCGGGGAAACATGGTACTTGAAAAAAATATCCGAATTTTAATTTTTAAAAAAATAATTGTTTTCTTCATGCCCTTTTCACAAAAATATAACAGTAAATCCAAAATGGCAAGCCAAAGCATTGAGTGCAGAGTAGAACTGTCAACTATGGATTGCAAAGGATTGCATAAAGATAGCTAGTGACTGGTATTTTTAACTAATGCAGTCCTGGTGAAGATTAAATACATACTGCTACTAAGATCAAGTTTATTAAAATCATAGGAAGATAGCTATTTTTGTTTTAGCTGTTTTGAATATTGAGATGGATATTCTGAGAGTGCCGCCTCCTTCAAGAAACAGACTAGCTTGACCTCCTTGACTCTTGATCTCCATGACACTTGGTGTAGGGAAAGAGTTACATCTCTCCTTGAAGCCAATAAAAAACCCTCTTGATTATAATTTAGATAAGAGCCACTGGATTGAATAATAATGACTGAAACTCCCTTGGCTGTTTCACCTTGAGACGTCCATCACTGGGTTAAACATGATGCTAATTGCATTTGGATTGATTAATTTCTCTCACTCCTGTCTATTCGAATAATGCTTAACAAAATAATCACAGTACCCAGAGCCAAATCTTCTCCGTCAAAGGAATGAAGCCATCAGATCCAGCAGAGATGAAAGAAATGAAGATGACCCGTAATTACTGCTACGGTGATATCATTACCATATTATAGAAAATGAGTGTGGCGAAGGGGGAGAAAGGGGCTGTGATTATTCTTTATTTTTTAATGGAAGTTTACCTCCCAAGAATGCAGATTGGAGATACTGGAGTGTGTAAATGGAGAGAACTTGGGGAGAGAGGATTTTTTTCCCATATTAAACTGCAAAAACCAGAGATCACTATGCCTTTTGATAAATGTACTGTGAGCATTTTCTTTTGTTTTAATAGTGTTTTGCACTTGAAGAGCAGATATTTAAGATGGCCTTTTTCTTAGTGGAATCTTATGATAGCCTTTAAGTAGCTGTAGTCACTCTGATGTAGTTACCATTTTTTAAATATTACAATGCTTGCAACTGGGTTTGTTCTAAATCTTGCACTATCAAACCCAGCTGATCCTTTGAAAAGTTTCCTGTTCAGAACACAGTTATTTCCAATACCCAAATCTATAAAGTCAATAAATCCAGTTATTTTATACATTCCCTTCCCCAAAAAGCTACTTGTTTTTATGTTTATTGAGATGGCCCCAAATGAGTATTGTATTTATAATTTGTATTGGAATTAGAAAGCAATAATTGTCAGCCCAGCTGTTTCCTGGATACTCTCTTGTTTGACAAAACAATATAACTTTGCAACAGTTTGGAACTATGGACCACTTAGATTCTGTAAGTATAGCTTTTTTTCCCTTCTCCTCTTCATTCTGCTTATATCTGCCCCAAGGGGCTGAGGACAAAAATAGAAAACCACCTATGTTGATTCTGTAGAAAGCCAAATGTGCTGGTATACAAAAACTGACATGGTATACCAGTAAGTTTCAAAACGTTAAGATGGTAATAACCACACAAATATTATTTAAAAGCAGAAAGAACGAACCTCCAAATGTATCCAAACCTTTACTATAAAATCACCAGCAGATAATATTAACATAGTAGCATATTACAGGTAGTCCTCAACTTACAACAGCTCATTGAGTGGCCATGCAACATTACAACAGCACTGAAAAAGGGCGTTGGTACTTACCTGATACGCCTCTTCTCATAGTGGGGGAGGAGTATCCACGATGTGCTTTACCTTGTCCTCTCGTTGATTGGACTGAGTCAGATAAGCTCTTTGGGTCACGCCCTGGTCACCAGATCCCACCCAGTTATCAGCGAAGAATTCTATCTGACTCGTTGGACCATCCACTCCAGAACTCATCTCAGTTTCAACTTTTATTTATTAACTTTTTTCAACAGAACAGTTCAACAAACAAACATAACGCTTTGGGTACATAATCATATCAGGGAGGGGCAGGATACTCCTCCCACACTATGAGAAGAGGCGTATCAGGTAAGTACCAATGCCCTTTCTCCATAGTGAGGGGGAGGAATATCCAGGATGGGACGTACCAAAGCCTGCACATCCCTAGGGAGGGTTACACATGTAGAGTATATGCTCCAATTTATGCCTGGTGAGGCGCTCCCCCCGGCCTGTGCACAGCCTGCAACATCCTACGTCCGAATGAGGCTTCTGCGGAGGCAAAGGAGTCTAGCTTGTAGTTCCTTACAAATGGTGAGGGGGAGGCCCACGTGGCTGCCCTACAGATCTCCGCCAGTGAGGCCTGCGTGGCTGAGGCCACCGATGTGGCCGTGCTTCGTGTAGAATGCGGTGTGATGGGCCCCAGTGTTTGCAGACCCCATGTCTGGTAGGCGGTAGCAATACAGGTTCTTAACCACCTCCTATAGTGGTGGCTGTTACCTTGCTCCCCAGGGACCCGGGCTGGAAGGAGACAAACAGGGCTTCTGATTTCCTGCTCGGCCGGGTCCTTCTGAGGTAGATCCTCAGAGCCCTTCTCACCTCCAAGGTGTGCCACTTCCTCTCTAATGGGTGAGAAGTTTCCGGGCAGAAATTAGGCAATATCAGCTCCTGCGAGCGACGGAAGCAAGAACACACCTTGGGTATGAAGGAGAGATCCAACCGTAGCTCCATCCTGTCCTGGTGGAACACACAGAGAGTTAGACTCTGAGACCTCCCACACAGGAGTACCAAAGAAATGGCCGAGACCTGTCTCCTAATGGTATTGGGAGCCAACCCTCTGTCCAGACCCGCCTGAAGGAAGTCCAGAACTTGTAGAACAGTGGCCCAAACTGGATCATGACCCCTGGAGATGTACCATGAAGAAAAAGCCTGCCACGTAGCGCCGTAGATGCGCTCCGTGGAGGGTCTGCAAGCCGCCTGGATAGTCTGTATAACCTTGGGGGAGAATTGGTCTTCCCTCAGGATGCTCCACTCAAGCGCCAAGCGGTCAACTGGAGCCACTGAGGTTTCGGGTGTTCCAGTGACCCCTGGCTGAGGGAGATCCTCCCCTGGGGGATCCTCCAGGGCCTGTCCACCAAGAGGGATTGGAGGTCGGCAGGCCAGGGCCTCCGTGGCCATTGTGGGGCAATCAGTACCACCTCCGCCCCCTCCTGTAGGATTTTTTGTATGACCCTGGGGATCAGGTGCAAGGGTGGATAGGCATAAAGGACCCCCCGAGGCCAAGGGCAGCGGAGAGCGTCTATCCCCTCCGCCCCGTGTCTGGTACCTGGAGTAAAACCTCGGGAGCTGAGTGTTGAGAGGAGTGGCGAATAGATCGACCTCCGGGCGTCCGAGGTGCTCTGCCAGCTCCTCGAAGATTGCTGGCTGCAACTGCCACTCCGAATTGTCCACCTCGGTCCAGCTGAGCCAGTTGGCTCTGATGTTGTCCACCCCTGCTATATGTTCTGCAGTCAGTGAAAGAAGATACCTTTTGGCCCAATGCCCCAGTCTTTTGGCCTCCTGCATGAGAGACTTTGATTTCGTCGTCGTCCCCTGTCTGTTTCTGTGCGTCTTGGTGGTGGTGTTGTCCGTGAGGACTAAGATATGATTGCCCCTGACAGAGTGACGAAACTGTAGTAAGGCTCGGTGGACTGCCCTGAGCTCCAACCAGTTTATGTTGTGAGTCAATTCCGCCCGGCTCCATTGTCTTTGCGCCATCTGGGCCTGCAGATGGGCGCCCCACCCAGACAGCCTGGTGTCTGTTGTTACCGTCACCCAGTCTGGCGTTCTGAAGACTTTACCCTTGGTTATCGCCGGGGACGTCCCCCAAATCAGTGAGTGGGAGACCTCTGCTGATAGAATGACTTTGATCAGAGAGCAGCTCATGCGCCTTCGCTGGAAAGGCAAAAGGAACCATTAGAGGTCTCTAGTGTGGAAACACACCCAAGGGATGATGCCAATGGCAGACACCATGATGCCCAGCAACTTGGACAGCTTGGCTAAGAACACCCTATGCTCTTTGGCTACTTGGGCAGCTAGCTGCCTAAGAGCGAGTTGTCTTTCTGATGACATACAGACAGTGCCTGCCTCCGTATCTATCAGGGCTCCTCGGTGGATCAGACTAGTGGAGGGGTGAAGGTGACTTTTGGCTAGGTTCACCGAAAACTCGTGGTCTTTCAGGACTGACATAGTGAAGTCTAGATCCCATAGGGCACCCTTAAAGGAGGATGATTGTAACAACAGGTTATCTAAATAACATTGAATTCGCATAGGTATCTGCCTTAGGTGCACTGCCAATGCTGCCATCACCATAGTGAAAACCCGGGGGGGGGGCAGAAGACAACCCGAAGGGTAAGGGCTGGAAGTGGTGCCCTAGGTAGCAGAACCTGAGGTATTGACGGTGTTTTCTGGCTATGGGTATATGCAGATAGGCCTCTGTGAGGTCTATGGAGGTGAGGAAGTCTCCCTGCCTGACCCCCTGCAAGATGGAATGCAGTGAATGCATCTTAAACCTCCGGTACCATATGAATCGGTTCAGGCGCTCCAAGTCGAGGATCGCTCTCCAACCGCCCGAGGCCTTAGGGATCACAAAAAGAATGGAGTAATACCCCTGACCCTGCTGTTCTAGAGGCACTGGCTGGATAGCCCTGATGTCCAACAGGTGTTGGATGGCCTCCTGCATCAGCAACCTCTGGGAAGAACTCGGGGGGCTGGAGAGGAACTCAAGTGACAGGCCATTCTGAATGGTGTTTTGAACCCACTTATCGGAGGATAAGTCCCAGTGGTCAGCGAAGTACGCCAAGTGACCCCCAATGGGGGGTGAACTAGGTCTAGATCTAGTTTTTGCAGAAGGAGCGCTCTCCTCCTCCTCCTCCGCCCCCTCGAAAGGGTTGCTTTTGCTGTCTGCCCCTCTGCTGTATCTCTGCCTGGAAGAGAAACCTCCCTGGTACTGCTTGGGGCCTGAGTACCCAAAATCTGACCCCTGAAGGAATCCTGACCTCGGAAGGAGGACCCAAAGTCCTGGCCCCGAGGGTATGACCGTCTGGGGTAAGGAGCAGCCCTGAAGGTGACCTTCCTTGGGGCGGTGGGGAGCATCTTCCACTTGTCCTTGTTCTCTACCAGAAAGGGGTCAAGAGCTGCTCCGAAGAGGAATTCCCCCGTGAAGGGAGCCGATGCCAGGCGCCACTTGTGGCGTATGTCCGCTTGCCACTATCGTAGCCAAAGTAGTCTGTGAGAAGCAACGGACCGGGCGATTGCCCTAGAGGCAAACCTGGCTGCCGCCAAGGTGGCGTCTGATGAGAATTGGATGGCTGCCACCAGCTTGTTGATGTCTTGGTGAGACCTGACATCTAATATGGGAATTCGCTGTTGCAGGTCCTGCAGCCACAGTAGAGAAGACCGGTTGAAGAAAGAGGTGTTGGTGGCTGCTTTCACTGCCCAAGCAGCCGCTTGGTGACCCCTTTGTAAGGTGATATCCGCCTTCTTTGTTTTTTGAATTTTTTTTATTGTTTTATTTAAACAAAAACACACAAAAAGAATCATCCTTCATTACATCTTGTAGAAAGCATGTTGATTGGTTACAAATAAATTTTGTGCGTTTCTTCCACAATCATTACATATACTTCATTCATATAAAATTGTACATTTTAAATCAAAAATCTTTATGTATTTTACTATCAATGTACCACAATTCTCATTTAACTATAATTATTTAAACGTGCTTTTATCTGAAATTATTTGTGATTAAAGACACAACCACCTACTGGCATTCATTAGCAATTTCAATAAACCTCCAATAACATTACATCTTTATAACATATTCTGGAAAAAAATCAATTAATAAAATATCTAAGCATTCCTCCCCTTCCCCCCCCCCCATCTCACTATTTAGAGCAGTGTTTCTCAAACTTGGCGACTTTAAGTCCTGTGGACTTCAACTCCCAGAATCCCCCAGCCAGCATAGCTGGCTGGGGAATTCTGGGAATTGAAGTCCACAGGACTTAAAGTCGCCAAGTTTGAGAAACACTGATTTAGAGCTTGTATCCAATTTGCTTTTACCAATACCAACACATGTATATATCATTAAACATTATCCATTAACCTTTCCTTGTTATTGTTGTAGTTAGTTAAAAATTATTTACTATTTATATCACATCTCCTTTCGTCAGACCCAAAAGAAATTACACGATCTAACAAGATCTAAAGAAAAATTTGTTAATAAAATTTATAGATCTTTTTCCCAAGTCGCAATTTACAATTTATATCCAAGTTGTTTTTACTAGTTAAGGTTATCATTTCATTATAGTTAACATAGTTAATTATTTGTTAATGAAAAAACATTTAATAACAATCTAAAACAATTTACAAAATACTAAACTTCCCACTTATTAATCACCAAATTAGCTAAAAATTATTTACTATTTATATCACATCTCCTCTCATCAGATCCAAAAGAAATTACACCTTTCTAACAAGATCTAAACAAAAATTTGTTAATAAAATTTATAGGTCTTTTTCCCAATTCCCAATTTATATCCAAGTTGTTTTTATTAATTAAGGTTATCATTTTATTATTGTTATAATTAATTATTTGTTAAAGAATGAACATTTAATAATAATCTAAAAACAATCAACAAAATACTAAAATTCCTACTTATTATTTACCAAAAATTAACTAATTGTTTTATCAACTTTCATTATCAACCTGTATCTTTCCAGTAGCAAAACAGTCTTATCTCTCTTGCCAGTTGTTGTGTCAATTCTCTTTTTAACTCCTTTATAAAGTTTTTATAGACTTATCTCCGCACTTTATTGCTTAAAGGATCTCTCATATAATCTTGTTGCCCTTGAATTATTATTAAGATTAGCTTGTCTTTGGTTATCAAACATGTTTCTGAAAAGGTTTCTCTTCTTAACTCCATCATCATCGCCTTTTTTTTTCCTCCTGTATTTTGAAATCTGGGATAGAGCTCCAAGTGTTCACTTTTCCATATTCCCTTCTTTCCATTTTCATCCATATTTGCTCCATTAATAAGTTCATCTATTGTCTTATCATTATCTTCTATATGAGTGATGGCGAACCTATGGCACGCGTGCCACAGGTGGTATGCGGAGCCATTTGTCAGGGCACGCGAGGCGTTGGCCTGTTAGCTGAGTTCACCCTTTTTTAAAGCCATTTTTTGCCCTCCCCAGGCTCCAGAGGCTTTATAGGAGCCTGGGGAGGGAGAAAAGAGCCTCCCCCGGCCCCCCGGAGGCTTCATGAGCTTCTCTGAAGCCTACGGAGCGCAAAAAACCAGCCCTACGGGCAAACCGGAACTTTAGGAACAGACTTCCAGTTTGCTCGGAGGTTCGTTTTGACTGCTCCAGAGGCTTCAGGGAAGCGTCCTGAAGGTCCCTGAAGCCTTCGGAGCGCTCAAAACGACCCTCTGAGCAAACCGGAAGGGACTTCCGGTTTGCTCAGAGGTTCATTTTGACTGCTCCGGAGGCTTCAGGGAAGCCTCCTGAAGGTCCCTGAAGCCTCCGGAGGGCTTCTGGGAGTGCGGGGGAGGCTGTTTTTGCCCTCCCCAGGCTCCTATAAAGCCTCTGGAACCTGGGGAGGGCGAAAAAAGCATGGAAAAAGGGGGGGTGTCGCACCTGTAGTGTGTGCATGCGCACTGGGGGGGTCACACATTGCATTATGGGTGCGGCACACCCGCACACGACCCCCCTGTGCTCCCCACACTTATGGCATGCGAGCCAAAAAAGGTTCGCCATCGCTGTTCTATATCTTCATTCTCTTCTTTAATTTTTGGGGCTCCAACCCCATCATCTTTTACTGTGAGAAACAATAGTCTCTCCAACTTCTTCTCAAATCTCCCAAATCCTTCCAATATATTTTGGATTCCAGCCAAGATATTTTGAAATTTTTAGGTTTCCTCATCTCTATGTTGATCCATGTTTCCCAAAAAAAAGAAGAGAAAAAAAGGAAAAATAATAAAAAATAACTCTAATAAGCAGTGCCACTCTAGCCTTCCAGCCTCTTTTGTGTATATTAAATTGACTTAAGCACAAGTTCTTTTATACTCTTCAAAGAAGAAAGGTTCTGTTTTTTTTCTTTCCTTTTCCTTCCCTTGCCAAAATATTTCTCAAAAGCAGCTGCAAAGACAATTCGTGCCCTTGACTCTATCAGTTTCTGTAAACAAGTTGCAAACCCTTCAGTTACATAGACAGTAAGATCAAAGAAGAGAGAACAAAGGATACATTGTTTTAAAAAAAACAGACTTTGGCTTCCGAGTGGCAGATTCTACTTTCTCATACTTGTCTCAAGCTTGTGGGGAAAAAAAAGGTCTTTAAATGTCTTTAATGGAATTTAATAATAAGTGATAGGAAGAATTGTTAGAATAAAAAAAAAAGGTTTTAGTTCAAGCCAAAAAATAAGGTAACAAAGAATAGGAAAAAAAAACCCAATTCATTCACTTTAAGAGAGAAACAGGAAACATTATGGTCACTTCAATCCAACATTCACAAAATGTTGTTACAAAGAAAAAAAAGACTTTCCAAGGCAGTCCAATAAAAAATAGTTTCGTCGCTTTATTCTTTTACTTAAAGGACTAATTTATCTTTTTTTAAAAAGTTTCTTTGGGCAATCTTTCTCAAAGAAAAAAAACATCTAACCAGGTGGACTCACTTTCACTTCCTTCCTTCCGGAGCCATCTCTGATTTCATCAGCCTAGGCTGTCTGTTTGCTGCCGGCTTGAAGCGCTGCCCTTGGGTCAATCAGGGGCTTTGCGATGTCCATGTGACCAGCAAGGCTTTGTCTTCCTGTTCACCGTCTCTACAGGACGGTTTAGGTCTAGATGGACCGTCCAGTGGCAAAAGTGTCAATGGCGGTCTCGGACTGTTGAGACCACGCGCTGTGTCATCATGACGTGGCTCCTCCTTTTTCGATATCTGCCTTCTGGTCTTCCTGCTTCAATGCATCCTCTGGTTCCCCTGGCATGTTCGTGGGTGTATGCAGGGCCGTAACAGGTGCATCGATGGAGGGTTGTGACAGTGCCTGGGCCATGTCCTTATCCACGTTAAAGAATGTCTTGTCTGTGGATGTAGGCAAAGGCCCCACCGTGCGAGATGCCCATTGACGTTTGAACAGGTCCAGAAAGTACTTGGGTGTGGGCACCGTGTCGACCTCGATGGCCTGCTCCTCAAAGATGGTCTCTGCCAAGAAACCCTGGGGCTGAGGTGATGCTTCTGTTGGTCTGTTGCCTAGTTTGGCGGCTGTCTTGGCCTTGAACAGAAGTGATTTGTACAAAGAAGACTGGAATAATCTGGAAAAAGTTGGCTTGGGAGGTGGCATGCCTTAATCTTCAGAGAGTTTGTCCTCTCTGATTTTCGCCCTCCTCTAATTCCAAGTCACTGTCCTTCTGGGACACGCCCGGGGAACTTTGAGGGGTCCTCCCCCTGGGTCTCCATCCCTTCTGGTACCATAGGCAAGGGTACTGCCTGTGGTTGTTTCTGTGGTTGTTGAAAGGCTGCTGCCATGCACTGCTGGAAGGCCTGCATCATCATGGTCTGGAAGTTGGGTACCTCTAAGGAAAGTAGCTGGTTGGTACCCATGCCCACCGGTGCAGAGGAAGTGGCTTGTGGCGAAGGCCATGTGGGTGGGAGTTGCCCCAATGATGCTGCGTATGGGGGTGATTGCCACCCTTGTGCAGAACCCCAGAGGCTCGAGGTGTCAATGGGGATCTTTCTTTGTAAGGTTGGGTCTCCCTCTGTGGCCTTGCTGGGTGAGGAAATCTCTGGGGCCCTCTCTTCTGTTCCCAGCCTCGAGCTGGTGCCTTGGCTGCCCGCCTTCTTGCAGAGGCACTCCAAAGCCCTATGTCTCTGCTTTTCAAATTTAGAAGTGGGCTTAGAGGGCTTGGGGCCACCTTTAGCCTCTAATTCCATCCTGGGGGGAATGTGCCTCTTCTTGGCTTTTGCCTTGGAACACCCCCCCTTCTGGGCTGCCTCAAGGGTGGTCACTGACCTGGATTGCTCCTCTCTCCCTCTGGAGGGGCTGCTGAAGATCGTTGGAGGGCCAGGATCCTGCTGGTTTCCTCGGGTGTACTGGGGGCTGCCATCTTTGATCACGTGGTCCCCCTGGCTTCAAAATGGTGCTTTGCGCCAAAGAAGAAAGGGCACTGCCTTTGAAAATGCGCTTGCCAGCGGTTGGTGCTCCAAGGAGCTGCCGCGCGCCCTTGCAGCCAGGATTCCTCTCTCCTGCCTCCTCTGCACTGCTGGCCGGCTCTGCTCGTGGCCTCTTCCCTGCTGGGCCACGTGGAAGCGGCACGGGCACTCTGGCACCGGTAGAGCCTCCTGGGCAAGGCTCATCTTCAGTAAGGCTCATGCCCTCGCTTTTCGGCTTGCCAGTCACTGGTCCTCACTGAGTGTCCCTGGACTCGCTCAGTGACCTGGGCAGCATGCCATTCCTGAGTGCTAGTGGAGAGCGCTTCTGACTTGCGCCGGCAGGAGGATCTCTTTGAATCTTTCTTGGTCTTTTTTCCCTTTTTCAGGAGTTCCAGGGTGATCCAACCATCCAGTTGGGGACTGAGTCGATAACTGGGTGGAACCTGGTGACAAGGGCGTGACCCAAAGAGCTTATCTGACTCAGTCCAATCAACGAGAGGACAAGGTCAAACCCATCCTGGATACTCCTCCCCCTCACTATGGAGAAAAGTGACTTATGACCATTTTTCATACAATCTTTGCAGCATTCCCATGATCATGTGATCAAAATTAAGACACTTGACCACTGACTCATATTTATGGTGGTTGCAGTATCCCAGGATCATGTGATTCCCTTTAGCGAACTTCTGACAAGCAAAGTCAATGGGGAAACCCGGTTCACTTAACAACCCTGTTATAGCTGCAGTGATTCACTTAACAATTTTGTCAAAAATGGTTGTAAAATGGGGTAAAACTTGCTTAACAAATGTTTCATTTAGCAACATATATATTGGGCTCAATTGTGGTCGTAAGTCAAGGATTACCTGTTATCAACTCTTCACTATGAATGGAATTTGACTCTTACACAAGTATGCTATATGATATCAGTGGTGGGATCCTATCGGTTCAGACCGGTTCAGCCAAACCAGTAATAGCTTGATGGCCTGGGTCGCTGGAGCCGGCAGCGACTCAGGCCTGCCAAGCCTCCGAACCATTTCTCCATCTTGTTTTATGCTTCTGCATATGGGTATACAATTTTAGTTGTATTACACACGCGCACACAGTATGCATCCAGCATGCATCAAGCATATGTCCCTGAGCGAACCGGCAGTAGTCTCTGCCGGAACCCACCCCTGTATGATATCCTTATTGTAGTTATCAGTAGCCGTTTCATTTCCATGTGATTTCCCTCATATAATTTTTACCATAAAATATTAAACATTCACACCATACTTACCAATACAAAAAAAAAATTGTTTGGGGCCTACTTTCCTCAGTTCAGCATAGCTGGTTATCCAAAGGCCATGACAGTTTATTTTCTTGGTGATATCCTAACCTTGTAGCAATTCCTCAGAACAATGCCCACAGCTACACTTCATGAAAAAAGTAATGTGGCAAAGCTGAGCCCCCTACTAAAATGTTTAAAAAATAATGAAAATAAAGAGAATTGGCATTGCTGCTTAAAATATATTAGATGAGAAAGGAGGCAACTTGCCATTCAGAAAGGTAGCTTATTCACAAGAAAGTACAATATGCCAGGTAGAGTAATATTTGATCCAAATACAGAACAAAGGATATTGTCTTTCACTTTTTTATACATGTAGGCTTCTCATTAATGAATATTTAATGTATTAGATTAAATTAAATATAACAATTGAGAGAAATCCAAATGAGCAATAATGTGCTAAGAATGATTAGAAATTATGAAATAGATGCTGTCTTAGCCACTTTTCTCCTAAGTAGTGCCCCAAAATTCAAGTTTACACAATAGAAATGATGATGTTGTTGTTAGTTGCAAAGTCATGTCCTACCCATCGTGACCCCATGGACAACGTTCCTACAGGCCTTCCTGTCCTCTACCATCCTCTGGAGTCTATTTAAGCTCACACCTACTGCTTTGGTGACTTTATCCAGCCACCTCATTCTCTGTCACCCCCTTCTTCTTTTGCCCAGAAATGTTAGTATGTGGTATATATGTAAAAAGCTAAGAATTTATAACAAAACATTAACGTTCATAGTTAAAACTGAGAATAAAGACTGTGCTTATGAAATATAGGCAGAAGAATATCAAAATAAGTCTTGCGACATCTTAAAAACCAACTGGTATTTAATGATATTGTATAGGCTTTCATGTTAATGCTTACTTCTCTTCTGCTGCTGCTGCTGTGTTTCAAGGCCACAGTAGACCGGGCTTCCGGTTCCGGCGGCTACGGCGACAGGCAGGTCTTTGCCTGCTCCAGCTCTCCCGGTGGGCTCCCCCCGCTTCTGGGGGGGCACAAGACGCCCTGGAGGGGTGTCTTGCCGAGGGAACGGCTCGCGGAGGGTCCTGGCGTCGGTGGCGGCTGGCGGGGGCTTCTCCGCTTCGTTCTAGGCATCGGGGAGCCTTTTGGAGGACGCGCGCGCGTGCGTCTCGCCCCATGCCGATCGGAGAATATACTTCTGAATGAAGCAGCGGCGGTGTGGTGAGAGGCTTCCTTTCTTCATTCCTTTTTTTTTGAATTAATGGACTTTTCAGCTCTTTTTTTAAACAAAGTTTCTTTCGGACTTTGCTGGAGGTGCGGCTAGAGGGAGGGGGATTTCCCCCCCCCCCTTGGACAAGCGGCTTGAAAAGATTTTGCTCTCGCCCCCAGGGGAAGGAGGAAGGGGGAGAGCCAACTAATGATGCCTCACCCCTATAAAAGTGACTTTCCTTGGACTTAGATCTAGAACTTATGGGTGAACTGAGAACTTTCTGAACTTTTAAAATTTTATTATGCCTCTGAGCCCAAAGCTGGCAGGGCAAGATGGCACACTTCCGTTGTCTTCATGAACTGTGAAACCTGACTCCACCTTTAAAATTCAGGCTTCCGGTCTTTGTCTCCGAGTCACCCAGAGGAATCTCTTGTGGATTGTTATTTTCTGAACTCTTTGGAGAAAAAAACTTTCATCTATCGCTAGAGTGACTAAAGAAACCCCCACCTGTTTGGATCCTCTGCCTTCTGAATTCGCCTGCCTGCTCTACTTCTCCAGCTGCCCAGTTTCTACTCTGACTGATCTCCTTGCTTCATAAACCATGTCTCCAAAAAGACCACCTCCTGGAAAGCCTGGCTTTGCTACTTCTGCCCCAACGTCTGCAACGTCTAGTCCAGCTACACAGTCAAAGATAACAGAACTGATGCAACCCAAGACTACAGAGATAGACTTTCAACAAATGCTTCAACAAATTTTACAGGGCCAGGAGGAAATTAAGAAACAGTTAAGGGAAATGAAAGATGAAATTAAAGAGAATCAAGCCCAAATTTTTAAGAACTCACAGAGACTGGACCTTGTGGAGGGTGGGGTGGCGGAGGCGAAAGGGGGGGTAGAGGCTTTACAGAAGGGGAACAAAGAACTCGACATCCAACAAATGAAAACAGAGTTTGAGAGAATGTCCTTTTATCTTAGATTTCAAAATGTAATAGAAGCAGATGGGGAAAATATAAGGGACATTATGACTAATATTTTAGCTGAATACATACACAAAGATAAACAGCAGATGGAATGGGAGATAGACCTAGCCTATAGAGTGAATTCAGCATATGCCAGAACACATAATGTACCCAGGGAGGTTCATATTAAATTCCTTAGGAAAACCACAAGAGATGAAATTCTGGGTGTACAAAGGGGGCAAACACTGACATACCACGACAGGGAGATAACCATTCTGAAGCAGATTCCCAAAAAAATTAGGGAAAAAAGGAAAAGCTATTCGCAATTGGCGAATAAATTATACCAGAAGGGGGTGTGGTTTAGATGGTTGATGCCTGAAGGTATGCTGATATTCTGGGAGGAGACAAGAATCAGAATCAACACACCCATAGAGGCACAGGCCTTTATGGAAAAAAATAAAGCGAACCTAGAAAAAACAGAAGACACTACAACGGTCATACAGGACACGGGAGGGGCCGGAGCTCTGCCAGCGGGGGGTGAAGGGGCAATACCAAGAAAGCTCAGATCACAAAAATAAATAAGAAAACCACAATTTATAAACAGACCGAAAGTAATAATGAATTTATAACTAGACTATATACTATAACTATATAAACTGATTGAAAATTATTTTTTCTAGAATTAATATGCTGATTTTTTATGATTATGTATTAAGGTTTGATATTTTGATGTAACCTAGGAGTCTGGAGGGAGGGGGCGTCTGCCACACTTGCAACTGCCAAAATTTGTAACCATTCCACTTACCCTTTTCCGCATAAATGTTTTTTAAAAAACCAATAAAACTTCTTGAAAAAAAAAAAAAGGCCACAGTAGACCATAGTAACTAGTGCAAGTACAGAACATCCATTTTTAAAATCATAAGTCTGTTATTTTAACGCAATTATATTTCTCAAATAAATTTTGCACCAGGGATGCTAATTGGAGGCTTACAGAACAAATGTAATCTATTCTCAAGAACATTATCAGATTTTAATTCATGTCTGATTGTTTTAATGCTATATTTTCAGAAGATTGAAAGAAAATTGTGATTGCTTGCTTGATTAAATTATCCAATTGTTTAATTAAACTATGCAGAATATAACATCTTTATTATTAAATAATTCCTTAGGAAAATATAATTTATGTAATGGTACGGTCCATAAATACTCAGAAAGGAATTGATCTCAGTCTTCAAAAGTACATGCCAAGTCTGAACTACATTATGGAAACTATAATGTAACAAAGCGCTCTGTACACTATTTCCAATGTCGTCTCTAATCCATCTGTAGGAACAGCTCATGTGAATTTCAAGAGAACATTTGGCCAAATGTGACTGGAAAACCGCCCTCCAAATCGGAATTGGATATAGAATGGCATGAAGGTTGGGAATAAAATAATGAAATACTTTTATTATCTTGCATAAAGAGGGAAGTCAAAATGTTCTGTAGTTAAAACTGATAGAATTCATAAATTCTATGTTAATTAAGAGGTTTTTTGAAATGGCTGTAGGTTTCCAAACATATTAAAAAGAACTATACTTTTTGAAAACTTACTTCTACTTTACTGAGTAAATGAAAATTCTCAAGAATCCAAATACTATAATATAGTGTTAATGGACAATTTATTAGGCCATAAGAGCAAGGACATTTACGGAGGCATTTAAATCTCCAATTTTTATTCAGGTTGCAAATATTTGTCACTGTAAATGTTCATTAGAAAACCAGGAATGCTCGCTTTTTTCCTGCTCAACCGAAAGATAGGCTTCCAATTCAGTGGGATAACAAATAGATTCTCTGTTAAACAGCTAAATGACATTTTGGCCTACTACCCAGATACATCCGTCACCCAAAGTCTTTCAGTTGGGATTTATCCTGAATGACGTTTAGTGTAGGTTAATAATTAGTTTTTAGCATAAGAATCCAGCATGGTCATTTTTGCCCCAAGAGAGAAAAACAGGCTGAGCAATTTTTAGATAATATGTTCTGATAAGACAAGGCTCCTGACTCCCTGCATGCAGTTGCAGGCCACCTGCTCTATGAACTGCCACAAGGGATCCCCTTGAAAGATTTAATAATAGCACTCAAAGCTTGAGCTGATTTTACATACTATATCACAAAGTAAGACAAGATCTCATCAAAAGATGTAAACTAAAGCTCACCTCTACAAACATTATATATAATTGTATATACAGTGTGGTTACTAGAATTTAGCATAGCTAATATTGAAAAAAGTTATGAATGTGTTATAAATGCTACTTGTTGCAAACTAAATTTAAAGAGTGATCATTCAGATTTGTTTAACACACTGCTTATGAAAGACACAATTAAGAAGAGACTGAAAAAGAACCAATTAAAATACATGCAGAAAACACAGTTGAAGGAAGAAGACAAATACAAGGAAGAGAGTGAATGAAATCTTGTTATAAAACTAAGTTCTGCAAAGTATGGGAGAAGAGATTACCCTGGAAATGCCACTTATCTACAAGGCTGATTATCTTATCTGAAGTCACTTCCTTTAAGCTCCATTCCTATTATAATCGTGCACATCCCCAGAAAAAAAAGGTATGAAATACAGGTAGAGGAAGATGCTGTTTAGAAAGTAGGACCTCATAGTTAATGCTGAAAACAGTAAGAAGAAGATGGAAGTTAATTCATGGAACGATAACAAGTTGTGATACTTTTCATAATAAATAAAAAGTAGCCTTTCAGTTTTCTCTTTAAATCTGGACAAATGCAACAAATCACAACCAGTGTATTTATTTGTATCCCACTTTTATTATTTTTACAAATAACTCCTGCTTTGTTTAAATTATATGACAGAGATTGTTTTTCCTTTTCCAATTTCCTTTATTGAAATTTATTTTACTATTGTTCAAACCCAGTTGACAAAGCTGACTTTATTTCTTTAATTTATATAAAGTTACTTTAGGGATGCAATATTTTAACTAAAAGGGTAAAATAAATAGTGTTTACGAACAGTTTCTAAAGGTAGGAACCTGGTAAATGGGGCTATTTGCCAGAACTGTCACACTATAATGATATAAAGATACAAAGAACTCAAAGTACTACCACTGCTGGTTTGCATTCAACAGGTATATAAGAATGTATATAAGGTATATTAAAACGTATTCTACCTCTACCACTAAAGACAGCATTCCACCATCACAATTCTTGAAAAAGGTAATTATTGATATATTATTTTCATCCATTCTTAACAAGCAGATACAGTTTCATAATTTCTGCCTTTCTTCAGATACAACTAAGGGAGAATATAAGACGACAGCAATAGCTTTAAGAAGAAAGGTGGAAATACAGGTAGTCCTCAATTTACAACCACAATTGAACCCAGAATTTCTGTTGCTAAGTGAAACATTTGTTAAACCCCATTTGTTTGCCCAATTTTTCAACTTTTCTTGCCACAGTTGTTAAGTGAATCACTGCAGTTGGTAAATTAATAACACGGTAGTTAAGTGACACTGATTTCCCCATTGACTTTGCTTGTCAGAAGGTCACCAAAAGTGATCTGTATATTACAACCGTCATAACTATGAATCAGTTGCCAAGCACCTGAATTTTTATTATATGACCATCGGAACATTACAATGGATGTAAATGTGAAAAACAGTCTTAATTCACTTTTTCATTGATGATATAACTTTGAATGATCACAAAATGAATTGTTGTAAGTCAAGGACTACCTGTACTGTTTTGAAGCAAAAATTGCTGAGAAAATAAAGCTCACTACTTCAGTTCACTGAAAGTAAAAGATTTTCTGTGGGGTGGGGTGGAAGATGCTGAGGAGTTTAACATTATCTTCAGGTAAATATTTGTTAGCGTATTAGCCATTAAAGCGACATCCTAAATGAAATTATTGAACATGGGTTAACTAAATGTATTTATTAAATTTATTTGCCCCCCATCTTGTTTCAAAACGATTCTAGGCAACTTGTAGTATATAAATAAGCTACTAACCTTTCTAACTTGAGTTGCAACAGTAGTTCAATCTACTGTTAAACAGGAGGATTCAGATTGATTAAGTAGGTATTAGGTTGCAAATATCTAAATGAAGCAAGTATCTGCAGTTTGTATTATTGCAACATGATCTACATGGGGCTACCCTTGAAGAGTCTTCAAAAACTACAATTGGCCCAGAATTCAGCAGTTTTAGAGGCCCCCTAGGTTGGCACATGTAACACCCCTGTTACACAAACTGTACTGCCTGCCAATTTGCATCCAGGTCCGATTCAAGGTATCAATCATTACCTTTAATACCCTTTAGGACATAGGTCCTCTGGGGAGCTATCTTGCCCCAACGGGATTGGCCCGCCCCACTCGTGCTGCCAAAAGAGGCTTATTGCGGACCTCATCAGCCAAGGAATTACAGCTGGCAGGGTACCAGAAAAGAGCCTTTTCTGCCAAGCTCCTCACCTTTGGAACATCTTGCCGCAGAGATGAGGTCTACCCCCACCTTTCTGGCCTTCAGGAAATGCCTTAAAATTTGGCTATGCTGGTTGGCAGGAGGTTGGTCCTGAAGAAGAAGCTGTTGGCTGGGGTGGCTAGTACAGTAACAGAGGAGTCACCACTATCTCTCCACTCTAAACCTGTGGTTCTTTAATTTGTTTTAATCTCTTGTAATTTAAATCTGTTTTTATATTTATAATTTTTTAAATTTCCTTACATTTTATTATGTGATAAGCCACTCAGAGTCACCACACACTGCAAGATGAACAGCATATAAGTTTGATAAATAAAATACTGTAAGTATGCCTAATACTATAAGCATTAGCACCACCAGGTAGACTGGACAAAGAATCAATTCCATAGGATGGCTATGATTAATATTACTGAAAGTGGCTACAATTAACAGAATCTTGGAAGTCTGATTATACTGTTTATACTGTTTCTTCTCCCCTTATTATACTCAATTGAATTTGGTGAATCTCTGAATCTCATCTATATATTTTATGCTTGTTTGGAATTTAAGATATTGTCTTCCCTTGACACATTAGTAACAGATCCTGCCTGTCTCAATCAAGGCATATTTGTTACTCTTTACAATCAGGTTCTTCAAAAATGACTGGGGGAAGAATTATTATCTATCATCTATTATCAATCTATTAAGTGCCATAGCTTCACAACAGGTTAAAATGAAAAGAAATGCAGTGTTCAATTATAAAAGCCCCTTCAATTTGTAAAATGCCAAAGCCAAATAAAATACAGTTTCAAACAGCAATAGCAAATAAGATTTTTTCAATTCAAAACCAAAGATTAATCCCATATGCAACTTTTTTCCTGGGAAAGGCTTCACTATACTAATCCACCATCTTTATTGCTTTATGAATCTGTTGATCTGAAGAGGATCTTAAAGTGTAATCATGTGTATATAGATTACTTGTAGGTGGCCATTCAAATAATTTGGACCTAACATATTCTGACTTGTTTGGAAGTCAACTGCCTTTTGAACTGAAAATACTAACAACCATTAAAAATGTAGAGAATTAGTGTAACATGCTCCATTTAGTTTTGTCAGTAATATGGACTGAACAACCATATTCTTCAATGTTTCAGCCAGAATGAATGTGCCACCCAGAATGAAGTTTTTGACCTGTAAATTCTTGGACTGGGAATAGAACTTTAGTAGAAAATGACATCACAAGTCAATCCTCCTAATAAAACTGATTTTTGTAAAGACTGCTTGGAGAAAATGATATGATTATTAGATTCTGATAAATAGCATAAAGTGTCAGTGACTCTAATCAGAAGAAATTCTTCAATCAATCATCAACAGAATGTTTGTCTTCCTGAGGAATTATAACATGTATTAGATTTAATCAACACCTATATTCTTAAACAGAGATAGTACTAGACAGGACCCTTTAACCTTCTCTGCTATCATGATCGTTTACAGAAAACAACATGATTAAATTAATTCTACTTAAATGCTTCAGGGAGGATTTGTTATAGCAGTGAAATCCAGGCACAAATGAAATACTTAAATCCTTTATATCTTTGGCAAAATCTTTTTCATTGACTCAGTGAAGTTCGCAAAACACTGTGCTACTTTAGAATGTATAAATTGCTTCATATACATAGACACATTCTTCCTATTAATTCAAACAGATCTGGTACAAGTAAAAGGCAGTAGATTGCAAAGAATAACATTTGAACGGGTAACTTCCTGCTTCACAGCTCAATTTCTTAGTGACAACTAACCTACATTACAGGACAACCTAAACATTAGCAGTAATGGAACATGCACTGTTTCATATTGGAAATAAGATCCAATTTAAGGCACCCAAGTTCTGGCAACCATGGCAAGCCATCATGTAGAACTACATAGAGAGCTCATCAAGAACCATAAAGAAATATTCCAATAGTTTCTTCAGGAAAGAGAAGAGTTTGAAAATCAACAAAATATGGTTCCCAGTTTTACATCACATCAAGATTAAAGATCCTTTGACTAATTAAGAATAAAAAGAATCTTTCAAGAATCTTTCAAGAAGAACATGCAGCAGTATGTATAAAAAGTAATAAAAAATGTAGCAGATTCTTTTTCAAGAAGAACATGCAGCAGTATGTATAAAAAGTAATTAAAAAGTCAATCAGGAACCAGTTATATTTTCCCAAAATGAATCAATCAGAAGTCTACCTACACAAAGAACCAATTAGCACCTATCTAGATAGGGAACCAAACAGAAACCAGCTCTCTTGGGTGTCTGTGACATGGACCACTCAGAGAATAGTTTGCCAGGTACAAATACTGTACAAGAGGCTGGCAGTCCCTATTCAGTGGCCTGTGAGCTATTGCTACAAAGCAGCTTATTCTGTCTCTGAAGATGCCAACTATATCTACTGGCAAAACATCAGGACACCAGAAAACTAGATCACACGAAGGTTTGTTACTGGTGTTAATTTTATTTATTATATGTATGTATGTATGTATGTATGTATGTATGTATGTATGTATGTATGTATGTATGTATGTATATATGTATATATATATATATATATATATATATATATATATATATATATATATATATATATATATATATATATATATATATATATATATAAACATTTATTGATAGAAGAGAATATTTATAAATCAGGGTTGAAATGTGGGGTCCTCTCTATGCTTGTGTGGTGTTTTTTTTTTTTTGCAGACAATTCATTACCAAATTCAGACATTACCAAATGTCTGAAATTGTAACCAAATAGGTAACATCATCATGATTTCTTGATTAAGCTATAGTTCTTTGATTGGAGTACTATTTACTTCTTAATTGTTGGTCTAGTGTTAATCTTGGTGTTAATTTCTGCTCATATGGGTGTTGGCCCTATATTCAGATGGTTTTCCCTGAGACATTAAGGATATTTTCCAATTAAGTAAAATTACCACAAACATTCAAATTCCCCAAAGAATCAAGTAAAATATTGAGATATTACTTTCAACTATTTTCAATGTGTTCTAGGTGTGGACAGTATGTTTACTCTCATTTTGACAGGGATGTGTGATGGATTTCTAAGAGCAAAGAATTCCTTTCTTTATAATCCCATTCACACTAGCTCAGGTTCATCTTTTTCTCCTTTATGATTTAATGCTTCCTATCTTCAATTATCATATCTGTTATCAAAATTAAATAGCAGCAGGAACAGTTATTATACTGGTGGACAGGGGCATCTCCTCCTGCAATGTCAGGAGGAACATAGGATGGAAACATAGCTCCATCATACCCTTTCAGGTTACTGTTGTCTTCCTGTTTGGCAAGGAAGTTAAGAAACAGCTAAAGAAGAATCAGGCTGCATAAAATGGGTTACCTGGATATACCATTTAAATTGCAATAATTACTGGTCATCATTATTTCCTTCATAGAGCAATTTAAGAGACAAAAGCAAGTGACGTCAGCACTACTTTAGTAGACTAATTGGATCTCTAGAAATCCAGTTCCCAAAAGAGATCAAGATTCTAGAATGGTCTAGATCAGCGGTTCTCAAATAGTGGGGCGCGCCCCCCTGGGGGGGGCGCGAGGCTCCATAAAGGGGGGCGCGAAGGCTCCCTTTCCATCTGGGTGCAACAGCGGCGGCGTGGGCGAGGCATAATATATCCCGCCTGGAAGTGGCAGCACTTCGGACTGTGGATTTTCATTGGAGCCGCGGGCTGGAGCTGTGCAAGAAGCCTGCTCGGGCGGGGGTGGGAGGGAGGGAAGCATGGCTGTCCCAGGCTTCCCTCCCTTTCCCCCCCCCCCCCAGCCCAAGCAGACTTTTTGCACAGCTCCAGCCCGCGGCTCTGATGAGTCTCTGAGCAGTCCCCAGCACTGCCACTTCAAGCCGGGATATATTCTGCCATGCCCTCGGCGGCGTCTTTATGCAGGTAGCTCGCCTCCCCGCCAGCAGCTCCACCGCCAGCATTCCGTCTGGAAGCGGAAGCGCAACAGCCGCTGTTGGGGAAGGGACAAAGGGGCGGCGGTCGCCCGATCTTGCCACCGCCACCCCTTCGCCCCTGGTAACGGCGACTGTTGTGCTGCTGCTTCCAGCTGGGATGCTGAAGGAGCTGCTGGCAGGGAGGGAGGGAAGAAGGGGAGGAGGGAGTAAGGATAGACAAGCAAGAGGGAAAGAGGAAAGAAGGCAAGCAGGCAGGAAGGAGGCAGAAGGAAGGAGGGAAGAATGGAACTGGAAGGGAGGCAGGGAAGGAGGGAGGGAGAAAGGAAGGATAGGAGGATAGGGAAAGAGGAAAGAAGGCAGGCAGGCAGGGGGAAAGAGGAAGGAGGGAACTGGAAGGGAGGCAGGAAGGAAGGGAAGGAGGAAGGGAGGGTGGAAGGAAGGATAGACAAGCAAGAGGGAAAGAGGAAAGAAGGCAAGCAGGCAGGAAGGAGGCAGAAGGAAGGAGGGAAGAATGGAACTGGAAGGGAGGCAGGGAAGGAGGGAGGGAGAAAGGAAGGATAGGAGGATAGGGAAAGAGGAAAGAAGGCAGGCAGGCAGGGGGAAAGAGGAAGGAGGGAACTGGAAGGGAGGCAGGAAGGAAGGGAAGGAGGAAGGGAGGGTGGAAGGAAGGATAGACAAGTAAGAGGGAAAGAGGAAAGAAAGCATGTGACTACGGTGGGAGACGAGGAAAGACCGGTGTGCTATGTTATGCAGAGGTGTACTTTTAACAATTTTATAGACAAATTATACTATTTACAGTCGCGCTGGGGGGGGGGCGCGAAATGTTTTCTTCTTCCTAGGGGGGGCATGACAGAAAATAATTGAGAAGCACTGGTCTAGATACACATCTATCTCCATTGAACATTTCTTAAATCCTTACAATGATCCTATGGTTTTAATTTGTCCCTAGAGGTATCTAATACCTCTTAATTGCTTATGCAGGGTCACGGAAGAACATATAATATTTTAAGTCACTCTCTATGAGGAAATTACAAAACATAAGAAAACTGCCAGAATATAGTTAAAACAAGCTATAATTCCACTGCTTAAGGAATTAAAAAAAAAAAAGAATCCCAACCTAGCACAGAAAACATCAAAAACAATATAGACAAACAAAAGCAAGTCTGAAAGACAAGCAAACCCCATAAGCCAGGCAGCCATTATTAGCGTGTCGATAGCACACTTGTTAAAAATGTATATTTTAATTTTCTGTATTGCTAAAGGTCCCAATTTGCTCAGGGATCTAGCTAAGCTACCACTTTCTACCATGACAGAATCTAATCTTTATTTAATGGATTTAGCATCTATCTTCACTAGAGTGGTCTCTAAGGGAAAGAGGAGGGAAGAATGAAGGGGCCTAGAAGAGACGATCAGAGCCCCCTCCCCCTTCTCTTCATCCATCCGGCGCTCATGTTTGTGTTCAAAATTCAATTACCTCCTTATTGATACTTCACAGAGATATTTAAGCTGCAAACATGAAGCCCTGATTTCCCAGGGGGCCATGCCCCTCTCTATTTCACTGCTCTGCTTCCCCCCGGGTGAATTCCTGAGGCGTCCATATTAATAGGTAATCAGTCACAATTCATTTATTAAACAGCTAGCAAGGTTTATCAGCCTGTCCTGATTAGCCGAAAGAAGCCACTGAATTCCTAATTTATTTATGAAAATATAAGTGTCTTTTTGAATTCCATTCAAGAGAAGTTCTTAGGATATGGCATGCTGAATTCTAACAGGGAAGCAAGCACAAGGCAAGCCTAGGGAAAACTGTGATTGATCCTGAGAAATTTAGTTCCACAGGGATCCACATCAACAGTCAATGATTTAGGGCTATGGAACTTATTTCCCTTGGATTTGTTAGATTGCTCATCATTAACTGGACATCAGTGCTATTATAAAAATTAGAAGCCTAAAATACTGCACACAGATTGGCTGACAACTGCAAAAGAAATTGTCTATCTTTAACAATTAAAAAAAGGAAATCAAAATATTAAAAACCTTAGATGAATCTATGACATTAAAAAATGTCATGAAGATTTTTTAAAAAATATTTATTGCTGATAGATCTTCTCAGTGGAGGTGGCTCCATTCTAGAATATTCTCCCTACTGAAACTCATAAATCACACCTAAAATTAAATCTTGTAATGCAACTGAAGATCTATTTCTTCCTCATTTTTTCTATATATGAATACTATTTGAACATTTTAATATTGTTTGTGGATTAATTTCTACACTTCTAAATGATTTTTGTGCTTTTTAATTTTTAATTGTAAATTGCCATGAGACTAATAATTAAGAAGTAGTCTTCAAATATATGAAATAAGCCCGAGGGGGAAAAAGTAGGCCGTCAAAGCCTTGACTCTGTCAGTGCATATGTTGTGCTGATGTCAAATTATTTACCCACGCCAAGGCTCTTACAACATAAATGTTTGTATCACATTAATTGCAGCCATGTCAGGTAAAGAAGTAGCTATCAATATGATATATAAATCCACTTTCCTTTAAAGTTCACAGAGAAGAAACTTACAAGTATTACATTATACCTCCACATATGGGGTTTTACATGACTTCCAACTCTTCCCCCTGGAAATTCCTGAGTTCAATTCACAGTAGAGGGTCTGATCCCTATATAACATCCAACTATCTTTGTCTGATATTTTCCAGAGATAAAGTCGTTTGCCTTCACCCCCTGTTTATGAAAAGAAAACATGGCCATGGCCACATGGGCAAAATTCCAATTTTCTTGTCACTCCACCATAATTCATATGGTGCCGAAGGAAAAAGCTTGATGCTGTTGGAAAAAGATTCCTTATAGGGTTGTATCAGACATGGAAAAATGAATGCAAAAATGTGTTATGAATAAACATTGGTTTGGATTAGTAACACCACCAATGAAAGAAGTATCTCCCTCCCATTTTCCCAGAGTAGAAAATGTGGAAGGCCTGAAGGCCAAAATTAAAAGATGGCTTCCAGGTCTGACAATTAGTGGCTACAAATGTAGAGTTTATTGGAATATCTAAAATAGACATTACTCTTCAATAAAATAAACATGCATAATTCAGATATAGTTTCATGTGACAAACTTGTTATATAACTACCATGGAGTTATAACTACCAGTAATCCAAAGTATTAGAACTTGCAAGTGTTAGAAGTAAAATCAATTCATTCTACCCATAATGTGTCTTTTGTGAAACTTATTCAAAATATACACACATTGCTTAAAACAACAAAGTCTAAAGGTACCGCATTAAAGCCTTCTTTGTACAAACAGTACTCTGGTTTAACGAAAATTGATTTTAACATTGATTTAGTTAAACCTGAGCAACATACAGAGTAAACATGCTTTTATAAAACTAATTATAAAGATTGCATTTGAATTTATCCTTAATTTTTCCTAAAGAGATTTAACTATTATGTACATTTAAAATTACCCTAAATATCCAAATCATCCACACAAAAATTTCCAGAACATTCTAACCAATGAGTATGACAATGTGTGAATATATATATTGTATATCAGCTCATATCCCAGATGAGATTTAAAGACAATACTATTACTGTTAATTGCTAAATAGTTAAATAAATTAAGCTCCCTCCTATCATCATCCAAAAATGTCTGACTAGATATTGTGTATGAAACAAATGTTTGAGGAAACTAATAACTGGTATTTGAGTGTATCATCAATTCTGTTTTAGTCAACAAAAATGTAATTCTATACTATTTCTACAGGAAAAAATCAAGTAAAACTTGAAGATATCAGTAGAAGAAAATGAATATATCTTATCTACAGTACATATCACTAATTAATCCAGAATTAATGTATGCGTCCATATGGAATTACTTAAGCAGCAACAGCTCAGGACAATTTATGTACCTGGCAACTACCAGTTGTTTCCAGATACTCCCTTTCTTTTTCAACCTATGCTATCTTAGTGCTTTATCTTAACTAGAATTCATAAATAATGGTGAGACAGAATTCATCTTTCTCCAGAAAAACCTCAGATAATCAGGGCTATGCGAAACTAGGATATTTCAGAAAACTCCTTTGGCAAAAAAAGATATGTTTAAAATTGCTTGAAATCAGTATTCAGCAGTATTCAATGTCAACATTTTTTATGGAACAAAAATATATTAACTATGGTGTGCTTCAAATTTATCCACAGCCAAGAATACCAAGCTAACAGGTGGACTCAGTATCATACGGCAAAAATAAAAGATATTATTGTTAACCATATTAGATATTGTTTATGAAGTTGTTAACATTAAGTTAACATTTGATATTTTTCATTGTTTAAGTTATATAATCCCATATTGTATCAAAAATAAAACCCCAAAGTAATATTTGAGGAATTGCTTATTAATAGGAATAACCACAGCAATGACCTTTTAATACCTTTCCATGATGTAAAATATATGTGTTGTGGACTCTTCCTGAGAAAGCACCATAAGAACTGGCTTCTACATCTGCTGATACATTCCTTAAGCAAACATACACCATCAATGGAAATATCAGCTTATATCTTCAATTTCTTAAGACGTTGCTCCAATAATCATGCTGGATGAAATCTGAAATTCTGAATCTGGGACCGGATTTACATATAAGCAGTAATATTGTTTTTGCCATTGTGCAAACCCAGCTATTTTGCCTTCTAAACCATAGTTTGTTTACCGCGAGATAAGAATTCCTCCAGTTGCAGTTTATTCAACAAGAGTTAAACAAATCATGCCTAGTACAAAGTATGAAGCCATTATTTTTAAAAGATAAATTTGTTTCATCAACAGTCTCCATTCTGATTGGAATATACCAAAGAGTGAATCATCAGTTTAAATGATTATTATTTTTTCTTCTACAGCAGTTATCCTAACAAAATAATTACCGTCTACCATATAATGATGATGCTTAAAGCAAAGTATACTAAGCATTTTGTAAACAGCATAAGGTAACATGAATTCCTTAAAACAACTTCCAACTGCAGCAATTTTAGAATATATGAAGACATCACAAATTGAATTTTCAGTAAGGCTAATTTAACCTAAGTGATTTTATACATTTGAAAAACTAAATACGATGCAGGATTGTAGGCTAGTCCTTAAAACCTAAGCACTTCGGATTGCCAGGGTTGGGAAAGAACTGAAACAGCTAAATTTTACTGCCTAATGAATTGGAGAATGGTCTTCAATAGAAGCATGATGGCAGCAGAGGATTGGACATTATCTGATAGAGTAAGAGGAGGAAGCAAGAAGACCAAGATTGTAGGTATCAATGGAAGATAGCAATTTATGTGGCCAAGTGAAAACTAATCCTGAAACAGAAATAAATGAGTGAAAGAAGTAACCAAATCTTATGGGATGAAGAAAGGAAGGGATTTCAGGGTAAACCTTACTTTTGAATAAGAGAGGAGAGTAAGAATATTTTGAGTGCCAAGAAAAAGATTTGTGATTTGGCTAATAACATACCTACTTTTTCAGGATCCAATCTGAGTCAGTCACCATAGTGTTTAGTATTCTGAGCTTTGGTCTGGTCCCAGTTACCAACCCAAATTAGATCCTGTAACAATATCCTGGGATACGTACATTTGCCTTCATTTGTGATATCTACTTTTGTTATGTATTCACGTTTTATAGTTATCCTTTACCATCAACAATATGCCCTTCTATACAGTTTCTGTTTTTATTTTTATTTTTTTGGGTGCTTGTGTGTGTGAAACTCATTGGATTCCTTCATCCATATCAAACATTTTATGCTGACATCCATTTTCCTTCAAAAATTTAAATGCACCTATGGGCCTAAAAAAACCTTGATCCTCCTATTTCATTTCACCATCTCTCATTTCTAAAAACTCACTATTATACTCATAATATGACGCTGGCAGTTTAGACAGTTGGTGTGAAAAGTCATTCAACTCTACAAAATGAATTTAAATACCACTTTGGGGCAATATATAAAGACTTTCCCAAATACAATTTGGCTTGAATTTCTATTTTTTCTTTTAAAAATTAAATCTTAAATGATCCACAATGCATCCTTAATGCTTAGCTAATGAACAAGCTGACTGGATCATAACCTCCCGACTCCAAATCAGCTGAATTATGCTGCTATTTAAAGGCACACTACATATCAACAGATAATATTGGACAAAAAAAAGTATGGAGGCAAACATTAGGACATAGTATCAATCCATTTAAAATAGAATAGTTTTTAAGACAATACATGTCTTTGCCTAGTGTGGGGGGAAATGTGTTGTATTACCTATAAAAAGAAAACATATTTGGAAAATGTAACTAGGAAAGTAGAGCAATTAAAAATCACTTTTGAGCCATTCACAGGTCTCTATCAGCCACAAGTGCCTGAGAGCATCATGCTTGGTGTGAGTCCCCAGAGAGTGATCACATTTCAATTACTATCACTAACATTAGTCATTACTGAGGTTGGCTCAGGTCCCCAGGGAAGGCAGCTTGCGATGACAATACCCAGTTTCTCCCTGTAATGCAATTCATTAGGCAAAACAGAACAGCTGGGACAGGCACGTGTGGGTTTGAAGACGGCCCGCCCCAGTGAGACCTCTTGCTCAAACTCTCTCTTGGTTGGCAAGGGAGGAGATTGACTTCAACCCCCATGACAGCTGTAGAGTCCTCAGGGGACACTCCACGTTTAATCACTGCTCTTTAAGCCCAAGGAAGGTATTTGATTGAGAATTTAAGCTAATGGCACTCCAGCTTGTAGCAGATTATCAGGCATCCGATAAGGACTTGATGACATTTTATCATGTTCTAGCCTACAAAAGTTAATGAGGCACTTAGATATTGTCTCAGATCCCTAATCTAGTATATTCTATTCCATAGATAGCTTCTTCAAAGCAAACAGACCAGGAATGCATAAAAAAGGAAGCTGTAACTATTTCTGCAAGGTCTTATTTTCTAACTTAGTATTACATTTTCACTGAATTAATGGACAAATTGTGTTATAAAATAACAGTAGGAATGTTGACTTGTAGAAGTCTGTGCAAGAAAAGAAAAGATTGTGAAAAATTGAAAGATCTAAAAATATGTCAAGGATCTCAAGCCTACTAAAAAGACTGAAGTCAATATGCATAATCTTAGGCTTATGGCATACATATCTATATCCTAATAAATCACCAAAATGTTGTACTCCATAACCAAATCAGACAAGGTAAGCCAATGGAAATGGTTTTGTACTTTGCCTTTGGGTAATAAAACTGGGAGTAGACAAAAAGGTGTGCTAGAATACACAACTCCCAACCCAACCAGTTGTGTATTCTAGTACACATAATAGTTCAAAACCAGAATCCAGAAAAAAAAACAGTGCATATAGCATTATTACTGTATCTCTGGTTATTTTACTAAGGCTTACCTCTGAGATTCAAGACCAGGAATCCTCAAACCAGCAAAACTAACAGCAACACATGATGGGATAATGGTAATAAGGAAGAGCCACAGCATCAGCAGCTGACCTGGTGTTCCAGGAAGATTGCTTTGTGACAACCTGAGCCAACACATTCTTTCCCAGTTTCAGAAGTATTAAACATAAAATAACCATTACCATGGCATCGTAATGCACATGAATATCATTATAAAACATAATATCTTAAAACTGAAATTATGATTAAGTACATGGCATATCCATGTTATTACACTATCCCATAGTGTGTAAACTAGCATAGAAGCTACAAAACTGCAAAATATCTTTGATTTCTTTTTTGTCAGTGATCCTTATCCAACCATTACAAATGGACACAGAAGCATTGTACCCTGAATCCTTGGTATTTTAAATGTAAATTCACAGAATTTTCTTTCTCCTGATACTGAAATTCTGAGACAATAATAAAAGAAATCAAAGATAATACTAATAGTAATAGGTGCCTTGGGTACAATCCCAAAACATCTGGAGCATCACCTGAATACCATCAGCATTGACAAAATCACCACCAGTTCTTTGCAAAAGGCAGCTTACATCCTGTAACATCTTTAACATCATCAAATAACTTCTGCTATCCCAAATCCTTGAGAAGGACTCAGTAGGTGGATAGAAATGTCAAGCCCAATCTAAATATCTGACTATGAGACCAACCATAGTAGAATGTTTAGAATGAAATCTTGCTATATTCTATTTTAATTGTAATGAAATAATTGTTTACTAAATGATAATATTTACAATAATTACCATAATATTTGCAAGTAATTTTACATATCATTAACATATTTTATATCATTATCAGCCAAACTACATTGTCACATGGAACTGCTTTCTCTCTGTTCCTCTTGTCTTTCAAATGTAGCTATTCAATTCAATTAATTATTCATTCATTAGCTGACAGTAAGAAGTGGGATGGGAAAACCAACAGTAACTAATATCTAGCTTCAATTTCCACCCCAATCATTGCAAACTAATCTCCTGATATGTTAATATAAACTCAAGAGTGAATGCTACTCTGCCACTAGTAGCAAACTGTTCTTCCCCAAGAGAGCCCTGTAAAACAGGACAGTCACTGACAGCAGTACAATTACTGACACAGATACAGACTTTATGGACATGTTTATCTCTGCTGTAAATCTACACTCTCTCTCCACTCTGATTCACAAGTCATAAAGAAATTGCAGATAATGAAAAAGTTGGTGAAATTTACAGCATGTCGGAAACCTCAGACAGCCAAAAGAAATTAAAGAGCTGACTGGATATAAATCATACAGGTACAATTAAAAGTTCCCATACCACCTCCACTTCTAAAAGTGGCATACAATCCAACACATATGATAGAAAGCTGAGGTCACGATCCCCTGGCTGAAGGTAGTTAAGAACATTATATACTGAAATTAGCCAATTTAAGTGCCTTACGCACATCCTAATTTCCAGCTGGCGTTTGAATACTTCAGCTCTGAGGCAAAAATCCTTACCAAAAATATCTCAAGTTTTCATAAGTGAAATAAACTGCAAATAGAATGGTAACCATTTAGTTTCTTCCAATAGCATCATACTCCTCCTCCTCCTCCTCCTCCTCCCCTTTTCTTGCTGCTTTCTATGATCTCTAAATCTGCTTTAGAGATCTGTGAGAATCTTTGAAGCAATTATGGATAGTCTGGAGGGCGAGGGAAATATTCTTACTATTATAGTCAAATCTTTCACTAGTGTTAGATTACTTTGCCTTTGCTAGAGAGGAAGTACATAAAATAAAAATATTTCAAGACTGCTCAGACAATTAGGTTTGGGTTTCATTGCTACCTCCAGAAAAATATAATGTAGATAAAGTACCGGAATGAAAATCTGAAAAGTTTTCTAACATATGCATGTAATCAGAAATGTTGGAAAATATTAGTAGTCTAGATAGCTGAAAAGAATTCATTACAGATCTATAGGACTGTTACTTTGGGAAACACCCTGCATCCAGCCATATTACATGATTATAATTTCATGTTAACTATTGGAAGATCTGAAAGAATAGGTTAGGGATGGTCAGGGATGGCATATAATCAATCAAAGATTAACATGTTCAGTCAGTTGTGATGCTATGGTAACATATACATAATATTCTCTTATACAAGAAAGTATTTCCAAGGCAAAAAACTTTTACCCAAACAAGTACTTGTGTCTTAAAGCATTACATTTATAATTTGGGGAGCTTGCAGATCCATCTTTGTCACTGGATCTTCAGGAAGCTTGTATAAAAGAATACACTTTACCATCTTAGATAGGATGCTAACTATAGTCTTACCTAGAAATTATAGGCTACTTGGTTTCAATGATGCATGAATAATAGGAATTGTTTGTTTAGATAATTACCATGTATTATCTATAGGAGTGACAAAATATGACTGCTATAACATTAATTACTATATTGCTAATATTTTCTTATCTTCATTGGCTCTGAGTTCATTTCTGAATGTACAGATAGCTAGAAACAGCTTTTGAAATCAGCACTAAGCCTTTTAGAAGACATGACTACTTTAACAATTCAAGGAAGAATATGTTGCTCATTACAATGTGCTTTGTGAAGTGTGCCTTCTGAAAGCCTTGCACAATCGTATCAGACTCTGTTTAAATATCCCTCTTGGTGAACACAGTGAAAGGTTTACAATTGTGATGCCTCTGAGATGCTCTTTCAGGAGTCATAGGAACAGAATACCACTCTCTTGGATTACCAGCATCAAAACATAATAAACAGGATTATTTTGTGGCAGCAAAGAAAATGTAGTAACAGCTTTATTAGGGGAAATATTAATAAAAGGTATTACAAATGTATAGCTGAAACTAACTGAAGAACCAGTTAGGTTTCAAAGGACTAACTCTGAAATCTAAATTTTAACACATTACAAAAAATGCTCCTAAATTTGCATAACTTCCAATAAAGGATAACGATTCTCAGTAAAAGTTCCCTATGAGAACAGAGGACCATTAATAGAAAAATAACAAATTAACACAATTTAACTTATTACATTTTACCAATTCATCGTATCTTAAAATTGTTAAGAAGTTCAATGGGAGCTTCCAAATCTTTAATCGCTACACATGTATTTCCCAATGTCATGGTTCTAATCAGCCATCTGCTGCCACCCAGAGGCTATGTAAGGCGTATTTGCTATCTCTTAGAGCTTTTGAACAGTTGCTGTCTTACAATCAGTAAGGTAGTATTTAATCTTGAATAACAAGAATCATTATGAAGGGCTCAGAGCTGCACTTCTGCCATATTTCAGTTTGAGCAGTTCCATTTGTATTACATTTAATGAATTTCATAGCAGACAAACATCGCTAGCAAGTTTTCCACTAAAATGCATTAAACACGTAGGATAGTAGGTAGATCTATTCTAATGCTGCAGCTACTGCATTAATTTCTGATAGTAATAATAAGCATGCTGACTTTAGTGTGAATGCATTTAGGAATGGAATCTATAATGGCGGCTGCTCAGTTCATAAAATGGTGCCAGTACGGGCCCTGAAATGTCAATATTATGTAATCCAGAATGGTATCTATGCTGTCAACAAAATAGTGCTTGTTCTAGTCTTTTCAGGAATGAATATAGTACTGAATTGCTAGAAACAAAGATCACATTGGCATATAGCAGTCTACTTTATTTAATGCCTTTTGGATTTGGTGGATTACAAACTGCAGGAATTCCAAACTACCATAGGACAGCAAGTAGTTGGAGGAACAGGTATTTACTTACTCATGTAATAAATTTTATACAATCATTTGAAATAGCCACTCCCATTTTTAGGAGGAGAACAGGAAAGATTTTATAAACTAACAGTACAAAACAGAATATATTGCGGTCATCACTGATTTTTGTTATCTAATCCCTATAGTTAATCAGTATGAACAAATTGGACATACATATGCATATGACATTTTCCTGCAATAACCCTACTATATTTTTAAGTATCTGTGCAATACTTACATTCATCCAGTCCCAACTGATATGCCAAATTCTGTAAACCTCTAACCTTCTCCATCAGATTAGCTGTAGTGAGACTTCCCAGCTCTAAAGAAACAAGTGGGTAGTTTACAAACATTTGTCATTAAATAATTAATAATTAATGAATCATGCTTTTACTAGAGCTGAACTCTTATACAGGTAGTCCTTGACTTACAACCATTTGTTTAGTGACCGTTCGAAGTTACAATGGCATTGAAAAAAATGACTTATGACCTTTTTTCACACTTATAACCATTGCAGCATCCCCATGATCATATGATAAAAATTCAGCTGTTTGGCAACTGATTCAGTTGCAGTGTTCCGTGGTCTTGTGATCACCTTTTGTGACCCTCTGACAAGCAAAGTCAATATGGAAGCCAGATTCACTTAACAATCAGGTTACTAACTTATCGGCTGCAGTGATTCACTTAACAACCGTGACAAGAAAGGGAGTAAAATGGGGAAAAACTCACTTAAGAACTGTCTCACGGCAACAGAAATATTGGGCTCAGCTGTGGTCATAAGTCGGGGACTACCTATAATAATAACCAAGAAGAAAGTAAAGGCAATTTGATATAATAATTGTACAAATTCTGCATATAATGAAATTCGCTATTTTTAGAGGACACAATGTATCTGGGTTTACGCAGAAAGACACTACATCTGTAAGAGCCGTGGTGGAATGCAGTATTGCAGACTAACTCTGCTGACTGCCAGCAGTTCGATTGTGATCGGCTCAATGTTGATTCAGCCTTCCAACCTTGATACAATGAGGAACCAAATTGTGGGGGCAATATGCTGATTTTGTAAACTGAGAGGCTGTAAAGCATTATGAAGCAGTATATAAGTCTAAGTGCTATTGTTGTTGGTATTCCATGTAATACCTGATTACCTATCTGATAGTAAGGAAAAGATATATTGTAATTATCATCTGGACAACCAGAAAGATATAATGTAAACAAATGAAGTTTGTTTTTCTACATATTGTTATGTAGAAAAACATAATGTTTACAATATGTTTACAATAAAGCATGACGTGACTGGCTGTTTTGACATCTAATCTCCATGGACATTTTTTTCACTGTGTTCTATTACATTTGATATTGATTCAATAGATTTGAAGTTTCCTGATAGGAAAATTTATTAAATTGCCCTCCAACAAGCCAGATGGCATTCCATTAGAATGGCTATGATAGAAAACTGCTATAATTAGGCAATTCCAAGATAGTGAAGTATCGAATATACTTGTGGATAAGCAGAGAATTGTAGGTATCACAAATGTCCCAAAATTGGATTCGGTTTATCCATAGATAGGCTTATCTGCAAGTATATATGGTAAAGTACTCGTTAAAGTACTCATACCGTGTATATACTCATATATAAACTCATTCACAGGAAAGCCTATCTTTGAATTTTTAAGTAAAATACCATAGAAAATAAGATTCCCTGCAGATTGGCTTATCTGCAGGTGGTACATTTTTCATGGTATTTTGGTTAATTCAAGGGTAGGCTTATCTATGAGTATATATCAGTGATGGCGAACCTATGGCACGCGTGCCACAAGTGGCACGCAGAGCCATTTGTCAGGACACGCGAGCCAGCTGCCCTGTCAGCTGGCCAGCGCGCATGCGCGCGCTGGCCAGCTGAGTTCACCTTTTTAAAAGCTACCGTCCATGAAGCCTTCGGAACGCTTTTGCGCGCGCTGGCCAGCTGAGTTCACCTTTTTAAAAGCTACCGTCCATGAAGCCTTCGGAACGCTTAAAACCACCCTCCGAGCTCGGAGGGTGATTTTAAGCGCTCTGAAGGCTTCAGGGACCGTCCCTGAAGCCTCCGGGGGGGCGGGGGAGGCTCTTTTCGCCCTCCCCAGGCTCCTATAAAGCCTCTGGAGCCTGGGGAGGGTGAAAAAAACATGTAAAAATGGGGGGGTCGCGCATTGTGCGTGCATGCGCACTGGGGGGGGTCGCGCGTTGCATTATGGGTGCGGCACGCCCGCACTCAACCCCCCTGCGCTCCCCCCACTTGTGGCACGCGAGCAAAAAAAGGTTTGCCATCACTGGTATATATGGTAGTTATTCAACTCCCTATTAATATTTAATCACTAAGACCAATGGATGCTAATTCGTATGGTTCTGTAATTCTATGTGTCTTTTAACTTGGTCTTTAAGAGTCACTCTAGCTCAGGGGTGTCAAAGTCGATTTCATTGAGGGCTGCATCAGGGTTGTGCTTCATCTTGGGGAAGCTGGGAAGTCTCACTTAACAACAGAAATTAGGGGCTCAACTGTGGTTGTAAATCGAGGATTACTTGTACATTGACCAATGAAAAGGTTTAACTTTCTCCAGGACACTTTACATGCAAGTCCCAAAAAACCAAGGAGCATATAAAAAAGAGGCGGAGCTTTGATCATGTAATTGTGTCTGCCACTGTGACTTTTTCAACCCGCACATCCCCCAGATGTCCCAAGAGGCTAAAGTTCAGCAATCACACCCAGAGAACATACACAAAATGTATATAACTCTTGTTTTGTTCTATGTCAGGGGTGTCAAACTCAATTTCATTGAGGGCCGTATCAGGGTTGTGTTTGAGCTGGGGGGGCATGGCTAGGGTTGTGGCCAGCTCGATATCACATGCGTCAGGGGCACCTGTGGTGGCCCATGCACTCTGCCAGCAAAAAGGGGCTTCCAAACTCAGTTTTCAGTTGCAAAGTCTTCCTGCAGCCGTCTGCCAGTGAAAATGGAGTCTGGGAGGGCTGCACACTGGCAGAGACATTGTGGGCCGCGGGTCAGTCCTTCGCTGTTTCCAAGTCAGCACCGCAGGCTAAATCTAAGCACCCCGCGGGCCGCATCTGACCCACAGGCCTTGAGTTTGACACTCCTGCTCTAGTTTGTCCATATTTAATTGATTACAAAAGCTCTGCAGAAAGATATCAATTTGTCCACTAATATTGATGTTTCTCTGGGGCTGTTAAGACGACCAAATTCAAAAAACAAGAGTTTAGCTTTAGCCAAAACTTATAAATTGCCAGCCAAGCTTGATTTTCTCCATCCTATGAAGATCAGACTGCATTTGGTGCTCATCTGAGAACTGGGAATATAGTTATCAAATATGTACTGTTAGAACATGGCCCAAGTTTCACATAGTTAATGTGCCAATGATTCAGCAACAAATAATTTGATGGCAGCAATAATAATGTTTCTCTCATCAAGCAGAAAAATATCAGGATTGCAATAGTGTATCTCTGCAGTCTGCATGTTGCATTTAAGCTTTCCTGAAGCGAAACTGTTGCCCTCCAATCTCAATCCCCTTTGACCACTTAATATATCACTTCATTTACTTCATTTACTTCATGCCTGGAAAGAGGGTGTCCAAATCTGTAAGTTACTTACCTTGAAGGGTGATAGGCAGGCTGAAGAATAGAGAGGAAAAGAAACTCCCAGGAGTTTGATTTTTTTTAAAAAGGGAGAATGAAAGAAGCAAAGAAAATCCTTCTGGTTGTTGGTTGTGTGGAGAGGAAAATACTCTCAGGACTCCAAGTAAAGAAATTAAAAACAAATTAAACTCATTTACCTCTAAAGTATATACTTTAAAAGTATCATAATTACTGGCCCTAATAATTATATTGATTTCTTCACCATATGGTAGATAAGAAACCTCAACAGATATTTATATGACAATAAAATCTAATATTAACCAAATATGTAATACAAAAATGATTTTTTATCAAGGACTAGAAACTCACCTCTCAACATGTCGATATCATCATTTTCTAATTCAGCCATCCATTTAGGTGGAGAACTGGTGATGGGCTATTAAAAACAAGCATTCATAAACAAATTATTATCTATTTTAGAAACCTTTAAAATTTCTAATAACTGATTGAAATACAGAACTATAACATTTTACAAAATTCTACTCTGATTAAATAAAAGATTTCTAAAACAGATTACTATATCCAATGGAAGAATTCTTTTCAAGGCAACAAAATACAGGCTATTTTTAAAAAGCCAATATCAATTTGTTAGGCTAGGGCAGTGGTGGGCAACCCGCGGCTCGAGAGCCACATGCGGCTCTTTACACCCTTTAATGCGGCTCTTCTGTGTGCCGGGTGCCCGCTCCCCTCCCTCCTCTCGGGCTTCGGAGGGAAGCTTCTGCAAAAGCCCGGGCGAGTGACAACCAATTTTGGTCCTATGACTGCAGAATGCTGCAAAATACCATAAATGCAGACCAGTTGTTGAGTGTTTCAAATGTGATTGGAACACTCAACAAGGTGACCACAGTGTGTGTGTGTGTGTGTGTGAGTGAGACAGACAGACAGAGAGAGGAACAGAGAGAGGGAATGAGGGAGGGAATCAGAGAGAGACTGACAGACAGACAGACAGACAGACACACACACACACACACAGAGACAGAGAGGGGGAGGAAGGGAGAGAAAGATAGACAGACAGAGAGAGAGACACACACAGAGTGAGTGATTAAGTGAATGAGTGAGAGACAGACACACCCACATACACAGAGTGACAGAGAGAGAGGAAGGGAGAGGAGAGAGACAGAGGGAGAGACAGAGACAGACACACACACACACAGAGTGAGTGAGAGACAGACAGACACACACACACACAGAGTGACAGAGATGGGGGAGGGAGGGAGAGACAAAGAGCCAGAGAGAGAGAGAGAAAGAAAAAGAAAAAAAGAAAGTGGGAGAGAGAGATGAAATTAAAAACAACAACATACAAACCTGACTTACTCAAACTATCCAAGGAAATGCAAGGCCAATGTTCACATTAGTGGTTGTGACTTTGTCAGTCAATGTCAGGATGTAATTTTCTCTACATTGTAAGGCAAATTTTACGGAATTTAACGTTATCGATAAATAATAACGTTCTAAAGTTTTTGTTTTATTAGTTGTGTTATTTGTATCCTCCCGACCTATGTGGATACTTGCATGCAGAATATTCTCAATAAAAACTTATTGAAACTAAAAACAGTGTACCATCCTATGTATTTTCGGTTTTAAAAATGTGGCTCTCAAAGTAAATTTCAATCGTGGTTTTGGCGAGATTTGGCTCAGTTGAAAAAAAAGGTTGCCCACCACTGGGCTAGGGTAAAATCTTGTTGTTACTGCATGAGGGAAAAATATAAGAAAACATAGCAAGAAAACAAAAAGTAAGTAGTTCAATTGATTTTTCTAGACATTTATAATTTTTCAATTATTTTCTACTTTAGCTGTTTTTTATTGTGATAAGCTCAATTTTCTAAAGAATTTTACGACTCAATGCCTATTTATGACAAACATCAATTTTTACACTTTTACTTATTTGTACTTACGCTTTTAAAAGAAGCTGCAAATTCAGCAACACCTGGTACTGGAGACAAGATAGACATAGTTAATTTAGTTTGATTTTTTTTTTTCAATTGTTTAAAGGCAATTACCATTTCTGTCACTTAATTAAACTGCTACATTATAATTCAGCACATATATACATTTTATCTAGGTTTATGATGGGTTCTATTAAGTTATGTGTCTATAACCGGGATGGTGAACCTATGAACCTATGGGAGCCATTTGTCCTTGCACGCATGTGCGCGCTGGCCAGCTGAGTTCATCCTTTTTAAAAGACATTTCTCACCCTCCCCAGGCTCCAGAGGCTTTATAGGAGCCTGGGGAGGGCAAAAAGAGCCTCCCCCACACCAACCCCTGGAGGCCCTCCGGAGGCTTCAGGAACTTCCCTGAAGCCTCCGGAGCACAAAAAAACAGTCCTATGGGCAAACCGGAAATTCAGGAATGGACTTCTGGTTTGCTCGTAGGGTCGGTTTAAGCCCTCCGGAGGCTTCAGAGACCTTCAGGCGGCTTTCCTGAAGCCTCCGGAGGACTAAAAACAACCCTCCGAGCAAACCGGAAGTCACTTCTGGTTTGCTCGGAGAGTGAGTTTAAGCCCTCCGGAGGCTTCAGGGATCTTCAGGAGGCTTCCCTGAAGCCTCCGGAGGACTAAAAACCACCCTATGAGCAGATGGTCCCTGAAGCCTCCGGAGGGTTAAACCGACCCTTCGAGCAAACCGGAAGTGACTTCCGGTTTGCTTGTAGGGTCAGTTTATGCCCTCCGGAGGCTTCAGGGAAGCCTCCTGAAGGTCTCTGAAACCTCTGAAGGGCAAAAAATGACCTTACAAGCAAACCGGAAGTCGCTTTATAGAAGCCTGGGGAGGGCGAAAACAGCCTCCCTGCCCCCACAGAGGCCCTCCGGAGGCTTCAGGGACCTTCAGGAGGCTTCCCTGAAGCCTCCGGAGGGCTTAAACCGACCCTACAAGCAAACCGGAAGTCACTTCTGGTTTGCTCGAAGGGTCGGTTTAAGCCTTCGGAGGCTTCAGGGACCTTCTGCTTGTAGGGTATTTTTTAGTTCTCCGGAGGCTTCAGCGAAGCCTCCTGAAGGTCTCTGAAGTCACCAGAGAGCTGCTTTCGCCCTCCCCAGGCTCCTATAAAGCCTCTGGAGCCTGGAGAGGCCAAAAAAAGCATGGAAAATGGGGGGGGGGAGTCGCACCTCTCATGTGCGCATGCACACTGGGGGGGGGGTGCACGTTGCATTATGTGTGCGGCACACCCATGCACGACCCCCTGCGCTCCCCCCCTTATGGCATGTGAGCCAAAAAAGGTTCCCAATTGCTGGTCTATAAGATTGGTATGCAATGCTTAATGACTATTATACTATTGTTTTTTTTATTATCACCAAGCCATCTTTTCATCCATACATTTTTTAAAAAAATTGTAGAACCTACGGGGAGAGGGTGCGGTCTATAAATTTAATAAAACCTAATAAACCAAACCTAATCCTACATTTTTACAATACAATACAATACAACATTCAGCATTATTTTTTTCTGGGAAATGTGCACACAAGGGACGTGATGGCTCAGTGTCTAAGATGCTGAGGTGTCGATCAGAAAGGTCGGCAGTTTGGCGGTTCGAATCCCTAGTGCCATGTAACAGAGTGAGCTCCTGTTACTTGTTCCAGCTTCTGCCAACCTAGCAGTTTGAAAGCATGTAAAAATGCAAGTAGAAAAACAGGGACCACCTTTGGTGGGAAGGTAACAGCGTTCCATGCGTCTTCGGCATTTAGTCATGCTGGCCACATGACCACAGAGACATCTTCAGATAGCACTGGCTCTTTGGCTTTGAAACGGAGATGAGCACCGCCCCCTAGATTTGGGAACAACTAGCATATATGTGCAAGGGAAACCTTTACCTTTACCTAAATGTGCACACACTCAACAGAATTTACTTCTGAAATAAATTATGCAAGATTACCTTCTTGAGCTCTTTTAAATATCTGTCTATGAATAAACATGCTCAAATTTAAGCATGCTAAAAGCAATATTTTAACAGGACAGCTCAGTGAATCATCAGTGTAAACAAACACCATTTAAATGCCATATCTGGCTCATCACAGTAAAAATACATACGTATGTACTAGCATTTTACTTCCAACCAAGATCTGTTTTACTTCAATCTCTAATATTAACTCAAAATGGTTAAAGGACTCAGTTGCCCATTAAAAAAAAAACTGATGTTTTTAATATAAGCAAGTAATTATTATTCACATTCAAATAATTATTCAGTTATTCATCTCATACAGATTGAAAAATTTTGAACATCTGATCTTTTCTTTTTTGCTCAAATATATGAAAAAATAATAATTCTCTTGCAGTGCACTAAATACAAGAGTTGCACTTATGCAACTCTTACCGTCTGCTTAATAAGAAGGCAATGGGATCCTACTGACTTACTTTGCCCAGTAGAAATAAGGAGTGAATAAAACCTCAGTATAAAAGACAATAATACCTTATATAGGCCATGATTCACTTTTGTGCAACAAAACATTTGAAAACATGGGGGAAAACACAGAGACCCTTTTCCAGTTGTATAAAATATATTTTACCTCTGAACTACTGAATAAATAGGAAATATTTCATTAAGACAATTTTATTATGTTTAAATGTAAATTAAATAAGACAAAATGTAATCACAAATATTGGCAAATACATGAGTCCCAGAATAATATTGCAGGATACAATCTGAGTCAGTTACCAGAGGTTTTATCTTCCAAGCTTTCGGGCTCATGCTGGAGCTGTTCTCAGGGAACTTCTCTATGTGCTTAGTACACAGAAAAGTTCCCTGAGGATGAGCTCCTGCATGAGTCCAAAAGCTCGGAAGACAAAACCTCTGGTCCCAATGACTGACCCAAATTTGATCCTGCAGAAAATGTAACTTTTATTCTAGCTCTGCATAATTTTTGAAGAGCCCTAGAATGCTACTCAAACTGATATTTGGCTTTTTAAAAATATGTAGTACTAAATTATATTAGCCATACAAAGGTATTATAGTATATTTCGTTAATATACTTTTAAATGTTGTCCTATGAACTAGTCAAAAACTTTCGAAACTTAGACCTATTATCTCAAAAAGGGGCTTTTCCCATATGTTAGGAAATCTAAAAGGTCTAATTATTAATCCTTGCAATAGTATCTTACTAGAAATAACAACTCTTTCGATGTAGAGTTAAAGTTGCTTTACATTAGAGTAATCCACAACTATTTACTTCTTATTCAATTACTTACATTGCTCTGGCCACAAGTCCGGAGATGCCCTGTCCAACTTTTCAAAACTGAGCAATGAGGCTTCCAAGTCTGAACCTAGAATTATATCAATTTACATATATGTAAGCCAAAATAAATCAATAGTAGCACCATTTTAAACTAACATGTAACACTTACTTGTGAACAAAATTTCTTAAGAAGTGGCTTGGAACATGAACAAGAAACAATTTGCCTCTCAAACCACAATATTTTAGTGATACTACATTGATAATATTATACTCCTATGCGAACCTAAGCAGAGCTCAGATTTTGCAACTGGCAAATCATAAGAAGTACATGATTTATCCAAATCAGATTATTTATTCAGTGGTTCTTAAATTGTTTGACAATTTAATTACCTTTTTCTGGACTAAAATAATGTCATTTATTTGCCCAAAACAGACTGTTGTTTTACACATGTACCATATTTTTTGGTTTATAAGACGCACTGGAGTATAAGACACACCAAGGTTTTAAGAGGCAAATTTTTTAAAAAAGTTTTTGTACTCTGCAAACCTCCCAAAAATGGCTTTTAAAAAAAGAAGGGGTATGAATAGCCCTTAGGAGGCTTGTAGAGTGTTCCTGAAGGGGGGGCAAAAACGAGCAAAAAATGGCCCGTTTTCACGAAAACGGGCCCGTTTTTTGTCCAAAAAAAAGGGCATTAGGAAGCTTATAGAGTGCTCCTGGGGCCGGGGGAGGGGGGGCAAATTTGAGCAAAAAACAGCCTGTTTTTTTTCTCATTTCTGCCTTCCCCAGCCCCCAGGAGTTTTCTGAAAGCCTCCTACAAGCTATGCATGGCCATTTTGGTGAAGGGGCGGGGTTTCAGAAGGCAAAAAAATGCTGTATTCAGTGTATAACACGCACCCAGATTTTCAGCCTCTTTTTTGAAGGAAAAAGTTGCATCTTATACTCTGAAAAATACAGTATCTCAACAGCAGCAGTCCTAAACTGGACCCTGACTGACAAACAAACAATTACAAATTGCTCCATAACATCCAGGATATGTCAATATTACCCAGTGGTGGGATTCAGCCAGTTGACACCACTTTGGGAGAACCGGTTGTTAAGTTTTGAGCAGTTTGGTGAACTGGTTGTTGGAAGAAATCATTAGGGCAGAGAATCGATTGTTAAATTATTTGAATCCCACCACTGTCCTTTATGTGCAGGTCCCCCAATACAATACAATATAATACAATACAATAGCAGAGTTGGAAGGGACCTTGGAGGTATTCTAGTCCAACCCCCTGCCTAGGCAGGAAACCCTATACCGTTTCAGACAAATGGCTATCCAACATCTTCTTAAAGACTTCCAGTGTTGGGGCATTCACAACTTCTGGAGGCAAGCTGTTCCACTGATTAATTGTTCTAACTGTCAGGAAGTTTCTCATCAGTTCTAAGTTGCTTCTCTCCTTGATTAGTTTCCACCCATTGCTTCTTGTTCTACCCTCAGGTGCCTTGGAAAATAATTTGACTCCCTCTTCTTTGTGGCAACCCTGAGATATTGGAACACTGCTATCATGTCTCCTAGTCCTTCTTTCTATAAAACTAGACATACCCAGTTCCTGCAACCGTTCTTCATACGTTTTAGTCTCCAGTCCCCTAATCATCTTTGTTGCTCTTCTCTGCACTCTTTCTAGAGTCTACACATCTTTTCTACATCGTGGTGAACAAAACTGAATGCAGTATTCCAAGTGTGGCCTTACCAAGGCATTATAAAGTGGTATTAACACTTCACGTGATCTTGATTCTATCCCTCTGTTGATGCAGCCTAGAACTGTGTTAGCTTTTTTGGCAGCTGCTGCACATTGCTGGCTCATATTTAATATTAATATACTCATATTTAAATGGTTGTCCATTAGGACTCCAAGATCCCTTTCACAGTTACTACTGTTGAGCAAGGTACCACCTATACTGTACCTGTGCATTTCGTTTTTGTTGCATAATGTAGAACCTTACTCTTTTCACCATTGAATTCCCCAGTTTAAGAACAATTAGCCTAAGCCCTTTCTCACTGCTGATCCACTTATCTTTGAATTTGCAGAATAATACACCAGCAATTCCTAAGCTCTCTCACTACCCTTGTTCCTAGTTACTGCAGTTATCTTCCCTCCAAGATGATAGATGACAAAGCCTCTTAACAAATTTTGCCCCCCCCCCCTGAAAGCTATCCTTAGATAATATCAGAATAAAGAAGAAAATAAAACTTTACCGCTGGTACAATATAGACAACTTAAACCTGCCTTTTTAATCAGCTGAAGATAAGAGGAAAGCAACACTATGGGACAGAAAAATGGAAGAGAATGTTTATACCAAAGTTAGGTGTCACCAAGAAAAAAGATGTCATGTGCCAAATTTCTGCTAGTGGGGTCTAGAAAAAGAGACTTTTCTGTTTGTGGCTGCCACCCTCTGGAATATTCTCCCACTGGAGGCAAAGTCCATCCTTACATTCCTGGCCATCCAGAAGAGCCTGACAACTTGGCTCTGCTGCTTGGTCTGGGGCCTTGACAGGGACTTGTTATGTTGCAGTGACTGACTGGGAGAAGATCCCCACCTCCAGGCCACTCATAATGTTGGTTTTTAGTTTTTTTATTTACTTCTTCTAATTTTAATTCTATTGTACTTCCCCCCCCCCCTTTTATCACATTGTAAGTTGCCTAGAATCACTGTATTGGTGAAATAGGCAGCATTTAAATTTAATAATTGCTTACTATGCCTAGCAGCCATTTCATAGATTCCAAGTAAAAAGGATCCCCCCCATCCCAGCCTTTTAAATTAAGAAACAGCAAAATTTCTACAATAGAAACTAAACTAAACTACACTACAGCACAGCTCAGCTGTCCAAATTGTGAACTACCACAATCTTCCCTGGCCTCTTAGGCTTCCAGCATACAAGGACTGCATTGGGAGGGCAAGTTGGAAAAGTCTGATTTACTCCAGAGTGATGGCATTCACCTTGTTTCCCACTGTTGGCGCTTAGTGACACAAAACACAAGCCAACCATAATTCCTCACGTAATTGTACAGATTACTAAGAAGAGGGTCAGACCAACTAGAGATCTACTTTAAATCCCAATAACCATTTTAACAACGATTTTTTCCCCAACGATGAGCTTCTATCAAACAAGATGCTAAGCATATTCGTTCAGAAGCGAAGTCCAATGATACCAAAAAGAGCGTTCCCACCTGCGGCTAATTAGAAACTCAATCTGGTTCAATTGGTTAAGGCATCAGCAAGAAACCGACAGACCCTGAGTTCTAGTCCCGCCTTAGGACAAAGCCAGCTGGGTGATCTTGTGCCAGTTAGCCCTATGAAGGAGGCAACGGCAAACCCCTTCTGCAAAACCTTGCATGTCCAGGCAGATTCGGAGAATCGGACACCATAGAACGTGGGGAGAAAAGTGGCTAATTATCCCCGTAATCAATACATGCCTACTCAAAAATAGGTAAACCGCGAGCATAAGTAGGAAGACAGAATACTACAAACCTCTCCGTCTTCCTCAACGTCTCTTACCTTCCGTAGAGACCGCCATCTTAGTCCATCACATGACAGCCCAATCTCCCCCCCCCCTTTTCACGCGGGAGTCTGTACTGTTGACAGGATTTTTTCGAACGAGACACGAACGCTCCGCCTCCTTCTCCCCCGCTCCGGTTCTGCCTCTTTCCCCTCAAAAAACCTCCAGGGAACTAGGGAAACTAGGGAAAAGAAAAACTGACCAGTCAAGTTCCGCCTGGAGGGGGCGTTTACAGCCAAGTAGCCAATGGTATCCTCCCCTTGAAGGGGCCGGGGCAAGCTAGGCCCTTTCAAAGTTCTATTGGTTGGAGAGAGCGCCCCGGAGGGGAGGGATGCGGTTCGGGTTGGCCAAAGACAAAAGGTGTGGGCGGCGCCCAGCTGTTGAGCTGGGGGTGGGCAGGACTCTTGTTGGCAGGTGGTCGTTGGAAGAATGGCGGTTGTGGCTGCAGTTCGGGGGTCGCAGGGAGGGCGGCGCTTCTGGTTCGAGGTGAGCTCGCGTGAAAGAGACGGAGTGGCTCCGAAGGGAGAGTTTGCCGGGGGGGGGGGGGGAGGCGCGTCTGGTCTGCACGTGCGGAATTCAGTGCTGCCGTTGGCGTGACGGGGAGCTCTTCCTAGTCCTTGGCATATTTGCCCACTGCTCTTACCGTTCGTTGAGCGACTTCTGCACCCGAGGGCAGGTGGGGAGAGCGCTCCCTAAAGGACGGTGGCGTTTTGCCTTGGAACACGGTAGACCTTCCGAAGATAGTCCTGCTGGAGCCCTCCTAGTCCTCCGGGCGAGAGCCTTAACATCTGGGTCGCCCTCGATGAGATCACGCAGCTGGCAAGACCAGCGTAGGATTTCGTAAACTTCAGATCGACGGTGAGTTCACTTTTAAGGGCTCGCTCTCGAAGAAAAAAAACGGATAGGATCCCGAGATCTGCGGGAAATTCTGTTCTGCGTGTGCTCGAGAACGGCCTTGTCAGATCAAGCAAAGGTCCAGGAAGGTTTCCTTGCGTGCCAGGCGTTGATTGCCCTGGAAACTGCCCTTTAGTTTGTGTCCTGCCTTCTTCTTAAAAGCTGTTCTGCATATAGGATAGTTTTGTCTGCTTTAAATTGAGGGTATATCGGGTGGGGATCTGTACTTGGGGGGGCATCTATGAATATTGGGACCAAAAGGCGGGGTGTGTGGGTGTCTTGTGGGCTGCAGGAAGATGCAGAGACCCCTCTCCTGCCTCATTTGTGGATTTGCAAGAGGAGAACTTGCAAAGTTTTGAGATAATAAGATTCCTAAATCTTAGAGAGGAATATGACCTGAGGTCAAAGTGGATACATAAACTTCCCCAAAATCAATCCTGTTTTTTCAGAGGGGGCAGATGGTAGTGGTGATTGTTAAGGAGCATTATGTTTCTACTAGAGAGAACGTTGTGATTTTTTCCCATTCAATATAGTTTTCTGTATTAGGCTTTTTTTTTGCTAGTTTTTGTGAAGTAATGAAGTAACATATGGACTGTAGGCCTGTACTGTTAGCTCTCTTTCAAGTGATAAATAATATTCTATTAATTTATTGTGTCAGATGCAATTTGAAGCATTTAAGATATTGGGATGGGATTGCTTTGAGTTCATGTATTCTATTGCAGGAATAAAATGTAAGAAGATTTCCATGTATGCCTCAATTAGAGAGCCCTATTCAAAAATATTGTTCGTATGACATTCTGCATCCAGGAAAAGTAGTAAAGAGAAATAGCAACAGTTACTCAAGAGACAATACGAAATCTTGTAGTACTGATAGCCTTTAAATACCAGCAACTGCCAAGCATTAGCACATGGCTAATTCCTAAAGTGAAAATACTGTATATAATCATTTAAAATAGGAATGTACATGAATTCTATAAAAACTGACTATCGGCATCTGATAATTCCCAATAAACATGAAACAAGTAATGTAATGCCTCCTGGTGGTCAATGCAAATACAATATTTTATGACTGAACTTTCTGAGATTTAGTCTTGCCTCTATGGTATTGTCCTTCAAATTACATTGTGAATTGCACATGTTTTTGTAATAAGAGGCTATGTAAAACTTTAGTTAAACCGTTATCGGTGTGCCGTTATTAATACCAGCAAACTTATTGCAATATTTTATTTGTTTGTATATGGCATCTACTTACTTCCTGATTCAACTAAGGCTACTAATACTAGAATATATTACTAACAGGATTATTGCTGTGAACTTAAAAGTTAGAAAACTGAATGTGGTGTGTGTCTTCACTTCTCACTTCTGAATAAATTTAAGTTAGCTGGATTTTTTCTTGAAATGTAGGATAGATGTACTTAGTTGGTTCTGTTTGCTTTTTGCCTTATAGATCTGTAGGAAGACAAATTTCAACTGGCATTCCTCATCATTTATTTCCTCTTCTTCAGTGGTAAGTATTTTTCAAAGAAAACAAAGATTAACTTAAAATAAAGCAAATCATGATTTTGATATATTGTTTCCCCATTATGCATATTTGCCTCAGCTTGTAGATGGAGATGAATAGCATTCTGATCAACTTTAGAGTAAAACAACAGTTAAGACCAGTGAAGCATCACTTTGTCTGGGACAATTTGGCCTTAGAGCACAATATATTCTCAACAGAAAGAAGAGGAGTAACTAGAATGGGTTTAACTGCTTATTGTAATAAAAATGGTTTTAACAGACTTGCAGATTATGCTATCTGGAATTTTTGATCCACTTACTTTGAGGTTCACTAATATTAATCCAAAATAAACAAGTCCTGTTTCTGTAAAAAATACCATGAAGAGCAAATGGGAACAAGTATAATTAATGAGTTTCATTAAGTCAAGGAACAAACTTATCTTAGCTTTTATAATACTAGGAAATGCATTAACCAGCATTTTGTATTCTACAGCCAACAACCAAATTGTTTATTGATGGCAAGTTTGTGGAGTCAAAAAGTAATGAATGGATTGAAATCTACAACCCTGTAAGTAGTTTTGGTTTGTTTTAGAGAGAGAAAACAAATGACATTCTGAACTATTTTAAGTAATTTAAATAAATATAACAAGATTTTAAAATTAAGAGAAAGTTTATTTATTCTTAATTTCCTAAAGTGGATGATGTAGAGGACGCAAGCAGCTTACAGGAAAATATATTGTAGGAGAAATGGAATCCTTTGCATGAACTTTTTCCCACCACATATTTTCCTGTAGGCTGTTTGCTTCTTCTACACATCCTCTTAGGAAATTAAGAATACATACGCTTTTCCTTAATTTCAATTTTTTGTTATAGCAAGGAGTAAATATTTGCATATCTGTAGAGAATGTATGGAAACTGGTTATAGTTCTAGATAATGCACTTTTTAATGCAGCTTATTAACATGAAGTTCATTTTGTATAAACCCCTAAAAATATCAAATGTTCTCATTGATGGGTTAGGAGAGGAAGCATTTACACAAATCCAGTGTTGTATAAATGGAAATTCACTAATGCGATTGGACTTTCTTATCTTCCTTCCAACCATTTGCCATAATCCATTCCAGAGGATCCTCCAAAAATGATCTTGGAGATGTTCAAATCAATTTTATTAATTCAACAATTAAACTTGAGGGAGGAATCTATTTGGGGCCAAGGTCCAAACTCAGGAATAGATAGTATCATTTGCCAGAATGGCATCTCAGGATTAGGCAGGGCCATTGTTTACAAACCACATGTAAACTCCACCCTTCTTATTTCCCATTACTATCAGGGCTCCCTACGCAGAAAAAAATAACTTGATTGTGCTCTAAATAACAATTAGGTTTTTAAGGACCACAATTTAGGTTAATTGAAGTTTTAGGCTGCTGTTGATAAAAGGCAAGTAGTTATTTCCTTGCCATGCATTCTTAAGATGCCCCAATGGAGATTTTTTAAATACCTAATTTCATCAAAAAGGGGCATTTTTCATTAGGACTTCCTTCTCAACATGGCTTCTAAGGAACTTTTTAAAAAAGTTTTCAAGATGACTTCAAATGCTGGTGATTTTTTATGGCTATTTCCATGTAGTTTTCTTGACAAAGTATATAAATGTTACCTGCAGAATAATATTTAATTATTCTGCAGTTAAGGCCTCTTGGAAACGTTGTAAAGTTGATTCCAGACAGAAGTAGCAAAAACCCTCTTATTTCTAATCACCTATTTGTGCCTAGGTTAAGGAAAAGCTCTTATCTTCAGTCAGCAACTGCTTGGAGATAAGAATTTTTCTTTGTCTACAAGGAGAGGTGGGGTTGAGAAGTAAATCTACTGATTGGATGTGCCCTGCTAGAAGTTCTCCATTTCTGCGTTATATGGAGCAACATAAATATTCTTGATATTTTCTTGGAAAACAATATGATCAGTGTAGTGGCTGCATAGTAAAGTTTACAGTTTTTTATTACTACATTAAAAACAGAAGTATTAATCTTTACTTTGAAATGGAAATAGCATTGATAACTCACCCCATAATAGATTCATGCTGTCTAAAGAACTCTTGATTGGCTACTGGGAGAATTTTAATTGTTGTAATTAATCATTTAATTCTATTGGAATGTCATTCTAAAAGGCTACCAATGAAGTTGTTGGTCGAGTCCCAAAAGCCACACAGAGTGAGATGGAAGCAGCAGTGGCTTCATGCAAAAAGGTTTTGCCGAGCTGGTCTGAGGTATCTGTTCTGAGTCGACAGCAAATCTTTCTGCGATACCAGCAACTTATCAAGGATAATCTGGTGAGTAACTGCTATGCCCTTGATGCACTGATTTTTCTCAGCCAATGCAAAGAGGAGCAAAATTAAAGAATATTCACCTATTCATGTATGTTACAAATAGACAAAAATTATATAAGCATAGGAGGTTGTCTGTTATATTTGTTCTTTCTTTTGCCAATATATCAATCTTTGGACTTGGGTTTTATTTTTTAAAAAGCTAATTAAAAAGTAGGTGGGGAAGATGGGCATTGTAAGCCATTTCTTATTTTCTGGGTAAATTGGCCTATTGCAGAACAATGTGTTTTTCCAGAAATTTGCTGAATTGTTGTGGTTATTTTCCCTCATTTGTTTATTCTCTTCTTATCTACAGAAAGAAATTTCAAAACTTATCACCTTGGAGCAAGGAAAGACTTTGGCTGATGCAGAGGGAGATGTGTTCCGGGGCCTCCGTAAGTTGCCTATGTCTGTCTTCTTGCTATGCATGGAGAATAGCTTTTTTGGGCTATAGGAAGATGAGAATGTTTCCAAACAACTTACCGTATTTTTTGGACTATAAGACGCACCGGTGTCTAAGATGCACCAAGATTTCGAATAGGTAAGTAAGAAAAAAAAGTTTTTGCCTTCCCTCAGCCCCCAGCAGCACTCTGCAGGCTTCAGCAGGGCTGGGGCAAGGAATAAATGCCCCCGTTTTTGCCTTGCCCCAGCCCCGCTAAAGCCTACAGAGTGCTGCTGGGGGCTGAGGGAGGGCAAAAAAGCCTTGTTTTTGTGAAAAATGGCCTGTTTTTCACAAAAATGGAATGCGGGGGCGGGGCTTCGGGAGGCCAAAAATGGCTATATTCTGTGTATAAGATGCACCAACATTTCCATGTTCTTTTTGCAGGGGAAAGATGCATCCTATAATTTGAAAAATATGGTAACTCTCAGGATCATAATTCCTATCTCTGGACTTTTGTATGTAGAATTTCATGCACCATAGTAATTATAAATGGTCTTTTCATGGTTTTCGTTCAGTCTTAATCCTATTGTCCCCCAGTATGCATATTTGTTGTGGCCCAGCAGGATCTAGTTGAGCTGCTGATGGACTCGGATAGCGAGGAATCATATGAGCCTGCCCTGGACGATGTGGAGGACCCTGTGCAGGGTTCAGACTCAGAGCAGGGACCAGAGAGACTGGTTGGCCAACAGGAGGCACCTGAGGCATGGAGCAGTGGGGAGGATCAAAGGCAGTTTGTCCCTGATGCTAGATTGAGAAAGGCTGAGAAACGGAAGCAGCAACTCCGTAGGCAGACTCACAGAAGATAATTAAGCACAGGTGGTTGTGGATTGGCCCCTCCCAAGAGAGATTATAGGTGAGGCGTTGGGAGGGGACATTTGCAGGGAACAACCGTTCAAATTAGTAGTTAAGAAAATCTATCCGTGTATTCTAGCTGTGTCTGTCCGTTTGGATTATCTGCGTGGCTTCATTTGAGTTATCTGGGTTGCTGCAGAGTTAATCTATTAAACGTGAGTTGTCTGGGCCCTCAGCCAAAGGATTCGTTATCTCAGTAATTAAATAGTGGCAAACAGCCAGGCCTGTGTTATGGTTTATTCACAGGCGTGGAGGGGAGTCAGAACACATATTATACTGGTATCAAAGAATCATAGAGTTGGAAGGAACCATAAAAATCATTTTGTCCAAATATCTCAGTAGAGACTTCAATCGGGGCATTCTTGCTAGATTATTAGCAGCTTCTGAGGTAATCTGTTTGGACACACACACACACACACACACACACACACACAATCTAAAATGCTTTCAGCTGACCTGGATATGACATTCCTACATTTTTGAATTTTGTATATTCCTAATCATGTTGCCTCTTAATGGGATATTGCAGAATTAGCAATGATTGTTGAGTTTTGAATTACATTTTGGTATAGTTAGGTCCTCTTCTTACTGATGTATCAGTGCTGCATTCTCTATATATCTAAATATGAATATATATTTATCTGTACACATGACCTCTAATTTGGGATGAAAGTGCATTGTTGGCACAAAACCAGATTTATGACGGCAAAACTCACTTCGATGTTGAAGAAATACTTGGAAGCCAGAGATAAGACACAAAAAAACAATTGAAAATAAAGGAATAAGCAAGAGGTGGAGATAACTTCCTGCTGAAAAGATATACCGTATTTATCGGCGTATAACACGCACAGGCGTATAACACGCACCTTCATTTTAAGGGAAATTTCAGGAAAAAAATTTAAATTTCAAATAAAGAACTTTGAAGCAAAATAAGGGTAGCTCAGAACTTTTTTTATTAACTTTTAGTTGGGAGTCCGGGGAGAGGAGAGATGGCTCATCCATTCTCTCCTCCTCTCACCCACACCCCGCTGTCTAAAGCGCTTCCTTTTGCCCGCCCGAGCTCTTCCGCGGGCGAAAGAAAGCGTTTTAGTCGGGTGTCGGGGAGAGGAGAGACGGCTCATCCATTCTCTCCTCCTCTCGCCCACACCCCGCTGAGTAGCGCTCCGTGATCCTTTTCTGTGCGCCTGGCGTTTAGGACATCCAGCTATCTATCTAAACGCCAGGCACACAGAAAAGGATTGCGGAGCGCTTCGCCCCAACAGCAGCTGCTTTTCTGTGTGCCTGGCGTTTAGATAGCCGGATGTTTTAAACGCCAGGCACACAGAAAAGGATCGCGGAGCGCTTCGCCCCAACAGCAGCTGCTTTTCTGTGTGCCTGGCGTTTAGATAGATAGCCGGATGTTTTAAACGCCAGGCACACAGAAAAGGATCGCGGAGCGCTTCGCCCCAAAAGCAGCTGCTTTTCTGTGTGCCTGGCGTTTAGATAGATAGCCGGATGTTTTAAACGCCAGGCACACAGAAAAGGATCGCGGAGCGCTTCGCCCCAAAAGCAGCTGCTTTTCTGTGCGCCTGGCGTTTAAAACATCCGGCTATCTATCTAAACGTCAGGCACACAGAAAAGCAGCTGCTGTTGGGGCGAAGCGCTCCGCAATTCTTTTCTGTGTGCCTGGCGTTTAGATAGATAGCCGGATGTTTCAAACGCCAGGCACACAGAAAAGCAGCTGCTGTTGGGGATCGCAGAACGCGAACCGGCGAAGCGCGCTCAGGAAGGCGGGGTAATGGGGTCACGTGTGCTTGAGGCTGAGGCAGCCTCAGGCTACTGTAAAAACAGTATCGGCGTATAACACGCATACATCATTTGCCCCCTTTTCGGGGGGAAAAGTACGTGTTATACGCCAATAAATACGGTATACATTTGAAGAATACTTCTTGATTGGAAGGCAGTGGTTGTCCCTTTCTAAAAATAACTTTTTATAGGCAAATACTTTTAGTCAATAGATACTAACTCATTTTTTGTCTTGTCTTTGTTTTTTAGAGTGTGTCTTCTGGCAGATATATGCATATATCTACACTATGAATGCACACTATCAGTGACTCTTTGATGCATTTAGTGGGGAGAGGGGAGAGGAAAATCTACAGGACTGATTTCAGATGGAGTTGGCAACCCTAGATTGACCATATTGGGAAGCTGAGCATTACCCAAGATTTCTTTCTGTGTTTTTTTCTATCTGTTTTTCTTATGACTATACAGATTGTCCTCAACCTATAACCACAATTTAGTCCAAGATTTCTGTTGTTAAATGAAACAGGTGTTAAGTGAATTTTGTCCCATTTTAAGACTTTTCTTGCCACAATTGTTAAGTGAATCACTGGAGTAGTTAAATTAGTAATGAGTCTGTCTTCCCCCACTGACTGTTTGTCAGACATTTGCAAAAGATAATCACAGGGCCCCAGGACACTGCAACCATCATAATGAGCCAGTTACCAAGCGACTGAATTTTGATTGCCTGACCATGGGGATGCTGCAGGGATCATAAGCGCGAAAAACGGACGTGTCCCTTTTTTCAGTGCCATTGTAATTTCAAATAGTCACCAAATGAACTGTTGTAAGTCAAGGGCTACCGGTAGTGGCATTTAAAACTGAAATGATTGGAGGAAATAATTTGGAAGCTAAAGAACAGGAACTGAGGGAAATATTTTTCTATTTGTTTTTATTGCAGAGGTTGTTGAACATGCATGTAGTGTGACATCTCTTTTGTTGGGTGAAACCCTTCCCTCCATTACTAAAGACATGGACACTTGCACCTATCGCTTGCCTCTGGGTGTGTGTGCAGGCATTGCACCTTTTAATTTCCCAGCTATGATTCCTCTTTGGATGTTTCCTATGGCCATGGTGTGTGGAAACACCTTCTTGATGAAGCCCTCGGAACGTGTTCCAGGAGCCCTTATGTTTCTTGCCCAGCTGTTGCAGGATGCTGGTGCACCTGATGGAACGCTAAACATTATCCATGGACAACATGAAGGTAATGGCAGCAGAGGTTTTGAAAGGCCTCCCTCCCTTCAGTGTATAGATGGTATGGAATATATAAGTCGTATAAAGGGAAAAATAGTCAAGTTACATGCTTGTATTCCTAGTTTATTAATTCAGAATAAGGAATTAGGCAATTCTACCATCACTTTCTTTGCCGGCAAAGTGTCCCCTTTGTAAGTATGTTATCAAATGACTAGAGAAAGTCTACTTTCACTGCTTTTGGGACCCCAATTGTCGAATCTACTTTCCTTGCTTTAGGGTACCCCAGTTATCAAGTCTACTTGCACTGCTTTTGGGTACCCCAGTTATCAAGTCTACTTGCACTGCTTTTGGGTACCCCAGTTATCAAGTGTGATTGCGTAATTTATGACTAGATCAAATAATTGTGATTGTGCATTTGTGCTTTCATGTAGGGAGAAAGAAGAAGTAAATGTGCCATTTGAGGAAACCCAAGTAGCTGAGCCCCCAAGAAAAAGGGTTTTAATTGTAAGGAAGTTAATTGAAAACATTACAGTTTTGGTGTTTAGAGTAATTGGAGGTAGAAAAAATGAGTAATTTTTAATTATTATTGTCATAAACTATACAAAAGTCTATTATAATTATCAATGTTTAATCTGTTGTAATTATCAGTGTTTCATTGTTCTTCTTTGTTTTTGTTTAAAGCTGTGAACTTTATTTGTGATCATCCGGATATTAAAGCCATCAGCTTTGTTGGATCTAATCAGGCTGGAGAATATATCTATGAAAGAGGTTCAAAGCATGGCAAGAGAATCCAGGCCAATATGGTAAAACTCAGTATAAAAAATCATTCCATTTTAACAAAATACTACTTATCAACCCATTTGAAATATTATTTTGTGCTTTGAACTGCATGTCTAATTTGCAGTTTCATTGAAATGACAAAAATGAAAAGATTGTCATTTCAAATACAGATAATCTAATTATATCTATGTATATTGAAAAAAGCACAATGGTTTGGTTTCTAATGCTAAGCTTTTCTTTATTTTGTATCATAGGTTTAAAAATCCTGATTAAAATGTTCTGTATGAATTGGACCACTGAATAACTCTAGTCAAAATGTTTTTATTTTATTTTTATTCTTACTTATCTCTCCTGGTTATTTTCTGTGCTGGATAGAGTATTATATTCCCTGCTCCAATACAAACTTTGGAGAGCTAAGGAAAAATATAATATTTAAAATTTGCTTAAAATGTATACATTCTGCCTTCCCATCTTCAAGTAAAATCTTACCTTTATTTGGAATTGGTTAACCAGCAAATTGTGCCACAAAAAATTCCAGAATAAAAAAATGCAGGGTAGAAAACTAGATAAGCTAATTAGGAATTACAGAAATTAGGTGATACGTGTTGAAGTTTGTTGTACATGATTAATTAAATGTTATGTAATTGAATTATGTTTCCCACATCAATCAAAACAATTCCTTTCTCCAATTTTGCTAGAGTGTCACAATGTTGTGCGTGAATGCATGGCATATGGGGCTTTCCCAACATTTCTTTATCATTGTCATCTTTTCATCAAGCATGGGATTTGTATGTTTTACATACTTCAGCTATTCTTAACTTCTTGCCTGCATATTTAGCAGAAAGGCAGCAGTTGGGTCCCTAAGATCTAGAGGTGGCTATGAAATGTGTATTCAGTACATTTGAGGGCCTGTATGTTATATTGTAGGGAGCTAAGAATCATGGAGTAGTGATGCCGGATGCCAATAAGGAGAACACACTAAATCAACTGATTGGAGCAGCTTTTGGAGCTGCTGGCCAGCGGTGCATGGCATTATCTGCTGCAGTCTTGGTAGGGGAGTCTCGGAAATGGCTACCAGAACTGGTGGAAAAAGCAAAGAACTTGCGTGTTAATGCAGGTGTGTTTTTAATAATCTGGTCTGTTGTGGGCAATTGCATGTAGAACACCCTTCCTAGTCTGATTCCCTTTAGATGAGTGGAACCATTTCTCGGCATTTTTAGCGTTTTACTATGTTTATTTAGAGTTTTCAAAATGGAAACACACCAAATTTGAAAGACATTCATTTGAGGGAAGCTGATCGGTGTAGACAATCACAGAGTACCACAATGGGTCTTTATTTTACTCATTTATATCCTGCTTACCAGAACTATATTCCAAATTCACCAACGTAAAATGAAAAAAATAAAGTTGTGCCAGGCTTGCGGATTAGGAGGACGGGCAGTTGAGGGTTCTTGTTCCTCTAACTAATGGTACAATGTCTTTTTCCCTTGCTACCATAATTCAAGAGTAACTGGCAGTTGGAACCAAGGGTTCTTTCTGCCAGAAGTCAAGTAAACAAGTTCCTTGCTTCCCTTCTTCTCTAGCTGATGGATGGGAGCAGGACGTTCTTGCCATGTTAGTCTTAACATAAACAACTTCAATGACCCTTGCATTCTTGGCTCAAAGGAGGGGTCACTTTCAGCTATGCTATTCCAGGGCTTTGTAGAATTGAGGGCATCTGATTCTGAAATATTAATTTTGAACTCAAAATGACCATTGCAAATGCTGTTATAGGTTATTAAGATAAATTTGCATTTTTCTTAAGGTGAGTTAGTTAAATATTGCTTAATAATAGACCTACAAGAGCAGCCAAAATGCTTATTGCAGTATTATGAGCCGCGGTGGCACAGTGGTTAGAGTGCAGTACTGCAGTCTACTTCTGCTGATCACCGGCTGTCAGCCGTTTCGCAGATTGAATCTCACCAGGCTCAAGGTTGACTCAGCCTTCCATCCTTCCAAGGTGGGTAAAATGAGGACCCAGATTGTTGGGGGCAATCTGCTGACTCTGTAAACTGCTTACAGAGGGTTGTAAAAGCACTATGAAGCAGTATATGTCTAAGTGCTGTTGCTATTTAAATATATATATATATATATATTGGCTTACTTGACTAGGCAAATACTCGGTACAAAAAGGAACAAAGTGTTTAAAACAAGCTGTTTAAATTAAATAACATGATGTCTTTTTTACCTTGGATAAACAAAACTTATATTGGACAAATGTTAAATAGCAATTATTAATAGCAATACTAAATAACAATCTTCAGTACAGCCTAATGACTTGTTACAGAATATTTTGTTTAACTGTGCTTTTATTTTGCAGTTTTAATGAAGCCTGATTTTAGGCTCTGAGCAATTTATGTGTATTATAGGAGATCAGCCTGGAGCAGATCTGGGACCCCTGATCAGTCCACAGGCTAAAGAACGGGTCTGCCAATTGATTGACAGTGGAGCAAAGGAAGGGGCTAATGTTCTTCTTGATGGTCGGAAAATCAGAGTGAAAGGATATGAAAATGGCAATTTTGTTGGACCGACTATTCTTGGTAAAGTCAAGGTTAGTTAGTGCATTGATCAGTTTTAAAATAAAGAAAGGAAATCTAAAATGATCCAAGAAATAATTCTTCCTGTCATATTAAAAGAGTTAGTATCTGATTATTTTTTTGAAATATTGAAAATGTCCTGAAGCTTGCTCACTTGCTTTACAATAAAGTGGATTCTGACTAGATTGAAAATGATCTGTCAGTGAAATGGGAAAAATATGATTTATGTATATCAAAAAGGGGGGGGGGGGGATAAGAAATTACAAAGGTAGATATGCCCAGTGAATCCTACTCCTGAAGAAAACATTATAAATAGGCATCATAAGTAATTTAAATACTGAACTCTGGCTAGCATACAGATATTTGCAAAGAGTATCCAAGAATTAGATTGCAGCCATACGTAGCTACATCCTGCGTAAAATACAATAAAAAGAGTAGAGGAGGAATCGCTAAGTTACAGGTAATCCTCAATTCATAACCATTCGTTTAGTGACCGTTCAAAGTTACAACAGCACTGAAAAAAGCTACTTATGACTGTTTTTTACACTTAACGACAGTTGCAACACGCTGTGGTCACATGACCAAAATTCAGATTCTTGGCAACTGGCATGTATGACAGCTGGAGTGTCCCAGAGTCATATGATCACTTTTCGCAATTTTCTGACAAGCAAAGTCAATGAGGAACCCAAATTCACTTAACAACCAAATTATTAACTTAACAACTTCAGTGAGTCACTTAACAATTGTGGCAAGAAAGCTTGTAAAAAGGGCAAAACTGACTTAACACCTGTCTTGCTTAGCTAGCAAGGGAAATTTTGGGCTCAATTGCGGTTGTGAGTTGAGCACTACATGTATCAGGACCCTACCAAATAATATATATTGTTTGAAGAAGCGTTGCAACATATTTTCCGTGATATTGTTATCGTTAATGATTATATTGGTGATGCAAATAATGTGGCGCTGTGCCAGTAACACATTAGGTAACAGCATTCCTTTCTTCTAACTTTCTGTGAAATTGAAAGTACAGATGGTCCTCAACTTAGGACCATTCATTTAACAACGGCTTGAAGTTACAAGGGCCTCGACAAAAGTGACTTGTGATCCAGCTTCAAAATTAAGACTTCTGCATCTTCCCCTCCATGGTCACAGGATAGCAATTTCAGTGCTTGGCAACTAGCTCACGTTTATGGTGCTTACAGTGTCCTGTGATCATGTTATTGTGATTTGTGACCTTCCCAGGAGGCTTTCAACAAGCAAAGTTAATTGGGAAAGCTGAATTCACTTAGTCAGTAATTTGTTAACAACTGCAGTAAAAATGATTGTTAAATTGGAGAGTCCAAAAACAAAGCAAAAAAATGAACTTATTCCTGCTGCAAATAAAATAAGCACAAGTAAATTTTAAAAAAATAAGAAAAATAAAAACTGAGGATTCAAATCTTTGTTTTCTTGTAGGATTGCGTTCCTGGTGGGGATGGTGAGATAGATATATTTATTTATGCAATTACTATAGCTGCCCGTGTCATACCGTCATTCTGGGTGCCCTACAATAAAAACATAAACAATATCCCCCCCCCCCACAAAAAAAATTAAAAATCAAACAATACAGTCATTAAAAAGAAATAAATAAGAGCCATATAGTCACTGGGAAAGCACAAAAACAGTACATCCATTTTATGAGCTCCACACCACTTTCTGATCAGGCCAGATGGCAAAGCTAGTTCTTAAGTTCTTCCATAAGACCAGGGAAGTCAGGGCCAACCAAATTCCTTGGGGAATGATATTTCATAAGGCAGGTGCAGCAGCAGATCTAGACCCCCAGGTCCCAACAGATGACATTCTCCTAGTGGATGGAACTCATAACAAGCTTCTTTTGTTACATTTGATGGGAATAGTAAATATCACTGGAAAGAGGCAGTCTCTAACCCAGCTCCATAGAGCTTTAGAAGTTATAACCAGAACCTTAATCCATAAGCAAAGTTTGATTTAGTGTTGAAAATGCTGGCCTAGAAAGTAGGACACTAGGAGTCCTAGTCTTACCTTAAGCATGAAAGCTGCTGGGTGACTTTGGTCAAGTCAATCTCTCAGCCCAACCCACCTCATGAGGTGGTTGTGGATGAAAAAGAGTAGGAAAGAGTATTACAGATTACATACTCAGTGTTTTGAGTTGCTTAGAAGTAATAAAGGTGGGATAAAAATCTAATAATAAATAAAATAGGTAGCCAATGTAACTCGTGGAGCAGAAGGGTAATGGATGTAGTTCTAGGTACACATATAAATGCCCACCTAGTTGAATTTTGTACCGACTGAAGATTTATTATGAAGGTTGGTTGATAGGAGTTACCAGTTCAAAGATACACTTCTTTTCTGCAGAAAGTTAAGGATTATTGAAAGATGCAAGGCATGAATATTACATATCTATTTCTAATCAAATTAAATCTAAAGATGATGTTAAAATGATGCAGGAGGAACAGCAAACAGGGAAAAGAGCTGATTTCTTTCTTTTATACCTGTCCACTATATCAGGAAACATTGATTCTGTAAAAGTTGCATGAAAATAAACTTTGTTACATTTACAGGGTCTGGCTTCTAGGCCAGGTTGTGCAAGATTAGATTGCAGGCTTTCTGTAGCAATCAAGGAATTAAGGTCAGGTAGTGCATTTTATATCTCAATTGGGATCTGTTTTCTACAGCTAAATTGCTGCCCTGGCCAGCATGCTGTGCTAGGTCAAAGAATTTGTAGGTTGTCACCTATGGTATTTATGTGGGACCTCTAACAAAATTTTTGCACTTTTTCTTTCTTTCTTCTGGTTACTTAATAGGACTATTTTTGTTTGAGCTTCCAGGCATTAGTCCTCCCCAAGCATACCATTTTATTCTACATTTTTCTTTTCCAATTCTACATTCCATTATTGCTGAGTTTTTAATTGGAATTACTTTACCCCATTTAGGATTTTGCTCCTTAATTAAAAAAATAAATAAAATGTCTTCTTTCTTAGATAATCCGTGTTGTGTATAGTGTTGGATAAGCAGAGCCTAGAAAGCTTCAATGGTTATGTGAAAGGCATGTGAACCGTGCTTTGTGAATGAAAATTATTTTTTTCTGTAATAAGATTTTCTGCATTATCTCTCTGAAGTGTATGCCATTTCAATTTTTTCTGTTTTGGTAGCCTAATATGACCTGCTATAAGGAGGAAATATTTGGACCAGTTCTAGTGGTTTTGGAAGCAAACAGTTTGGACGAAGCAATTGAAATAGTGAATAACAATCCTTATGGGAATGGAACAGCAATCTTCACCACTAATGGTGCCACTGCCCGGAAATACTCCCATTTAGTGGATGTTGGACAGGTAAATAAAAGAGGAACTTTTATATAGAACTTGTTTTGAGTAGAAACTAGATGGATCAAAGCAATTTCCTAATGTTTGAATTTTTCAGATGACTTGTAAAGTAGTTCAGATGGTAAGTTGTGATATATATAGGCCTCACAGTTTTAATACTAGTGAATATTTAATTACCGTATTTATCGGCGTATAACATGCACTTTCCCCCCCGAAAAATAGGGGGCAAATGATGTATGCGTGTTATACGCCGATATAATGTTAAGAAGCCATGTTTTTACAGTATTAACAAGTACCGCAGTGACGTGTGGTGAGGTTTACGGCTGATGAGGCTGGTGACGTCATCAGGAAGGCGGGGAATGGGACGTGTGCTGGAGCCTGAGGCTGCCTCAGCCTCAAGCACACGTGACCCCATTACCCCGCCTTCCTGAGCGCGCTTCGCCGGTTCGCGTTCTGCAATCCCCAACAGCAGCTGCTTTTCTGTGCGCCTGGCGTTTAGGACATCCGGCTATCTAAACGCCAGGCGCACAGAAAAGGATCGCGGAGCGCTTCGCCCCAAAAGCAGCTGCTTTTCTGTGCGCCTGGCGTTTAAAACATCCGGCTATCTATCTAAACGCCAGGCGCACAGAAAAGGATCGCGGAGCGCTTCGCCCCAACAGCAGCTGCTTTTCTGTGCGCCTGGCGTTTAAAACATCCGGCTATCTATCTAAACGCCAGGTGCACAGAAAAGGATCGCGGAGCGCTTCGCCCCAACAGCAGCTGCTTTTCTGTGCGCCTGGCGTTTAAAACATCCGGCTATCTATCTAAACGCCAGATGCACAGAAAAGGATCACGGAGCGCTACTCAGCGGGGTGTGGGCGAGAGGAGGAGAGACTGGCTGAATATTCTCTCCTCTCCCCGGACACCCGACTAAAACGCTTTCTTTCGCCCGTGGAAGAGCTCATGCGGGCGAAAGGAAGCGCTTTACTCAGCGGGGTGTGGGCGAGAGGAGGAGAGAATGGATGAGCCGTCTCTCCTCTCCCCGACACCCGACTAAAACGCTTTCTTTCACCTGCGGAAGAGCTCGGGCGGGCGAAAGGAAGCGCTTTAGACAGCGGGGTGTGGGTGAGAGGAGGAGAGAATGGATGAGCTGTCTCTCCTCTCCCCGGACTCCCGACTAAAATGCTTTCTTTCGCCGGTGGAAGAGCTCAGGCAGGCGAAAGGAAGCGCTTTAGACAGCGGGGTGTGGGTGAGAGGAGGAGAGAATGGATGAGCAGTCTCTCCTCTCCCCGGACTCCCGACTAAAATGCTTTCTTTCCCTCGCGGCAGAGCTCAGAGCTTTAGAGGCTTTTTTAAACAGGCAGTCATTCGCGGTGAGCTAGGTAACCTCACTTTAGCACTCGCCTTTTCCCGTTTTTAATAAAAAAAAAGTTCTGAGCTACCCTTATTTTGCTTCAAAGTTCTTTATTTGAAATTTAATTTTTTTTCCTGAAATTTCCCTCTTAAAATGAAGGTGCGTGTTATACGCCTGTGCGTGTTATATGCCGATAAATACGGTATAGTGATTCATTTATTTATTTGCTTCTTAGGCTTGCTGCATTACTTTATAAATGAGTCCCGTCAATAATACTTCACTGCACTACACCACTGTTTTTCTCTCAATGTAGCTATTTGCCATTTATTGATGATGAACTGAGAGCCAATTAAATGATGTGATATGTATATTTTTTTGCATTAAAAAGAACATATTTTGAAGTGAAAAGCACTTGAGTTGACAGCACTTGCTAGAACTGAAATTACCTGAAGAGGGATTTAGACTTCATTTTGGTGGGCGCATTGTGCACCAGAGAATTGTTAATTTCTGTTTTGAAAGACAGAGGTCCACCCTATCGAAAAAATTAAAAATCTGTAAAAGAGCCCATGGACACGTTCTTTGAATTGTCAGAACTATGTCAGCATATATCACAAAATAGGAAGAAAGGATATCTCTTATGATGCTATCAAAATTGACTTATCTTCCATAAAAATCAATGAGTGGAAAATGACCTGAAAAGCGTTATTCTTTTGTCTGACTGCTTTTTATCATAACAATACAAGCTTGACTGGCAGGGAAGATCCTTGCAATTTTAAATTCTCTTAGATTGATTTGGCTTAACTTTCTCAGTCTAAAGATTTAGAGTATTTTTCATTAGGATTATAGCAGAGGACAAGGGCTAAAATTTCCACCTTCTCTTGATGTCATTCCAATAATTACATATCTATACAAAAGAAGCCATGTATTGCTTGATTATGAGTTTGCAAAACATCTTATTGCTCAAAAATTGTTCTAGGAGAGAATTCTGCTCCATGAGAGTATGGATTTGAATGGAGGGCATCCTGATCATGGGCTCATTCTTTTTAGCATGCTATGCCGATTGCTATCTGTCCTCTATTACAGTATTGTTAATATGATTTTGATTTAGGTTGGTGTGAATGTTCCTATTCCGGTGCCTTTGCCAATGTTCTCCTTCACTGGCTCTCGTGGATCTTTCAGGGGGGATACCAATTTCTATGGCAAACAGGTAACTGCTATTTTTTTAAAAAAAATATTTGTTATTGTGTCTGTGAAATGGAATGTTGGAGGAATGTGCTTAGTAACTTGTTGTATTTCATAGCGAACTTCCAGGGGCTTATCTCAAGTTTTTTTTTCTTAAGTTGCAGTGATTTTGCATCATAAGCTGCATAAATTCTATACCTTAGTATTCTGTTTCTTTCAGGGGGTGCAATTCTATACACAACTGAAGACAGTTATTTCCCAATGGAAAGAGGAAGATGCCACTGTTACCAAGCCTGCGGTAGTTATGCCAACCATGGGGAACTAAAGCCAACTGACATGCTTGCTGGAGTTGTTAAAAGTATTTTTCATCTGGGATGGCACAGGCTATTCTTGAGTTGCCATTCTTGCCCTGGAAATATAGATATGTCTTCATTTCAGGATCATCCTTTCCAATCAGTTCAATAGAGCCTTCTAACACAAGATTTAATTTCTATCTATACATGGGATATCTTTTTTTCTGTAGAAGAAAACACACTCTATAGTGAGTAATCAGGCCAAAGCAGTATCTGCTTCATCTGGTTTTATTCCTATTCATGAGATAGTGTTTAAGCTCTTCCTACAGAATTAGTTTTTCTGGGAACCATTTATTACATTAGTTGCTATCACTCTATTTATGGGTGGTATGTCCTATTGCTTTTAAGATTTATTTTTTGCAAGAAATCCTGCATATGTTAGAATCATTGTATCTCATACTAAAATGGGGCAAGTAAATTTCGGGAGAGGCAAATCCAGGAGAACATTTCATAGAGCTGTTTTGAGAGCATGGCCTTGTGGAGAAGCAGTGAAGCCTTAACTTCACTAGAATTTTAGTAAAATCAATGAATTTTAATTTTATACATGAATGTGCCTACATACTATTTATGCACTGAATATATTTGGAACTAGATGTGTGTTTGAGCTTTGGTTTTAGTAGTGCTGAACAAATGGCACAAGAAAGCAACATATTTTTATAGAGGCAATATATTCTATCAATATTGCCTTAATCTGATTGTGATATTTTTCATTAGTCAAATATATGTGGAGAAGGGTAGATTCTAGCACTAGTTACAAAGATGTTTGTGATTTTATATACAAATATACATATTATTGATCTTGAGATCTTTGGGTTGTTCAGCAATATAGTATGTACTGATTAGCTATGAGTGATACACTTATGTCAAATGTAAAGACAGAGGATGATAATAGCGATGCTATTTTGGGCTACATAAGTTCTTCACATGGAGTTTTTTTAAAAAAATCAGAAGATATTTCCGTAAATTTGAAAAATATGCTATTGCTTTCTATTGTCTAATCAAATTAGCTTTTGTACCTAACAGGTGCTTAAAAACTGATCACTATTACCTGAAGAGGTTATTCATCCATATGCTTGAAAGTTGCATTTTGATGTTAATCATGAATAAATGCTACTAAATTCAGAAGTCTTTTGGTTTTCTTCAGACTAGTAATCTAATAGTAGAAATACTTCTAATACAAAATCAAACTGTAAACACTGGTTTTTATTTGAACATGATGCTAAATTATGCCTTAGTTCAGGGACAACGATCAGTGGGTTTGTAAATGTTTTGGATTAATCAGTGCTAATCGTTGGCCATGCTGGTTGAAAATATCGAAAGCAAATAAAAAGCTTAGATGAAAATAAAAGCTGCCTTTAAGAAAAATCAAAATTGCCAGACTCTGCCACTGGTATTTTACCCCCAGATATTCATATATGAGAGAAAGATTCAGTATATAAACCTGAAAAAAATCTATATTTGTTCATCTGTATCTCATACTAGACAACCCCTGACCCACTGGACACTCCTTTCAGAGATATTTCCTTACCAGAATCCTTATTACTTTTTCACAAAAAAATGCTGTTAAAATACTTGTGAATATATTTTAATCAATTTTATTCAAGAATACACAACCTTTCAAATAACTTCTTCAACTAATGAATTAATGTGTAGGTGTCTACTTTTTGAAGAAAGCCATCAGTTATTTCTTTAAAGAAGCAAATTATGTTATCTTTCAAGATGACCTGATGTAAAGCCAAATTGTAACACACAAAAACAGTGATTTCACTGCTACAGCATGAGTAACCTTACACATCTGAGGTGGTGAAATGTTAAGAAAAGAATAATTATAATTACAGTGAGTTTGTGATTAGCATCCATGCTAATCTACTCAGGCGGTATAAGCTGAATATTTGGGAGGGGTGATGATTTATGAGATGATTCAGATAATGGTGCCTGCTGAGTGATGAAAGCATAGACAGGAACGGCATCACCTCTGTAAAAGTTAAACAGGAAAAAAAATCAGGAGTGATATATATACAATTGTCCTCTGTATCTTAGCCTTAAGATTTCAAATGTCATCAGTAATACAGCTACCTTTTTATTCTTGGAACAAAAAATTCTTGGGTTGTAACTCCATTTATTCAAAGTACCCCTTAGGAATAGCTGTTTAGGAAACTTGATTTTAGAGAAAGAATCATAATGAACTGATACCTAAACTCCAAAGTAATTATTATTGCTACACAACTGCAAGTATAAACAATACCAGAGAATAAAAAACAAAAATGGGTAAAAACAATTTCAATTATTACACCTATTCACCATATTAGTGCCAATGTATTCTCTTAATAATAATTCACAGTACTGTTATTCAGGAATTTTACCTCTTCACTAAAGTTTAGCATTTCTTTCTCATCATTAGTGCCTGCCACAATAGCTCCTGTGTTCAACAAAAAAAGCAACTAGATCCTAGAGGTATTGTGCACATTCTTAAGGCCAAGGAAATGTCCAGAGTTTATTTATCTTCCCCTTTTATTTCCTAAGTAGTAAGGAAATACTAATTCCTTTTGAACAACTAAGTGTTGGAAAGAAATTTTGGTCTCCATCCAAAGTTAGCTCCCACAACAAAGGAATGTGGGAAGTAAAAGAGGATGACTTCAAAAGTGGCACTCTTTAATTATAATTTAATGTAATTTAATACATTGGGATAATAAATTATAATAAATCCCAAATACATTGGGATAATAAATTAGGAAAAACAATGGGGTGGCAGCTAGAATATTGCCAGCTCCCCCATTGTCAGTTCCCCATATTCCTGTGTCCAAAATGAAAATGTTATCAAGGAATGTTAAGAATTGCAGATGCTCTTCATGCTTTGTGTGCTTTCTCTATTTTGATTAGCCACCAAAATGTATATTATCTTTAACAGATTATGTGTGTGCATCTATTACTTTGGGGCATCCAATACAAAGAAGAACTGTAGTGCTTCTATGCAGAGTAAAAGCAGGTTGTTTTAATACATGCATCAAAATAGCCCTGCACTGATCTTTTCTCCCCATACATCTATTAACAAACTGAATACTTCATACTTCTGCCAACATTTCTAGCAGGGGTGAAATCCACTTACCTTTGCTACCGGTTCGGTAGCAATATGAGCACGCACTCACATAGCAATTTGCTATGTGAATTTGTTAGCAATTCACATATATGCAGGAGCATCAAAATGATGGTGTTGGGCGGAGCCTGCTACCGAGCGCGCCTGAAAAGGTAAGCGAACAGCGACGGAGGGAATCCACTGTGCCACATGATTTATAAATTGCGTGGCACAGTTGATCGTTGGAAAAACTGGTTCGCCTGAACCAGTAGCATTTTTTTTACTATTGGTTCAGGCAGACAGGTGGCATCTTTACTACCGGTTCGGGCAAACCGACCCGAATCGGTAGCATTTCACCTCTGATTTCTAGAGTCTATATTATGTTTTGTAGAAAGTATATTAGTTATCTTGAAAATTGAAATATAAATAATCATCATAAATAATTAGATTTAATAGCCAGATGTGCACAAAGGTAATTCTCACACAAGTATTATCTAAAGTAGTAATAAAATGTTTAAATTAGTTAGATAAAAGATTGTGTTGGGAGAAAAAAACATCCACTATGCACACTGCCCTGAAAAGGTATTACTTGCATATGTCCAACTTTGCAAATAAACAATAAACCATAGACACAACAAAACCAAAAAATTCATCCCTTTGGAAGCAATATTCATTCAGTATGTAAAATATTAGAAAATTAATAATTAAAATTAATAAACAGATGTAATCTCTTACTCAGATGCTTTTGTTTCTGCAAAATTAAAATTGCTTGATGTTACTGGAACCAAAACTTGACTATATTTCCTATGAAACAGAAATTATAGAATAAGTGGTGAGTTAATGAGGCCTAAATTATTATTTTTTATTTACATACTATAACCCTTGTTGCAAGTTGAATGAAGTGAAAGTACTGTATTTTTCGGACTATAAGACGCACCGGAGTATAATATGCACCAAGATTTTGAAGAGGTAATTTTTTTAAAAAAAGTTTTTGCCCCCAGGAGCACTCTGCAGGCCTCCCAAACCCTCTGCACGTCGTGTTTTTTGTGAAAACGGCATGCAGAGAGTTTGAGAGGCCTGCAAAGTGCTCCTGGGGTCCAGGGAGGGCAAAAATGTGATGTGGGGAGGGGGTTTAGAAGGCCAAAAACGGGGCATGCAGAGGGTATGGAAGGCCTGTAGAGTGCTCCTGGGGGCTGGGGAGGGCATAAAATGCCCTATTTTCCCCAAGAACAGGCCCATTTTTTTTTTTCAAAAAAGGGGGTATGCAGAGAGTTTGAAAGGCCTTCGGAGTGCTCCTGGGAGCTTGGGAGGGCAAAAACAGCCCCATTTTTGTGAAAAATGGGCCCATTGCTTGCTTGTTTTTACCCTCCCCAGCCCCCAGGACCACTTTGCAGGCCTCCCAAACGCTCTGCACGTCCATTTTTGCAAAAAAATGGGATGCACGGGTGCGATTTCGGGAGGCCCAAAATGCTGTATTCGGTGCATAAGATGCACCCAGATTTTCACCCTCTTTTTTTGGGGGGGGGGGGAAGGTGCATCTTATACTCCGAAAAGTACGGTAACTAATATTGATGTATTTTTTTCAGTTTCAAGATTTTGTTTGAAACTTCTACCACCGATTTGGTAAACAATAATCAAAGGTTTTATAATCTGCAAAAAAATGGTAGAGTCAATATGATAAAAGTGTCTTCTCCTTTCCATCTTCAAAAAATAGCAAACATGTCCCTGATCTCTACTAGAAGAGCTATGTTCATTCTATATTGTAATGTGCCATGATCAATGTAAATAATAGCTCACCTAATTATTCAATAGGTAAGTAACTTTCTGAATGACCCATTACCAATTGTCTTTCATTACTTCATCCATTTATTGAGACTAAATAATTCTCTGTACACTTTCGATTAACATGACATGCAAATGGCATGCAAATTTCATCAAGACAACAGTGATAAACCACCACTTCCAGTTTAAACACATGGATTAGGACCAGGGAAATCCATGTTCAAATGGAAGCTGAATGGGTGGCTTTGGACCAATCACTTCTCTTAGTCAAACTCATCTCATAAGCTTGATATGGGGAAATATAAGAATGAGTGTGCTATACTGCCTTAAGTGCCTGAAAAAATGACAGAATTATAAACCTAGTAAGAAGTACTGAAATCTGAATCTCGTGTTTGCAGCCATATTTTCCCACCAGATTGGCTCTGCTTCATAGCATGGAAACAAAGATAAATTTCTGGCAGGAAATACAAAGCTTGCATTTTGAAAGTATTTAGATGTTATTAGACAAAAAAGACATACGTTTGTAATTACTATAATTCTGCAAAAAGACTCTGCCAGTTCTAATACTCTATAGGAGTGTGGCCATAGCTTCAGTCCTCAACAAATCAGAATCAATCTCTGTTTAGAAATCCCCATGAAGTACAGTACTTCAGGAAAGCATTTTTTAAGAACTCCTAAAACCACGTATTTCAAGAATCTGATGCCAATTTTTAGATCTTTTGGGGCCTGCATACATGTTATGGAAAATAATAACATACCAAAATTGTATATGTAAACGATGATTGCAATGTTTTGCATGGATTTTTTATGATTCAGATTTTTAAAAATTTGCCAATTGTCTTTTTATAATCTATATTTTCTAAAACCAATCTGTAATTTGCAAATATAAAAATAGTCCAGGCAAAGTTGAGGCAATGCGTGATATTTTTAAAAGCCAACATATCCTCAATATGATGTGCAGGATATAATTTTAATCAATCACTAAACATTAATTGTTCATAAATAACCAAGATTCCTGGTGCTAATTCCATAGCAATTAACAAAAACAAGCCTTTCCATTAGTAACCCTGTCTCTCTTATTTTCCTCCTTCATTTTTGTTTATGTAACTACTACTGTAGTTGGGTTCATAGAGATGTTAAGATAAGATCAAAGAAACCATATACCAAATTAACTTGTTATACAGCTCCACCCACTCTTCTTTAGCAATTGTGACATAATAAATGTCAAACCAATCATGGACTAATTCAAAATGTGAACCAATCACTCAATGATACTGATACTCTATAAAGCTCAGTTGGTAGTAAATGTTAATTATAATAGGTTTCTTTTTTATAACTGTCTGTAAGATCCATTAATTCAGTACTGTATACAGTATATAGTTTGCTATGATTGAAAATTACATCTATAACTCATAGTCTCTCAGCTTTGAAACATTTATTTCTAAATATAAAAGCACGTCTGACTCACAAGCACCCATGTATTTTTCTGATGCTTATTTTCTAGCAATTCACATAGCAGTGGATAAGAAATATACAGATGAAAATGTCTATAAGTATAGTAATATTTTAAGCTAAATAGCTATCTTTTTATGGTAGCAATTTTCCACATTTCAAATTTAGCATACATGTAATAAGCTAGGAAATAAACTACAACTTGGATGAATCCTTAACATTCTAGATAATTTAATAAATAAGACTTTACCGGTGTTTTAAGCCATTCATTTTTGCAAACAGTAACCTCAATACTCTTTCCTTCTGCTCCCAGGTCAGTTCAGAAATGTCCACCTTCCCCTTCTTAATATTTGTCCTACACACACAAAAAAAATCTCATGAATCACAGCTCATCAGTATAATCCTGCAGTTATATTAATGTTTATGGCATGACCCTATTCATACATCTATTATATGGTCTCCAAAAGGTCTTGTGAAAGCTAATACATCCTCTCCACCTCAAAAGTTACTCGGAGAGGGTGATAATACAGGCAGACTATTAGGAAGAGCTCAGGTATATGAATAAAAAGCTTTCAGTTTCTGTTGCTATGTTCTCTGCCTGTATTTCAAATTATATAGAGCAAATCAGTGGATAAAATCAATCTAGCTGTCTCCACTAAAAATTAATTACCAACCGACAATCAACACCTACATGGATTTTATGTAAGGATTTCATTAATATTGCTAGTTTCATACATCAACTTTATATCCTAAAAGATAGAAGATATGTAGAAAGATTAACTTACAATGAATTTTTTAAAGTAAATTATATCTAACAACAACTACCACAATGTGACTTGTAGTATTTTTCCTTCTCATGTTTCTTTTACTTCCTTATGTCTTTCGAGATACAGGATAGCAGGGTAATCAAGACAACGTAGCCTTAATGACACATTTTCAAGCAGTACCTTCTAGGGACTTTTCTAGAGATGTTTTTAAAGACATTGATAAATTAATGGCGGATCTAAAGGTAGGCAACCCCAGAATCTACTACTTCAGTGGGATTACCTAAACAAGTAGCACTTACTACAAACAGGTATATCCATATAAATAGTCTTCATTTAGTGACTACATCTGGGACTGGCATATTTGTCATTAAGCAAAGTAGTCACTAAATAAAACTACAACTAGTGCTTACAGTCTTCCTTCAGCTTTTCTTTGCTTTACAGATCTGCAAAGGTCATAAATGTGAGAACTAGTTGTAAAGTTATTTTTCCCACTGTTGTAAACAACAAATGATTGCTGTCCAAAGCAATTGCTAAATGAGGACTATTGTGTTCTTTTTGACATTGTTAGTGATCCTAAAATGGTTATTTGATCACAAAGATTTTCCACTTGGGATAACATAACTTTAATAAGATTTAATTTGTGATGAATTTTGCACGTCTACCCCCTTTTTAGTATTTAAAATATTAAAACTTCTGAAAAAAACAGTTTAAGTGCATAATTATGCAATCCTGAACAGTAGTACTATCTAAAAACAAATGTAAATAATTAACCTTGGTAATCCAGGAAATGAAAAGCCAAAGATCAATTTTAAGGCATGGTGTTCCATTCCGTGAGTACATGATTTTGTAGGATAGAAAAAATAAGTATTTGCAGGAAGCAAACACTTAACAAAACATATTAAAATTTCACCTACTCAAGATTTTCAAACACTTCTAATACTTTTTTCTTAAGAGAAAATTGAAAAATGTACTTTACACAATGATGTTGGAGCCAAAACAAAACTAGCATATTTCACCCTTTGAAAACTGATGATATTTCATTGGATCAGAACTGCCACTATATCTTAAAAATGATAAAATTGTAGAAAAAATACATAATAGAAAAATGACATTCACTGTGTCTCTTATATGAGTACCCAGAAGTCTGAAAGTATAATTTGAATATTCAATTTCCAGAGATCAAAATCTCATATAGAATATGAGTTGGAAGGGACCTTGGAGGTCTTCTAGTCCAACTCCCTGCTTAGGCAGGAAACCCTACACTACTTCGGACAAATGGTTATCTAATATCTAAATCTAATTCTAAATTAAATAGCCAAAAATCTATCCCTACAAATCAAATCTGGTCACATAACCTTATACAGGGTGGAATATGAGGAGGAAAAACCACGTAAGTCTTGAGTTGGATAGTACACCTGACAAAATATTTTTCTGGTTCCTTCTTCCGCTCTAAAATATTGTTTGAATTTTAATGCTAATGGTATATTTAAGGAGTTGACTTTTGAGTTTATAGAAGTAAAGAAAACTTAGCTTTTTCATTTTCTAATGGAGATAATGGAAATAATGATAAATTATAGATAGAAGGAAATTAAAGGAGTAGGATTATCTTTTTTTAAAATTCAGGATTCTTCTTTTCAATTATATTTTGCTTTTTCAGCATTAGTCATTATAACATATACTACTGAACATGAAATTATTTCTTTTTCCTATCCCAAAATATTCCAAACCAACTTATGTTATTCCAAAAGAACTTCCTTTCAACTTCTATTACTAATAGCGAAAGTGACCAGAAACGAAGACTTCCAAAATTCCACCACATGTACCATTTCTCTGCTTCCAAAAGGTCCATTTGCACACTATTTGTGCTATATGCACTGTCATTAAATGTTCTGATTTTGGGGTATTCCTCTTTCCCTGCAAATGCTGCCATCATTTTCCTTTGATAGGCGGCTTGGGCCACCTGCTTGTAACACTTCCTGCTGCTTATAATTTCTTGTTTGACTTGCTCCAGAGCATCTAAGAAGAATTTCTCCACTTCTGTCCTTTCATTCAAGATGTTCCTGGCTAATTTCTTCACTCTACTCATTTCTCTTTCTTTCATTTCCAGCAACTGTTCCAGCTTTTTAATTTCTGTCCGAGCTGCTTGGTTCTGTACCAAAGCCTTCTCTTCTGTTTTTTTTATTTCTATTTTAAATTCTGCAGCCATATAATTAACTGCTTCTTCTAGTTTTTCAACCTTGTTTTGAAGCTCCTGGATTAGTGCTTTCTGCTGAGTAACTTGTAGAATCTTCTCCTTAATCATAAGGTCTTTGGTCTCCTTAAAAACAAGGAACAAGGAAGACAGAAAATTATTGGTAAACATTAATAGATTTTTTTAAATTATCAAAATGGCAAATAAGAATTGGTCATGAATGTATTATTTGCTGATCCTGTTTCTTGTATTTGAAGAATGTGTCTTCTATCAATGCTGTATCCTTCCAGATAGGATGTGACATATTAGATATTTATTCTTTGGAACAAATTGACTGTAGTTTCCCTCCTAACCAAACTGTAATTAAAAGAGTGATTGTTCAACTGAAATAAATGTCAAAGTACTTGGAAAAATGATGACTGAGAAGGAATATATTTGAGATGTATAAAATCATATATGCCAGGGAAAAAAATGTCAGTTTTCTCAAACTGGGAGTTTATACCATTCTCTGAAAATACCAGAATCAGGTATCTTCTAATGAAGTTGACTGGAATGAGGTTTGAAATAAAGTATTTCACATAGCACATAATTGAAATTAGAGCTAGATTTCATGACAGCCTGTTTCAACAAGCCTAGAGAAATCTTAGCAAGATTTCCTGCCTAAGCAAGGAGTTGGACTAGAAGACCTTCAAGGTCACTTCCAACTCTGTTATTCTATTCTATTCTATTCTATTTGTAAACATAAGTTTTCTGATCAAACTAGAACTTTTGGTCTCTTGGCTGGTGTCTTAATCACTAAACTATATTGGTTCATATACCATAATATAATATGATATATTATATAATACAATATGATATGCTTATGAGATACATATGATATACTCATGATACCAGTTTTCCAATACTTGAAGAGCTGCCACTGGAAGAGGGCATTAATTCATTCTTCATGGTGCTGAGGAAAAGACAAGAAGCAATGGGTAGAAGTTCATTGTGATCCAAGGTAGAAATAAGGAAGAATTTCTTGACAATAACAACAGTTAAGAATGGAACAGTTTGCCTCCCAGAGTTGTAGTTGCTCCATCTCAGGAGGTTTTCGGGGGGGAAAATGGACAATCATTTCCATAAGATGGTATAAGGATTCCTGCCTTGGGTAGGGGATTGAACTAGAAGACGTCTAAGGTCCCTTCTAGCCCTACAAGAGTTAAAGTTGTCAGCTTTTATATTATTTCTGTATTCTTTCCAATGGGAAACTGTTCCAATGAGCCTAAGCAAAACAAGTGAAAAAAATGGACTCAACCCAAAGTGAGTGAAAGGAGTTTTGAAATACTTGACTATCATGAATGAGTTTCATACTCCAAATTCAGATCAATGACATCTGAGTATTCTGAAGTTTTATCTTGAGGGTCTTTCCGTGATCTTTGAGATATCACAAAGGACAGTCATAGTACCAGAGGATTGGAGATAAGCAAACATTGTTTATAACAGCGGTCACAGTGGCCACTGGTGGTCCACAAGAAAATTTTGGTGGTCCACAGAAAAAATATTAGCATTTTTTATATTGCAATAGATGCTATTTATCTTTTTAAAATATTCATATTAGTGGTCCGCAGGATTTAAAATTCTGAATTTAGTGGTCCTTGAGGTCTGAAAGGTTGGTGACCCCTGCTTTATATCATCAAAAAGTAGAAAAAAGAGAACTTAACTAATTAGATATTGGTCAACTTGATGTTGATACTGGGCAACAGCTTGGAAAAGATTTTTTGTGAACATTTAGAAAACAATGCATGGTTTAGTAGAGCAGCAAGCTCTAGTACTTGATACTCTTTTTTGATAGAGTGATCAGTTGAATCTACCAGAAAAATGCCATGGATATTATATTACTTGTTTTTAGCTGAGCAATACAGTCTATGAAATTCTAATGGAGTAGGTGGCAAAATGTGGGATGGATAAATCTGGATGAGCAGTTTTTGTCAGTGGTTCTGAGTCAAGCTGGATAGAAGTATTAAGTGATATATTACATTCCAGGGTTTGTACCACTCAACATAATTATAAATGCCTTGGATAAAAGATTAATATGATTATTAAAGTTGTAGATGACACGAGGAGAGGGGAGGATATTGTAATCACTTTAGCAGACAAATATACCTTAGTAACAAGCTTCAAGAGGACCTTGACAAGATGCAATAATGGATAGAAATCAGGAGAGAAATTGGGTCTTGTTTGACAAAAGTTAAGGAATGGACATGTGTCTTTAGATCCTCTAGAAAACAAATAAACAGATTTCTTGTATAAAAAGCTATTAAGCTGTTTTTAAAAATTAGCAATTGCTATATACCAAATGCAAGATATGTCAAACACAAGGTATTTGCAAGATGCAATTCTGTAAATTGTATCTGTCATTTTGGGTGAAAAAAAGTCAAAAGAATATTAAGATACTTGTGATACATAATCTACATAATCTCATTATGATTTCCATATACTGAAAAGTCATTGCTACTTTCCATTATATATTGGTCAGACTATACATAAAAAGTTGTATGCAGGAAGGAAAACTATTTTATGAAGGACACTGACAACCTGGAGTGGGAGGAGTTTAGGGGAAACCAACAAGATGGTTAAGGGATCTGGAAGAAAAACCTAAGAAGAAAAACATGAAGACTTGGAAACATGAAAGTTATCCTGAGGTATCTGATGGTGAGTCAAACTTAAATTCTAGAAGCAAGACGAGAAACAAGATGGGTTTAAATTACAAAAGAAGCAGATTCAGATTATTTATCACAAATAGTACCCTAGTGATTGAGAATTGTTCAACATTGGAACAACTACAGAGATTTTATAGTTATTTTTCAGGGATCCTATAGTAGTAGATTCCTGCACTGGAAGGAGTTGGAGTAGATGATCTCAACAGTATTTTCTAACCTTTCCATATAGTAATTACCCAGGAAATTAATTACCACAAGACACAATGATAGTCACTAATTTGAATGGCGCCAAAATAGGATTGGATAAATTCAGGGAATATGAGCCTATCAAAGGCGATTGGTTTTAAAGATTTAGTGTTACCCCCATATTTATTGTGTATCTTCTATTTCTTTTAGGAACTTAAGGCAGTGTACACTGTACTCTGTCTTAATTTTCTTAACGCTATATGGAGCTGAAACAGTGATTGGCTCAAAGTTACTTGCATGACTGAAGATGGATTTAATGCTGTGTCACCCCTGTGCCAGCTAGTTTTAGGGAACAGTCATAGGAAGCATTATGTCTCCATATCCTATTTGTAAGCACCAGAGAGTTATATAGTTGTTACTGTAACAAAAAAGTGCAAAATTAAAATTGCTTTGAACTGTAGCTTGAGCCAGCAGAGCCATTTCTTTTAAATCTGTCATCTATAACAACAGCATTATCTAAACTTATTCTGAAGTTACCTTGATTAAGTAAGTATTGTAAGTAATGCCATATTCATTTCCAAATCTCAACACACACACACACACACACACACACACAGTTTTCAATAAGTGGCTAAGAGAAGCTCTCTCAAAAATTGCCAATCCATTTACATAAAATGTTTAGCTTCCCAAGATATGCCAAATAATGAATTCTTCAGTGTCTCTGTTTAGACAAACTGAATTGCTAATATAGTCACTGTATTACTTTCTGAAATATGTTTTAGATTTTATTTACCAAAGAATAAAAAAGGAAGAATAAAAACCTTTTCCTGCAAGTGGAAGGCATTGCTCTCCTCCAATTTTTCCTTGATATTTTGTAACTCTTCTGTCTCTTTCATGTGATAACCAAGAGCCTCTTGAAGACGAACATTCTCCGTAAAAACTGCTCGTCCAGCATTATCCAATTGCCTGAATAAGAGCAAAATGATCCAGCAATTGGTATGGAATTTTCAGAGTTAATTCTAATACGGTAACATGTAAATGGAAAGTTTGCCTGCACAATGGAACTTTATTTATCTCCCTCTTCTGGAGGGGATTAGTTTTTGAGTCCAAGCCCAAAAGAAATGTCTTTTACATATTTCATTACAGAAGAAATTCTATCAGCATGAAGATTTTAGCTCCTTTATTTAATAATTCACAATACAAAAAATAAATTCATGAAGTGATACAGATCTATTTAAGGACATACCGTATTTCCCTAAAAATAAGACCAGGACTTTTTTTTTTGCCTCCAAAAGAGGCACTAGGACTTATTTTGGGGAGATGTCTTCCACTGTCTCACCTTATGGTGGTGGCACCGACAGCCCCACCCAGCAGGAGCCCTTGTGGTTGCTGCTGGCTCACTTCTTCTGTGGCCGCTTGCTGCAACTCATGCAGGCATCTGTTTAGCTGTCAGAGGCCTTCAGAAAAGGACTCTGATAGTGAAATGAAGGCCAGGGGCGCTGCACACATCAATCTGGACCTCTTTTATCGGCTGCAGAAGCCTTCCTTGAAGGCCTCTGACAGCGAAAAAGAGGCAGGGGCGATGTGCACAAGCAGTGGCAAGTAGCCACAGAAGAAATGGGCCAGCAAGGTGAGGCAGGTATAGGGGTGTGCGAGGCCTGCTGCAGCTATCCAAAGGTAAGCAGTTCCACCCGCACATCCCCTCACTTGATTTTTACTTGTGCCTCACCCCACCCCGTGCAACCCGGTGCAACAAAGTGGACAGGGCCTTAACAAGGACTTATTTTGGGCATAGAGCTTATTTTAGGCGTACATATAAAAAAAATCAAGCTAGGTCTTATTTTCAGGGTAGGTCTTATTTTCAGGGAAACACATTAGGATTACGTTCAGCTTGGCATCCTATTTTTTTCCTGGAATGAAGCATGTATTGATTTCCCAAAACCATTCATATTTCTACTTCATCATCATCATCACTATCATCATCATTCATATTTACCAAGATAGGAATACAGAGATCTATTAAGTCTTACGCAATGGCTTCATGATGGGCTCTTTCGGCCAGCATTATAATCTTCTTCTCTGCTTCTCTTTCCAGCCGTTGCTGAAAGTAAGAAAAAGTAACAAAATAAAAGTATACTTTCATTACTGCAGGGATTAGATATATTGAAATTATATGTCTACTATTCCCAAAGTACTCTACCTTTTCTTCAACGAACTTTTTCTCCAACATACTAATAGTTTCCTGGTGTTCTTTTTTTGTGATATCCAAGGTATCTTTCAGCTAGAATTTAAAGAAGCATTTAATTATAATGTAGTCATTTAGAGGGCAATTCAATTAACACTTTCTACAGAAAAACTGCACAGGTCTGTATTCATTAAACTATTTGTATCCCACCTTTATTATTTTTACAAATAACTCAAGGTGACAAGTATATCTGACACAACTTCCTCCTCCTATTTTCCCCACTACAGCAACTCTGTAAGGTGAGATGGACTAAGAAAGAGTAACTGGCCCAAAGTCACCCAGATGGCTTTCATGGCTAAGATGAGACTATAACTGGATCTCTTTCTTTCTAGCTTGGTGCTTAACCTCTAGACCAAACTGGCTTTCCAGAACTGGATTATTTTAGAACATCTCACATTTAGATTTTCTCCAATTGTTTTTCAGATTTGTAGTTTTACCTATTATCTCTTACTTAGTAAAAAAAAAAAAATCAATAGATCAGCAACTCTATAGATGCATACCGGTATATCATAAGCACTATTTAGAAATATAACCTTGTCTCTCATTTTAACATAACTTTTCCTCTTCTAGAGGTATTGTCCAAATGATTGTTCTTTAAGATACCTGTTGAAATACCTGTTCTGCCAAATTTGAGAGTTGAATTTCTGCAAAGTAATATTTTACTGCCCTATTATAATTTACAGACTGTTCTGATACATATTTCACAACTCTATGTCACTACTGGAAGCTACATTTGTCTGTCATAGGAACTATCAATAAGGGAAGAGTATAAAAATTGATATAATAATGGTAAGGAATAAACTTACGACTTCTAATTCTTTCTCCAAAAGCGCTTTCTTTTTGCGAAATTCTTTGATCATCTTAAGTTCAATCTGAATTAGACCAATTTCCTTAGCCTTTCGATGAAATTTCTCCTCCAACTCTTCTAACTGTTTGGCAAATAGTTCTGCCTACAAATTTAAAATCTTTTAGCTCAAATAAAGTATCTAGGCATAGATCTTAAATTAGTTAAACAGTACTGAAAAACAAACATGCCATTTTAGTGCAATCTTTAAAAGCAATTAAAAATAATCCATCCTCAGATAAAGGTTACTGCTAAAGAACTAAAATACCTATTAATAAAATAAAATGCAAAATAGGCGCAAATAATGGCTTTATAAGTTTCAAGACAGTTCTACCTTGGATTGTATGAACCAACTGCTGAGAATTGAGGATTACAATTTTCTTAGAGCTTGAGGCAAGGTATGTTTACTTGGAAGTAACTTAGATGTCAACAATTTAGTCCTTCAAAAAAGCACAGGTTTGGCTTTATTATCTCAAGGAGAATATCAGCATACTTGGACCCTACTTTTCCATTTTTTTCTAGCAAAATAAGTTTCAAAAAATGTTTAAAACATTAGTAACAAAGTGAGTTTTAAAAATAATTAATTTTGTATTTTTAATGCAAAATAATCTTATGCAGCTTATGTAGATAAATGTAACATTTATCTGTCCTGCCTGATGCTTAAGACATGCTAAGCCTGATCTGGAGTGTCCTTTGTTACCAAAAGTGTCAGAAGAAATGTCCATTCACCGCTTGTTCACTTTCTTCTTTGGCTTTGAGCTTCAATTCATTCACCTGCTGTTTCAACTTCTCAATCTAAGTATTAAAAACAAAAAGATGATAAACAAATCAATATTTCCCCCTGATAATAGCCAGAAGCCAATAACTGTAGAATGAAGGGATTCAAAAATTAAAATCCTTTTCTTCTGGCTTAAGTTCATATTCTCCATATTCTAGCACAGGAGATAGATTTTTTGAAGTTATAAGTACTAAGAAAAATGTTCTTAACAAATGAAAGGCATACCAAGCCATTAAATGTCTTGGTCTCATTTTTTCAAAAGTATGCTCATAGCTAGTTCATGATTCCCCAAAATAGGACAATGGAAAACCCAACAATTAGCACGGAGACCTTTCTGTGATACCTTTACATTAAAATCACAGATGAGCTTTAAGCAAAAGTCTAATTGATTGTTTCCTGCCATCTCTTACACCAGGAAAAGCACCCAGGGGTAATTATTTTCCTTTAGCATGATTGTGCTAATCAGAATAGAATGGAATGGGGATAGGGATAGGATAGGGGTAGGGATGATAGGGATAGGGATAGAACAGAACAAAACAGGTTTATTTGGCCAAATGTGACTAGAATTTGTCTACGTCCAAAGCTTTCAGTATACTTGCAAAGCAACAGAATGATAATAATCATAATATCAATTCAAAGATAGAACAAGAAAGATAAGGATATTACTAATGCGACAATCATACGGGTAAATACATATAGACATTAGACAGTGCTGTGAGAATTGGGTATCTAGCAGAGTGATGGCCTGAGGAAAAATTATCCCTGTGTCTAGTTATTTTGGACTGCACCCTGCAATGCCCTGTAGCACCATCCAGAAGGAAGCAGCTGAACCAGTATATGTCCAGGATGTGAAGGGTTGCAGTAATCTTCTTAGTCCTCTTTCTGACCCAGGCAATACACAGGTCTTCTATAGAAAGCAGGCTAATTGCATTTACAGGTAATCCTTGACTTACAACAGTTCATTTAGTGACAATTTGTAGTTACAAGAGCACAGAAAAAAGTGACTCATGACCATTTTTCACACTTACAATCGTTGCAGCATCCCCATGCTCACATGATCCAAATTCAGATGCTTGGAAACTGACTCACATTTATGACAGTTGCAAAATCCTGGAACCATGTTGCAACTTTCTGACAAGCAAAATCAATGGGGAAACCAGATGCACTTAACAACAGTGTTACTAATTTAAGAACTGCAGTGATTCATTTAACAAATGTGGCTAGAAAAGTCATAACATGGGCAAAACTCACTTAACAAATTTCTCACTTAGTAGCATAAATTTTGGCCTCAATTATGGTCATATGTTGAAGACTACCTGTATTCCTTCTGTAGTCTTAACTATCCATTAGAGTCTGTATTTGTTCTGTTTGGTTGCTGTACCAAACCAGGCAGTTAATAGTAGTTAATGCCGTACTTTTTCCCCAGGGCATTTCTGCCTTGGGAAAATTTATTTATTAAATTTATGTGCCATCTCCCTATCGAAAGTAACTCTGGTGCAAATGGTGCACACCTCACAATTATTGCATTGCAGTTGAGGTGATGATGTTTATACATTACATTTAATATTGAAAGCATTGGGCATACTGTAAATACAGTAATAATTAAAGCCAAATCCACAATTTAAAGAAATCAATAACTGACATTTGCCCTGGGAACCACCGCCTGACAGATTAAAGAGGGGCAACTCTACACTTTGTCTGAAATGGTGGTATAGGGTTTCCTGCCTGAGCAAGGGGGTTGGATGAGAAGACCTCCAAGATCCCTTCCCACTCTGTTCTGTTCTTGTTCTGTTCTACACCTACCAGGTCTTCCTTTTCCGCCTCTTGTTTCTTGAGGCAGGACATCACGTCGACCGTATCTTTCTCCAGCCGCCGCTGTTGCCGTTCCAGCTGTTCGTTGTCCCGGGCGAGGCGGCGAGCAGCCTCGCGGTACTCTTTGCGGGAGATCTCCGTTACCTCCAACCTGGCCTCCCATAGCGTCGCTGCGGCTTTGGCCCTTTCGGCCTCCGACTCCTCCTTCAAGGACCTCGGGTCTACTTTGCTCTTGCCGGCGGCCGCGCCGTCTTTCTTCCCCCTGAGAAGAGTAACGCGACGCAAAGGGCGAGTGAAGGGTCGCTTAACCGACTAGCCCCGGCCAGCAGCATCCCCCCCCCACACACACCTTCGTTAGGAGAACACCTTCCAAGATACCTACTTCCCTCCTTTCGCGCCTTTGTCTTGCGCGGTTTTCCCGGTCATGTCGGCAGGCGTGGGCTTTTCGGGAGATTGGCTTACTCCGTTGCTATGGAAACCACGCGTCGCGGGAAAGTGAGGCAGGACTGGTGCGCCCGTGACGTAACGCGCAGTGTATTGACGTGACACGCGGCACCGGTGAGATGTGGAAAGCTGAAGGTTCGGAGAACATGGTGAGTGAAAACTGGGCTGGGGGGGGGGTGTCAATGGGGGGTGATGGGAAGGGGTGTTTTTCCCTAATCCAGGGCCGCCGACACGGGAGTCGAACCAAAACACGCGTCCCTTGCTTCTGCCTTTCGGCGCACTCCTGGCTGCTCTTAACCTCTCGGGTTGTCCCTACCGTGGTCTCTGGGCGATATTTCTCGTTGCGTTTCGTGTGTTCTAAATATTTCAAACTCCCTTGTCTCGATAGCTTTGTATTTTCTGTCTCTTTGCTGACTCTTTAGAGAGCTGTCTCCTTTCACACGCATTCAACCCATGATTACTTTAAGTAATCCGTAAACGGATTTAAAGGCTTTTATTCTCCGGATTGTCATTTGGGCATCATTCAGTACAAAAGAACTGGCAAGATATACTAGCGCGCAGCTCAACAAAATTCCATTCTTAAGTCTCAACAGCAAACGCACACACACACATATATTTTAAAAAAAGCTTCTCTCACTTTATCAGTCCTGCTCTTTATTTCCAAAGTATGATCTCATAGGACTCAATTGACAAGTATTTCGCATGTATCTTCCAACGCTAATTTAACCTTTCATCTACCCAGTATGAAAATTTCTGCATAAATATTTTACTTGAAAAGGAAAAATGGCTCATCCTTTGTTAACAATATTTTTCTTTCTAAAAATGTAACTGGTTGTTGATTACAGCAAAAACAAGTCACATGCAATTCTTTACATACAAATATTCCAGATATGCTCAGTATGCTACTATTCTTGAAAATGATGTTGCCTTTTTCCCCACAAATTTCAATTGTACCAGTGTCTCTGAGATTTCTGATATGGTATTTTAAAGACACGTAAGGTATCAGTTCCAAGTAATTACACCAATCTTGAGATCATAGGTGTTCTTACAAGATTCTTACAAGGTTCATAGCTGTTCTTACACAATTTGACAAACATAAGCCTGACTAGGAAAGAAGAGATAAGACCACACATCTAGAGCACATCAGTTTAGTATCTATTTCATCTAGTACAACTGGACTGCTGAGTGTGTTGCAATGAATATTCAAGTTGGTAAATAATTTCCTAGGTCAGTAGTTTTCATTGGAACTTGCTACTTGAAATATGTTCTTTGAACGTGTCCTAGAAAAAAAAATCCAACTGGACATTTTTTTCCTTATTTACCTTAGATAAATGATAAACCCCAGTTCACAGAAAATGGACTTATTAATATATGATATGCAACTTTCCAGCCTACATGATTAATAGCTAAATATTTTTCATTGTACCCATAGAACAGGTAAGTACTAATATAGTTCGTATTTCAGGTCCTGAATGATTTTTTTTTGGGGGGGGGGGAGTCTGGAAGAAAAAACTACCAAGTGGGAACTTTTTATTTGAAAATATTGCATGAAGGCTAATATCTATGATATATGGTATTTATTATAATAATATATGTTTTATATAAAAATGGGGAGCCAATGTGTCTTAGTGGCTAAGGTGTTGGCCAGGGAGTCCTAGGTTCAAGGATACAATTGGCCATGGAAACTCTGATTTTGGGATTCATTCTCTCTCTCTCTTCCCTTCCCTCTCTTTTTGTCCTCCCCCCCCCCCCCCCGCTACTTTTTTGTAGGAATAAATGAAAAGAGATCGCCAGTGCAGACTAATTTGATCTCTTGGAGGAAAGCAATATATGGCAATCAAGTATTTTTATACTTTGTAAAACTAAACAGAGAAAAAAAGAAAATCAATGCACATATATTATATTGCAAAATCTCTCTTCCAATGCATTTTAAGGAAGAAACTCTTAAGGGCAATGTAATTCATTAAAAAAAATAACGTTTCACATGTATACAACTAAATGATAATTGAAAATAATACGTACATATTATTCATTATTAAACAATATTAGAATTTTATTTTTTAAAGTCCCCTGACGAAAAGTGAAATGCTTTGGGTTTAAGTTTTTGCAATAAAGTATAAAGTTTTCCTCTTTTGTTCTTTTCATATCCTTATTCCATTCAAAAAGGAGAGGAAAAAAACAAAGACTGGCGTATATGGTGTATTACCCACACTTATAAAAGGGTAGGGAGATGAGATTATGATTAAGGTTTTACGTAAAGATCTTTTTAGATGAAATTTGTAAAAAAAAAAAAGATTATATTGCATACATTCACTATTTCTAGATTTTAAAAGTTTCCAATTAGATCAAATTTCCTTAGTCTATGTAGAGCCATTTTTTTAGATTAGATTAAAATTTCAGCATCACATTTTTATAATTATACTTTTAAATCCGATATACAAGGTACTTGGAGCAACATATGAAAATACTTTAGGTTTTATATGGGTTAGAATGTTATGCATTAGAAAACTAAGATTTAGGTTTAAGTTCAAAATTCATTTTGGTAAATCCAGACTTATGCCTGCCCAATTTCCAATGAAATATATGGATAATAGTTATTGTATTTTGGGCATGTATTGCTATAGGTTTCTTGCCCCTATTTTTCATGAACATAATAATTTGATCTTTTATACAAGTTATAAATTAAACCAGCAAAAAGAATTGTAGCAAAAAACTTTTTGATTAATCATTAGGAGAAACGTTGTTAATGGAACGATTGGATTAAAAAGTAACTGCTTAAGGGACTATGTCATAGTTTGTGATTAGGAATAAAGTTGAAAGAAAGCTATAAAAGTTAAACACCTGATAGAACAAGAAAATTGAAGAAAAGTAGAACAGATGAGGTTTTTTTTGAATAATAGGAGCTAGAGAGAAAATTGAAACAAGTTGGATGATGGATGCTGAAGCAATAAAGTTAATCCAGCAATTAGGGATTCAGATACTAAGTACTGATCACATGCCAGTGAACTGTTGTAATCAGCAGATCTCTGGTAATTGTGAGAAATGATTGCATAAGATAAATGTTGATATTTATTTAAAAAAACAGAGCATACCAGAGTTAATAACCAGCAAGGATCTATTGTGGAAGACAAATACCTGTGAAAAGCATAGTAAAACAAGTGACACAGCAGGGGGAAAGGGGACCTGAAGGGAGGAAGAAATGGTTTTAAATTTAAATAAATTTTTTTAATGTGAGGAAATCTATAGAACTGTTATGTTACATTATGTTACATATTTAAAAGACTTAAATGGCTGTCCATCTTGTAGAACTCAACTAGTGTGGTTTGTAAAAATAGCAAAGACAATAAAACCAGGCATCTGACCCACAATCTCTAGCACATCAAACTTTACAATCCTTGGTTTCCAGTGTGTTGGTTTCAAATTATTTAGGCACTCAGGAATTTACTACAAGCAATAATGTTCATAAATTCTCTCCTGCTACAGAAACTTAAGTCATAAAATCTGAAATGATCTTCTGTTTTCCTTAATTAATGTGCATTTTCAGTTTGAGATTTTAGCATAATTTAGCTTCTGTGAATTTCCTATGGTGAATTTTCCTTTAAGCAGAATTTTTCTTTAAACCGATTTTTTAAATGTTACTGTGTCAACATTTTCTGAAATCTTACAAATGCAGATGCAAGTGTGCTTCTGCACATCAAACACAATAAAATGGGTGAGTTTGATCTGAAAGAAAAGCCCAAAACAGAAATGATCCGAACCATAAATTGGATATGAAGGGGGAGAGCACCACAACTAAATGCATTGTTTTGTTCTGCCTACTTAGTGTCATCAACAGCATGTACAATTCCCATTGTTGGTTGTTTTGAACGACACTTGTATTCTGAGCTTTCCTAGCCTTGTCAAAGTGATAGCTAGAATTATAACAAAGCTGACTACATTAAATCCTACATTAATTTGGAATGTTCAACATTAACTTATAGCTACTTTTAAAGAAGTAGAGCTTTTGTATTTATTCCATATAGAATACATGGTTATAACTGTTCCATAGATTTAAAGAAGCAGACTTGAAGTGTAGTGGTTTGTCCTTGTATTAGTGATGAAATCACTTTTTGGGGATGTGGCAAGTTTCTGTGTTGGCTGATTTATTTAACATGATTTTTCTGATGTATATAATGTTATCTTCAGGAACCTCTACAATCTGGAAGTCTTGATTCAAACTGCAGTTCTCTGAGGCTGCCAAGCAGGATGGGTACTTCTTGGTTCACAGTCATTGCCATATTTGTGTTTTCCTCCATTTATTGTATTGTTTCTCATCCCAAACCGGAGTTATGGTTCCAAGAACTCTTCCCCCTTAAGATGTGTCCAGCCAATGCCACCATGGAAACATTTTATGGCATCATGTTTGATGCAGGAAGCACAGGGACACGAATTCATATTTACACCTTTATACAGAAAAGCCCAGGTAAGATTGTTGGAAGTTCTCCTGAACATATATACTTGTGGTGTACATATATCTGCTAGGTGGTTGTATTGGTTGACATACCACTTGTAATTTCCTACTGATTATGTTTTGTGGTTTTTAATTAGTTTTAATGATATTATTTTTTGTGTTGGTTTTGCATTTGGTACAGTTTATTGTTTTTGTGGTTTTTAATTATGTTAGCCATCCAGTTACAAATGTGAGGTGTGCAGTTATATAAATTGAATAAATAAATCATTAAAATACTATAACAACCAGACACTTGTCAATGCATTATAAGAAATTAATTGACTAATTTTGATATTAATCACCTTGTTTACTCTCCACAAGTTGTTGACTTGACCTCATTAAGTCTATAAGCAACTCTTAAATTATAATTCAGATAAGAGTAAATGTTTCAGGAATTTGCTAGATAACCTCCTGAGTCATCCTTTCAGAAATATTTCCTTACCAGATTCCTCAATAGCATCAAAGTGACAAAGCTCTTGATGTAATGCCTCAGTGAAAAAAATGGGATAGGTTTAAAGATGAGGTTGCCTTGAAAATATCCCATGTTGAATTGTATACCACAGTTGGAATGTTTTATGACATTTTTTATTATGCCATAAACTGTTTCATGATGTTTATGTCATAAAATTCTTCAAATTTCAATTCCGTGGCATCATGGGGCCTGGACTTTGGACACATTCTACAAGTTGGCAATTTGGGTCACCTTAGTTCAAAAGATTTTGTCCTTTCACCCATTAAAGCCTAAAGGAATCAGAGTCTTAGTAGTCTGATGAGTAGTGGATGGGTCCTTATTTCATAGACTCTTTCCACAGTTTCCTTCAGTTTTCTTTATTTCCTGATTTCAGTCAATGTTGAGTGGTCTCTTTGTAAAGAGTTATTGGATCAGTTGCTTAATTGATGTATATCCCTGAGAAAGATTCTAAAGTAGATTACGTTTAAAAGATGGGAACAGGATATGAGTGAAACTTAATTCAACACATAGAAAAACAAGAAAGGATTATCTTATTAATGTTTAACAACATTCTGTGATCTTTGATTGCTTGGCATTTCCAGTTGGGGGTGTTTTAGTATTATATTTAATTATATACTATAGTGTCTTAATCCTTGTTATTAATCCTTTATCCATTATTAATGCAATACAAGTATTTGCCCTACTTAGGTAATACTAGATTTGTACAGCTGTATTATACTAAAAAAATCAAATGTAGTCTTCTGAAAAACTGTCTTCCAAAAGGAAGAAGTGGAGATATGGTTTTGATCTAGAATTATGTAGCATCTGGATTTTCATCTCTGTTAGCAAATGAAATGAGAATTAACACAACTAAGGAGCTTAGTCCATTTTGTCATACTTTGCTTTCAGTTTTTGTGTAGTATTTTGGATGGCTGGTTATGCCTTGTGATTATGTTTTATGATGCAATAATGTAAGATGCCCATCTTTTGAGTGGGACAGCTATATAATCTAATCTAATAATAATAATGGCACCTTTACAATGTTGCTGTCAAGGCAGTACACATTCATGATATGGATTAGATTTTTCTTCAAGAATATCTCTTCATATCCAGTCTTCTACAAAATAATATAAGTCGTCTTATAATATTTGTTACACCAGAAGTCATCCAGAAGTCACACATTACCAAGAATTATATATCTGCTACAAAACAAAGTTTCTATTTTCTTCATTTTCACTGTAAATCGATTTCTCTGAAAGGTACCTCATGGTTAAATCTTTGAGACATAGTTGGATTAAAAATCACAATCTTCACTGACATATTTCAGTTATTAACTCATTTATAATCAGTAGAGCAAAATATTGAACTAAATCTATAGCCGGCGATAAAACTAAACCTATTTATCAGCTTATTTTTTAATACTTTTTTTTACAGAAAATCCTGCAGAGTTAAAAGGGGAAGTTTTTGAGTCAGTGAAACCAGGTCTCTCAGCATATGCCAATCAGCCTAATAAGGTAAAAGTTTCTGAGGGAAAACAATTATTTTCTTTCGGCATTTGAAGATAGTATGAATCATAAAGGCAAACTGCTGATCGCATTTTCCTGTTATTGCTTATTCTTACCTGAAAATAGTAATTTTCCAAGCTTTTTTCCTATTATCTCTTCCCTAAACCTAGTTGGAGATAAAAGTGATTTCAGCAGGAACGTTGTATGTGTAAGGACATGTTCTGCCATTAATCAATACCACTTTTCTCACTCCCAATATAGGTCCATAAACAGTGAGAAAATTGATCGGGGTTGGGGCAAGAGAACATAGATGGGACCAGTAGTTTGCCTAATGACATAGAGATAGATGTCAATAAAAGCAATTGCATATACCTTAAGCTTAGTTCAAGAGGAAAAATTTAAATGTCAAGCTAAAATAATGTAGGTTTGGAGGAAGAAATTGAAGAAGAGAAATATTTAAAATATATCTGTAAAATAAAATTGTGTCCAATCCTTTCAGTTTTTTGCTTTTGTTTTTGCTAATCTTTAGGGTGCTGAAACTATCAGAAAATTATTAGAGATGGCTAAAAATGCTGTACCGCCAAGTCACTGGAGTAAGACCCCCGTTGTATTGAAAGCCACTGCTGGTCTGCGGTTGTTAGCGGAGCACAAAGCTCAAGCTCTACTCTCACAAGTAATGTTGGGTTATACTACAAAATCAATGGTGTCATATAAAAGTGGGGGCCTTTTTCAATCCTTTCCATAAATATGCCCTAGTTGCTTTTTAAAATACTATATCAAACTCAACGGGAGTTGAATCCTTTGTTAAGAAAAGCACCGTATCCTAGATTGGTCACAGGTCCCTTGAGCATTGTCTCCAATTCCAAAACACACACAGAAATGCAGTGAGGATGATAGGATATGATTTGGGATATTTGAAGTCCTTGGTTCTCCGAGGAAATAGAAAAGAAACAGGGTATGTGCAATCTTGAAAAAAGTTGACTGAGGGTAGATTTGATAATATTATTCAAGTACAGGTAGTCCTCGACTTACTTTAGTTCACTTAGTGACTATTCAAAGTTACAATGCCACTGAAAAAAAGTGATCTATGACTGTTTTTCACACTTGTGACCATTGCTGCATCCCCATGGTCACATGTTTTACATTCAGATATTTGACAACTGGCTCACATTTATGATGGTTGTAGTGTCCTGAGGTCATATGATCACCTTTTGCGAACTTCTGACAAGCAAAGTCAAAGGAGAAGCCAGATTCACTTAATAACCGTGTTACTAATTTAACAACTGCAGTGATTCACTTAACAAATGGGGCAAGAAAAGTCATAAAATGGGGCAAAATTCACTTAACAAATTTCTCACTTAGCAACATAAATTTGGGGCTCAAATTCGAGTCATAATTTGAGGACTACTTGTACTTGAAGGGATATCACATAAAATAATTCCATGACCTGTTTTTTATTTGTCCAAGAGTGCAGGACATAGAATATTATTCTTAAATTCTAGGAAGGCAGATTTTGGATGAATGAGAGAAAAGTAATAGTAAGAGCAGTTCAATAATGGAATCAGTTAATGAGGAAAGGGGTGAGCTCCCTTTTGCTGGATTGTTCTAGTAGACATGGACAGCCAATGATCAGGAATGGGTTACTTGAGTTTCCTGAACTGAGCAAGAAATTGAACTCAGTAGCCTAATGGCTTCTTCCAACTCTCATGATTTTATAGCTATTTCTTCTATAGGTCCATATTATTAAGGCTGGCATCTTAGTAATGCAGAAAGCAATCCGGTTTTAATGGTAGTTTTTAGAGATTGAATGAAACCATTTAACTTGTAGCTGATTTAACATTCCTCTGTTTTTTTGTAGAAGAAAATTGCATAATTTGCATACTTCTGTTTGTAAATGATTCCAGTTCTAAGATGATCACTCTCATTTTTCTTTCCACAGGTCAGAATGGTCTTTGAAGATTCACCATTTTTAGTTCCTGATAATAGTGTTAGTATAATGGATGGATCTTATGAAGGTGAGTCCTACAAATAAGGAAAATGAGGCATAGAGAAGAGAAATAACTTGGGAAGTAAAAGGGGAAGAAGGGTTTCTCAGAACAGGATAAAATATTGTGATGTTGCTTTTAAGGAGACCAAGATTATAATATCCTAGGGAAACAGGATTCTGTATACAGGAAAATGATAAAATTGCTTGGCTGTATTAGCATATTACTAGATGGAAAATAGATTCAACTAGTTCTAATGTCCTTATGGAGTTTACAGTTGGAACACATAATAGCAAAAGACAGATATAGCTATGTCATAATGAATATGCATTTTATTTTATTTTTCTATTTATATACCTCCTTGTTCCACAATGACTTTACTTAGTTAACTACAGTAGGAGCATGCAAATAAAATACTAAATAAAATAGTACTTTAACTATTAATAACAGTCAAATGCTAAATAAAACACTACTATCAAAAGCTAAAATTATGATTTAAAAAAATCAACTATTAGAACCCTACGCATACAGACAATGTGCTTGGTCAATTCAATCTGAAGAATTTTTTAAAACCAGTTTTCATTGTGTTCTTGAAGAACATCAGTATAGCTTTTGATGGAGAGATGAACTTGGGGAGAGTGGAACCACTACAAAGGAGTAGTCCATGACCAATAAGATCTGCTTCTGTGCCATCCAGAAATCTTGAAATATGGGAACCCAAAACACCCTAAATTGAATAAATAGGATAATCAGGCACTTAAAACCAGCACCCTCTACTTTACTTGAGAACTTACTACTAACCAGTATCCTATGATTACAACATCTCTAAAATACCAATAGGCAGGCTGCTACATTCAAAACAATCCCAGTTTCAGTGTAGTTTTAAAGGACAATGGCATGTAAAGTCCATGTACCATGCAAGTCCATTTAATTCTCATAATTGTTTTGTATTGCCTTTTTTACTTTTTATCATATTGTAAGCAGCCCAGAGTCATGTATCAGTGAGATGGGAGACATAATAAATAAACAAATAAATAAAGATACATGTACACACATACCTCCAGTCTAGGTTTAATGTTGCCATAACCTCCTGCTTCAAACAGGAGTTGAGCCCTATGGTACTCCTACTGCTCATTTTCCAGCATCATGGATTGGAACCTCTCATTTAGGAAGTGTAAAACAATGCCATCCACCTCCATCCTCATTATCAATTGGATCAAATGCCTTTAAAGGTCTAATAGAAAGGCTGCAGATCATCCATTTGAGCAAGCAATGCAGATTCCATACTCATGCACCTCCTTTTCCACCAACTTTCTCAAAGAGAAAGATTGGAAACTGGACAGACGTCTAATATGAACATACTGAGATTTTTGGCGGGGTGGGGGGAGAAGGAGCACACCACTACTTCTATCAACATAGATCAAAACTTTCTCCCACAGAAACCTTAACCACTTGAACCTAGCTAAACAATTTGGCTTCATCAAATTATATGGAGAACTACAGCATGGATTGGGTTTACGTTTTAATTCAGTATTACATACTCATCTAAGATTAGTTCAGCTGAATGTCCTTAATCCAAACATTTATTTAGCTGAGTAAACTGACTTAACTTGGCAATTAGTTTAAAATGTTATTTGAAGTTGGTTTCAGTAAAATTATGCAATAAATCTGCAGGGTTTACAGCAGAGATGGTATTCAGCAGGTTCTGACCAGTTCTGGAGAACTGGTAGTGGAAATTTTGAGTAGATCGGACAACCGGTAAATACCACCTCTGACTGGCCCTGTCCCCATCTATTCTCTGGGGATTTTGCAGTAACCTTCCCCTGGAGTGGGGTGGGAATAGAGATTTTACAGTATCCTTCCCCTGCCACGCCCACCAAGCCATACCCACAGAACCGGTAGTAAAACATTTTGAATCCCACCACTGGTTTACGGTGTGTTAAGAAACCTGATGGGAAAGTACAAAAACTGAAATAAAGAAGAGTAAATGTTAGATGTGGAAACACTAATGAGAGTTAAAAGAACATTTTATCCCAACCACCAATTGGTGAAAAATTGAGAAGTCAAACAATGAATGAAATGATATTCTGCTTGGAAAAATACTAACAGTTACTGATCAGTGGAAATGCAGTGTGTGAAATAATCCTTTGTAGTTTGTATTTGTAGTCTATAGGTGCATGGATTTTTCAGTTCAGCTTTTTCTTTCTCTTGCAGGTATTTTAGCCTGGATCACTGTGAATTTTTTGACAGGTATTTACTGTGACATGTTTCTGTTTTAATATATAGAATTCACAAAAATTGAATAGGAAGCCTATTAATAGTAGGAGAGTCATCTGTTATGTTTGTTCTGACTTTCTAATACTCTCCCAGAATAGGATTGTTGTTATTGTTTTGCTGTATATGGGTACTGTTTGAATTTCTGCAATGTTATCTGCAGGGCAGTTGTATGGCCAAGAGCAGCAGACAGTTGGAACTCTGGACCTGGGAGGGGCTTCAACTCAGATAACGTTCCTGCCACAGCTGGAGGTGAGGAGATAGAATAGCCGGATCTATTGCAAGTTCCACAGTTTGGATAATCTTTATGTCCATTGTCACTTTCAGCTTTGATATCTTCCTTAACAGAAACATACCTTTCTTTATATATATATTCAAAACAGACACAACACAAAGAATCCTCCTTCTTTACATACTGTAGAAAGTGTATCAGCTGGTTACAAAAGACTTTCGTGCATCTCTTCCACAGTCATCAAACATAATTCATATTAACTCAAGTGTTTTAACTCAGATATATTTATACATATTACCATCATCATACCTCCATTTTCATTTGACTATAATTGTTTAAACATCCTTCATCATAAAATATATCAAGATTTAAAACATAACCACATACTGGCATTTCATTTGCTATTTCTAATATCCTCCAATAACACTGAATCCTTATGGCCTATTCTGGCTAAACATCCATAATATATAGTAACAAAAATTTCTAATCCTCCTTTCCAAATCACTGTTAACAATTTACATCTACTTTCCTTATGTTGTACCCATGCATATATATACATTATCATTATCCCTCCTTTATTTAACTAATCATAACATTTTCCCCCTAATAAACAAAACTTAACTAAACTTAACTTACTTCTTTTTTATTAACCTTTATATATAACCTAAAAAAAATTCTAATCTTCCTTTCATAGGTACCATTCAATATTCATATCCAATTATTAGTTATCATAGCAATACACATGTATACATTATTATCATTATCAATTATTTTTAACTGTATCTATTGTCACTAAATTTCACTAAGTTTAGTTTTAGATTATACCCTTTCATCTATCAACCTGTATCTTTCCAGTAGCAAAACAATCTCATGTCTTCTGCCATTTGTGGTATCAGTCCTCTAATCATCTCCTTAATCAAATTTGTATGGACTCCTCTTTGTAACTCATTGCTTATTAAGTCTCTCATGTAATTTCGATGCCCTTCTTCTGTTTCCTTAATCAGCTTATCTTTAATCGTCAGTGGTGTTTTCAACGATGTTGCTAACAAAATTTCTCTCTTTAAATCCATATATTCTTTTATTTTTTCTTCTTCTATATCTTGCCATCTGGGGAAGAATTCCCCTCCATTTAATTCCTCTTTCCGTATTCCACTCTTTCCATTTCCAGACACAAACCAATCACCATAGATATCAGCGGATTTAATTTCTTTGTAGTCATTTTTCTCTTCGGTTTTTAGGACTCTAACCTCCACTTTTTCCACTTGATAAATATCTCCAACTTCTTCATCATATTTTACTGTTAGATGCTCTAGATTTTCCAACTTCTTCTCTGTCCTCTCAAATGCGTTTGATAATTTCTGAATTTCTAACAATATCTTTTGCAGGCTTAAAGTTTCTTTCTGCTGTTGAGATTGTGCCATTATCTCAAGCTGACAAACACTACTGCTCTGGCTTGGAAGGTTTTTACAAGATTAAGCATAAATACACAATAAGGTCTTATTTTCACTTTTCTCTGGTTAAAGATATACTTCAAAGGAACATCTGTATGCTTTTCTTCTTATCACTCTCTATAGACAAAACAGTGAGACCTTGAAGTGCCAAGCCAGAATAATCAGTGAGGAAAGTAAAAGTGTTTTGTTTCCAATACAAAAACTTCCAGCCTCTGAGTAGCAGTGTCATCTTTCCCTCTGTTGTTACAATTTTCTTTGTTGCTTTTTGTATCTTTTTTTATTCCAAGTTAAAAAAAAAAGTCAAATTCTTGAATGAAATGGAGAAGAAAAAGGAAAAACACACGCAGTAATGAAGGAGGTGAATTTTAGTCCATAGGTTGCAAAAAATAATAATGAAAAAGAAAAAGAAAACTCAATTCCTTCAATTTAAAAGGCTTGCATAAATTCCATCCACGAAGATAGCATTTAAAAAGTAAGATAACCCACTGACCAAAACCATTCAAAGATTAATTCCGCCGCTTATTTCTTCTGTTCTCAAATTTAAATTTAACTTTAAGTTTTTTTATAGGCAGTCTCTTTTAAAACAGTAAAAATTCCTCACCAGCTGGAAACACTTTCTCTTTCCGTATCCTTCCGTTTTGGAGCCGCCCCGACTTCATCAGCCTGATGGCTGGACTTTTTGTCGCCGGCTTGAAGAACTTCTCTTGGATTCATCAGGGACTTTGCAATGTCCCTGAGATCAGCAAGACATATTCTTCCTGTTCACCGTCTCTGCGGGACAGGTTAGGTCCCCAGCAGCAAAAGTATCGGCTGCAGTCTCGGAGCATCGAGACCGCACATCCGTATCGTTGCAACATTGGCTCCTCCTCTCCACAGAAACATACCTTTCTAATGTTATGCTTTAAATAACCCAAATACTCTTTTGTATCATATTCAAAATTCATGGAAAGGAAACTACATGGCTTCACTCAGGACATTATACCAAAATACAGGTAGTTCTCAATTTACAACCAGTCTTTTAGTGATGGTTCAGAGTTACAACCTTTCCGAAAAGAGGAATTTACCACTCAGATATGATGTTCCATCAGTTGGGGGTGGGGGCAAATGCATTCACATGACTATTTTGGATGCTTGGCAACATGGCCATGTTTATAGCTGTTTGCGTCCTGCAGTCACATAACTGTATTTTATTTTGGTTTTGCCGAAAACTGGTAGGTAGTTCTGCAGAGCAAACCATTGGTTCACTTAATGACCATAGCATTTGTTTTATGACCATGTTTACCTAACCACTGCAAAAAACATAAAATTGGGTTGATCATGAGTGAACCCGTTTTATAACTCTTACAACTATGGCCTTAATGAGCAGGCTTTGTTACGGTCATAACTCGAAAACTACCCTAAGATAACATGGTTGATTTTTGTCATGTAGTTACCGCTATTCAGATTGCCTGTTTCAATGAATCCTTAAATGAATGCCCAACCTCTACATACCCAGCCATTCTGCATGTTTAAATGCTTATTTACTCTTTATGTGAATTTATGTATAAATTCCAAATAAGAAAATAATTGTTTCTTTGTAAGGAGTAAGGATTCATTTGAGTATAGCAATAAAGCGTTTTTAATTTATTTTTACTAGAAAGTTGTTAAGAGGCCCCAAAAGGCGATTGGCAATTAGCCAGATTTGGCAGTGAACAATTTATGCCTTTCTTATCTCTCTGGTTGTAAGTGTAAGGCTCTATTTTCAACAGTGATGGGGCCCTTTAACAGCTGTCTTAGAAATGAAGATATTCACTCTTCCTACACCAAGAAAGGCTGTTCAAAAAATCCACCTCTGAATGTTGCCAGCTAGCAGTTTCAACTGTGAGAAACTCTAGAAACTCTAGAAAGAGTGCAGAGAAGAGCAACAAAGATGATTAGGGGACTGGAGACTAAAACATATGAAGAACGGTTGCAGGAACTGGGTATGTCTAGCTTAAGAGAAAGAAGGACTAGGGGAGACATGATAGCATTGTTCCAATATCTCAGGGGTTGCCACAAAGAAGAGGGAATCAAACTATTTTCCAAGGCACCTGAGGGTAGAACAAGAAGCAATGGGTGGAAACTAATCAAGGAGAGAAGCAATTTAGAACTGAGGAGAAACTTCCTGACAGTTAGAACAATTAATCAGTGGAACACCTTGTCTCCAGAAGTTGTGAATGCCCCAACATTGGAAGGCTTTAAGAAGATGTTGGATAGCCATTTGTCTGAAATGGTATAGGGTTTCCTGCCTAGGCAGGGGGTTGGACTAGAAGGCGTCCAAGGTCCCTTCCAACTCTGTTATTATATTGTATTGTAAACACTGTTAAGAAATGAAAGCTACATAGAGCTTGAAGACAAGAAAAAAAATCTGCTAGACCTGCAAAAATTCTGCAGACCTTGCAGGAGACTGCAAGGAACCTACTGAAAACATCAGCTATTAACTGTAGTGGCTGTAGAACAGGCATAGCTTATATAAATATGATCTACACACGAATATTGCCAAACTCTCTGTCCCCATCTGGAACAGCCTTCTCAACAGTGGTTCTGGAGGACTCTAGGGTTCCACACAAGGTCACCAGAGATCCCACAAATGATTGAGAAAATGTTTTAACTTTTCATGTTTCACAATGTAAGCTGCAGATATAATTTTTATGTAGGAGTTCAATTATTTCAAGGGTTCCTCCAGGGTAAAAAAGTTGAGAAAGGCTGGTCTAGACCAGTGTTTCTCAACCTTGGCGACTTTAAGCTGTGGCTGGGGAATTCTGGGAGTTGAAGTCCACAGGACTTAAAGTCGCCAAGGTTGAGAAACACTGGTCTGGACCACATCAGTAAGGTAATGCGAAACGTTTCGAAAGAGGGTTCTTTGGCCTAGTGCAGTGGTCGGCAAGCCGCGGCTCGCGAGCCACATGCGGCTCTTTACACACTTTACTTCCCTGGTGCTACCCCCCGCTGCGGGGAGGCGGAACCGGAAGGTATTAGATGGTTCCGCCCCAGGCGCCTGATGGAACCAGATAGGTTCCAGACGGAGCTTGGGCCACCTCCTGTGGACCTGACCCGCCCCCGTGTGGAGGACCTGGTAGACGCCTGGAATAGTGCGACTACCGGGGCCCTAGACCGGGTGGCGCCTTTGCGGCCTCTCCTGCGGCGACGAACCACCCTGGCGCCTTGGTTTACCGAGGAGCTAAGGGTGATGAAACGCCACAAGAGACGCCTAGAGAGTCGTTGGAGATCCTCCCGTTCCGAATTTGACCGAGCACAGGCACGAGCCTATTTGAGGACGTACCTTGTGGCATTAAGAGCGGCCAAACGTCAACATTGTGCCGCTCTTATTGCGTCCGCAGATAACCGCCCTGCCGCCCTGTTTCGGGTGACTCGCTCCCTCTTGTGTGAGAGACCGCGGGAAGCCCCTTTACAGGGCAGAGCAGAGGAGTTTGGGAAATATCTACAGGACAAAGTCGCTCAAATCCGGATGGGATGGGCCCCTTTCAGTGGTTCAGTCGAGACGCCCGAGGCGAGTCTTGAGGGACCGTTCTGGGAGGAGTTTGACTCGGTTGCCATCGAGGATTTGGACAGGTTGCGTGGACGTCTGCGTCCTACCACATGTTTATTGGACCCGTGTCCCTCCTGGCTTGTACTGGCATCCTGGGAGGTTACGCGCGACTGGCTCCTGGGCCTAGTGAACGCTTCGTTGGGTGAGGGGTTTCTACCGGCCGCCTTGAAAGAGGCGGTTGTGAGGCCCCTGCTCAAGAAGCCTTCCCTGGACCCAACGGACCTAGTCAATTACCGTCCAGTCTCCAACCTTCCCTTTTTAGCGAAGGTTGTAGAGAGTGTGGTGGCACAACAGTTTCCACGTCACCTGGAGGAGAATGATTATCTAGACCCGCGCCAGTCCGGCTTCCGACCCGGGCACAGCACGGAGACGGCCTTGGTCGCGTTGGTTGATGATCTCTGGAGGGCCAGAGATAGGGGCTGTTCCTCTATCCTGGTCCTATTAGATCTCTCGGCGGCGTTCGATACCATCGACCATGGTATCCTGTTGCACCGGCTAGAGGGGCTGGGAGTCAGGGGCACCGTTTTACGGTGGTTTGGCTCCTACCTCTCTGGCCGGATGCAATGTGTGTTGGCAGGGGAGCAGAGATCGACCCGGAGCCCCCTCATATGTGGGGTGCCACAGGGGTCGGTGCTCTCGCCTCTCCTGTTCAACACATACATGAAACCGCTGGGCGAGATCATCCGTGGTTTTGGGGTGGGATACCATCTGTATGCTGATGATACTCAGCTATACATTTCCACCCCAAACCACCCCAACGAGGCCGTTGAAATGATGTCCCGGTGTTTGGAGGCCGTACGGGTCTGGATGGATGGCAACCGACTAAAACTCAACCCTTCCAAGACGGAGTGGCTGTGGCTTCCGGCCTCCCGGTTCAACCAGTTACTCCCATCACTGGCCATCGGGGGCGAGCAACTGGCCCCCATGGAACGGGTGCGCAATTTGGGCGTCCTCCTGGATGCCCGGCTGTCCATGGATGACCATGTAACAGCTGTGGCAAGGGGGGCGTTCCATCAGGTTCGCCTGATGCGCCAATTGCGCCCCTTATTAGACCGGGATGCCCTACGCACAGTCACCCATGCGCTGGTGACGTCTCGCCTGGACTACTGCAATGCTCTCTACATGGGGCTTCCCTTGAGATGCACTCGGAGACTGCAGTTGGTCCAGAACGCGGCCGCGCGGGTGATTATGGGGAGGACTAGATACTCCCCTGTAACACCTCTCCTGCGCGAGCTGCACTGGCTTCCTGTAGTCTACCGAGTGCGTTTCAAGGTTTTGATTATGATCTTTAAAGCGCTTCATGGCACAGGGCCTAGTTACATGCAGGATCGCATCCTGCCCCATACATCCCTACGACCAATCCGCTCACACAGAGAGGGACTTCTTCGGGTGCCGTCTGCTAAACAGTGTCGGGGGGCGACACCCAGGAGCAGAGCCTTCTCTGTGATGGGCCCAGCCCTGTGGAATGACCTCCCCCATGACATCAGGATTACTTCCGATCTCCGCTCCTTCCGTGTACAGTTGAAGACCCACCTCTTTCAATTATCTGGCCTGGCTCAACCGTAAATTTTTTCTTATTCCTCCTGACAGTCCTTTTAAATTTTAAATTGTGGTATTTCCAATGGGGTATTTTAATGGTGACTTTTAATTGTCTAAATGTGATGTAATCTGTTACCTCCTCCGTGCATGTATGTCCGTGCATGTATGTCTTAGTATATGTGTATATTTGGATGTCTATGTGTTTGCACATGTTTTATGTTTTATATGTTTTATTGTAAGCCGCCCCGAGTCCTGTCTGGAGAGGGAGCGGCTAATAAATTTAAATTTATTATTATTATTATTTAATGTGGCTCTTCTGTGTGCCGGGCGCCCGCTCCCCTCCCTCCTCTCGGGCACTTCAAAACAAGCGCCCCTTTCCCTTTTTTCTTTTCGACCCACAATGATTAGGGAGGATCCTGAAGCGAGGAGGGAGAAAAAGAGACGGAGGCCAAGGAGCGTCTCCCCCCCCTCCCCCGCAAAAATCTTATCAGGGAGCCGGCGGGCAGTAGCAAATTAGCTGATCACGCGGCGTGATCAGCTAATTTGCTACTGCCCGCCCGGCTCCCCGGTTAGATTTTTGCTGGGAGGAGGCGGGGGGGGAAGCTCCTTAGCCTCCGTTTCTTTTTCTCCCTCCTCGCTTCAGGATCCTCCCTAATCATTGTGGGTCGAAAAGAAAAAAGGGAAAGGGGCGCTTGAAAAGAAAAAAGGGAATGGAGGCAGAAAAAGAAACGGAGGCTAAAGAGCTTTCCCCCCCCGCCTCCTCCCAGCAAAAATCTAACCGGGGAGCCGGGCGGGCAGTAGCAAATTAGCCGATCACGCTGCGTGATCAGCTAATTTGCTACTGCCCGCCGGCTCCCTGATAAGATTTTTGCGGGGTGGGAGAAGCTCCTTGGCCTCCGTTTCTTTTTCTGCCTCCTTTCCCTTTTTTCTTTTCAAGCGCCCCTTTCCCTTTTTTCTTTTCGACCCACAATGATTAGGGAGGATCCTGAAGCGAGGAGGGAGAAAAAGAAACAGAAGCTAAGGAGCTTCCCCCCCACCTCCTCCCAGCAAAAATCTAACCGGGGAGCCGGGCGGGCAGTAGCAAATTAGCCGATCATGCCGCGTGATCAGCTAATTTGCTACTGCCCGCCGGCTCCTTGATAAGATTTTTGCGGGGGGGGGGAGAAGCTCCTTGGCCTCCGTCTCTTTTTCTCCCTCCTTGCTTCTTGGGGCTCCACCAATGGGGGAGCAAGGCCCGCCCAGCGCCAGGCTTTGGGCTAACACAGAGGTCTGCAAAGTTGGCTGTTTTAAGAATGGTGGACTTCAATTCTCAGAATTCTGGGAGTTGAAGTCCACCAGTCTTAAGAGCCAATTTTGCAGATCCCTGCCTGGGCTAATATGATTGATGCCCTTGGTGGACTTCAACTCTCAGAATTCTGGGAGTTGAAGTCCACAAGTCTTCAAGCTGTCAGGTTTGAAGACCCTGGGTTTTTTTTTCTAAAGGGTTAGGGGTGCAAGGGTCTTGCAACTTGACAGCTTTAAGACTTGCATGCTTCAATGCCAGAGTTCCTGAGCCAACATGACTGGAGAAGGAATTCTGGGAGTTGAAGTCCACAAGTCTTCAAGCTGTCAGGTTTGAAGACCCCTTGGGGTTTTTTTTCCTAAAGGGTTAGGGATGCAAGGATCTTGTAACTTGACAGCTTTAAGACTTGCGTGCTTCAAATGCCAGAGTTTATTGAAACTAAAAACAGTGTACCATCCTATGTATTTTCGGTTTTAAAAATGTGGCTCTCAAAATAAATTTCAATCGTGGTTTTGGCGAGATTTGGCTCAGTTGAAAAAAAAGGTTGCCCACAACTGGCCTAGTGAAACAAAATTTCAATTATTTGACCATAACCACATTTGGAGATCTATTTTGAGAAAAAAGAATGAAGCGTTTGAAAAAATGAACACCTTGCCAGTGCTAAATACACAGGTGCCTCTATTACTTTGTGGGTTCATGTGACACCAGTGCCACATGAAACATTATGCAAGTGAACAGAAGAATGAAATTGGCTAGGTAGCAACATATCTTAAACAGTTACATTCAACAATATTAACACTTAGGATTTTGATTGGCCTTTCAATTATCAGAATTAAATATCTTGAAAATCTTTCAGGATATCTCAGAGATGCAATATTTCTTAACTAAAATATTTCTCCAAGGTAGAATGGAAAAGAAATCCAAAAGCAAAATTAGAACTCTTATTTGGCTGCAGGAAATGTTTGGAAACTATTGTTTTTACCCAAAGAGAAATTACAAAGTCCTAACTGTAAGGGTATCCAAACTGTTCTGCTACATTCACTGTCCTCATCTATTGAATCTGTAAACAACTACACAAAATAGTCAATAAGCATTTGAATTTGTATTAATCATGACATAAAAAAGAATGTAGAGATCTAAAAATATCTGGTCCTTCCTCTCGGGATTTTTTTTTAAAAAAAACAACCTGTAATCCCATCCCCATATCTAATTCGAAAGATATCTAATCACTAGCCAAGCTTTTTTTTTTGCCTTAGATACCTGCAAAAAAGATTCACAGATGGCCATACAACAGCTGTATACACATCTGGAAAAATAGTTCTGGCTTCGATCATGAGAGTTGCTGCTGCCATTTTGGCCTCTCTCTCTTTTTTTTACCATTTTCTATTTTTTTGTAGTTATGGTGGAAAGGTAGATTGAGGTTTAACCATTCCCCAATCATATATAACAATCATATCTGATTTGATAGAAGGGATCTTGCAGGACCCATCAGCCAGAAGTGTCATCTGGCAGGACCAAAAGAGGAAAGATCAGATTGACCCCAACCCTGGTGGCTTTTTTAAACATCCTAAAAACATGGTTCTGTCAGCAGACATGGGAACTGGGAAAGTGATAGGATTGATACTGCCATTGTATTGAATGTTATTGGTAGATGTGATTATCTTAGCTGTGAATTTGATAGATTTTTATGGTGGTTTTAGTACTTTTTGTATTAGTAAAAATGGTACAAACATGATAAACATTTTTAAATTTAAATATTTGTTTTATATGATTTTAATTGTAAGCCCAGAGACACCCACACATACCCATAGACATATAAACACACACACACGCTCACGCACACACGCAGGGTTACTATATAAATTGGAATAATGGTTAGGAAGTCAGGGAGGTAATAAAGAAAGAAAAAAAGTTATTTTTGACACAAGGTGTTCCTGTCAATGTATCTCTGAAGGATATGTTAAACTTCAGTTTAGAAATTTGTAGATCAATAAAAATATTTTTCCCTGGAAATTTAAAAAAGACCCAGATTAAAACTTTGCTTATTACTGGCTATAGAAAATAGATAAAATAATATATTGGTATTACTTAAAGCATTCCTTGGTAGACACTTTCTGATAAGCATATAAAATTCAGAATCTACAAATCCGCAATCTGTATTCATTGTGTAGTAGATGGTGTCAGGGAATTATACAAATTATGTAAAAGCACAAGTTTTGCAATACTAAAGAATTTATTGAAATAAATTTTGTTGATGTTGAAAGGTATCGTTCATCCAGTAATGCTTGGTCGGTACATATTTAAAAATGGTGTAAAATAACAATTCCTGAACGATTACTTTTCATTCTCATAATTTTTAGGAAACCTTAACAGAAACACCAGTGGACTTTCTTACCTCATTTCAAATGTTCAACAGCACTTATAAGCTATACACACACAGGTAAGTGAGAAAATAAACACAATTATATCCAAATTTGTAAAATGTTGATACATTGCCTTGGTTATTAATTAAGTGTTCCTTATCCTCCCTTTTAGCTACTTGGGACTTGGGCTGAAAGCTGCTCGGTTGGCAACATTAGGAGCTTTGAATTTAGAAGGTACATTCAGACAAAATAATTATTCTATCTGCATATTAAGAGTATATTGCGGCAGCCCAGCAATTAATATATTTTTGGCTGGTGGCTGATACTTGCTCTATTCTTATTAGAAGCGAATTGCTAAGAATATTGAAACCACATATCCCAAATATAATTTGACGCCCTATCCACCAATGCATACTACTACCATGTTTCCCCGAAAATAAGACAGGGTCTTATTTTCTTTTGACCCCCCCCCCTTCCCAAAATAAGCGCTTGTCCTTATTTTTGGGGATGCCTTATTATTTTTGAGGTGCAGGAGGTGGCAAGCGTGGTCACCTCAAGGCTGCTGCTGTGTTGCAAGGGAGGTCTTATTTTCAGGGAAACTGAGTAGCATTTGACACCAATTCAGAGTTTTTCAGTGCATAATGGACTTGCTGTTTTATTTTTTAAAGGAATTTTTTTTTTACCTCCAAAACGCAAACCACATAAAAAACCCTCCTGGTCCATCTTTTTTTCAGTGAGCCCATTAATATGTACCCTGTACCTAATGTACATTTCAAATTCTAAAATATTTTTTAAAAGTTGGTTGCCAAAATGTTAAACTATATCCTCTGCATTCATTTGAGCACTGCGGCCTTCATTTTCCTGCAAGTGTCTTGGCAGAATGTTCTGGATTCTTTTTTATACCATGTCCATTTAGATTGACCCAGATTCAAGAGAGATACAAAAGCAATGAACCCCGGACAAATGATTTCTTTAAACCTCTCTCTAAGTGTTGGATAAATGCTTTATTCTGTAAATAACAAAATCCATCAAAAATTATATGTGCTTCCTAGATTCTGTTCTATTGTACAGGCATTCAATGTACTATATTACTATTACCTATTCCTCTTTTAAAATTACCTACCAGAATATGCTATACTCTGCAGCTTTATTAGTGTCCATCAATATTTCTTTCTCAAATTTGTTCTGTCTTGTCCTTTCTCTGAGATTTCTTCTTTTTATGTTAACAGCAGCATTAGAACTCATATACCTTTTCTACATTGTGTTTTGTATCACTGGCCCTCTATATTTCTTGCCTTCTGTTTTGGATCATTCTCTCCTTCAGGTAGAAGGAAAAACTTCTCTTTTTTGGCTGCTGTATTCAGTTTGCTGATGGATGCAGAGCTCCAAAACATGTGTCTCCTCCCATAGCTGTGTACTTTATTGGCAACTCTGTCGTGCTGTTGCTGGAGAGAAGCTTAAATGCGAAAGAAAGGCATGTATTCCAAGCAGCCTGCTCTTCCACCCAGCAACATTCCTGAATTGGATCCTTGACTCGCAAATACTTACAAATTGCTCCATTACCCTCAAGATGTGCCCAAATTATCCCCCTCTCTCCAACAGTCCAAAAACCACTGGTCTAGTGAATATAGCATCTTCCATAGGAAAATGAGTAAAGTCTTCACTTCCACTTTTTTTCCCAGGGTTCATATTTTTGCAATTAAAACCAAATTAAACGTGTGTGTGTGTGTGTGTGTGTGTGTGTGTGTGTGTGTGTATTTATAAATAAATTTTCCTCTTCCATATTCTCTCTTGAAGCCCTTGGACAGACATTCAGAAGTTCTTGTCTGCCAAAACAGCTGGAAGCAGAATGGCATTTTGGTGGAGTAAAATACCAGTATGGTGGCAACACAGAAGGTAATTCAAAAAGATACTGCTTTCTAGGAAAGCTTTTTTTTTTTAAATGAAGTAAATTGTGGGTTTATTCATAAAAGGGAAAAAATAAGAATGAGGTTATATGAAGACTAGTAATTTTAAGGAGGAACTGGAGTTTATGATTTATGTCATGTTTATACTAATGTCTTATTCTGATAGGTAAAACTGGATTTGAACCATGTTATACTGAAGTATTGAAGGTTGTACAAGGAAAATTGCATCAACCAGATGAGATTCAGAGAAGTTCCTTTTATGCCTTTTCCTATTATTATGATCGGGCGGTGGACACGGACCTTATAGGTGAATAGGAAATGTTTGAAAAATTTGGAAATTAACCCTATAACCTGCAGAAGCAATTTACTTATTTTTTTTAGCTTAATCTCAAGATAAAATCTCAGTGGAGAGTACTCCAGTGTTACTATGAGTTGAATGGCCATATAAATGTTATTAATAAATAATAAAATCATGCAAATAATAACTAACATATGAATCTTATAACAAGTAAGGCAATAGCAGATAAAATATCAGCTAGAAGCAAGGTTGACATTAACTAATTAACCAATGTAAAATAGAGAAATCATTTAAATTTTCCTAAGGGACAGCAAAAGGTATGGTTTGAAAAATAAGAGCCCTTTAGAAACAGCCATTACATTCTCTAATCTCACAGTTGTCAAAAAAGAGCAGGGCTGCAAGTGATATCTTTGGCTATCAGGGCAATAGCTGAAGGAAGAGAGGGGAAGGGAAGATAGTGATTAGGAGCGGAGTAATGCTATATTGGAACATTAATAGCAGCTGCATTGAGAGAGAAAAGTGGAGAAGTACGCTTTTTTTCCCCAACCAAGCAACCTATTCCCTTAAAAGGAAATATAGGGGATTACATGCTTAAGGCTCCAGGCAGAAATAAAACTTACTGCTCTCTCTGTGTGTAAGAGACCTATGGAGAATAGATAGACCTGGGGGCACAAAGTGGTGCCTAACCTGCTAAAGAAAAATACTTAACCAAGGCCATAAGGCTGCATCGTTCCAAAATGTTAATATGAAATAAAGAAAAAGCTATACCTTAAAGGGGAATAATCATAATTAAATTTAATGTGAAAGAGAACTATGCAAGAAATGTGTCATTTTGCAGTATTGATTCAAAAATATCGTGATTTTTTTAAAAAAAATGATCATCATTCAGATTTTAACTGATCTGGAAGTACTGTACAATTTGAAATACAGATTTCATTATGTCAGAGCTATGATTTTTACAGTAACTTTTTCTGAGTCAGATGATAACTTTAACCTTTTGTCATTTCAGATTATGAGAAAGGTGGTGTCTTATATGTGAAAGACTTTGAAAGAAAAGCCAAACAAGGTAAAATGAGTTTGATTTTATCTAGATTCCTTCTAGTTAGTTTACTACCAATTTTAAATAGCTCAATTTTTTTTATATTGTTTTGTTTTTATTTGGCTATCTTGCATTTACAGATTTTTTAATCACTTAACTGTCATGTTTGGTATACTTAAACTTGAAACAACAATATAATTATTCTTAAGAGATAAGACAGGTTAATTATCTCACTGACTAAAAGAAATCCTTGAAAGAAAATCAATTGATAGGTATCATAAATTCAACAATATTTGCCATCTTACGGGGTCACATTTCATCTTGGTATGTATTATCTATAATGTGTTTACAAACTTATGTTAAGTGAGGAGTAAATGATCTACTCTATAGTTTAAATAGACAGTAATACCTCATCAAGTAAGACTAAGGAATTGGAAACAGCCTATGGTTACATAACTCAAGCCACATTCATTAGTACATTTGAAAACTTCTTGAGATGCTCAGCCCAGCATTTGAAATCTATTCCTCCACATGGTTAGAAGATATAGGAAAAGCAAGCAGCCAAAACCATAGCTTATTCCATATCCTTCAGCCATGATTAGCAGTAAACTAGTATTAAGCAAGAGTTTCTGTGATACTAATCATTATGTATGTTTATTTTTCAGCAACTATTCTAATTTTATTGAATATTCTCCTCCTTGTTTTCATTTAGTTTGTGATAATCTGGATAACTATAGCACTGCCAGCCCCTTTTTATGTATGGATCTCAGTTATATTACAGCTTTATTAAAAGAAGGCTTTGGATTTGGAGACAGCACAGTTTTACAGGCAAGTAAAAATTGCAGGATCCAACTTAGCATTTCATCCCATGAAGTTATGGGGAATTTATTTATTTTAGTAACATTGATTGTAATATGATGGTTATCATGTTTTTGTATCGTATTCTGCTAGAATTAGGTTGAGAAAAACTGAATTACAATACCTTTATTTCATTTGAAGTTGTTAACTGTAGTTTAAAGGTGTTCTGAATGAGAACTCAAAAAAGCTTTTTTGCCGAATGGATGGATTATACATTTATTTTCGTGGCATTCAAATACTTGAAATTGGGAATGTAGAATTGCCATGCTGATCAGAAGACTCATCTAATCCCAGTCTACCCTAGCATCTGTAATCTAGATGCTACTAAAAATCTATAAAGAACATTTACTCCCATTTTCTACTATGTGCCGTTGAGGACTGCTCCTTCAGTTGCAAAATCATTTGAAATAATATTTATGGCCAAGTGATTAAGATGTTATAAGGACTTGTAAACAGGAAGGTTGGAAGGTTGAGATCTAAGTACCACATGATAGATTGAGTCCTTCTTACTTGCCCCATCTCCTGCCAACATAGCAGTTCAAAAGCATGTAAATGCAAGTAGGTAAGTAGATAGCATTTTGGTGGCAAGCTAACAGCATTCCTTGCGCCTTCAGGGTATAGTTATGCTGGCCATGTCACCACAGAAGCATCTTCGGATAACGCTGGCTCTTCGGTTTGAATCGGAGATACAGTATTTTTCGCAGCATAAGACGCACATTTTTCCCTCAAGAGGCTGAAAATCTAGGTGCACTGAATACAGCATTTTTTTGCCTCCCAAAACCTCGTCCCCTTCACCAAAATGGCTGTGCATAGCCCTAGGAAGCTTTTAGAGAGCCTCTGGGGGCTGGGGAGGGCAGAAATCCCCCTCCCCAGCCCCCAGGAGCACTATATAAGCTTCCTAAAGGCTATCCATGCCCTTTTTTTAACGAAAAACAGGCCACTTTGCTAGTTTTTGCTCCCCCCCAGAGCACTCTGCAAGCTCCCTAAAGGCTATTCATGCCTTTTTTGGTGGAAAAAAACGGGCCTGTTTTCGCAAAAAACGGGCCGTTTTGGGGAGATTTGCAGAGTGCAAAAACTTTTTTTCAAATTTTCCACTTCATGCTGGCTGGGGAATTCTGGGAGTTGAAGTCCACAAGTCTTAAAGTTCCCAAGTTTGGACACCCCTGCCCTAAGTAGTTCATATGGGAACCTATGTATCCCATAGGTTTGATAGTGGATGTAGTTTACATATGTACAGGGTGGTAGTGGTACCGGGCCTTGAGCCTTTTGGAACCGGGCCATGGAAGTGGTGGGTGAATACGCATGCACATCCCCCTTGTGTGACCACTGGGTGACCGTGTATGTGCGCTCCATTCACATAAGCGGCGGGCAGGCCCATCCCGTGTGCAATGGATTGCGAATGCGCTTGACCCCACTTGCATGAAAGCATCCGCTTACCCTCCTCCCCCACCAGTCCGCAAAGTCAGAAAAGTTGAGCAACTCTGATCTAGGATACCATCAAATTGAAAAATATTGTTATAGTGGCTGCTTTGTAATTACGATAACTTTCTCCTGTGTGCTGCTTGGAGAATCCAAGCATGGGTTAAATTTGTCCATTAGCCTAGAGACTGAGTTATGAAATTGTTGACCACGCCACCTCTGACTGGAAGAGTTCAGTTTTTTAACTCAGCCCAGCCTGAAGAGACATATATTTTTTCTCTCAAGCATAATAGATAAATTAACTCTTTTATCTGTAAGTATTTTCCCTTGTAGGTTTTTTTCCTCTACTCTAGGTGACTACTGAATTGGAGGGCAGGCAGTTCCGTTCCGACAGACTGCCTTGCCGGGACGTTTGTTTCCCAGCGCAATTCCAGCACACCTGAAGACTAACTCGGCCAAAACAGGTAGCGGTTGACCTCATCCCCTATCAATAGCCGCAATGAAGAGCTGGTTCGCCACTCTCAAATCAGCCACTCTGGGCGAGATCCACTGATTAAGCGACATCAGTCCCTACCGCTTTAAATTCACTTTGCTGCTGAGCCTCACTGTTCGGGCAAGTTCGGGTTCCCTGGCAGGCGCAGTTCGCTAGAAGTAGCGCAATCGCTGCCCTGCTCACAGAGCAGCGATTACTGCTGAGGCTGCCGCAAGGAAAAAAGTTTTGAGATGGCCGTTGCCCTTGTCAAAATCGTAATGGTGGCCATTTTGGAAGCCCTTTTTTAAAAGTCTGCACCATTGCGAGAGGACTAAAGGGCGGCCGATCTGTTCGCGCCCAGCTGCGTGATGTCAGATCACCCGAGGGCGGTACTAACAACAACCTGATGCTGACCACCATTGCGCACAAGGATTTGTTCGGTGCAGCAGCGGCTCGTGTTTCTTTCACCTATGTTCTCCTTTGCGAAGGCCGATTGTTGAACAAACCGTCGTTTTCTCAGCTTGGCTGATTATTCTGAATGAGCTCTTATTCTAATGATGGCTGATTGCTTGGTGATTGGGAACAACTCAGGGGCAGAAATCTTCCCCTCATTGCCTTCCATTCAGTCCAGGGCCAGCAATAGGGTTGGGAGGACTGTCACCAGGACCTCCTGCAGGACCAGGTCAGGCGCCTCATCTGTGGCTGCAGATAAGGCCGCAGGGCGCAAAGATAAGAACAAGAAGGGAACTAGGCCCCCGGCCACTTCCACTTCCAGCAGATCCCCACCAGCCCTCACCTTGCAGGCCTCCCCACCGGCTTCCCCACCCAGACTGGCAGGAATTCAGGGTTGGTCCCCGAATATTCCCCTGCCATAGGGCCTCTCTGTTGGGGACATAGGATTGAGACCCCATTCATTGTCTGAGTCCTCAGACATGTCGGAGGTTCAGGCGCCTGCGCCTAGACACTCAGAACTGTCAGCCACCTTTGCCCCCACTGCAGCAGGGTTGAGGCCTGAGGAAACACCTACCATCAGTATTCCTCCGGAGCTCAGAGACATGATTTCTGTGGCCATAACTCAGGGAGTAGATGCTGAACTCCAGAGAAGGGGGCAATGTCCCAAACACTCGGCCTTGCACAGGGAACTATCTGTTTCGCAAGGGGACCCTCCATCCTCACTACCCTCAATCCACAGTGAGGGTTCTATGCTGGGTGATGAGGAGGACCTGGGCGGGTTGGAGCTCTCTGATGATGACGGCCCAGTCAGGACAAGCCTTCTTTCTCTGGGCTGTTTCACCCTACATTATTTAAATCATTATTATATAAGGCCAAGACCACCGCCAACATGGGCGGCTCTACCACACAGGCCAGTGCAGCAGTGGGACTCGACTCCACGGACTGGTTCTTTGCTGAACAGGTTCAGGAGCAGGACGCTATCCCTTTCCCTAAACTATTTGTAGATGTAGTGCAGAGACAGTGGACGCAGCCAGCTGCAATTCCACCTCTCAGCAACGGTGACAGGAAGTTATTTGGTTCAACCCTGGAGGTGGATGGGATCCTTCAGTTTCCCACCGTAGATCCCCCAATTGCTGCTTTAGCCTCCCCAGCCCTGGTGCCATCCGAACTGTCGGAAGGCCTCAAGGGAGAGGATCGCAAAGCCGAATTGATGATTCGCAAGATACACCAGGCTGCCACCTGGGCTTTACGTTCTGTGGCTGCGGCCTCCTTTTTCAATCGAACATCCCTGGTATGGCTGAAACAGCTCCAAGCCAGAGTTGCTCCAGAGGATATGCGACTGCACCAAGATATTAACAAGCTGGTTGCAGCTTTGGGATATTCCTCTGATGCTACTCTTAATGCAACTAAATTTGCATCTCGGGCTATAGCGTCCAATGTCACCTCCCGTCATTGGCAGGGGATATAAAATCTAAATGGCGCCCACCTTTGTCCCCATTCAAAGGCGACACCTTGTTTGGGACCACCTTGGACCCCATCTTGATAGAAACTAGAGATAAATGCAAGGTACTCCCATCCACTAACAGACGTTCGGATAGGAGACACCAGCCTTATTTCAGGAGGCAGCCCTTTCAGGCCACAGACTCTGGGTTCACAACAGCACCTTATGTTCCCTAGTATAATAGGCCATACACACATGGGCAAGACTGCTCAGGACCGGTCGGTGGCCCGGGACAGAAATAGACAACAGAATCAGCAGCAGTCACAGGCCCGGCGGCCATTTCGTGGCACCAACAACGGGTACTTTTGCCAGTATAGGTGACTCCCAAAGGGATGGGCCTATTTGTAGGCGATTGTCAGCCTTCGCAAGCCAATGGGCAGAAACCACCTGACGCTTGGGTTGTGCAGACCATGAGGCTAGGCCTCATGCTAGAGTTTCTCTCCATTCCCCCCAAGACATTTCATCAAGTGCCCTGTCCCCAAGTGTCAGTTGAACTAGGAGATCCAACACTTGTTATCCATTGACGCCATAGAACCAGTGCCCCAGGGACAGGAAAGGCTAGGATTCTACTCGATCTTGTTCCTAGTCCCCAAGTCCTCGAGAGAATGGAGAGCCATTCTAGATTTAAAGATACTGAATCTGTACATCAAATACCAAAGATTCAAGATGCAGTCCCTCAAGAGCATACTGACCTGCATCAGATAAGGCGACCTGATGACATCAATCAACATAAAAGAAGCCTATCTACATGTGCCATACACGCGGCACACAGGAAATTCCTGAGGTTCCACTTTGCGGGCTGCCATTTTCAATACAAGGCCCTGCCATTCGTCCTCTCATTGGTCCCACAAACCTTTACCAAACTGTTGGAAGCCATAGCCGCATATCTGCGTTCCCTACCAGTCAAAGTCAATTGTTACCTCAACGATGTCTTGATTCTCTCCTCATCGAGCTCCCAGGCAGTTCGAGATCTTCAAACAAGTATTGACACACTGCAGCGCTACGGGTTTGTGCTGAATTTTCCGAAAAGCCACCTTCAGCCAATCACGAGGTTTCTCCATCTCGGGACTCTAATAGACTCTGTCACATATGAGGTGGCATTATCTCTGGAGCGAGGCAGCAGCTACCTGTCACTGGTGAGTCACATTCGAAGTCAGAGACTAATACCACTAGCTGTGCTTTCCCAGCTTCTGTGAAAAATGATTTCATGCATAGACATTGTCCCTGGTCGCGTTTCCATGCTCGTCCCCTCCAGTGGTTCCTTCTCCCATTCCAGAGGGCGCACACCAGCCACTCTCAGGTCAAGGTGCGAATTTCACCCAAGGTGTCTACATCACTCTACTGGTGGAAGTCCTCCAATCTGAGCCAGGGGTCCCTCTTCAAGGAGCCGGACCGGATTGTGGTAACAACTGATGCAAGCCTGTACGGATGGGGGGGGCACACTTACTTGACTAGGTAGCCCAGGGGCGTTGGAATTCACAGGAGCTCAGAAACAGCATCAACTGGCTGGAACTGTGCGCCATCCGGTTGGCACTTCTCGGCTTTCAGGACTTGGTCAGGGCCAGTCAAGTGCTGGTCCTCACCGACAATGTGGCCTCCAAGGTGCATGTCAACCGCCAGTGAGGCACACGATCTAAGTCACTGATGTTGGAAGCGGAAAGACTCCACAGTTGGGCGGAGAGACATCTCTTATCAATACGGGCGGAGCATATCTCAGGAACCGCGAACGTCCAAGCAGACTGGCTGAGCAGGGAAACAGTGGATCAGTCAGAGTGGCGTCTATCCCCAGCCCTGTTCCAAGAGCTATCCCGCAGATTCGCAACCCCACAACACTCACCTCCCTTGCTTCTTTGCGAGATTCCAGGCACCGGGAGAGGAGGGCATTGATGCACTACGCAGCCCATGGCCCCCGGGCCTGTTTTATGTGTTTCCACCACTCCCAGTAATTCCGCATATCATTTGGAAAATCCTGGTGGAACAGGTGGAGGTCCTGCTAGTCGCCCCAATGTGGCCGCGCCGTCCTTGGTATGCCAACCTGCTGAATTTGTCCATATCTCGCCCTTGGAGAATTCCGGACGGTCAGATATCCCTTTCACAGGAGGCGCTATATCATCAGAGCCCCCAGGTTTTGCAATTAGCCGTGTGGCACTTGAGAGGGATATCTTGATGAAACAAAAGTTTTCTATCAAGGTCATCAAAACGATCCAGGCAGTTCGGCGTCCGTCCACGACAAGAATTTATGAGGCCACCTGGAGGGCCTTCTGCCGGTGGGCCCGCAGAGCCAATATTAATCCTGTCTCGACTTCAGTGCCGCAAGTACTCGAGTTTTTACAGAAGGGTATGGATAAAGGACTTACTCCCAATACTCTACGCCGCCAGGTTGCAGCTCTATCGACGGTCATTGTCGACGGTCACGGACGCTCCCTGGCTCAGCATTCATGGGTACGGTCTTTTCTCAAAGGGGCTTCAAACCTTAAGCCCCCAGTCATCCATCGCTATCCCACGTGGGACCCGACAGTGGTACTACAGGCTCTCACCTCAGAGCCCTTCGAGCCTCTCCGCGCAGTTAGTCTCAGATTGTTTACCCTCAAAACTGTTTTCCTTGTAGCCGTTACTTCAGCTCGTAGGATATCGGAGCTGCAGCCATGTCGGTCTGCGAGGAACTCTGTATTTTCTACCCAAACAGGGTGGTCCTTCGCCTGGACCCGACATTCCTCCCCAAGATTAACTCGTGGTTTCACCGGGCGCAGGAGATCATTCTCCCGGACTTCTGTCTGCAACCTTCACACCTGAGAAACAATGGCACCATCTTGACGTTTGCAGGGCACTCTGCCATTATGTGTAACAAACTGCTTCATTTAGAAGGTCAGAAGCCTTATTTGTTTCCTTTCAGCCATCAACCATGGGCCAGAAAGTATCCTCCAACACTATCGGACGTTGGCTGAAAGCATGCATTGCCCTTGCCTACGAGACCCAGGCTAGACCTGTACCCAGGCGCATCACTCCTCATTCCACCAGGAGTGGCGGCCACCTCGGCAGCCTGGGCCACTCAAACCTTGGTAGAGGAGATTTGTAGGGCGGCAACCTGGTCATCATCATTGCCCTTTGTCAGATATTATAAGTTAGACGTGTTTGCTGAGGCCTCATTTGGGCGGCGGGTCCTTCAGAGGGTTCCATCAGGATATCAGACCTCTGAGCAGTCAGGCTCCCGCCCTTGAGCTTCATTGCTTTGGCATGTCCCATGCTTGGATTCTCCAAGCAGCGCACAAGAGAACGACTGTTGACTTACCTGAACAGTCCTTCTATGTGCGCTGCGAGGAGAATCCACCCCACCCTCGCTTCGGCTGGTCCAGGGGACTTCGGGACTTGTATTTCTGGTGTGCCCTATTCAGAGTTTGACACCTGTCTTGAGTATCGGACTGTTTCATTTCTGGACTATGTCTATTATATTATGACCTGACAGCAAAATCTACATCTCTTAATACAAAACTGAACTCTTCCAGTCAGAGGAGGTGTGGTCAACAATTTCATAACTCAGTCTCTAGGCTAATGGACAAAGTTAACCCATGCTTGGATTCTCCTCACAGCGCACATAGAAGGACCGTTCAAGTAAGTCAACGGTCGATCTCTGTCAGACCCATGTAGATTCTTATTTTTAAAAATGAATTCAATCTAAAAAAATGCCTGTACAATCAAGTAAATCAGATCTCTTATTTTTCCTTTTCAGCTAGCAAAGAAAGTCAATAATATAGAGACAAGCTGGGCTTTGGGGGCCACCTTTCACCTTCTACAGTCTCTAGGACTCTCCTACTAGGAAAATAGAAGATTTGCATTGCATGCAAGAGCCATTCTGATCAGCACATGATAAAATTACAGACCAAAGTAGAAGAAAAGTTGTACTTTTAAGAACTGCAGTTCAACACAAATCCTTCTACAGTGCAAGACCTAACTACCTAACTGATGCCAAAGAACTTCGAAACAGATTAGGCATCGTTTCTGTCAAGTCATTAATGCATATTTGTTACCAGGACATCCAACGTTGGACTTGCTCCACAAACTCTTTTATCTATGAAATTCTGAATGTTCACATCAAAGAAGCAGCTTAGTCTGATTTTTGTTTAAAAAAACAGCAAAACCGAAGTGTATTATTTATCTTTTCCATAAGTTGTTTGAAACCAAGTAGTTATGCTTCTAGGGTTAGCTGGTTCTTAAGCATAAATAAGGACATTATTTTATTCAATTATATATATATTAGTTGGTGAGGAGTATTAGCAAAAAAAATTTAGGAATCCCACAAGGAATTGTTTCAGGTTTATTTTTCTAAATTTGAAGAGCAAAGTCCTCTGTAATGTGTTATGTTAGAAAATGAGGTTTTCTTGGGTTAAATAGTTATAACTTCCTCCTCAGTCAACTCTTATAGAATAACTTAATGCAAGCCCTGGATAGCCTCTTTTTAAAGAATTCTATGAAAATAAATGTCTTTTTTTTAACTAACACATTCCCCCAAAATATATATTGGTTTGGAGACAAGGAGCAGTTAGTTACATTCTGGCTAGTAGATTAGTACATTACTTGTTGCAAAGCACTTAACTGGATCAGAAGATCTCTTCAAATGATAAAACAAAATAATCTCCTGAACTATGTATTGTGAGCCATCTTAATATTTTGCACATATTTCTAGATAGTATACATTTTTTCTAAAAAAAAACCTTCAGCATAAATGTTAAAACATGGTAATAAGATATACCTACATTTTTAACCAAGTGCTCTTACTCAATATCAGAAGTGTCAATTCTGTGTACATTTACACTGAAATGATACTTATTTAAATAAATTTGGAGTACTAATCAGGAACTTGTCTCAGTGAATGAGGCATGATGCTAAGCTTTTTTTCCTCTGATGATCCCCTTACTAGTTTGGTATTAGTGCCTATGCTTTTCCTCATGTATTGAGATTGTTTACAAATGTAATTATCTGCAAAGAATCTGCAATGGCCTTGTTGAAAAAGATACAACTGTATAATTCATGGAGGAAGAGTTAATGAAAGGAACACCTAACAGAGGACTAAATTAATTACTTCTTTAAGCAAAGACAGATTGTATAAATAGTATTAGCATTGGGGCAGTTGCTTAACAAGTAATTTATATCTAAGTAGATAAAATTAAGCTAAACAGTAAATGGATTAATTTCCTTCCTAATATATGCCTATATATGCAGCACTGTATGTAACTGTGAAATAAAGTTTAGATTTTTTTTTTCAGAAACACAGATTTTATTCTGAAATTATTTGTTCAGAGGACAGTATGAATATCACTATTCATTTAGTTATATTCTTGTAACATGGTGCTGTAATACATGGATATTCTCAAATCTAGCTGTTTGTTACACAAAATGTATTTGAATGTTTTAATAATAAAACTATTTCAACAATGTTCTTCGGCAGTCTGTAACCGATACTCACTCAGCTACTCTACTTCTTAAGTTTATAATCAGCAAACAACTACCTCTTCAATGTTGTTCCTTCCAAGACAATAAGAAGACAAGCTGATGAGAAGCAGGTTGTACTTTGTTCAATACTTGAACCTTTAATTGTTCTTTACTATGATCATAAACTTTTTCCAGCAGTAGTCCTTTGCTAGGCCAATTTTATAGTTTAAAAAATTGAGTGCTATTGAATAGTTTTTGGAATTCTAAGAGAAGGCCAAATAATCTATTCACTGGAAGAAACAGCAACTTCAGGGTAATAAATTAGTCTAACAATCTTACACATCTCCTTAATTCTCTATAGTATATAAATAGGTATCCAGCTATCATGAGTGAGCATGTACCTCTGGATTCACAAGGTCGTCATTTACTGGCAAACGCCATGATCTGTTCCTAAAGGATGAGGGAAAAACAGACATCTTAGTATTCTATTATTACTTCTACCATTATTCATAACAATGAGGATGTGGTTTCTTAAGGAGAACGGAAAATCCATATCAAAATCCTTGTTACCTTCCTATGCCATAAACGTTTATTACAACTAGGTTAGGTGATAGCCTCTTTTTTCTCATTTCCTACTAGGTCTTCCAGGGATACCAATGAACGAAAATAAAATACAACAGAAGTAGTACAGTTGTAGGTCTGTTGATGAACTATCCAGTATCCTGTGATTTTGGGATTTTTTTTGAACAGCCCTAATAAATCATATAGATGGCAAAGTGCCATCACAGATCCTTTCCACAGATATCTACAGAAGACCCCTAGTGTACAGTTTCCTTATCGGTGGTAAAAAAAAAAGAACAGTACTGTGGGTTCTACATTGCACTTACCGTGTTTCCCCGAAAATAAGCCACGCCCTGCTAATAAGCCCAATCGGGCTTTTCAGAGCATGCGCCACAATACGCCCTTCCCTGAAAATAAGCCCGCCCCCAGTCCCCGCCATTAACACTGTACCACCTGCCGGTACAGCTTCCGGGGCAAAAAGAGGGCTCGCCGCAAAAACAGCGGCAGGCCAGCAATGTGATCACCCCCTCCTGCCTGTTCCTTCTCGTGCAAAAAAACACCGCCAACCCCAATGGCAAAGGCAGCCTGCCTGGTTCCCTTCCTCGCGTTCCTCGCCATTGTGCTCAGGGAAGCGGCTGGTGAAAAAAAAACTTCTCACGAGTTCAATCAAACATCTTGAAATCGCGAGAAGGTTTTTTTTTTTTTACCAGGGGCTTCCCTGAATATAATGTCGAGGAATGCAACAAAGCTAGAAAGGTAGGAGGCACGCCCCGCGGCCCAACACCGCCCACTTTGCCCCAATGGTAAAGGCAGCCTGCCTGGTTCCTTTCCCCGCCGTCCCTTTAACGAGGGGCGGCAGGTGGGGTGGGGGGGAGAAGCGAGGCACGCCTACCTTTCCAGCTCCGCCGTGTTCCTCGCCCTTTCGCCGATTGAATCCCCTTGTAAAAATAATCTTGCGAGTTGAACTCATGAGGCTTTTTTTACAAGGGGATTCAATGAGCGAAAGGGCGAGGAACAGAAAGGAGCTGTCAGTCTCTGGTAGCGCTAGGACACGCGTCTCGCTTCTCCCCCCCCCACCTCTCCCCCCTCACTAAAGGGACGGCAGGAGAGGGAACCAGCCAGGCTGCCTTTATCATTGGGGTGAGGTGGGCGGTGTTGGGCTGTGAGGTACACCTCTTATCTTTCCAGCTTCGTCAAGTTCCTTGCCCTTTCGCCCATTGAATCCCGTTGTAGGAAAACCTCGCGAGTTGAACTAATGAGATTTTTTTTACAAGGGGATTCAATGGGCGAAAGGGCGAGGAATGCGATGAAGCTGGAAAGAGGTGCGCATCGCAGCCCAACACCGCCCACCTCGCCCCAATGATAAAGGCAGCCTGGCTGGTTCCCTCTCCTGCCGTCCCTTTAGTGAGGGGGGAGAGGTGGGGGGGAGAAGCGAGACGCATGTCCTAGCGCTACCAGAGACAGACAGCTCCGTTCCGTTCCTCGCCCTTTCGCTCATTGAATCCCCTTGTAAAAATAATCTTGCGAGTTGAACTCATGAGGCTTTTTTTACAAGGGGATTCAATCGGCGAAAGGGCGAGGAACGAAACGGAGCTGGAAAGTTAAGAGGCATGCTTCGCTTCTCCCCCCCCCACCTGCCACCCCTCGTTAAAGGGATGGCGGGGAAGGGAACCAGGCAGGCTGCCTTTACCATTGGGGCGAGGTGGGTGGTGTTGGGCCGCGAGGCGTGCCTCTTACCTTTCCAGCTCCATCGCGTTCCTCGCCATTGTATTCAGGGAAGCCCCTGGTAAAAAAAACCTCGCGATTTCAAGATGTTTGATTGAACTCGCGAGGTTTTTTTTTTTACCAGCCACTTCCCTGAGCACAATGGCAAGGAACGCGACGCAGCTGGAAAGGTAAAAGGCGCGCCTTGCTTCTCACCTGCCCCAGAAATAATAAGCCTTCCCCTATAATAAGCCCAAGGCCATATTTCGTGGGGCAAAAGAAAATAAGCCCCTGTCTTATTTTCGGGGGAACACGGTAATAGTCTCTTAACCACTTTCTTGGTGTGTAATTTGAGTCAGATAAATTACTTGAGTCCTTGATAAAAATCTTTGTACCTTAATCAAATCAACAGCAAATTGTTTTATTAGCAAAATTAATAATTAAATTAACTAAATAATTGCAAAATTTGTGATCTACAAAACAAAAGAACTATATGAACCATACATAGGTGAGATTGTGTTCTTACCCATAAAATTATAGATAAATCAAAGTTCCTCTCTCCATTTATGGAAACTTAATGGTATCTTAGGAACTGAAATTAAATTCACCTGGAAAGTAAACGGTTGGAGAAAGCTGATAGGAATACAGTACTAGTTAGTTAAATTTAAGGATTGCAAGATCTGGGCTACAGTGACCAATTAACTGCAAGACGATAGCAAGAGTTATAGAATATTCTGAACAACCATCCAGCTGAGAGCTACTAGTTTGTTCTGAGTAGCCCATCGTGGGAATCAAATCAATACCACATGTGGCAAGAAGATAAATGTTCAGGAGGGCTATTGTCTAGCTACAAACATGCCCCTTTCCATTAGCCTTCTTCTTTAAATGAATTATCACATTCAGTTACCTACTTTAAAAAGAGAGAGCTTACTTTAACAGGAGGTACAGCGTTGGTTATTTGCAATCCCCACGTCCTCAGCAGCACGAAAGGTGCCATATTTGTAGAGTAAAGTCTGCTTAACAAATCAGTTGCCGCCACAAGAGAAAGATTGTGCCTCTGTCGTTCTCCTTCATATTGCAGTAGATGACTTAAAGAACCTACAAAGTTTATTCTGAAATTAATTAATTAGTAAACTGATTATACCAAGGAAGTTAGGGAGGATTGGAATCAGGCTACAAAATTACTCAATTTGATAAAATGTCAGAGTTTAACAAAAAGAAAATGGTATGAAGGGGGTAATGGCACTCTTTGAAGATCAACATTTTCCCCTCGTGGTAGATTACAGGGCCTACATCAGAGTTCCCCAACCTTTCCGGCTTTGTGGACTGGGCAGGTGTGTGGGGGGGGTGGGGGGGAATATTATGTGTGCAGCTCCATTTGCACAAGCTGCAGGCCCACTTGCCGCTTCCACGGCCTGGTTCCAAACAGCTCACACACCCCAAAAATTAAGTTAGAAACATTTTGCTTTGCAACATGTCTGTATCCTTGTTTTTAATTAATTAATAAGTAATTAATTAATTAGTAATTAATCAAAGAATAAACCCATGTTAATTCCCAGAGAGATGGCCATTGGCACACTAGATGTTTATGACAAAGCCCTGCTTCATTGTGTTATATACTTACCTAGATCTTTTCCTTTGAATGCTGCAGCACTTAGATAATTTGTCAAGCATGAAATATCACCAAAGCCCATATTTACACCTTGGCCAGCTAAAGGATGTACCCTGTGAGCCGCATCACTGAAACGAGAGGATAATAATACTTGACACAAAGGAAAATCCACTATCTAGTTCATGGTAAAGAGACACAACACTAATTCCCCATATTTCATATTCTACACACTACAGAACTCTCAAGCAATATCTTTAAACATTTATAGGACACACATAAAAGTTGATCATACAATAGGACTTTCCTAGCTCAGGTGTTGATATATTAAAATGGAGAAATCAAAAGAAATGTGGCCAGATTGCTTCGGTACCAATAAGACAACAATAGATTCTAGTTCCTATTTTCTAGCATAATCAACCAATCGTAATTAAGAAAAGCCTTTATTATCTATTTATAATAAATTATACATATTATATTTATACACACAGAGTATATCTGTGTGTATATATATGTGTGTGTGTATGTACGTGTATGTGTATAACATATACATACATACATACATACATACATACATACATACACTATATTTCCAAAACTATTTGCTCACCTGCCTTTACTCACATATGAATGTACTGTGACATCCCATTCCTAATCCATAGGGTTCAACATGACGTCGGTCCACCCTTTGCAACTATAACAGCTTCAACTCTTCTGGGAAGACTGTCCACAAGGTTTAGAAGTGTGTTTATGGGAATTTTTGACCATTCTTCCAGAAGCGCATTTATGAGGTCACACACTGATGTTGGACAGGTTTACGTGGCCTTCCACTTCGTGGCTGAGTTGCTATCATTCCCAAACACTTCCATGTTCTTATAATACAGCTGACAGTTGACTGTGGAATATTTAGGAGCGAGGAAATTTCACGACTGGATTTGTTGCACAGGTGGCATCCTATCACAGTTCCACGCTGGAATTCACTGAGCTCCTGAGAGCGACCCATTCTTTCACAAATGTTTGTAAAAACAGTCTGCATGCCTAGGTACTTGATTTTATACACCTGTGGCCATGGAAGTGATTGGAACACCTGATTCTGATTATTTGGATGGGTGAGCGAATACTTTTAGCAATATAGTATGTATGTATGTATGTATGTATGTATGTATATACAGTATGTATGTATATATATATATTTTATATATATATATATATATATATATATACACATACATACATATACATATACATATACATATACATATACATATACATATACATATATATATATATATATATATATATATATATATATGCTGGTTTTGTTGTATTCGGGTCTTTTCCGTTGAACCTTACACGGGAAAAGACCCGAATACAACAAAACCAGCATACCTACACCCGTGAAAATCTACGAAAACAAATATATATATATATTTGTTATATATATGTATGTATGTGTATGTTATAAATATACAACATACACATACATACAGAGAGAGGGGGGGAGGGAGGGAGGAGGAAGAGGGGACAGTTTAGGTAACAAAACTCCATCACTACTCCCAAATGTTATTTACAGCACTGAAGTTTCTTAAAGTAAAATTACCCAATAAGGGCTACACGATCTTGGACATATTCTGTTGCGTGTCCCAATCCAAGAGGGAATACAGCTCGGCTCTTAGGATCGACTTTTGCAACACTTGGGGGCAGCTGTCGGGCTGCAGTCCCCGATGGCATCAAGAAAGAAACAGCAGATCGAAACATGGATGCAGCAGTATCAATGAAGTCCGAGTGATTTGCGTTGCTCCACTGAATAATGATAAAGATTTATTTGATAACTATATGCCCCTAATAGACACTTAAATTAATAACTGATATTGAAAATCCAGTTTTAGAACACTTCTGCCCAACATTTGAACTTAATAGCAGTCACAAGCAGGAAATATAGTAAATAAAACATGTTCGAAGGAAAACGTCTTCTTCTTTTAGCCCTGTTTCCAGTGCTCTCAACAAGCCGAGGTGGCACAGTGGTTAGAGTGCAGTACAGCAGGCTACTATAGCTGACTGCTAGCTGCAGTTTGGCAGTTCACATCTCACCGGCTCAAGGTTGACTCAGTCTTCCAACCTTCCGAGGTGGGTAAAATGAGGACCCAGATTGTTGGGGGCAATAGGCTGACTCTGTAAACCGCTTAGAGAGGGCTGTAAAAGCACTATGAAGCGGTATAAAGGTCTATTGCCATTGCTATTCCTTGAAGACAGAACTCACAGCAGCTCATAAGAAACCTTCAATAAGTCTAGAAACAGAACAACCTCATTTTTTGTGTGGCATCTAAGAAGCACAATGACAAAATAAAATTCTGATTCATTTATTCTTGAGTCATTAATAACAATTGAAAGAGACCTTGGAGGGCTTCGAGTCCAACCCCAAACAGGAGACCCTATATCAGTGATGGCGAACCTTTTAGGCATCGTGTGCCCAAAGTGTACGTGTGCGCCCAAACTGCAAGACATGGATGCCGAGACTCAAAAAATCAACTGGCTGGTGAGAGGCGTGAGTGCATGCACGGCACAGACCCGAAACAGCTGGGGCGACGGCGCACTTGCCCACAGAGAGGGCTCTGCATGCCACCTCTGGCATGTGTGCCGAAAAGGTTCACTGCCCTCTACCATTTGAAACAAATGGTTGTCCAATCTCTACTTAAAAAACTCTGGTGTTGGAGCATTCATAACCTCTGGAGGCAAGCCATTCCACTGATTAATTCTTCTGTCTCCTTATTTCTAGGTTGATTCCCTCTCCTTTGTAAAGTGTCCTGGTTATGTTATTAAGATAGGCAGCTGTACATATATTTTAAATAAATAAGTAAAAAAGTGAGTGAATGAAAGACTGAATAGATTAATGATTCTTTCAATGGCAACTTAGTCCTCAAATGCCACAGGTGGTGAAAGGCCATGGGGTAGGTAATGTGAGCACTAATAAATATGTCCATACACAAGTATCCTCCTCCTCCTGCCCCTGTGCCCACAATCATGTCAATATTATGGGAAGGGGAATAGGGAGATGACACACACAGAAGCCCTATGAGAATAACCACTATGGGTGTTTTCAGGATAAATATAGGTGATGGCATCCATGGAGTTTTGAATTGAACAAACAACTGGTGACAACAACACAATTAATAAAAGTTACGTTCGTAGAAGATGTTATCGATCTTTAGGCAGAGGTCTGTTTTAGGTTAAATGTAAGGAAGCACGGAACCTGAGAATAAGGGAAAAATTCGATCTTTGTATGCAACTAGCACGAATATAGCTTCTAGCTATAAAAATTATTCAAACATTGCATTGCTACTTTTGAATACTTGTTTCCCATGTTTCCTATCAGAGAACATCAATAATCTGCATTTCATAAAATGAAAATACTCACAAAAGCAGAGTTGACCGCGTCCACAAAATTTTCTTCATCCATACTCTGAAGTTGAATTGCATGTTCATGCGATGTGGACCAAACCAAAGAGCTGGCTGTATCAGAGAGCTGATAATAAGAGACAAAAACAAGGCATCTCCTCAAATGTATATCCCTGCAAGGATCTCACCAAAACCTAACATCTTAATAAAATCATGAGAGGCGGTTAAAGGGGAAAAGTACACTCATAAGAATTTTTTTAAAAAAATGCTTACTGTAATAACAGATCTGTCAATTATGAACTAATGGAAAACAAGTCAAAAGACAATGACTAAAAACTGGGTCAGATGAAAGTTGCAAAGTTCTTTACCGGGAGGAGAGCAATTGGTCCTGATGGAAGAAATCTCTGCCATGCCACATTGTTATCGGTTGGCTGCAATGTATGAAAGACAGTGAAGATTACTAATTTTCTGTGGTTAGTTCTTTATCTTCAAAGTTGTAGCTTGATATTCCAACATCTGACCTCAGACAAGTGAAGAGTGGCAACTACTGCTGACTGATCATACTGATAATGAATATTCTGAATACCAACTCCTTTCCGGATCAAAGAATTTTGCCCATCCGCCCCAATCTGTGAAGATAATAAGAAATTAATTCTTTTAACAGGCTTAATGAAAAAACAAATCCTCTTTTAAGAGCTCTCAAAAGGTATCTAGACAAAGGCTCTATAACAGTGATGGTGAACCTTTTCGGCACTGAGTGCCCAAAACCAGAACACACATGTATGTATGTTCATGTGCGTGCACCAGAACACTGGAAACCAACAGACCAGCTGGCCGATGTGTGCATGCCTGTTTTTCTGCCATTTGGGGGCATTTTCAGGCCATTTTTGAGCCATTTCCAGGCTATTTGTCAAGCTGTTTTTCAGGCCATTTTTCAGCCTGAAAACAGCCTGAGAAACAGCCCAAAAAAAGCCTGAAAACGGCCCAAAAAACAGCCTGTTTTTTAAACCAGAAGAGCAGCTGGCGACATCACACATGCCCACCGAGAGGGCTCTGTGTGCCACCTCTCCACCAAAACAGATCCAAAAGCTAACATGGGATAGTAAGAGAGAATGGAAAATTCCCAGTATGTCAATTCACTCATGTGACTTCTAATCTTGTCCACTAGAAACACACTTTCTCTCTTCTCTTGCATGTGCATCTTACATGTAACCTATTTACAAGGATATGCACAATGGATACTCAAATTGGCACCATATGTAATTACTGTTTTTTTCGGACTATAAGACACTCGGACTATAAGTTGCACCTAGCATTTGGGGAGGAAAACAAGAAAAAAAAATCTGCCTCTGCCTCCCAGCAATTGCTTCCTTGCAGCAAACAGCAAACAGCCTGGTCAGCTTCAGCACAGCCTGATTTAGCATGAGCAACTGATTGGTGGTTGGATCTGCCTCCCAGAATACCACCAATCAGCTATTCCAGGCTGTAGGGATCGCCGCCGCCACCCCTCACTACTGCCACCTCCGCACGCCTCATTTTTGGCCTATGCGCTTTGCGTTTTTGGATCGTTCCATCCAGCGGCGATAGGTGGCAGTGGCAATGGGCAGCGCCAGTGATGATGGGCAGCGGCAATCCCTGCAGCCTGGAACAGCTGATCAGTGGTATTCTGGGAGGCAGATCCAACCGTCAAACGTTGCTCATGCTAAATCAGGCTGTGCTGAAACTGACCAGGCTGTTTGCTGCAAGGAGGCAAATTACTGGGAGGCAGAGGCTGAAGGGTGGCGGCCGGAAGGTTGGTGGGGCTTCGGCAACATTCGCTGTATAAGACGCATAAACATTTCCACCCACTGTTTTGGGGGGCAAAAGTGCGTCTTATAGTCCAAAAAATATAGTACTTCAGAATAAATGCATTTAGAATCAATAACAAGAATATTTTCAACTCATCTTTCAACTCCCTTCAAGCTGGTAATGTTGACATGACATTAGAAGCAAATCGAGTAGAAAGGATTAGAAAAGAGATGGTGCCTAATCAAATAGAAAATATCTTAGTTACCAGCAATTTGGTTTGAAATCTGCGTCCATCTGCTAAATCAATTTGGACCCAAGGACTCGAGTCGGAAGATTGATGTTGAAGGGGCCAGGTATATCCAACTGCTCTGCTCCTGTAGAGAACTTCCACTCGGTCTAATAGGGACACAATGTAAGTCTTTAAATGATAGAGAAGCAGCAAAGTATTAAAATTCTGAAGCCAAACAAGACCCAAGCCTTGCTAATTGAATTAATAGCTTAATATCTTAAGAAGGGACACTTCCATACTCAAAAATAGAAAGCCTCAAGAAGCCTACTATTATAATCCAGATTATTTACTGGACATAGATTTCATGGCTTTCTATAACTGTATCTACCCCGTTTTCTAAAAAAAGGCTAACGTAAACCAGAATTAAGATAAACAATAGCTACCTGAAACTGTATCCAATTGTTTGTATAGAGCTGACATGATAACATCATTCTCTACGATATAACCCATATCTTCCAGGTTATCATTCTCAAACATGATCAGGGCCTCAGAGCAAGCATCCCACACCTACAAAAAGAAATTCTCCATTTAAATGCAGCAAAGAAATGCATCAATATCCCCTTTATCAAGGCTTTCCATTTATAAAATTCAACTGCTGGAGTGTCTAGCTTTAATGCAATTAAAGATATTAATGTTGAAAAGCAGAAGGTACTTAAAAGTGAGAAACCTAAAGGCAGCACTTCATATATTATTCCCACAATAAATACATTGCCTAAAATGGTTAGAAGACTGAGCAGGGCTATAGCATACTTCCCGAAGGCCTAAATTACAGGGAATATTAAGTAATGAGAATATAGGATATTTCTTTCAAGAATATACAAGGGAAGGATTCACAAAGCAACTTTATCATTCCTTTCTAAGTACAGAATTGTACCAAATGATGTCTTGTCACTAGCAGTCATTACTCAAAGTCATAATTCCTCTTCATAAACTCCCCTTCAAATTTTCCTCTACATTCCCAAACCCACATCAGATTTGATTGGTGAGTATGATGAGGGATAAGGAGGAAGAGGAGAAATTCATTGGGTGAGAGAATATCTATTCACATAACACTGGATGTGGCCCAGAGCATCTTCCGCAGCAAAGAATAATTATTTTACATGTTTATACAAGCTCCTGAAAACTAGGGCTGTGTAATGATTTAATTCCAATAAGATGCTTCAGAGATTAAGCAATGAAAATGTAGCATCTGTCTGCAGTTATTTAAAATAATGACATCTTTGCACAGGATGCTGTAACAACTGCCGACAGGTACTATAGCAAAACTCCTAAACACACTTTATATGTGTCTTGTGTCTGAAGCACTGCATTGCCCTGCTAAAACAGAATGTATAATTGATTTTTACATCATATGTATGATACATATAATTTTCTCTAGAGAAAAAATACACTGTAGCTGCTAAGAACAAAGTAACTTAAGAATCTGCACAACCTATTATTGTGCATAACATAGTATCACAGACATCTTTATTTTTTGCATTATCAAGCACCTGCATCCTCCTAAAAGGTTTGATTCTCATATTGCAGATATGGTCCCATGCACCAAAACCTAAAAAAGAAAGAAAATTATTCTACTATATCACAGATTAACTCCCACATTCCATAAACATTTAATGAGAACTCATCACAGCCAAAGAATAAATAAAACTCAACTATTATCTACTTTTTTTTTTTGCAATAGTCTTTGTTCCACTGCATGGGTTTTTATAGCTTTTGATCCATTTTCCATTTCCGGAAAAGATTGTCAAAAGCTTTAAAGGATTTTGTTTTTCAAATATGCACAAAAAACAAGCAATCATAAGGAGGAATGTGAAGAAATGCTAGAAGGCAGTCAACTAGGACATCAATACATATTTTGTGGTTCTAGTATCAACACTGAAAACTCATGGGGCCAAAAAAATAATAAGATTCCCAAGATTCTTAGACCAATATATAAAGAGCTAATTATACAAGACCATATTTCAATGGACAGGAATATGTGAAAAGAATAGAATAGAATAATAGAGTTGGAAGAGACCTTACAGGTGAATAATTAACCTCTCTCTTAAATTAATATCCTGCATAGAATGCAAGACTCTATAATTTCATACCAAGCATCAAACTCAATATACCCATTCCTTGTGTGGCAACTGCCTCAGTTAGTGATCATTACAAATGCTATAGTAATAAACAGCAATAAAAATCATTTTCCAGACAATGTGTACATTTAATCAAACGTCAGGAATCTGACAATACATGCCTGTGAACATAATTAATTTGGAGAGAAAGTAATGCTGGCAGAGCTATGCAAGTTAACTTTATTTGAATAAGACAGCAAAACCAGTGATTTTTTCATAATCTCTCTCAATAAAGTGTTTACTTAGCAGCCATTGTTGGAACAGAACTTGGTTAGTAAACAAGGATGGCTGTGTATGGTTACCCACATTCATAGTTGGCATACAGGTAACTAGGTAATGCTATACTTACTACTTAGAAATGTTGCAGATCCCGGTGTGAGAGCACTGACTCTATTACTGTAATCTCTTGATAAATCCTTAATTTTTTTTTGAGGACGAGCTTCTAGTAGTAGTATTTTTTTATCAGAGAGATGAACATCATGCCCTTAAAAGAAGCAATCAGATTTTTATTTTTTCGAGCAAAGTTTAATCAAGTATTTTTTTAAATTATGAAATATAAGCCATTGTACACATATATACAAGGAATAGACTTGTTTTGGATTTTTTTCTGAACACTCAGAATGCTTAGTACCCTAATTCTGGTAAAGTATCTGGAGGATTTCAGTACCAGAGTTATTCCTTCATCTATATCACAGGAAAATCAGAAACTCAGGCTGCATGAGAGAATTGAATATCTATTGTCTATAACTATGTTTCAACCAAATATGGTTACACTCATTTTTTCTCTAGCCAACATAGCGCTATCAAATACAACTCTATAAAGGTAGTCCTTGACTTACAATAGTTTATTTAGCGACCATTCAAAGTTACAACAGCAATAAAAAAGTGATTTATGACCATTTTTCACACTTAGCATCCCCATGATCACGTGGTCAAAATTCAGATGCTAACAACTTACTCCTATTCATGACAGTTGTAATGTCCCAGGGTCATGTGATCACCTTTTGCAACCTTCTGACAAGCAAAGTCAATGGGGAAGCCAAATTCACTTAACAACCATGTTACTAACTTAACCATTGCAGTGCTTCACTTAACTTGGCAAGGAAAGTCATAAAATGGGGCAAAATACACTTAATAAACATTTCACTTAACAGAAATTTTGGACTCAATAGTGACTGTAAGTTGAGGACTATCTGTATTGCCTCTATGGAAGTGGTTTTTAACCTTTTTTTCATGGACCATCAATACTTAACTCAAGATTTAAATCAGGGCTGTCAAACTGATGGCCTGCAGGCCGGATGCATCATGTTCTAGCCACGCCCACAATCGACGGGCGAAGGGGGAAAAAATCACAATATGTCATATGACGCCGCCATGACGACACGAGTTTGGCACCCCTGATTTAAATGATAAGGTTTCTTCAAGTCTTTGCAGACCCCCTATGGTGACATCACACACACTCCTGGGGGTCAGTGGATCACAGGTTGAAAACTATTGCTCTATGGTTTGTTTAGCCAACAGAATCTTTATAATTACTAAAACATAAAAGCTTATGTAAGATTTGTAGTGTAATATCTAAACGTGACATTATGAATAGTTATAGTTATGAATGTTTTCGTTTATAGAAATGTTACATTTTTTTTTGAAGCAGCTCAACAACTGAATCGCCAAAAATGGAATGGCTAATTTTATTCTTTTTAATTTTGTTCATGTGCCCAGAGCCCATTTCAATTGGAAACCATTCAGAGCCTATTTCAATTGGAGCAGCATGTAAAACCTGTAATTTAATATAGTTTGCACTGACAGACCTATATTCCGGTACCCAATACACCAAAACTGTTCGTTGAAAGATATACAATCCCTATCTTCTTCGATATATACAATCAGCTAAACGTCCACTTTAATAGCGTTTTAATCCTTTAAATAGGTCTTCAAATTCTGCCATTGGGGGATGCACACCGGATTATGCGACGAACATTTCATAACCATTCTCTTTAGCGTGTAAAAATATTATAAATTACCAGTCACAATAATCACCTTCGGCCTAGAACCAACCCGATTCTCTGTATCAACATCCCCCAAACTGGTTTTCTCGGCAAGTATCGGGCAAGAATGCCCAATCGCCATGACGGAGGGGGATCAAATCAGGGAAAGCTGTGGAGACTTAAATAAATAGGGATTCTTGCAGGCTTCTGGGTGCCTTTAAGGGAGGTTTATTGCCAAATCTCATACCCAGAGCAGCAGCCATGGCGGTTCCCACCATGCCACCGCCCGACACCACCACATCGTACACGGCGTTGGAGCCGTTGCATCTCACTGAACCCTGCCGCGACAGAGAGCCGACAGGCCCTGCGAGAAGAAGGAAGAGACTCTTCCGACGATACAATCTGGCCCCTCGATCCAACAATAATCCCGCTACGGCAGCCATTCTTTCGGAAGTGACGAATCCGTCTCTCTAACAACCGCTCGTTACCGGAAACGTCTTCAGGATTACCATGACAATGGACAGGTTAACGGAGCCTGCCCAATGACATCTCGCCAGGGGCGGAGCGTAAGAGCACGGGCCGTTATCATTGGCCACTATGCGAGTGAGAGAGAAAAAAAGAGGGTTTCATTGGACAGGGCATTAATAGCTAGGTAAGCGTGGAGCTGTTTAATAGTGGCGAAGGTAACAGTCGTGGAAGAGACATGACGGTGTCTCAAGCAAAGCCTCCTCCGGGAGAGGCACAACGGGTAAGCAGACGTTCGGCAAGATGAATGGTGGATGGTTTAGTAGCCGAGGTTGCTTTAAATCGATTTGGTGTTTTTCCATGCTTCTTCTTGCGCGGTTTCCTCTGGCTGCGATAGCCACACCCTTGGAGACCAACTGTGTGTACTGCGTCCTAGCTGATGCCATTAGAGGAAACCCGCGGGGGCTGGAAAAATGACATGTTGCACCAACTGTAACATTGGATCTAGCTAATGCAAGAGTTGTTGTTATTAATGATCATTGCACAGTCAGCCAGATGTTCAATCTGGGTTTGGCATTTTTGTCTACCTATCGAGTCCTTACCAGGGACTTGGGATGATGATGGTAAAGATAACAGCAGCAACAACAATAATATAATTAACAACAAAACAATGGCAGAAGGTGACTTCACTTGGAACAGCTTTCATCCTGCAAGGATACCTGTAACACGATCAAACATCCAGATCTTGATGTTTGCAGATATCTTCGTAGGATGGAAGCTGTTCCAAGTGAAGTCACCTGCCATAGTTTTGTTGTTATTGTTATATTATTAACCCTAGCTGAATTTAGGGTATTATTCTGAAGTACAGGTAGTCCTCGGCTTATAAGAGTCCTTTTAGTGACCGAAGTTACAACAGCACTGAAAAAAGTGCCTTATGTCCATTTTTCACACTTATGACCATTACAGCATTCCCATGGACACATAATCAAAATTCAGATGCTTGGCAACTGACTCATATTTGCATTGTCCTGGGGTCATGCGATCACCTTTTGTGACTTTCTCACAAGCAAAGTCAAAGGGGAAGCCAGATTTACTTAACCTTGTTACTAACTTAACAACTGCAGTGATTCACTTAGCATCTGTGGCAAGAAAGGTTGTAAAATGGGGCAAAACTCACTTAACAAATGTCTCACTTAGCAACAGAAATTTTGAGCTCAATTGTGGTCGTAAGTCAAGGACTACCTGTATGCGTATATAGAAGTGGCAGCATTAAAGAGAATGTAAAATCAAAGCAGATTACCTTGCAGGAAAATAGTAATTAATCAAATAAATTCCTAGTTGAGCCATTTGAATACAAACATCATTTCTGAAGTTCCTCCTCTGTTTTATATTTTGGTTTTACTGTTTTGTTTTGCTTTGCTTAGGTATTTCCGATTAAAGTGGAGTCAGAATCAGAAGTGGAATTAAGTAGTAACATCACTGGAAATGAGCTACTGGATTTCCTTAGGCCACAGCAAGACCAGATTTATGATCAATTTTATGATTCACTTCAGGATCTCAAAAGGAAAAACAGGCAGAGTTTGTTAGAATTAGGACTCTTATATCAAGAAAAACTGAAAAATGCTCATCACTCACCCAGAAAAGACAAAGAACTAGAAGATTTTTTCCAGGACAATGGAAGACTAATACTGCCAATAAAATTCCAGAATGATCTGAGGTAAAATGAGTAGGTTTTTTATTTCATGGGATTAACTAATTATAGAATAGAATAACAGTGCTGGAAGGGAGCTTGGAGGTCTTCTAGTCCAACCCCCTGCTCAGGCAGGAAACCTTATACCATTTCAGACAAATGGTTGTCCAATCTCTTCTAATTATACTACCCTAGACAACCTGTGATTCATTGGGTTGTCGTTTCAGAGATAAAAATTCCAGAGATGATGATTGGTTTTTTTTAAATAATTTTTTAATTAAGGATTATTTGAGCAACTACAAAATAAAGCGATACATTAAATAAAAATATTAAAAAGTGCATAAAGGTAAAAAAGATAACAGCAAAAGAAAGAAAGAAAACTCCCTTCATCCCCAACAAATATAATCAATATTAAGAATTTATTAGTTTATTTCTTAATATAAAACCAAACAGCTGTTTATAATCTTGCCCAAAATACCTCCAAAATTTTATCTCAAAAACCTCATCCCTTCCTGTGAAACAGCAAAAGTCCCCTAGGGGTTATCGGAAATGACAACATTAAGTATTACAAACTGTGTCTATTATATCTAGTCTGAAACCATCCTTCCATTTTAAACATTCCATCTCTATTAATTCTCTTCAAATAATCAAAATTCAGTCATGCTCAAAAAAATTGATTTATAATTAATTAAACATTACCCCAAATAACCATTGTCATCCAATCCTAGTCAAGAAGTGATTAAAATCCTCCCAAATAACTTTTAGCTTTCTCAAATAACTTCTTTATTGAGTAGTTCATTATTTTAACCTTGGTAGAATGGATTGCTTTTATATTCTTTCTTCTTTCTACAATATTTAAAATCCTCATAAAAAAAGTTCTAGCATCTACCTATCGGGATTTAGTGGAAGCCATGAAGTAACAGTATTAGGTAGGCATATTGAGGTACATCTATGATTATACAGTATAATATTGCATTTTGGATTAGATTAGTTGCAGATGCTGAGTGATCTTCAAGAGCATCGCCATGTAGAATGCATTTCAGGACTCAATCTGGGAAGATTAAGTGACTGTAAACAGGGTCTCTTTGTCTAGAAACTATAAAATTGCATACAAGACAATGTTATGCAAAAGTCTTGGCCCTCTGCTCCTCAAGTAGGAATCATGAGTCCCAGAGATGCCTGACAAGCTCTAATTGGATAAATGAAACCTTATCCAGAGTTAATGTTGGAAAATTGCTTGACCCAGATCCTAGGGGGCAGAAAACCTACAGGTAAATTGAGTTTAAACCTGTTCTTCATCATCCAGACCTCCTCAGCTGCCAGAAACTGGAAAAGCACCAAGACATCATCAATTGGTCTACCAAAACCAGATATGCACAACTAATTTTGTCACAATTCGGATGATAGTGGTCCCGTGCTAACAGATTATATTATCAGCAATTTCAAATAGGTGTTGATAGAAAATAGAGAGAGCTATGAAGCCACCCACAAAGCAGAGATTGAAGGCTAGTTGTCTGATCACACACACACCATCAATACCCAATTAAACCTACCATGCAGAAGGGAGAAGAACCATTATAACACCATGCTCCCTGTTCTTAATCCCCTGAAGATACCACAATCAATAGTGAGGAGAAAAAAAGGAACACCTTTCTCCTCTCCAAGCCTGTCACAGGTCTACAAAAACATATCTAGCTGTCTCAGTGATATATCCCAGTCTGACAACAGAGGCCCTGCCTTGGAAGTTATAATCCAACCATTATTGTGTATTTTGGGGCATCCATAGAAGCAAGGGAGAATGGGCCTACTGCTTTTCATTCACTACTGTTTACCACTATTCTTTGTGATTCGATCTTTTTTGGTTAGGTTATGGTTTCTCTTGATCAGGTTATTTAGTTTCTATATTGGGTTGAATTTACTGGGATGTAGGTTTCTTTGTCTTCCAGTAATTCTTTGTCTTTTGAGGGAATATTTTGTATCGTAGTTTATAAATAAAGAATATTTAATAAAATCATGCACAATCTTGAAAATGTTAATTATACCTAGCTTATTTCATTTATGTAATGTATAATTTATTTGTTTCTCTCTTAACGTTTTTTAATTTTATTCTTAGGTGTGGTGATATAAAAAGTTGGAACTCTTTCTCTGATATCACTTCAGATAGCTCAAAAGATGAGAAAAATCATTACTCATTTCTTCAGCCTTGTTCAAAACCAAAGAGCGCCTCAGCTCTTGGGATTTCCTCTCTCACAATTCCTCAGCCCTTCAAAATGACCCTTCGAGAAACTCATCAAAAATCTCAGTTTCTAACATCACAGGCATTGCTTGAAAAAGAGTCAACTGCATACAAAAGGCAATTGCAAGAGGCTGCAGAATGCCAAAAACAATTTAGAGCACAACCAGTGCCTGCTCATATCTATCTGCCACTCTACCAGGAAATAATGGAAAAGAATGAAATCCGTAGACAAGTAGAAACTCAAAAAAGAAAGGAGCTGCTAGTTTCAATGCAAAAACCCTTCAGCTTTCAGATAAAAGAAGAGAAGAGAAAAGAGGCCACCAGACAGCAGTTTCTGAACATTTTAACCCCAGCTAAGAAAATAGTACCAAAGTTCAGGAAGAATGTCCCCAAGTCCACATATGAGCAAATGCTTGGGGATAAACTCGAAGGTAAAGATTATATCATTCACTTTTGACTTACCTAACATAGTAATGGTTATTAATATTTCCTTGATTTGTGAAATGGAAATAATTGCCACAAAAATCTGATTTTGAACTTTTGTCTCTTTTATACAATCACAAGACAAAGACTTGTCCAATGTAAAAGCAATTAAATTAATCAAATATATTTATTCAGCAACACAATATATGCAATACAAATTGGTTATATATTTCGCACAGGAACTTTCTATTATACACCTTTAATATTTTGAATTTGGGTTTTTAGTTTACCCAGAGGGAAAAAAAATTGATTGCCAAGAATCAACACTGATTTGATGACACATAATCGCTTTAAGTTGAAGATTTGTGTTCTGTTGTCATTTAAAAGCCTCATTATACCTTTTACATTAGCTTTCTCTATCAGAAGCTTCTCTAAAATTCCTAGCCAGTGGCTTATGCTGCTTGACAAAGTTTCCAAAGTACAAAACAAATATATTGAGAAGGATGTTGTACTTTGGCATTTTCCATTGTATATTTTTATGTAAATTGTCATAGGATGAATGTTCATTATTTTTTTTCTTTTAATCCCTAGAAGCTGAACTCTTAAGAAAAATCCGTATTCACTTGAGAGCCAAGGAATTATTGGAAAAGTCCGGGGCCCCCATTGAGCTTGACAATAAGCAAAGGGATAAAAAATCCCAAATTGCCTCCAAAAATAGGGAGCAAAAGTTGAGTTTTCTGCAAGGCAACTTTAGTTTTAAGCCAAGAATTAATACTTCAGTGCCTGATTTTGAAGAACTTTACTGGGCATTTCAGAGAAAAGTAGTAAGCAAGCAAGAAATTAAAGAAGCAACTCGTAATAAACCATTCAGACTGAGAACAGCAAATCTCAGTTGCAGACATAAAATGTGTGACAAGATGATGGTAAAGGATTTGCTTTAACTTCTTTGTATTTCTACATGTGCAAATATATCCGCAACATAAACAATTATTTTCTATCACTCAAAACAGAAAGTTTTAGATTAAGCATAAATCTATTGGGGAATATAATAAGAACAGCCATAACAATATCAGTTTATATTTGAGGTCCAATGCTAATGAAATTTCAAATAGAAAAAGATCCCTCTAAACATTTTGGACTGGTGGACACATATGGACACTGTGTTGTGCACGTTTTTGCAATATGTCTTCTGTAGGGCTTCCTGATTCACAAAATGGCTGCCATAGCGGGCATAGCACCGATTTAATTGAATGTTCCTTTGTGTAAGCAGATAGGCAGATTTCCAATGTGGAATGGTTAGTCTGGGGGATGCTAAAAGATATGCTGGCATGTTGATGTTTCCATATGTCACACTGGAACTCTACATAGAAATATTTGTATGATTGGGGGAACTGAATTGAAAAGAAGAGGCTATACTTCCACTATAGGCAGAACAATCTGTACTTTGAAGGAGAATCCTGTCTTGCCAGCTGACATTATCGGTTGTCAAAAGTTTTGATAGTTGAACAATGTTTATTATATAGCTTTGAGCCAGAGTACCTTGAGACCTGAAGGTGTGGCTGAGAAACATGATGGCCTGAATGCTAAGGCTATTTGTCCTCTAGGATATGTCTTGTTCGTAGCTTTTTGTGGCGAAGCACTGCCAACAAAACAGCCATAGCGTTTCCTTAGCATGATCTGCAAGGAACTCCCAAGACAAACACTTCTCTCCACCGGACGATTGCAGAATCTTATGGCTTCAGAAATGCCTCGCTGGAGAGTCTAACATTGTATCTGAATTCATTTTGGATTAAGCCCATTGGGTTTATAAATATTGTTATCGATACAGGTAGTCCTCAACTTATGACGACAATTGATCCCAAAGTGTATGTTGTAAAATGAGAAATTTGTGGAATGAGTTTTGTCCCATTTTACAACTTTTCTCCCCACATTTGTTAAGTGACTCTCTGTAGTAGTAGCACAGTTGTTAAGTGAATCTGGTTTCCCCATTGACTTTGCTTGACAGGAGGTCGCAAAAGGGAACCATCATAAGTGTGAGTCAGTTGTCAAGCATCTGAATGTAAATCACATGACCATGGGGATGCTGCAATGGTCCTAAGTGTGAAAAGCTGTCATAAGTCACTTTTTTCAGTGCTGTTGTAAAGTCGAGGACTATCTGTATTTTGTATTTGTTTTTTTACTTTCATTTTTGGCCTATGGGACACAGTTTGTGAATTATTAAAAGGATTTAAAATAAATTATTAAGCTAAAAGCCAGCACATAATTATCAAGGCTTCCAAGCTGTAGGACGAAAAGATGACTAGCCAGCATATTTTGCATACAACTTTTTCTCTTTGAAACTTGGGTAAAAAGCATTTGATGAATATTTTCTGTGTGGTAATGATGGTATATTTTGGAATTTTGCAGGATGTATCAATGCATATATTAACAGCATATATTAACAAGGCTTTTGCAAGTTAGTAAAATGTTACATACTCACACGGTGGACCCACATATGAAAGAATCTTTACACTTAAAATTTTGCTTGCCACATAATTTTTTTTTAAAGAAAACTAGCCAAAAGTATTTTTGCTTTCAGGATTTTCAGCAACCTTCTACAACACCAATACAAAGAAGTCGGTCTTTTAATTGTCTTTCATCCCTTTCTCCCAATACACTTCCAATATATATTACAGATGCAGTGAGAAAGAGGGCAGGTGCTATTAAGTAAGTAATAACATTTTTATAAATACTGTTGAATACATATATGTATAGTAATATTTTAGAAATATTTTTTCATAAAATGGCACCTTTCTTAGCTTTAGCATAGCTTGCTTGGAATTGGAGAAAATAAGATAAAGCAATTTGAATGCTGCCCCAAGTTGAAATGCTATGGATTACACTGACTTCTTTCCCCTTGTTTCCTTAGTTCTGATTTAAATCAACATCTGATGGAGATTATCTTTAAAAATATATTCTGTATTACATAAAAAAGGCTAAGAATTAAAGAATGGTATCAAACACATTACAGGGAGGCTTAAAAAGTTTTTTTAAAGGTTCAACTATAAGAAATTAACAGATTTTACTTCATTCTTTGTTTTTGTATACTTGTGATTTCATTTGGAAATAAGTAAAGGTAGTGCTTGATTTACCACCACAATTGGGATATTTCTGCTTGTAAACCATTACACATATAAGTTGAGGCACCCATTTGACTGTACCGTATTTTACAATATTTTTTGCAGAGGGCATTAAGCAAATTGTCATAATTGTTAAGCAAATCCAAAGCCATTAGGTGAATGCAGTGGTCATGTGCGCACCTGTTTGGAATGGGCAGTTTTTTCTGGAGGCCGGTAAAAAATATCTTGTGAATTATGGTCAAGTGATCACAAGACCTACAACTAGTCATAAATGCAAGACAATTGCCAAGTACCCAAAATGCAGTCATGTGATAAGGGGGTACATGTATGTGGGATGCAACATTTATGATTTGAGTCTAAGCCTGTTTTAATTTTGAACAGTTGTTAAGTGACTGGTCATAAGTCAAGGGCTATTTATATGTTCCATTGGCCACATCTATATTTATAGACTCCTGCAAGAAAATAAGAAATACAAGGAGAATGAAGGAGCTCGCTGGGCAGAGCTACAAAGAAAAAAATGTCAAGCAATATATAAATCAGTGACTTGTCGAGCAAAAGCTATGGATCCACATAAAAGTTTGGAAGAGACACACAAAGAAAAACTGAAGCAAAACTGGTCAGTTTTGTACATTTACCAAGTAATACTGAGAGCAAAATGTTTAAATATAGATTATTTAGTACTGTTTGTGTGTTTATATGTCTGTACACATGTGTTTATTTAGATGGATTGGCTTTCAATTGTGCCCAAAATGTCACAATCACACAATAATTATTATGCTTTGTTTACTTGTATTTACAGACTGCTTTTGCACAATTCCCAATTCCAAAATTTCATGCAAACAAATAAACTAAAATTACACTGTATTAGAACAAGATTAATTTACAAGATTAGTCTGAAAAGATACATTAACTCATTGACAAATAAAGACCAATTTTATTTTTGAAAGCAAAGTATCCTCTGTTCTGGGAATTATGCAGAACAAAGATTTTTTTCCGTATATGAACAATAATATAATTTCAGGCAGTAAATTTAATTCTTGTTTCAGGCAAAATGGCCAAAAAAGGACAAGAGAGTATAAGAAAGAACTAGAAGAGATGAAGATGCGCGTGAAGAACAGACCTTACCTATTTGAACAAGTCACAACAGTAAATATTTTGCAATTGAGGAATTTTTAAAAATTACCTCAAACCTATTATTTAAAATATATTTTCTATATGTTCGACTGTCTTATTTTCGAGTTTACCTAAGTATTTTCTTTTTAATTACTATTAATTTACTTGTGAAAGAGAAAAGTGTTTCTAAGATCTCTTTTTATTCCAAAGCATAATGCCTGTCAAGGAGCACAGAAGCTTTTTAAAGACACCTTGCAGCAATTTGGATTAAATGAAGAGTTTGTGAAAAAGAAGGGGAGGGAAGCCACTAACACAGTAGAAAAGCAACAGGAGTTTGAATTGAAAAGGTATGAAAGGAAACAATATGTCTGTACTAAAAAAAAATATGTAATGAGGTTGATGCCACCAAAAGGCTAATGATTGTAGTGAAACCATGATTCAGAGACCCACATGCAGCTTCAGTAGATGTCAACATGCACTAGCACAGTGGTGGGCAACCTTTTTTTTCAACTGAGCCAAATCTCGCCAAAACCACGATATAAAATTTATTTTGAGAGCCACATTTTTAAAACCGAAAATACATAGGATGGTACACTGTTTTTAGTTTCAATAAACTCTGGCATTTGAAGCACGCAAGTCTTAAAGCTGTCAAGTTACAAGATCCTTGCATCCCTAACCCTTTAGGAAAAAAACCCCAAGGGGTCTTCAAACCTGACAGCTTTAAGACTTGTGGACTTCAACTCCCAGAATTCCTCCTCCAGTCATGTTGGCTCAGAAACTCTGGCATTGAAGCATGCAAGTCTTAAAGCTGTCAAGTTGCACGCGGCGTGATCGGCTAATTTGCTACTGCCCGCCCGGCTCCCCGGTTAGATTTTTGCTGGGAGGGGGCGGGGGGAAGCTCCTTAGCCTCTGTTTCTTTTTCTGCCTCCTCGCTTCTCGTCCCCGCCCGACTTCAGGATCCTCTCTAATCATTGTGGGTCGAAAAGAAAAAAGGGAAAGGGGCGCTTGTTTTGAAGTGCCCGAGAGGAGGGAGGGGAGCGGGCACCCGGCACACAGAAGAGCCGCATTAAAATGTGTAAAGAGCCGCATGTGGCTCGCGAGCCGCGGCTTGCCGACCACTGCACTAGCATTATATTTCTGGCTGTGGTTTATGGAACTAGATATTCCATACATCTTTCAAGGTATATTCAACCTTCTTATCTCTTCAACAGGTCTGCAAAATTGGTAGGCTACACTGGCATAATCATTTACCTTTCTATTATTGCAAATAGATACGGAAATAGGGAGAACAAGAGAATCTAGATGGCAACTCTCTCCCTGTCCTGCCAGCAACAAAACAATAAATTTCATAAACTAGCAATTCCTCCAGAACTGCCCCTTAAGCACTTGATATAATTTTCTTCTCTATCATGAACCTCTCTGACTTTAGGTAAAATGAGAGAGTGACTAACTCAGAGACTATTGAAAGGATAAGATGGGAAAACTATATGCTTCCCTGACTTCTTAGAAAGGATTCATAGGTGCTAATTTTGCCACTATGATGACCATTTTAGTACTTTTAATGAACAATAATGTAATGAATGCTTTTAATCAACAGAAATCACAAATTCCAGAGCGGTACTGAGGCTGACATCATAAAACAGCTATCCGAAGAGGGTCTAAAAAGATTGGAATTAAAGTAGAAACAACTAATAAGTCTCCATTTGCTTTGAGCATATTTTCTTTCGAGGACTAGATTTTTGCAGAACTGAAGCTAAATTGTATATTTTGTATATTATATATATAATATTATATAATTATATTAGAGCATGTGATTTTGAAGTATTCTAGTTAGCAATATGACTTGAGGCAGTTTTAAATTTGGCTAATGCTAGATTTTGAGATCTTGCTTAAAGGAAGATTGCCAAGAGGGTGAAAGGAGTTGTATTATCAGTCATCCCAATCAGTTTGAACCAGAGAACACATTTAAAAGTTAAAGACACATTTAAAATTACTACCATTGATAAGTAAGGCTAATCACAAAATGCTCATTTCCCACAAGCCAACTGATGCCTAACAACCTAAGTAACAATGAATCCCAACAGTAATCTCTAACATGCAGACAACTGGGAAAAGTGAGCCTTCCAGAAAACATGACCTTATCTCTTCTAGCTCTTTTCTTGTTTATGATTTAAAAACCTTTTTCAAAAACTTGGCATAGACCTTTTAGATAAGTTCCAAAAAATAACCAAAATTTTCTAGAATCGCAATGAGTTCACCTGTTTTCAACCAAAAGACCTAGATGGAATCTAAAATTTGCAGTTAATTTAAGGTGAAGACAAAATTGCTTAATGTAGATTCAAAGGCTTTAGTATCAAGACAGAAAATTTAAATGTAGTCTTTTTCAAAGTACAGCCTTACACACTTGGGCTTTTGCCAAGAACACTTCGCTAAATAATTGTACTGCATCCCATTTTCCCCCTCTCAAGTATGTTCTTGAGGCACACCAAGTCTTTATTAATTGGACAAGAACTTAGGGACCACTGAGTGCTTCTCTTAAATGCAATTTCTTTTTGAGTCAGTGTACTCATTTCAAATTAATTTTAATGTTCCATTAGTGTGTTTGTTAGGGAGTAGGTATCCTAAATCATTTCCTCTTCCTAGAATTCAGCTCTGAACTGGGCTCTCTTGCCTCACTTCCCCCCACTTTGAATGTGTGCCCTTCTTCCTGGAAACCTGCTGTTAATGTAATCTGTCACAGTTTGTGTTTTAAACTGCTTATAAACGCATTGTGTTTTTAAAGCTGTTACTCATTTTGATCCTCTTTGTAATGCAAAGTGTATTTGAAATGCCACCAAATAAATACACATGCAACCATATTGAGAATGGAAATATGTAGTTTATTTACAACAGAATGCCACTGAATAATTTCTACCTTTGATTTTTTTTAAAAAAACCAAAAAACCCCTATTAAACCTAATAATTAGAAATTAAAATATCACAGCAAGAAGCAAGTGTGACCTAAGCAATATTCTGAATAGTATGAGATCTTCAGTTTGGACCAAAAGCAATGTTAATGAACATATCCACACAAAGCATGGGAAGGCAAAAATTCCCGATGAAAGAGTACCACCAACTGCCCCTATAAATAAGAAGCAAAACCAGAACTGCCACACCGTGGTGCAGAATTTATTACTAATTAAAAGATATTTCTCCAAGAACAAGCCAATATAATGTTGAGCTTATGGTCACTTCAAAAAAGAAAAAAAATCTGGCTTTAAACTAGGTACAAGAACATTATCTCCTGGCTTTTGGACACCAGGTTAAATATTAACTCCATAATTAATAGCTGCTGTTCCATCCTCCCTTAGAAAACAAAGTTTTTTTCACTGACTGAAGCAAAACCATAGTCCAGGCCTCTGCTCCATAACGTCATAAGAAGTACACTGGAGACACTGCACAAATTCCAGGAATTTAAATGTCAAACAACTTGAAAAGCCTGTCCTTTAGCTTCATATAGTATATATTCAGTGTCACAGATTTGCTGTTCTTCTGTAACTGTAACATAAATGCATTCATTTTACTTCTTAGTACTTGTAGCACAGACTTCGGTTCAAATAATACTGAATCATTTTATCTCATATCTGATCTATATTGGTAAAATTGTTTAATTTTAAAATATAGAAAATGTGAAACAATAGGATTAGTCAATCCATGCAACATTTCTTGTTACCCAAGACCATGATTTTCTAAAGAAGTCAATATTGACCCCCGAGAGTTGATGGGGATACCCTTTGTTGCTGTTATTATTTGTAGTATTTTTTTGTTATTCATAGGTACTATTAAAGTACTTCTTATTATTTTCATATAATGAATGTTTGGGATTGATGAACAATCTGAAATTTCATGAAGAGGCAAATTGCCAGAAGAATTTGGGACCCCTGCTCAAAACTAATGTTTATAAGTTGAGAAGGAGCCAGATGCTTAGATGCTACTTTCTACCCAACACTTTGCACTTCTCCTTGCAGCAGACTTTACTGTGCATTTAAATAAACACTGAAAACCAGTTTGTAGGCAAATTCTCTATCCAAATTTAGAAACTGAGCAAAACATTAGTTTATCTAATATAACATATTAAGTTGCATTGATTGCCAATGCATCCTGTAAATACTAGTTATATAGATCAGATTACCAAATTAATTTTCCATCTTTAATGAAATGTTGGAAAGGAATGTTGTAATCCTCCAATAAAATTCAAAAGTAAATATATTAAGATAAATATAAGGATTGTTATTAAACTGAACCTATCAAATTCTTCAGTGAAACTACACCATATTTAGCAATGATGCATTGGACTTACCGTGAAGATCTTTCTTCTACAGTGAGGACAGATCATTCTGAAGTGGGCATCTCTTTCAGAAAGGGGGCTAGAAGATTCCAATCTCAGTTCTTGGGGGGAAAGTTCAGAATACAAAACCAGAAAGGGACTCCACAAAATACTTGGGAAAGAAATACTGTAAAGTTACATAAGACTCCATAAAGAATGCAAATATTGATGGCTACCTCTTTTCTTGGTGAACCAAACACCGTGTCTTTAAGATAAGGACATTCATCGTAAGTCTGATGTGGATGTAAAACCAGCACATTTTAAAGTGGAATAATGTATATCAAAGCTGTCACTGAGGATACCATCATGCCCCAGGAAGCAGTCTTTGCTCAGAATTATTTCCTTTAGTATCTTCCTGCTGAAGAGTGCTTTACTGAGGTGTAAGAGTTACAGGTAGTCCTCGACTTATGCCCACAATCCAGCCCAAAATTTTTGTTGCTCTGTGAGAGACATTTGTTGTTAAGTTGGCCCCACTTTATGTCCTTTCTTGCAGCAGTTAAGTGAATCACTGCAATAGTTAAGTTAGTAACATGGTTAAGTGAAACTGGTTTCCCCATTGACTTTGCTTGTCAGAAAGTCATAAAAGGGATTACATGACCCCAGAACACTGCAAAAAGGGATCACATGACCTCGGGACACTGCAACCATCATAAATATGAGTCAGCTGCGAAGCGTCCAAATTTTGTTCATGTGACCATGGGGATGCTACAACAGTCATGTGGAAAACGGTCATGTCACTTTTTTTTCAGTGACATTGTAACTTTGAAGTGTCACTAAATGAATTGTTTTAAGTTGAGGACTACCTATATAAAAGACAAAAATACTACAGCCCTATAGATGTCATCTAGACAGCTATACAGGACATTTTTTTCTTAAGATACTGTATCATGGATTTAAAAGATAGTACCTAAATTGGTGATTCGTTTGTTTGGGGTCCAGGTTGATGTGTCATCATTTTTCATTGGAAAATGGTACAAGAATGGAAGAATGTCTCAACTTGTAGCACTTGGAGCTAGTTTCTGGACTTCAGTGCCAGCTAATGTTTGATTGCTGAAAAATTGGGTCAAATAATTTCATGGGGTGGGGGTGATAAATTTGATTATCAGACAGGACTGTATTTTTATCCTTAATCTCAATTAGCACATTATGTAGGGAGTTTCTGAATAGCTTGTCATACTTGAATGGGCCATATATTACAGATTTGGAGACAAAAAGTAGCCTTATTAGCAACCAAGTCTCTGGTTAAGAATTGGCCACTGTCGAAATTCACATCAGCCATGAAGGCAATTCCCTTAGCTAATTTATTCGGATCCTGTTTGAGCTACCTATGCTCTAGAAGTATGAACTTAAATGCTGTTTTATTCAACCGATGATAAGTGACAAAAACAATAAATGAGGGAGGGCCTTGTGGCTAAGCTGTCACTGCATTAAATTGTTTGCTAGCTTGAACTGAATAATTACTGAAAGAGTTACTGCGCAGGTCATAAGGTCTTATCTGACAATGATGTACTGCGCCTGCTCTTCACACATTCCAGAGACTTCTCTTTCCCTTTTGATCTTTGTCCGTCTGCTAAGAAGCTGGTAGACAAACTGTTTTGTCAAAATGTAACAATTAGATAGATTTGTTTTATTTTCTATTTCTTATTTTTGTATTAAAGCTTGTTTTTAATTAGAATGTTTTCCGGGATTTTTTATTTCTTTTCTTCGCACCTTAAAGATAATGCTGTTTGGAAACTCCGCGATCTAAGACCTCATTTAGTTCAGGGTGAAATCTTCCCCTGACATAAGCCTCATGTTTTCTGTGTTACAGAACTTTCACTTTCCTGTCCTCTTGCTGTTTGAAGGGTTCCTTAAGAGGTGGGTTCCTACCAGTTCGGACTGGTTCGGCCGAACCAGTAGTGGTTTGGCAGCCTGGGTCACTGAAACCGGCAGCAACCCAGGCCTGCCACACCTGCCAACCAGTTCTCCTAAGGGGCGCACCGTACCAGCAGTAATGCCGGGAGCAACCCACCCCTGGGTCCTTACCTTTAGCATATATGTTTTGCTATGGAGGACTGCTGCATGAGGGAAAGTACAGAGTTCGGTGGCCAAAGGGAATCTTATTTTTCCTGCATCCTCGTCACACTTCCCATGGACGTTGTTGAATACTTCAGGGAAGGGGAGCCTGGGGAAGGCCACTAGCCACAGTGTATGAGAGTAAAAGGGGTATATGAGTCACTAATGGTAAAAATCTCAACCAAATTATGATTGCATGTGTGTGCACGTCACACACACACACACACTGTCCAAGGCAGAAATATAATTCAAGGAAATGTCTCAAGCTTGGTCCTCTCTAGTTATCTTATAAATAAATGGGGGGAGGGAGCATGAGGAGTCAGACTTGTAAGATTCTGTTACTATAGCCTTATAATAAAAGTAATATTAGTATTCATAACTGGTTTTCAAATCTGGTCTAGCTTGAAAAGGCTCCTGAAACACAGAACCTGGCCACCAGTAGATACCAATGGGAGTGGACTGCTTTGGATTTTTAGGTCTAGGGTCCTGAAGAATTTACTGACTAGTAAGATTTTTGGAATAGGCTGCAAGACTCGGGGAACGGCAACCACTGTCTTCTTCCTTATATCCAGGGACAGATCTGCTTCCTCTTTCTCATTAGGTCTGAAAGGAAACATTCAGGTCGGAAGTGGCATTATGGAGGACTTCCCAATTAATGACTTGCCTTTTCTGCCTACAAAAGAAGCCTGGGACTTGTCCCTGAAGTAGTCAGGAGAGAGTTCCACCAAAGAAGGAGTGGAAATACTCCTCCTTTCCCCCAATGGGGTAAGGTGAGGGAAGCTCCTTGTCATTTCTGTTCTTCCTAGATGGGAGGTCTTTGGTATTAAGTCTGCTCCACAGAAGCCATGGATTTCCCAGGATTCTCTGAGAATCAAAAATTCATTGGGTCTTTGAAAAGGGATACTGCTTGGCAAAGTTAGTTCTAATGATGTGAAGAACTTTCATGCGCTCCAGTGACTATTCAACTTCCCAAAAGGACGTGCCAGCTATTATAAGTGGGTTCTCCATGGCCACCGATTCAGCAGCAGGGATATTGCCTTTCTCAGAGAATCCTGATGGGAAGGCAGACATATGTCACTTGGATGCATACTTTGAAATTAAGCCCCGGTCAGAAAAAATCCTAGGGGATTTGTTTATATATTTATTTGACTTCTAGAGCTGCCCATATCTGCAGACAACTCTGGGAGATTCACAATTCACTGCTACTGCTTAGCTCAGCACTCCTGAAGCAAACTGAAAAGGAAGAAAATACTAAACAAAGGAAAATGTAAAAATAACAGAAATCACAGGCTGAGGTCATCTTTGCCACAAAGACAACAGATGAAAAATGTAGGTAGGTAAGCTTTCTGAAGCAAGAAAAGCTGGAACTGGATAAGGGAATTCTCCTGTCCCATAGGAACTGAAATTGGATTTTTTCTAACCTCATCTCTGAGCAAAGTGAGAAGGATATAGGCACTTTAGAATGGTCTGGTTCCCAAGTAGAAAAACATGCAAATTTCTTACCTTCAATCACAGAAGGAGCAAATGTTTTCTGAAATTAAAAGGACTAGCACTACATTTTTCAAAACAGAAACCTTCAGACCTAAGCATTTATTGTAGCAAGGATGATACGCCGTAAGAGTGCCTTGATGTTGACATGGGCATCAAATGATGAGATGGCAAAACCACATCAGATACATCATGGAGAGAATTTACTGCTGCTTCAGCTAGAACCTCTACAAATCAAGCAGAAAAATAAATGATACTTTAAAAATTCTCAACGTATAGGTACAGCATGTACCATGTAAATACAGTAAAGCAAAGTTAGAAAAAAATGTGAGAGTTCCAGTAAAAAGAAAGGAATACTAGCATACAATCATTCTAAGGTTGCCACTTATATATAACCTTTATATATTTGCCGCATGGGAGAGAATGTGGGGTTGGGTTTGGGCAATAGTTAATTCCTCCTTCGCATTAGCTCTTGAGATGGTGGTGCCCCTCTCAAGAGTCAATTCCTTAACCCAACTAGTCTGGAAAATTTTCATCCAGGATCCAATCTTCCCTTGTTAGGGAATGCTATAGAGAAGGGGATCATACTGAAGCTTCAGAATACTTAAGAAACAGGATTTTCTGGATCCCTTTTAGTAGGAATAAAGGTCTGGGTATGATACTGGGAAGGTTGATTATATCCCTGGCTGTTTCTCTCTATCCTGTCTGATCCAGCAGGATGGGAATGCTCCAAGTCCTGTTAGTTGTAGAATCTCAGCTGGCGAGGATCAAAACACTTGATTATTATTATTATTATTATTATTATTATTATTTTTGCTGCAAAGCCTGCTTTCTGCAACATTCTCCTTCTAGAGATCAGGTATATCCCAACTCTGCTGGTCTTTAGTAAGGCCCTAAAAACCTGGTTCTCTCCTTAGGTCCTGGACCCTGTCTCCTGATATGAAATGACTACTGCTCTTCTCAGCTGCTCTGCATTTTAACATTTTATATGTGGCTGTTTTTATTTTTAATCACTGTTCGCCACCTAGAGTCATTGTTGAATAATAAATAAACATCTACCACGTGTCTTGCATCTCAACATTTTTGCCTGAAATCATGTAAGATCTCTTGCAGGAACACCAAAGTCTCCCAAGATTTCAGCATATGAAATAATGACTGAATTTGAGGATTCCACTGGAGCTCACACTCCAGTCCTATGGATTGTAAGATACTACAGAATATGAAATGATCATCCCAAATAAGAAAGCATCCAGCCTTAAGATGAGACACCTGCTTTCAAGGTATAGACTACATTTATAAGAAAATCATAGTTCTTTTCTTGTCAGATTCTCAAAAGGACATGGAATAAAATTGGCAACTCAAAATTGTTCCACTGTCACCATACAATTATCAAGGAAGTTTTAAAATCCATCCCTTCTTGTATTACGGTTGACCTTTATGTGCTGTATTTGCCAGTTTCCATGTTAACTCCATTGAATTATGTTATATATTAAAAATACAAGACCATCTATTCTTATCTTTAATTTCATTTCATACAGGGCTTCTTCAGATTAGACAAACATTTTCTCACCTTCTTTTACACCAATGATTGATTCCGGATCTGGCAAATGCAAAGATTCAACAAGGCTGGATGGAGAATTCATTGACACCAGGCTCTTGCTATCTAACTCAGATTCTTCCAATAAACTGCTGCCCATCAGTGATTCTGGGTTTAAAAAAGAAAAAAGCCATCACACGATTAATTTACTGTGGTCTGCAATGTTATTTTAGAGTACACGTGTAGGTTTCAGAAATCCATCACAGCAGTGGTGTCCAAAATGTTTGTCTGCCTTACGCAGAGTTTATTTGGCTTTTATACAGTTTTAACAAGCAAAGCAAAACAGGGGTAGCAACAGCATCTTATTGGTACATTTTACTTGTCAATATCTAAGTCCATCCCAGTCAGAGTAGAAGCTCCACATAACTCCCTGGTACGGCCTATCTCTAATAAACAGTTGAGGTAATCGGTCACTGAGCTCATGGCCATTTAATGTGCATGTTTAGCTCCATGCATTTGCTTAATGTAACTGTAGACTTTTAGGTTCGTGTTTGTCAAGAAAAGCAATCACGATATGTTGATTTGCTCAACAACTGAGATTCCAGTCCCAATTATGGTGATTAACCGAGAACTACAGTATGAGAAATGAGGCCCAGCAACCAAGAATCAAGTTGCTTTTGATAGAAGGTACACAAGTGGAAATAGGACACATATTCAAACATAACATTTCCTAAGAAGAAACATCATGCTATAATATCTTTTCCAAGAAGATAAGTAAATAATGTAATGATATCCAGATTTAGATTAACTAAAATTTGTGATCTCTGTGTTATTCTGCTTAGTAATATATGCATTACTATTTATTATTCTGCTTAGTAATATAAGAGAAAAGACCTGGGGAGGTACTGCAGTGTGGGTCTGGGCTTGTACCAGACCTCCCCCACCTCAAGGCAGCCTGTGTTTCACTTAATGACCACAAAGGGTCGTTAAAGGAGGTGATCATGTGAACACCTAATTTACCAACCTCCATGAGTTACAACCATAATTCTGAGCTCAACTGTGGTCATAAGTCGAGGGCTACCTGCAACTGTAACCGATAGATAGAACCTCTCTGTTTACTTTATTCAGGTGGCAATATTAATCAACTAGAAATATCTCTAAAGACTTTGGGCTAGGATTAAGTAATAAAGGGGCAATTACACTACAACTTCCTGCCCAGCCCAGTCCTAATTTATTTACTGTAGGAAATGACCAGGCTGAGTCAAAAGGTGAGGTCAAACGCATAATCAGTCTGGAGTCCCTACGCCCCTGGAAGAGACCTAAGTCCAGCCCCCCACTTGAAGTTCCTTGACTCTTATCTGGCACCAATTTGCTTTAACTTTTAGTAGATCAGATTTTTGTGTATAGGTTGCATGGAATAAACTTGCACCGCTTTTGAACTCTATCCTACCACTTTAATTAATTAATGATACTATTTATAGAGCCACTTGTCTCACAACAGTGACTCTGGATGGCATAAAAAAGTAAAACTACTATAAGAATATAAATACATAATGCCCTGGTTAAAGCAGGACGCACCAAAACATAAAGCTACAAAGCTCACCTAACTTCCTAGCCAAATGCTCAAGAGGGTTAACTGTCACCAATCCATTAATCCTGGTATTTCTAGGGATCCAATCTCTTACCAATATTTGAGGAACTCATGTCAGGTTTTTCTATTTTAGTCCTTACCTGTTTGCTCATGCTGCCTATTGCTAATTGTTTCAACCCTCGAATGATGTTTCTTCATATGTACATTTCTACTACCACTCTGAGAAAATGTCTTCCCACAAATTTGACATTGATGTGGCTTTAGTCCTGAAACAAGGCAGAAAAACATATAAAACAGAAAATTAAATATTTATAATGGGTCAAACAGATTAGTATCAATAAAATTCAGTCAATATAAAGTATTAGCTCTACAGCCAAGTTCAAAACCCTGTTTTGCAAGAAATGTTCATAATTTGGAGTTGTGAATCTGTACGATCTGTAATCTTTAATCTACCAAATGTGGGTTTGGACTCGATGAGACTTTACATGCTTGAAGACTGAGTGAGATATAATGTGAATAGGCTAGCAAAATTAAAAAGAAAAAGGAGAGACCCTGGAATAGGACCTAGAAATTATACAGCTATCTCCAATAAATACTCTCTGCTCTGTGAATTTCATCTCAAGAAATAAAATGTCTTTACCTGAATGGACAACTAGGTGTTTCCGAAGGCTGGAATATTCAGCAAAGGAACGACCACAGCCCTGGGCCTCACATAAAAAAGGCTTTTCTCCTGTGTTATATCAAATTATAATTATTTGCTTCTTTTTTAAAAAAGACCATGCAAATGAAAAACAGTAATTTATTTGTATAGATTTTGATAGTGCAGTTTTTGTATCATCTGTGATATGTTGTTACCCAGATCTCTACAATATACACAACGTTCAATTTTTAGTTCTTGGAAATTCTTAAATGAAATCCCATAATCACTCATATATTCAATTCAGAAAGCCTGCATAAAACGAACTCTTGACATGCATAGGAAGATATGTTATGACTACATTACCCTTATCTTCAAAATAGTGCAATATAGTGCATATCTTTCAATAAAGAATTCCTAGGTTGCTTTTAAAATAAGTCTAATTTTCACAGAAATTCCTTTCCTGGTTAATTCACTTTCCCTTCATATATTGCAGCTTATCACTGCAAACATTCTGATCTTTTCTGATCTACATTATTTCTCACACAAATAACCAGTAATGGGTTCTGTCTCTTGCATTGGAATATTTTGTTTCATACCAAATATGAATATCAAATATCTGGCTTACAACCAGAAATAAGTCTTTTGAATCTTGTCAGTGAATCTTCCATATCTGTCCACAAAATATTTCTGTTTTCCTTCTATGTTTAAAACCACCTTCTCCAGCAATTTCCTCCACTAGTCTATTTCATCTAAAGATATTTGTCACAAAGCCCACTGTTGCCAGGATCATCTTGCAATTTGATCATTCGCTTTTTTCTCTGAATCTATTTTTAAACCCGCTTAAACTTTCTGTGGGACTGAAAAGAAGAGCCATGTTTACTGATGAGAATATATATCCAAACATTTATAGCACCTCATGAAAGGTGGTTATAAACATATTCATGAAGAAAAAGTATTGTTCCAGAAAAGATTGAAAGAACATACCAGTGTGAATTCGCAGATGATTCTTTAGATTCCCAGCTGTTGTGAATTGCTTTCCGCAGCCTAGTTCAGAACAAATAAATGGTTTCTCGCCATTGTGTGTTCTCATGTGCACCTTCAATCTTTGTAAGACATAAAAGCTTTTCCCACAATCTTTTGCTGGGCATGTGTAGGAGCGATCATTCCTAGAAAACAGTATTACTCTCACTAATTAATATTAAAAAACTAGCCAACATTAAAAAGACATTTTTGTTTAAAATATCATGTCACATTTTTATCAGAAAGTTTCAGTTAAACATAGTCAAAGTTAATGGAAAGTAAAGAAGAAATTGTGACAGAAGAAAATAATATTTTATTATATTAAAACTCCTAATACTTTTTGAGGGAATATCTCAAGAGAATAAAAAACAATTAAGTAATGTATTCACAACATAAGAAATAAGTTACAACTGTAAAGCACACATAAAACACAGATTAATACATACAGAACAAACACAAATGCATGTAGCTCAAAAGAAAGGCAGGGTAATATTTTCAAAAATGAAACGATCAATGAAGTGAGTAAACACACATAATTTATTAATGAAAGATAATCACAGGCTATATATGTAGATTAGGCTTTCAACTAAACAAAAATAATGTACACATAAGGTGCAAACTGGACAAATCATAAACAAATATAAAGAGAATATTTTAAAACCTCAATCAACTAGAAAAACAATGGCAGTTTAGAAACACCTGATGTATAATAAAAAGAAGCAAGCTGAAACAGTAAAACCAAAGAGCTAGCTAGGATGAATGCATTCATTGAAATTGCACCCTAGAGAAACACTACATGTTAAGTTATAGAAAATGGAAAGAAATCCAGATGCTCTCAGAAATTCCTAATCAGTGAAGATGTTAAAGGGGTTCTTCCTATTGACAATGTTATTTCAATTGCTTTTCTAGTCATTTGAGGAAGGGGATCAGAATCCCTTGAAATGTATTCAGTTTTGCTATCATAAAGGGCATATTCTTTACAATTGCCTGTCTTTCTACTTGTTTGGCTGATAAGTTTTCTTTTGGGCATACACATAATAAAAGCAATACTAGTCTTATTCAGGCCAATGAATTACAAATCAAAGCAGCTGCCAGTTCTTTCAAACCTAAGCTAATATTTAAAAAATGATCTGGATGAGCTTACAAAATAGAGATTAGCTCCCTTAATTTGCCAATTCTCCCCAAATTTAAAATGAATTGTTCTAAAGGAGAAATCAGTTATATGCTGGATTAATATATATAAAACATGTGGCACCCTGATAAACTTCAGGTTTAGCAAGTCTATATACCTGTGGGTTTTTAGATGGTATTTGAAGTGAGTTGGCCATACAAATGTTCGATCACAGCCTTCAACAGTGCACTGCAATTTTTTTTCTACCCGGGGTAGGTGAGGAATGGGGCTGGATTCCTTCGGCTGTGATTCTCCTGAACAAACATGAACATTTTCTCCTGAAAAGAAAAATCCTACAATTAGACAACATCTACAAATAAAAAATATTGAGTGATGCAAGCTAGTAAAATTAGATATATTTTTTAACGCCAAGTCTGTTCCCTTTTGCTTTTCTGTATATTTCTAGTTAATATTCCATTTTTTGGGGAAGAAATATAACATTTGCTATATTTTCAGAAGCAGTGTTACAAAGAAATATTAATAAAAAAATAAATATGAGTAATTGTTATACAGCACGGGTGTCAAACTCAAGGCGTCATGTGATGTTTCACGACCTTTTTCTCCTTTGTGGAGCTAGGGTGGGCGTGGCCTGCGTGTGATGCATCTGGCCTGCAGGACACCAGTTTGATACCCATGTTCTACGGAAAGCATCTTGAACTGCTTTAATTTGTATCTTTGCAAAGGGAATAATAAAAATAACAACTTACCATTATTGCTTGCTTTGGCATTCTTAGCGAGCTGTGCTCGGGTGGCAGCAATCAAACTATCATGAGCCAGTTCTTGTACACGTAAAAACCATGGGGTACTGCTGTCTGTATTATTATTTGCAAAGAAATTGTTCCCAGAATCGACTGCTCCATCCTGGACAAATACCAGGTGTTCTGAAGAAGACCCAAGACCTAGAGAAGAAGATATCTTAAGCAATAAGCAAGATAAGCCAAACTACTTGTTATCATTTAGACTTATATACTGCTCCACAGTGCTTTCTGTGAAAAAACTTCACCATACTTTTCAAAGCAGTGAATCTCAAATATTGTATCTTGTTTTTTACTAGTAGAAACTAATCTACCTACATAATTACCTGTCCGTGTTAAATTGAGGAGAATAAAGGAAGTGTTATCACCAGGCTGAAGATCTTGCAATAAGGTAGAAGTATCAGGACTTGGAAGAAGGTCAGGTGGTTTCTGTACTGTTTGTGCCCTTGTCTCCTCACCATCAGGGCCAACATTTACTTGGAGACTTCGCAGAACAGCCGAAGAAGAAGCATGCTTGGAAGAATGAATATGGTTTGGGGAATCATCTGAAAGTTAAAAAAGCATTGAACTTAGAGGCGTCAGTACATTTATTATAAAATCAATGTTAAAGCCAGTGTCCTTGGAATCACACACGCTATTTATTATGTTAAAATATGCCAGAATTTTCTCTTATGACATATGTATCTCATTTATCAAATTTCTACATTTCAACAGACTCTCAGAGGCTTAGAAACAATAAAGCAAAAATATTGAGATGTCATTAAAAACCATAAAACATACAATACCAATCATCAATACACATCATGAACCAAATATCCTCCAGACGAATTTGGTCCCCAACATTTTTGAAACATGGCCAAAAGAGGGGAGATCTAACTTCATGCAGGAGAATATTAAAAGGGCCACTAATAGCAGGGGCAAAAAATGTTTTGAGCATCGGCCTCCCTTTCTATTTCTCCTCTAACAAAATTATAATGGTTGAGCCAGATCCTGAAAAGCAATGCACTCCCGGCATCAAGCCAAAAAGGCCTTCAAAGGTTAATATCAGCATTTTAAAGTACACCAAGAGTTATGGCCACCAACACAGAGCTTGTAACACAGCTATCTCTGGGTAATACTAACAATACTGTTCTAACTGAAGCTTCCTATGATTCTTAAAGTCAGTGCCATTGCAGTAGTCTAGACTTAAGATAATAAAGGCATGAGTTACAGTCACAAGGTACTCTTATCCAAGGGAAGTCAGGACTGATGCATCATTCAAAGCTGGATTAACCATAACCCTACAGCCTACCCTCATTCAAAAAAATGTTCCACCTGCTGCTATGGCAATTGCCACAAGTCCAGGAGGATCCCTAAGTCATGGACCAGTAATCAATAATCACTGGAGTCAGAAGAAAACCCCAATGTGCAAACAACATTCCCATTTTGTTAGACTTCAATTCCAACTTGTTCTCTCTCATCCAGACACTCACAGCCTGCAGGTGCTGAGGCAGGGTTTCAGTGGAGTCCTCAGCAGAACCTGGACTTGTGATGGAAAGTAAAATATAATTGGCATACCGGACCTCAGAGGATCTCTCCAACAGCTTCTTGCAGATATTACCATTAAAAGGAAGCTGAATTTCCATTTATACAGCATATTATAAAAATGTTTTGCAACAAAACAGTCTAATCACAATGGATTCCTTCAAAAGTACAGTATCATCCAAAGGTGTGACACAGTGCAAAATATTTTTAGAATTTGTCTGATTTCAGCTTTTACCTGGCAATATCAACCTGTTGCATTGTGGGGATTCTGTAACGGGAAGAAGAGATAGACAGGTAATATTTTTAGGTTCTGATTCCACAAGCCCCTGTCCCAGTGGGATAGATGTGTTCTGAACAAATTGAACCAGCAACTGAAAAAACAATACAAAACAAAGATGTTAAGGCAGAAGTAAATGAGGTAATAACATGTTTTTATGTAATACAACCGCTCTCGTTCATCAACGTTAATTGCAAAAGATAGTAAAACAGGAACACTTTCTCAAGTATACCTGCATAATTACTTCAAAGAGACAGAAAAATATAACATTTAATCATTCAAAGATGAACCAATAACTAAAAACATGAACATTCTACAAATGCAAGTATTAACTATTAAAATTCTGACATTTTACTGTTTTGCTAAACAATGCATAACAGCACTAGATATTGCAAGACTTGTTCTCTGCCTATATTTACTACCAATATTACCTTGTTATTGTGTAAGAACCATTCTTGAATTTTAATGAACAGCTGCAGTACATAATGCAATCTACATGACTTACCTAATAGTTTTTGTGGGATTGTAGTCATAATGGAACCCAAGTAACACATGATGTGCTTAAGCAGCTTATCATTACAAAATAAAAAGTATCAGCTATGGAAAGCCCACTAAACATTAGCAAGGAAGGTTTTTTTTCTATTTGCAATGCAGGTTATAGAAATATAGAAGCAACTATGTACTGAATCAAATTCAGTACTGCTAACAGTTACCAGCAATAGCTCCTCCAGAGTACACATAGAAATACTTGCAGCACAACAGAAAGAAAATATCAGTCTGAATTAGTCTGGTCTCAATCACAATAGAAACCATTGCTTGATCTAATATTTGGCATGGAAAGGATGATGCCACAGACATTCATACCAACTAGCAATTTTGTAGAAGGAAATATTGGAGAATAGGAGGAATTTTGCTGCAAAGATAATATGTTAAACTATATGGTGAATATATTTAATTGGACAAAACATAAACCCAGGTGTTGTTTACTAGTGTTGTTTTGGAAGAAATCCTACAGAATACAGTTAAAGTCCCTGCCTTCCTACTTTTATTTCTTATAAAAGACATTTTATTTCTTATAAAATCCCTCAGCAGTAGTTGTAAAAAGTAAGAAAAATTCAATTCTCAGTACAACTTGTCCAAATATTATCCTCAGACATATTAAGGAAAAATTCATAATACAACATTTTTAACACCTTGCCTTCAGCACTGAACATTTTAATCTCCAGTATGTATGTTTTACAGTATGCATTTTAAGCTCCTTTCTACAAAGCCCAACACATACTGTTAATAGTTTCTGAAACTCTTAATGCAACAATTTGCCAAAATGCCAGTTCATTAGTCAAGTTCTATAGAAAGACAATAACCCATGGAAAGAAAAGTATTTTGCATCTGGCACCCAGAGCAACTTTCTAATAAAAGATCTGATGTATAATTCTATATAAATTTATTTAGGGATTTTTCCCAAAATATTATTTGGAGATTATTTCTAAGTAAATGTACTACTCTAGTGACTTCTTATAACAACATACTTTCAAATGACACTTTATAGATATAGTTGGTTGAATAATGGAGTATAACACTGTACAAACATGTAAAGTATATCAATGACCAGGAATGCAAATCTGGTGCTAACCTCTGGTTTAGACTCTAACTCATCTGATAACATCGATTCAAGTTTCCAACTCCCAAAGTAGATCTAGGTAAGGCATACGTTTAAGAGATCAACATGAATAGTTCATACTGTGTTTATACATATATTCCAGCCTCACAGGCTAATGAGGGTCATCTAAACAGAGAAGATAACAGAGAGTAATTCAATGTAACCTGAAAAAAAGAAAGAAAATTAACTAATTATACAAAAGGTACATAGTACTCCATTATATTATTATAATAAATTATAAAGCATTGACATGTATACTCTGCATAATTGCACTGGTTTTCTTATTATAAAACTGTATCTATTTCTACACTGTACACTTTTAACTAGAATCAAGAACCAGATAAAATTATCACTCTCTGAGATATATATTTTCTATACAATGGCTCACTGTAGGATTTTGAATACATTTACTTGCTCCTATCTAATTTACAAAATAGTCATTTTAAGGGATTAGAGGTTTTTCTGGAAACTAAAATCTGTAAACCAAACATTAAAAAACAGCTTTTAAGATACTAAAGTAAGTTCATTCTCCCTTGTTTCCAATTTATAGTTAGAAGCCTCAGTCAGTATGGCATCACAGTTTTCTATATTTAAAACTATACTAAAACTATTCAAGGACTACCAACCATCTTCAGTTAAGTTCTATGCATGTCACTGCTAATAAAGAATATTGTAAGGCTTAAGATGGCCTCAGCAACATGCCACTTATAAGTGCCATGGTAATGACCACACTTTATCTAGATTCCCTCCCCCCCCCCCCAATTCACTATATTACAATTAATTACAGTCCATACTACATCTACAGATCTGACATTAAAACCGGGACCACAAAATAAAATTGTAACTGGATAAGAGAACAAAGGCTTGAGTTTGATTGCTAATAGTAGCAAATATCACCAGCAATTTATTTTCATGAACCAGAGAATTATTAAAAGAATCCTTGGCAGACTTAATCGGTACAGGACATACTTTTATTAAATACTAAAACTCAGTGATCTAAAAATAATCAGATACAAAACAACCTACCCCATACTTGGAATTAAATAATTCTGAGATTTCAGATGCCAGAATTATTCACAATTCTTCCAATCCTGTTTGTACAAAGTTTATTCATTTCAGCAACATAATTAGAGAGGTGGTTTGGAAAGGGGAGGGGGGTACCGTTTTGTTATTTTAAATCTGAAGTATGACATTTTTGATGATCTACTACAAACCCCACATTCAGTTCTTCTTTCTGCCTGTATCCTTAATCCTTTCCCACAAATGAACCAAGCTTGTTTTAAGGTTACTTATCTGTTGCCTTTCTATTCATGGCCTTATGTTTCATGGGTCTCCACCACTGATAGATCGTAAACTATTTGGGAAATTAGTCTGATCTTTTCTTTCTACAAAGCACAAGACATTTCCCGGATAAATTATATAGGTCGCCACTACCCTCGGGGATTTTGAAGCAGGATCTTTTCTGTCTGAGCAGTTTTGGGCGATTCCTACAAAGACGCAGTTTAGGGATTGCCAAACAGGACACGCCACTCAACCCCCAGCAAAACGCCTGGCGGCATCTGTCAGTTAAAAGGCCGGTCCACAAAAGGAGCCAAATCCACCCGTACGTACGGTCAAAGTAAACTCGGCGGGCGGTGGGAGGCGACAGAGTAACCTTCGGTCGCGCCTGGTCTCTTACGGCAAGGCCGAGGCCTCTACCACAACACGAAGACCAGCGAAGGAAGAGCGGCTTCTCCCAAGACTGGGTTCCCCAAAAGGGAAAGGGAGGGAATGGGCGCGCTGCCGCGAGAACGTTCCCCCTGCGGCTGTTCTCTCTCGTCCTTTCTCTCCGTGCCGGGAAAGACGCCAGGGAGGGAGCCCAAACTCTCGCCTTTTCCCGGGACAATCGTTTCTTACCGGCATCTCAGGACGGTCCGGATATGACGTGTCCAGCAATCGGAAATCCCAGCATCCGCTCTAGGACAAACCATAGAGTGAGACGGAGACAAAGGTCTAGCTCTAGCGCAGTGTTTCGCAACTTTGGCCCCTTGAAGATGTCCGGACCAGCGAATGCTGGGTGGGGAATTCTGGGAGTTGAAGTCCAGACATCTTCAAGTGGCCAAGGTTGGGAAACGCTGCTCTAGCTCCTCTGACGCACAGACTGAACTAAATAGCTCGCGGTTGAAAAATGATTAGATCAATTGCCTACTTCCGGCTCTTATTGAAGTGCCCTGGGTGACGCGGCAGATGGGATGGAAAAAGCAAGAGAGCAACTTTAGAGACAAGGCAGTAACACAACTCCCAGGATCCCGCGTAGATTCCGCTGCAGCTACCCCGAAATGAAAAATAACGGAGTCGTGCCCTGCATGTGTGCCCATTGCATTACGTTTGACACTCGCAGCCAGTTTAGAACCGGAAGTATTAACTAAATCTGCGCTTTAAAAAAAGATGGATTTAGATCGCTGAGTTGATGGCAGGGATCTCTTCACGCCAAGTTGTGCCTGGTTTTTGTGACACATTGATCAGAAGTATATTTGCTGCGTGCAGTTATCGATGTTTTGATATCTACACACTTAGTATAATGATATAAGAAAATTTGGGGATAATTCCTTTCTACAGATCTAATTTGTAACTGACCTCTGACTAGGCACATCAGTGGAGCATAGCTATCTGTTACAACACCGGGCTTATATTTTCGTGCTTTTCTTTTCTTCTGTCTATATTTTCTACTGAGCAAACACAGATAGAAATGTGAGAATAACACTTTACTGCATCTTATAAAGAGGGGTCTAAGCTACCTAAAACTACAGTATGAACTGTTAATCAATCAAGGCATCTTCCTTTAGCAACAAATGATTTCAGAATTTCTCAAAATTACATAGTATATAAACAATAATGACTATATTAATTCTATTGAATATAGGCAACATGTTACTCTGAACAAGTTACTTTATATTACATTATATTTCACAAATATAATGTGAAAATATGTCATCAATACTATTTTTCCATTAGAAGTTAGGATACATAAATGAATTTAACAAATCTTTAAAATAGTGATTAAATAAGGCCAGCTTTTGCATATATTTAACCTGTTGGCTTGTTTATTTTCATGCAAAATAATAATACATATTCATGGAGAAATTAAATTCTTGAAAAGTGAGCTAGCAGAACAAAATGGTACAATCCCAATCTTTTCCTATATTTAGCAACATGATATTGTTGGGAGCAAATATTAGATGGTCATTCCATTGTAGGAAGTTATCACCCAGCCCTCTTCCAGAAAAATGAAATATCCTAGGAATATTGAAAAGGCAGAATATTATATTTTCCTGGATGTGAAAAAGGGAGAAACACATTTTAAACACAAAGTAAATTCCTGCAGCTTCCAGCCCATCCCCACTTTGTCAATGGGCCATTAAGAAGGCCAAGCTAGTCCACTTCACATAATAAAGAGTTCTCTTCAACTCCAGAGTGATGGGATTAAGGCAGGATAATATTGCCTTTTACTCAATTGACCACATGGCATCTGAGAATTCAAACGAACCTGGATTCAAAACATAGCCTAGAGGGTTGCCCTTGCATGGGCCCATGTGAGTCTGACAGCCAATCAGAATACATTTCTTACACAGGAACAGGAAACAGATAGGTGGGGCCGAACAGATTATAAAAATCCCTGCAATTCAAATTCAGCTGTCCCAGAGTAATGGCACCAGCATGAAACAAAGCAGGCATTTCGCCTGCACTTCGCTTTTCTATGTATGAAACTGTGAAAACAGAATGAAGAAAAAACACTACCAAAGATAAAACTGGCAAAACTATTGTCAATACCATCTGATTTTTTAAAAAAAAATCTCTCTCTTGCAGTCTGCTAACTTGTTTGGCTCTTTGTTTATCCAATGTCATGACTGATAGTTGGGGATCCCAACACATTCCAATATCATGTTTTGTGACTCAACAGATACTGGCAAGTAAATACTTCTCCTCACTTGTTCTATTAATTTCTCCAGCTGGGAAACGGAAAGCTACATAATTATATACAGTAGGTTAGGCTTGTTCTAAGAAACTTGTTAGACGTGTCCATAAATTATATTCTACAAGAATTTAAACAGCCCTGAGAAAGTCCAATACTGCTCCCTGAAAGGTTCCAGGCATTTTAGGGTTCTACTATCACAAGCAAGTTTTAGGGATCTACTATCACAAGGCTGGGACGCTGCAGCTCAGTGGCCGAGACGCTAAGCTTGTCAATCAGAAAGGTTGGCGGTTTGAATCCCTAGTGCTGCATAACGGGGTGAGATCCCATTACTTATCCCAGCTTCGGCCAACCTAGCAGTTCGAAAGCACATAAAAATGCAAGTAGAAAAACAGGAACCACCTTTGGTGGGAAGGTAACAGCGTTCAGTGCGCCTTTGGTGTTTAGTCATGCCAGCCACATGACCACGGAGACATCTTTGGACAGCGTTGGCTCTTCGGCTTTGAAACGGAGACGAGCACCGCCCCCTAGAGTCGGGAATGACTAGCACATATGTGCAAGAGGAGCCTTTACCTTATCACAAGCAGCTCCAATTCATTGTCATTCCGCATAGAAAGTTTGTCCTGTTAAATAACTGTACAATGACAGATTGTACCTGACCATCCTTTGCTCCTCGCTTCCAGATTTCTCTTATGAAACAAAATTAACACCTACTGACACGTATTTTTGGCTATGAGAAAAATGCCGTATTTCTATTACAATATATCATTTTAGTAAACCAATTCAGACATCGCCAAAAGAATGTTTCGTTTTAACAACTTAGCCTCAAGTAATTTGAGCATTGTGAAAAGGTGTCGTATTATTGAACAATTTCCGCCTATCTGGCTTTTATAATAAGCATTTTCATTTTTCTTCACAGAGCATTTTTCATTCCCCCACCCTTTATATTATTTCCTTCTGCCATCCAGAATTCGAGAGAAATGTCTTTTCCTTTGCTAAGGAGGCTGTTGGCACTCGGCCCGCCGAGTCCAAATGATTAAGCTGCGCGACGAGCCACACCGCCTCCCCCCCCCCCTTGTCCTTCAGTTGTGCTGAGTCATAAAAGCAACAGCACCCGGCTATCCCCGCCTGCTGGATACATTTTGGTATGCTCCGCCTATCCTTCTTCCTCTCTTCGCCTTCCCTCCACTCCCAGGACGTTCATGCGTTCATCCGTTCATGCCGCCACCCTCATCCGGAATCCGATGGTACGTCCCAGGCTCCCCCTGCGGCCGAGTGCGGTGGTAGGCTCCGGCGGTAGCAGAGTCCCGTCCGGTCCCGCCCCGCCTCCCTCCGCCTTGTCATTGATGTTGTTGTTTTTGTCGCAGGAGCCGGAGGGAAGGCCGGGGCCGGGGCCGGGCTTTGGGCTGCGGCCGCCGGCGGCTGGGCCGGCGATGTCGTCGGTGTGCGGGGGGTCGGTGGGCGCCGCCTCCTTGCCCAGCGAGTTGGTGGTTCACATCTTCTCGTTCCTGGCGGCCCCCGACCGACTTCGGGCCTCCGCCGCCTGCTCGCACTGGCGCGAGTGCCTCTTCTACCCGGCGCTCTGGCCCCGGCTGCGCCTCAGCTTGCGCGTCTGCCCGGCGGAGCGCCCGCGCCTCGACTTCTTGATGCGCAAGTGCGGCTGGTTCGTGCGCGAACTCCGCGTCCAGTTCGCCGCTGACAACTATCCCAGCGGCAGCGGAGGCAGCGGAAGCGCGAGTGGGGTCTGCGAGGAAACGGCGGCGGTAACGGCGGCGGCGGTGGCCGAGGGGGAAGCGTCGCTCTGTCCTCGCTGGCTGGAGCTCTTGAGGACCTACTTGGAGCTCGTGCTCTGCGTATTAAGCAGCGTCCGCAACAACAGGTAGGCGCTGAGCCTTTGGGCCGCCAGAGGGACTCCGGGTGGGTGGGGTGGAGTGGGGGGAACAAAGGAGGGGGAGGCCGGGTTTTTATCCCCCCCCCCTTTCCGCCTCCCAAACTTTTTGCCCCGCAAGGTTTTTCCTTAAGGGTCGCAGTCCGGGAAAAGTTCTCGGATGGAGTTCAGACTATGGAGGGAAGCCACTTGTTCAGAGCCGCCTGCCTCTCGCCCAGCGGAGGGGGAGCAGGAAGCGAGAGGAGGGGAGGGGAGCGTGTGGCTGGCTTCACTAGGGAAACCCGACGTGAAAGAACACTCGCAAAGGAAGGAACACTCGTAGCATGTCGCCAACTGCAGGCGAGATCTCCGCTGGAAACGAGCGAGCGTTGCTGCTGCTGCTGCTGCTTTCGCTGGGAACTTCGAGTACAGTTGGGGAAGGGGGCTTTGAAGTGTCAGGAAAAAAACGAGGGGCTTGATTGTATATATTTTATCCCAAAGCCTGTCGATTCTTGTTACGTTTACCGATCATCGGCATTTTAAAATGCCTCCCTTTTAAAAGGAAAAAAAAGTGCACGGTACTAATTGGAAGCCAGGATCCGAGCAAGTGGACCATGGGCTGAAAAACACGATGTAGTGCGTTGGTTAAGTATTTATGAGTCATTTTTAAATGAAATCTTTCAAAATCCGGAGAAAGTGGGTTGAAAGTCTCCATTCTAGTACAGTTTCCAAGTTAATCATTGCAGACATCCTTTAAAGTCTCTTACGTTTTTATTTATATAGTGTGTATAATTTAGAGGCTGCCTAACTGCAAACAACTCACACAACTCAAGAAATAAATGTCCATTTTGAGAACCTAAAGCAAAACAACTACAAAGCACTGCAGCCACCTTGGTCTAAAGCCTGGGAGAACAGCCAGGTTTTTCAAAGGCTTTGGAACGTCATTCGGGTGGGAGCTATATGCATCTTGGAGGGGGGGGGAGGTTTAATATATTATACCAGAAGGAAATGGCTCAACAGTATTCATTTAGGTTACATAAGATGAGAGCTTTTTAAAAGGAAAACCATATCCAGTGTGATTTAGTAAAACATAAGCTCGCTTAGGCATTTGTTTTGTATTCATCAAGGAACTCATCAAATAACTCCTTAAGATTTCTAACCTTCCAAGGTCATAACAAAGGACCCAGATTTATACAGTTATGTTCTAAGGTTATTAACCTATCTTCTTCTTTCCTTCTGTATTTTCATTATCGTTGTATCTCCCTACTTCACTACAAATTAAAATGTCCTTTCAGTAAGATTGTGCTTTTCTTCTTCTTCTTCGTGCTGTGCTTTGTCCCATTTTTCTGTTGGAGATAAAACAAAACCTATTTTGCATAATTAATTAATTTCTGCCTTGGAAGTCTTAAGTCAATTATATTACTACCTTTTCCTTGGATTTTATGTTTCCTAAATAAAATAAATGGCATAACTGAGCTAATAACTAGGCGACAGCTCTGAATCATACATTTCTAGCTTCATAGCTCAAGTCTCTCAGGTACTGTGATGCAACAGCTTTTGTCACAAGAGATCACCAGATTTGTCTGTAGTGAAACATTTAAGAGTGAGTCAGTAATTTGTGCTCATTGCCCACCAAATTACCTATAGTTTTACCATAGGGTTTTTGCGGCTGCTTCACATTTTTATTTTTTACATATTGTGAAAAAACTGTAGTGAAATCATTCAATTCTGGAGTGAATCCATAAAATGAAGAAGTAAAAAAAAAGGTAGAGAAGACCATCAATAATAATAAGCTATCATAAGCAATGCATATAATCTTGCACTAAAGCCTATACAAATTGAGAATCTAAATTAAAAAGGTTCAGTTGACTAATCCATTTGGCTAATCAAGCCACTATATTGGGATAAATAATTTGACAAATATAACAGTAATTCCCAGGTCTTTGTTGCAAGTAGAAAAACAAAAGAATTTATACAGATCTTTTTTGCTCAAAACTGCTATACTCACCAAACTGTATTACAGGGCTCGTTTGTATCTCATGATTAACCTTGGTTATTAGCTATGTATCTCTTCATGTGTGCAGTTGATCTCTTCAGATCGTGTTTGTTTGTTTGTTTCCAACATAATTGAAGTAGTCTTATCATAGGCAAAATGATTAGTCTATCAAATTCACATACCATTGATTCTGCTGCAACTAATTAAGATTACGGGGCGATCTTTGCTGCAGACAGATTATAAATGCCATCAGATAACAGCAAATCTGAATAGGAGTCTAATAATGGATAATAGTATTATTAGCCATATATGCTTATGCAGTAATAAGTTGATTGATGTATCTTTTTTTAAAAAAAAGCTGTATCTTTTACAAAGCATTAAAAGTATTAGTTTGATTTAAGAAGTAGTGAAGTGTCTACTGACATTAAGAGTCTTTGTAGCCCTCTTCAATTTCTGTCCTCCTTAACCTCCTGCAGAGTTTCACATGTATATATTTACCTTCACAAATACAACACAAATGTATTTCTAAAACCCAGAAATTTAAAAGGGGGGAGGGTAAAGCATCTAATGTCTAAAGTTGGAAAAATAAATAGTTGATGGGTGAATATTGCATACAGTTAATTTCATATTTTGTCTTTGAAATTTTCTCTTTTCAAAGCTGCTTTTTCCTTATAGAAAGGCGAGATCAGGCCTTTTGTTTATAATGTGTAGTTATGCCCAAAGATAACTAAACAAGGATTGGTAGTTCACTAGGTAGTGAACAAAAGAAATGTTGGCTGTAACTAATAAACACATGATTCAGGTATCTAATACATATAAAGAGATTAATAAATCCTGAAAATAGGTTTGACTTTTAATTTTTTCTGGGAAATAAGAAATTAACACTTCCCACTACGTATGCCAATTTCAAGTGGCTTTAATCTACTATTCTTATTGTAGATAATTTATTGAGAAAAAACATAATACAAAAACTTTGTTCTGTAACTACAATCAACATACTATTATGAGAAAAATCCTGTGGAATGTTATAAATCTCTAAGTAAATAACATAAGATTGCATTTTATTAAAAGTGATGGGATTGAAAAGATTTATCTTATATATATATATATATACACTATAGCCTTATTTATGTTTGAAGATAGTAGATTAATGAGAAAAAAATGAATTTCAATAACTAGAATCAGACTGCAGTGTAACAAAATTGACAAAAGTAAAGGGGCTCTGAATACTTTCTGAATACACTGTATATTGCATAAATATACAGAGTAGATGAATGTCTGGTTAAAAGAGTGTTCTCTTTTCTCCTTTTCTTTCTTTTTCTCTCACTCACTTTCACTTTCTTTTTCTCTTGCCTAGGACTTGAACTCATAGTCTCCTTGCCTACCTCACAAGCAATTTTACTTGATTTCAGTCATTACTACATCTATTTTTACAGCTGCAAAAATGATTAGATCACAATGTAATACTATAAGACCATATTTAATAACTCAGACATTCTTACTAAAAGAGCATAGATTGTTTAAAAAAGCATAAAATAAGTAAGTTGTTAATTATTAAATAATCAGTGTCAAAAGTAATAGATAAATTATAGTCATTGACAAGGAACAATCTCACTAGTTATACATTTAAAAAGTTTGCACAAGAAATAGCCCTTGGAGACCAAAGATCAAATCCAGATTACAAACATAATTACAGGTTCTTAATGTAATTTCAACTCATTTATCCAGATATTTACTTATAATCCCAAAATCTATCAATGGAAAAGAAGCTTCCACAGAACCTTCCTCTGGTTATGTGCCAAAATAATTGATTTTTTTTACAGAAGCCAAGAGAATCTAGTGAGCAGCTAAAATGTGAGGAGAAGGGGCTCTCCCAAAATGTTCCAATTGTGCTAGAGGAAAAGGGATGAAAGTTCTTGTAGCTCCTTGGTCCTATAAAAGTAAATCAGTTAACCCTTTTCTGTCATTGCTTTACTAAAAATCTAGAAAACATTCTGACCCAAGAATTAATAGGCTATTTCATTGTTTACATAAAAAAAAGAGCAGAATTGATTTTGTGAAAGAGTTCGGACAAAATGAAATAGAACTTCAAGAAATTCCATATATTGCTTTAATGTTTAGGTATATCTTTTTATCTTAAATTGGAAATAATTTCTTATTCTAGTGTTAATATCCAACATTTTTAAAAGTTGCTTTTGAGTCAGAGTACTTTTACAGCTGATGTTTAATTAGCATATATATATATCAGGATTTAAAAACGTCCTGCATTCACATAATCTAGCTCCTAGTTTCCTACTTCTGTTACCTTAGGGCTTAGGGACTGCAGAATTCTGGGTATGGTATGACCTGAAATTGGCCTAATATGCCTTGAGTGGCTTTTTTATACATTTTACTAGAAGTCCTACTTAAGCTTTTGGAATTCTGTCTGAAATAAATAACACACACACATGCATGCACACACACACAATGCACACACTATTGTGGTCTAGCTAATATCCTACCATGCCAGCACACAATTACATCTTCTATCAGACTGGAAGAGTACGGTAAATTATGTGCATTAAACTAAAGGATTCTGTATCTTGCGATATTTTAGAATTATACAGGCATATATTTTAATCTATTATAACGTTCTTAATTCTTTAACTCCTTAATATTATAGTCAGGATACATGATTGCCTGTGGATTAATTTTTACAATACTAATCCTTAACAATAAAGAAAACTTAATTAAAGTAAGAAAATTCCTGTTGTTAAGAAATTCTGAAAATTAAAATAGCTAAGGAAATGAGATTATTTTTCTACATTTGTCTTCATTACTATTTCTGTTTGTGTATCAATTTTGTCCATTGCTATTATATTTCTGTTTGGATTTTTTTCACATTTTGGAGAAAGCAAGTTTGGGAAAAATAATAAATCTGTGCATCATATACAATAAACCTCCAGTAGTTGTAAATGCTTTTTATAGACATATTTTCCGCACACAATCCCTGGCCCAAATGTGGAAAACTGTGTTTTGTATTTGCAGCAAAGAAAGCAAGAATTATCAGGATTACCAATAGTTTTTTGCTGCCTTAGACAATTTTCATACTTTGCCTCCTGTCATCATTATTAAAGAGCGGTACACGATAAGGCAATAATTTTTGAACCAAGTTACCTTAAATGTGCTAACTTATAGAATGTGTCCAAAATCTGGGATCCATGATTTCCTTAGAACAGGGGTGTCCAAACTTGGGAACTTTAAGACTTGTGGACTTCCCCATGCTGGCTGGGGAATTCTGGGAGTTGAAGTCCACAAGTCTTAAAGTTCCCAAGTTTGGACACCCCTGCCTTAGAATTTGGCGAACTGTATAAAACATTTTATGATATAAAAACCTTAAAATAGAAATCCATATAAATTGTTAATTTTCTTATCCAGTTGGACAAGTTCTCAAGATTGTAATTTCTTTTTAGATATCTATCTGGTGATGAACAAGAAAGTATTTTCCCAATAAAACAATATCACCCTCCTCTTCAGTGAAAGGATTGTATCAGATTTTGTTGGCTTCTCAATTCCAGAGTATAAAATACATCATAAATTGGATGACTGTCATACCATTAACTCTGCAGTCAGTAGTAAATGAACCACTCAGTATTAAAACAGGACCCCAAATTTCTTTACCTTTCTAACCTTAGTTCACCCTACTGTGCCTGACTTTTCTTTGTAATGTATAACATAATGTTGAATAAAGATTGAAAATAGTGATGTTCTGAAATTGGATGGACTAAGTTATGTAGTACTTATAATTTATGGAATCGTGTACAACTTTCAGATGACAGTGCTGTTTTTCTAGAATCTACTGTACCTGAGGCAAGAAACTCTAGTCTGCAGAGCTAAAAATAGTTATAGTGCTTACTGTTCTTAGATGCTATTAGTTGCTTCTAATTAAAATATTCACATCTGGAGCTCAGTTTTCTACATGAAGCATATACATTAGATATTAAAGCTGTCCCATTAAAATATTTAGAAAGCAATTTATATATTTTAAGACTATATGATGTGTTCAACATATTGTCATGATTTGAACATGGATTTATTTGCAAAATGTACATGTCTTTGAATCTGTGTTTTTTAATGCAATCGTTGGGAAAATTGAATAGAGGTTTAAATAGAGAAGTTCTGAATAATGTGTAGCCCATCCATCGTTGATAAACTTTAAACCCCAATCAGTCCTAACATAGCTAGTAATGAAGGGTTACTTATATACTACCAAAATTTTCATTCCTTTAATATTAATATTATAGTTCCTGACTATAAAACAGTTTGTGACATACTGTAATACAAAACGTCATTTAAAATTTCTATGCTGATATTGACTGTGATATAAAGCTCATTATGGGGCTATTTTCAAGGCAGATAAATCTCTTAATGTTTCCCAGTTTTTCCAGTGAAGATAATTCTTTAGAAAGTGTCTTTATGAAAGTTTTGAGGAATCTGGTAAGAAAATATCTATGAAAGATGACACAACTGATCACAGGTTGTCTAGTTATCTACATACTATTAAAACTCTGATTCCTATGACCTTTAACTGGGTAAAACATGTACCACAGGGCAAAACATTTTGAATCAAGTTACCCCAAATGGGCTAATTTATAAAATGAGTCCAATATGTGGGACACATTACTCCCATGGAATTGAAGTTTGACATAATTTTTATGATAAAGCATTTTATGATACAATACAAACGTCATAAAAGATTTCCTATGATCAGTTCCTGATGCTTGAGTGCACCATACAATTCAACATGGGCTACTTTCAAGGGAGATACATCTCTGAATATCTCCTTGAATTTTTAAAGAACTTGTCAACTATATTAAAAGCTCTGCTATTGTTAAAGGCATTGAAGAATTTGGGGAAATTGTGGCTGCTTCAGCTCTGCCAAGATGCTGCTGTTTCAGTTCAGTTCAACCAAGATGCTGCTGCAATCACATGATGCTCATTTTGAATGTTCCCTGACAGTTTCCTAGCCATTCTCACAGTCCCTTGCTCTCTCCTCCATCCAATAACAGCCGCTTACCTACATGTTGGAAATCGCTAATTAGGAAAATCTGAAATAGATTTTCCACCAGATATAAATGCTTCTGGATTTGGTGTTTTAATTGTTTTCACAGTTCCTAACAATAATTCTGTGATAAGCCTGCCAACAGAAACTGATTGTACTTACCAGACAGAGAAGAACTAATATATTTTCCTAAGAGTTACTCTGCATGATTGTCTGTGCCTGTGTGATATTATCTTGCATTTGATGAGAAGAATAGAGCAGTGGATATGACTTGGGAATTTAGTTGGCACTCCAAAAGGGTTACTTGTCTGCAAAGATTCATTATTTTTTCAATAGAAAAGAGTTTATGTAGCTCAAGATTGAACTTGATTTTTATTACCTAACTTGAGAATTTGATTTTATTACCTAACTAGGTAATTGCTAGTAAGTATTAGGTTTGCTCCCTGTTTATATACAGTAGCTTTCCCTGCCAGTATTAGTAGGAATGTGGTTTTCTTATTAGTAGTTCCTTGATTAAGGTACTGTTTTCTGCTTGAGTGTTTGTCTGGTGTTATTCTCTGTTTATCTGGTTGCTGGTTGCTAGAGAAGATCTGATCTTTTTGTTCCTTTTGAATGGTGTGTAAATGTAGTTTATCTCTATGTATCTATTGATGACTGATTTGTCCGAGTGCCAAGCTTCCAGGAATTCCCTAGAATGTTTGGATTTATCTTGGCCTAGGATGCTCATAGTTTCCCAGTTGAAACTATGGTTGAACCTATCCATGTGTCATTCAGATTAAGGAGTGTTCATCATTTAATTATTTTATAATCAAATGTATTTCTATTCCTTTCCTTTTTCCTTCCCTGTCTACTTCCCTTTTTCCTGTACCTTATCTGTACCCAATTTGTTTCTTCCTTTTTATCTTTCTGTGACAGTGCAGCTAAATTCATCTCTCTTATTTTTAGTTATTTCTGCTTGAAAAGGATGAAAGTGTAGGTGTCAGAATGGTTTTGTGTAAGCAAGAGAACTACCATATTCTCTGAGTTCAAGGATATCCTTTTGAGCTTTTTGATGTAACTTACCTGAATCTTTAAAAAACATTTCTAGGTAATTTAGTTCACATACTGCAATGTTTCAATGTGATTTTACAATTTAAAAATTGCCATATTTATAGTTTACAGCATAGAAACCAAAGCTGTATCCGGAAGAAAAAATCCTTTTCAAAAGCTGATAAAGATTAGCCAGTCGATCATGATTATGCATGATGCTAGATAAGATTTGCCAAAATTTATCCACAGCTTTATGGTTATAGTAGTTTTTAACAAGAGGGTGTGGCAATCTGCAAAAGTGATCGAAAGACATAACTACTAAAATAGTATTTCCCACTTATTTTGAATTAATTTCATTTTGTGTATCAAATAGGCTCTTTGCAGAAAAGTCTGCCATTTTCAATGTGCTCTGCTACAGACAAATAGCAGTAATGTAATAGGAGAACACTTCCATTACCGTAGTTTGTTGGTATAATTTTTGTTGTTTACATCCAGTCTTTCTGTAGGAATGGAAAGTGGTATACATAGCATTTCCCCTTTTTTCTCCCTATAGCAGCTATGCAATGAACAATAGTTACTGGGCCAAAGCCGCCTACTCAGTTTCCAGACTCAGAGTGGATTTGAATAAGGGTCCCCTAATTCTACTTCAAATCCTTAACCATTGTACCACAACATTATTGCCTGAGTATATATCTATCCTTTCTGTAAATTTACTATAATTAGAGGTGTATCTGTATGTTTTGATATAGATAATTGACAAAAAGAACATTTTAAATATTGTGTTCTGCCTGATATATGAGCATATTAAAACATTTGTCTTATGAAGTCTTAATTTTGTCATTCAAATGCATGACGGCTTTAAAAAGAGAAAGATGTGCATAAAATGAAAGAAGTGTTTTGTCCATGTAAAAGAAACAACCACAGTAGCTCAGCCAGACTCATCAAGTGAGGATTGTAGGTTCAGCCAAACTGAAACCTGGAATATCCTGGTTGTTTTAGTTTTCAGCTGAAACAAAACTAGAGAGATCTTAATAGGATGGGAGAGTAAGGTTGGTGCATCTCCCCTCTCTTCCCTCTTCTTCTGCCTGGCCTATGTACCAACTCTCCCTCAATCTTCCTTCTCCTTTACCCTTACTTTTCCTCAGCCATGCACCATCATGTCCTCCACTGCCAAGCATTCCCAACTTGCACACTCTTCCCCTGATCTTCTTTTGGCTTCTCTTTCCTTGCTAATGTTAGACTGCTGACCATCTCTTGTTGTTCCAGGTCTATATCTGGACCAAGCACCTATGTTCTAGTTCTGTGTCTAGAACTACCCATTCTGTATATCTAAGGTTTTGGACAGGCCTAGAAAAGAAAAATGTTTTTTTAGGTAAATTGACAAATAGATAATTAAAATGTAAGGGTTTTTTTCCCTTTTGAATTTTATTTTTTTTTCTAAATAGGAATCTTCAGAAATTAAGTCTCTTTGGTGACATAAGCATTCTGCAACAACATGGAATTATATCAAATACATACCTCAGCAAAGTAGATCCAGATGGCAAAAAGATTAAGCAGTAAGTTGTCTGCATCATTTTACTACAGTATTGTAAACTGAATGTATTGTTTCATATAAACAGAATTATAAATACAATGGTTTAAAAAAGCCATTATATAGTTACAGATCTAAATTGCTCATGATTTTGCAGTATCTGTATTACATACACCAGGGGTGTCCAAACTTGGGAACTTTAAGACTTGTGGACTTCAACTCCCAGAATTCCCCAGCCAGCATGGCTGGCTGGGGAATTCTGGGAGTTGAAGTCCACAAGTCTTAAAGTTCCCAAGTTTGGACACCCCTGACATACACAGTTAGTTATTATTACTGGCATTGCACAATTCTTCTCAGAAAGTAGCCATAAAACAGGATTGAATGTTAGATATAATTAGTAATATGTGTATGTGTATGCCACATTACAGCTAGTCCTCAGCTTACAATCACAATTGAGCCCCAAATTTTTGTAGCTAAGTGAAACTCTTGTGAGTTTTGCCCCATTTTACAATATTTCTTACAACAGTTGTTAAGGGAATCACCACCGTTGTTAGTAACATGGTTGTTAAGTGAATCTGGCTTCTCCATTAACTTTGCTTGTCAAAAGGTGATCACATGACCCCAGCATACTGCAACTGTCATAAGTATGAGTCAAATGCCATACATCCAAATTTTGTTCACATGGCCATAGGACTGCAACTGTTGCAAATTTGAAAAACAGTCGTAACTCACTTTTTCAGCGCTACTGTAACTTTAAACGTCATTAAATGATCTGTTGTAAGTTGAGAACTATCTGTATTAGCTGTCCATGGCCGCATGGTGCCCATGGACTGTGGTTTGGACATGCCTGGGCTATACATTTATCCAGTGATGTGCAGTCAGGTGAGGCAAGTGAGGCACAGCTTCACCACTCTCATCATGAAAAAAAAAGTAAAAGGAAAAAGCTGAGCTAGTTGCTGCCTCACCGTGGATGACTCTGCTTAACCTCACTGGTGCTCTCCCTCCCCAAGTGTAGTGACTTCCTCCCCAGGCCCCCATTCATTTCTCTCTCACACACACACAGCTGGATAAAACTATATAAAAATCTAGCCCATCTTCACTGATTACAAGTTTGAAAAGGCAACGTGGCTCCACCTGCAATCAAACTACACTTGGGGAGGGAGAGCACAAGCGAGCACTGAGGAGACCACAGGAGGAGGCAGGAAGCCAGGCAAAGAGCCATGCTGTAGTACACACACTTCCCCCCAGCCTCTTTCTTTTGGAAGGCTCGGCTCGGCTACCCTCCGGCTTCTCTGCCTCTCCTCTCACCCCAGCCTGCCAGCAGGAGGTGGTGGGTGGGCTTTATTGTGTTCCAGGCATTTCCCACCCAGACAGCAGGCTGCATTTGCAATGGTGGAGGTGTTTGGGAAAGGCAGCAGGGGAATGGGGGGGGGGTGGCAGAGGAGCTGCTTTCAAGCCACTGGAAAAGATATCCAATCCAACTTTTGTGTGTGTGGGGGTTTGTTTGAGAGTGAGTGAGAGAGGGAAGGGGTAGGAGAGAGAGTCCAATCCAACTTCTGTGTGTGTGTGTGTGTGTGTGTGTGTGTGTGTGTGTGTGTGTGTTGAGAGGGGGGGGGAAGGGAGAGAGGGAGGAAGGAGGGGAAGGAGAAGAAAAAGAAAAAGAAAAAAGGAGCAAAGGAGAAAAACAAATGCTGTCGCTTTAAATTGGAACTGAGCATGCCTGGCTGTGGAATTCTGGGAGTTGAAGTCCACAAGTCTAAAAATATTTGAAACCCAGCACTGTGTCAGTGCCTCACCAGTCATAAACCTCACCGCACGTCACTGCATTTATCTAACCCAGCCCATTCCTGTTGCAAAACCTTTTCTGAGCAGGCCTGCAAAAATGTTATGCTATCTATAAAAAAAATAGATGCCTTTCAAATAAGTACAGTCCAGTGAAAGGAAAGTTGAGTGCGAAAATTCTTTAGCAGTGACTTTCACAAATTTACCTATATCTAGCAACTTTATTTATCTAAATCTAGCAACATCTACTTCTGCTTCATTGACTATGCTAAAGCCTTTGATTGTGTGGATCACAACAAATTGTGGCAAGTTCTTAAAGAGATGGGAGTACCAGACCATCTTATTTGTCTCTTGAGAAACCTATATGGGGGTCAAGAAGCAATAGTGAGAACAGGACACGGAACCACTGATTGGTTTAAAATTGGGAAAGTAGTCCGGCAAGGCTGTATACTCTCTCCCTGTCAATTTAACTTATATGTAGAGCACATCATGAGAAAGGCGAGGCTAGATGAATCAAAAGTTGGAATTAAGTTTGCTGGGAGAAATATCAACAACCTCAGATGATACCACTCTAATGGCAGAAAGTTCAGAGGAACTAAAGCGCCTCTTGATGCAGGTGAAAAAGGAGAGTGCAAAAGTTGGCTTGAAACTCAATATTAAGAAAACTAAGATCATGGAATCTGGCCCTCTCAATTCCTGGCAATAGGTGGGGAAGAAATGGAGGTAGTGACAGATTTTATTTTCCTGGGCTCCAAGATCACCGCAGATGGGGATTGCAGCCAAGAAATTAAAAGACGCTCCTGGGGAAGAAAGCTATGGCAAATCTAGACAGCATACTAAAAAGCAGAGACATCACCCTGCCAACAAAAGTGCGTATAGTCAAGGCTATGGTTTTCCCAATTGCAATGTATCGCTGTAAAAGTTGGACCATGCTGAGCGGCAAAAAATTGAGGCCTTTGAACTATGGTGCTAGAGAAGACCCCTGTGAGTCCCTTGGACTGCAAGGCAATCCAACCGGTCAGACCTAGAGGAGATCAACCCTGACTGCTCTTTAGAAGGCCAGATCCCGAAGATGAAACTCAAAATACTTTGGCCACCTTATGAGAAGGAAGGTCATACTGGAGAAGAGCCTAATGCTGGGAAAGAATGAGAGCAAAAGAAGAAGGGGACAACAGAGATTGAGGTGACTGGATGGAGTCACCAAAGCAGTAGGCGTGAGCTTAAATGGACTCCAGAGGATGGTAGAGGACAGTAAGGCCTGGAGGAACATTGCCCATGGGGTTGCAATGGGTCGGACATGACTTTGCAACTAACAACAACAAGCAACTTTATATCGTATGCAGAATATTCATCTGGATGCTGAAGAGAAAGATACGAAACAGTATTGTTTTCAATGGAGTAATACTGAGCAGATAATGCTAATTGAAATTTTGAATTGTTTCTGAGAATCAACCAGTGTATTTCATTGCTGCCAGTGACTGAATATTTAAATAATCAGCAAATAATGCCATACATTGTAGCTTTAATCACTGAGTCCTTTGGGAGAAGGGCGGCATATAAATCCAATAAAACAAACAAACATTCTTTCTCACAGAATGTCTCATTGCCTATTCTAGCCAATTATTTCAAAGGATAATTTTGTAAGTTTTGAGTAGTTAGTGCCTGGCTATAGATACAATTAGTTTATCCAGAAAAACTTTCTAGAGATCTTGTAATACAGAGTTCCTCATCTTTTCTACCTTTGTGGACAGTTAGGAGCCAGGGAAAGGGGATGGTTTTGCGCAAGTGTCGGGCAAGAGGCACGGGCGCACGCGCCACTCACACAAATGGTCCCTTGCCAGCTGCTTGCAGAAGTGGGGCTGTGCATGCGCACACTCACCTACTACTCACGTAAGTGAGAATGCGTGCCTATGCCTTGCCCACTGTTCACGCAAGTGGGGATGCGTGCAAGAGCTCTCTTCCGCTGCTTCCATGGCTTGGTTCCGAATGACTTATGACCCGGTAGTGAGCCACAGCCCGGGGATTGGGGACCCCTGTTGTAATACTTCTCACATAGTGCAATAAAGGATGCAAGGATCGCTGGATTCCTATTTTCCATCAAATGATAACATCTTGAGCCACATAGACTGTTCCAGAATGTTTCGCCTTGCAAAAACGTATTTGTGTGTGTGCGTGCAAGAAACTATGGTATAAATGGTGTATACACTATTCAAACCTTATTGGGTTGTGCTTTTATTAGTTTTAAGAGAGAACAGCATTTATTCTCAAACTAACAGAAAGGAAGTTCAAAAGTAATGCTAAAAGGTATTACTTCACAGAAAGAGTAGTGGAAGCTTGGAACAACTTCCAGCAAAGATATTGGATCGATCATCAATAACTGAATTGTAACATGTTGGACAAAAATTAAAACATAAAAATAAATGAAATGCAAAAATAATAAGTAAATAAATTAAACAGAAAACAAACTCAAAGCATAGACTCAATGGACCACTAGGTCTTTTTCTGCTGTCAATTTTCTATGTTTCTGTGTTTCTATTATAGATTTTTATTTTGAAGGCTTTTCTATTTTCCAGAGAGCTGTAATTTATATGCCTGTTTGCAGCTTTCTAAACAAAACTTTGTATGCAGCTTCAAAACTTTATGAAATGGACTAATTAGATGGTTGGATTTTGATCTCCATTCAACCATATGGCATGTTTGCTTTACTGTCAGCTAATCACTACTTTTCGGACCAACTTCCTTCACAGAGTAATTAGTATGCAATTTACATTAGGAAATCATATACAATGGCTTAATCTTCTTGAGGGAAGAATGTAGTAATTTTTATCAACCATCACGTGGACTACATATATAAAGAACAGTTTGTTATTACTATTTTTGCAGTGCTTCAATATGAATACATCTGACAAAATAACTTCACTAATGTTCAGTCATGACTTGAAAGTGAATATTACAAAAAACTATGACAATGCATTTTTATCAGGAAATGTCACATCCACCTATTTATATTCAGATCAATTGGTTCATTGAATAATTTCACTTTGTGATATTATTTAAATGAGAAATGTTGATAGCATGGAATAGATAGGTAATGTTATTTACTTAATCAATTTGCATTTTGTAGGCATTCTAGCTGTGAATGGTAGATAACCTGAGCATATATTGAATAAAAAGAAATGGGAACAGAGCAAGTTAAAATGCAGAATTTTAGAAAGCAAACATTGATTTTGTGTTATATTTATTTCAAATAGAGCAATTAAGGAACTTAAGTTCTGAACCGACAAGTGAATTTTCTGAACCGAATAGTATAGTAGTACAAATTGTACCTCAGATTTAAAGATAGCAATTGTGTAGACAGTGCAACATCGGAGAACAGTATAATTTTCTTGATTACTTGTTGCCTCTGAATTTATTATGGAAGGTTTAAACATTTGCTTTTTTTTTTCTTGCAGAATACAGCAGCTGTTTGAAGAAATTTTGGGAAACAGCAGGCAACTGAAATGGTTGTCATGTGGGTTTATGCTACAAATTGTAACACCCACATCTTTGTCATCTCTCTCAAATTCCATTGCCAGCACCATGGAGCACCTGAGCCTACTGGATAACCACATTCCGGGTAATACCACTCTTATCACAGCAATTGAAATGGAGCGCTTTATCAATCTACGCTCGCTTGCCTTGGATTTCTGTGATTTTACAGGAGAAATGGCGAGAGTTTTGGCTGACAATAACCATGTGCCTTTGCATCGACTATCTCTTCTGGTCCACAATATTTCAGTAATGCACAAATCCTTGGAGAACATGCCAGAAGATGAAGATTGGAAAGCCCTGACACGCAACAGCACTAATCTTCGGGTCTATATCATAGCTTTTGATATCAAGAGTGATGACATGTTAAGGATTCTTAAACCTAGTATCCCACTGGAAAGGATTCACTTTGACAGCTACATTACTTGCGTTTCTGGCGCTGTTGTTGATCTCATATCTAGGCAGTATGATAAGTTCCTAACTCACTTCATATTAATGAATGATGTGATAGATATGTCTGGCTTCCCAGATCTCAGTGACAACCGGACCGAAGATCCATTGGTTTTATTGGCGTGGAGGTGCACAAGGCTGTCTCTTCTGGCAGTACATGGTATGCAATTCCATAGGTGAAAAGCATTGATCATTAGAAAATCACTTAGCATTGATCACTAGTATATAAGTACAGATAACGCAATTGTAATCTCATATCAACTATTTTTATTATGAGAAAGAAAACTTTTTGTATAGAGCATAGAAAGGAATTAAGCTTCCCATTGGCTTTAGCATATTATCTTATGGATATAAATTAGGAATTAAAGTACAAAAATTGTTATAATTCAAGATGGAGACAATTGCAACACAATCAAATTGGAAGAATGGAACCTAGTTTAAAAATTACTTGTTTTTGTTTTAGTTATATTTTAATGTTGGTTTTTAAACTTCCAGCAAGTCTTAAGATAACTTGCAGCTTAATCTAAAATTCTTGTGTGCTGTGCTAATAGAGCAGCTTGCTTAATGTGTGTGTGTGTGTGTGTATTTGTGTTACAACCCCTGGTATGCCCAAATATGGGAGAAGCTCACTACTCCCTCTTTCTGTCCTTCGGCTCATTACAGAAAACCATCCAGGCAGAAAACCATATTTTTATTTATCAGCACAAATACAACACACATACACACACACACATATGTGTGTGTGTTATGAGAAATTTTTTTACACAAATTACTTAGAAATATTATTTTAATAAAGACTGATAACAAAACAGTAAAAGCCAATTTGTTTAGCATCTTAACCTTTTGAATGAATCCCATCATTTGATCACCAACTTAGAGGACTGTTTGTTAAATGAGAAAATTATTAGATGGAAAGCTAATAGCAAGGCATTAGTTGTTAGCTGTTAAATCTGTAGAATAGGGAGGGAGGAAGAAAACTGAAATCCAGTAAAATAATAACGTGTGTTTTTGTGTTTCAGGTTATACTGTTTGGGCTCACAACCTGATTGCCATTGCTCGTCTTCGTGGCTCTGATTTGAAAGTGCTTGAAGTCACAGAAGAAAGCATTGATTTTGACAATGGTGAACTGGCTGATCAGGATGTAGACCCAGTGCATAATCTCATTGAGCAGGTATCCCTTGGATTGGGTCGACCCTGGCACGCAGTCATGGACATAGAATTGCTCAGTGTGTTTACTGAGCCAACTCGTCATTTTTACAGAGAAATGCAAAGCTTCAGTGAAGGCATTTAGTTCTCTTTATTTACAGTTCCTGTGGTTACATATGCAAGTAGGGTCCTATTATGTTTTTCAGTAGTGTGAATTAACCCCTCTTGTGCTGTGTTTAATCAGTATTAGCTATATAGAATTATATATGTATATTCTACTTCTTGATCAAAGAACGTAGTCGGGTATTGTTTAGAAGCTGAAAGTGGCAATGTTTAGGGCTTTCACGGTTAATGGACTTGTCTACAAAACAAAACAAAACTCAGATAAGGCTGAAGGTTATCGTGAGATTGCCAGCTAACTTTCTTTTTGTACTGAGTAACACTGCAACTTCACTGATTTTACTATTGTCGGAGTTTTTTGTGCTCAGAAGCCAAAAATCTTTTTACTATTCATAACCCGGTGAATGCGGTCATTGTCATGTAAATTGGTAGCATGCTACTTAAGCTTTTTTTTTTTTTTAAATCAAGACGATCAATACCATTTGCTGTAAACCTTGCTTTGATTTCACATACAATATCTGAAGCATGAATTACTGCCATTCTTCAATCGCCTCCTTAAATATGAACAGTAGTTTCTTGCACTGTGTAGCTTATTCAGAGGTTTACCTGACTCTGAAGGCTATAAGCTGTAGTTTCACTGTAAATTAATTATAGCTTCTTTTTCTCGTGGTCTGTCAGCTTCTCTGTCCAAGTTAGCTTCGGGCCCAGGTTTGAAAAGAAATGTTAAGATTATACACTCCAATGGGGTAAAACCCTAACAATTTAGATATAAATTTATAAGTCTGCTTTGCTTGCAAACAAACATTAGTCGTGAAATCCCTAGCAACTAAGTCACTGGATTCTCTCTGTCAGCGCCTGTGTCAGCTGCCAAAGAATAGATTAAAATGAAGAAGTGCCCACATGCTGGCAGGGGCAGGCCAATTTTTGGCCAGCCAGGTACTGCTAGATTGTAATATATAAGGTCGAATTTCGACCTGTGGTACACAGCTGTGCTGTGGCTCAGTCAGCAACCTCAGAACTCTTAAACATGCACCTGTTTCACTGTGAATAGTGAATGTAAAGGAAGGAAAAGAAACCGATAAAAACCTTGTTCAATCACAGGTATGAGCTGCTATGATGCATGAAGAACATTCCATGAAGTATGTTTTAAAATCTTGTTATATCTGAGAGGCTTTAAAAGCCGATTTAAACTGTTTCAGGGCAACCGCGGTACAGACGTGGTCTCTGTGAGACTTCCACCTGACCCAAGTTTTAAGTGGTACGAATGTTGTGCATTTAACGTTAAGGACAGTCTGCAATAATAAAGTAAGTGGCCAACGTGGGTGCCCAGCAGTGCTGAGACCTGGCTGCCATATTGTAAGCTTTGGAAAACACAATTTATGCAACAGATGTCCAGATATGATTCTATTTATGGAAAAGTTTATATGTGTTTTACAAATGGTTTTACCATCTTATATTAAAATGACCTTTGACAGGTGTGCGCTGTTTTGTCTCCAGTGAGCACATACCATGCGGATTTTATATGTACATCAGTAGAGTGAATCCACTGGCACAGTGTGTATATGCCAGATGTGGTGAGATTTTATCTTATAAATGTGATCAGAGTAAGGTAACTCCTGACAGAAAATGTAAGGAAACCAGCTGAGTGTTTGACTTGATGACTGATGTTGTATGGTTTATGTTAAATGTATATTCTTTTAATCAACGAATAAAGCATCAAAATTCATTGTTGTTAGGTACTTTATTATAGCAGCATGATACATTTCCTATTGGCTCTATTGAACTCTTCATTTCTAGTGATTAAGTCAAGAATGCTTCATACATCGGCATGATTACAATGTATGTGCTTGGCAACCTGCACGTATTTTCAATGGTCACAGCATCCCCGAGTTATATGATTGACATTTGCAACCTTCACTGCCAGCATCTGACAGTGTCAGTGGGGAAGTAAGCAGGAAGCTGCAAGTTATGGTAATATGATGTTGCATTTAACTAGCTGCAGGGATTTGCTTAATAAACAAGGGAGGGTATGTTCCAGATGCTGTCAGTTGAAGATATTTGACTGGCAAGGTCTAGGAGAGACCTCTCTGCTGTTGCTCCTGAGGAACATCTTGCTCCCAGAGGTGAGGTGCTCCCCCATTCTTTTGGCCTCCAGGAAGGGCATCAAGGCCTGGCTCTCCCAACTTCACTTGGAGACTTTGAAGTAATTATTCTTCCTTAATCCAAAGTATCTAGCAGGGTTGTTGTGATTTTAAAAAATGAAGGAGCAAGAGCTATGTATATGTTATCACTTAGAACTCCTGGAGAATAGTGAGCCGACAATTTTAATGTATAAATTGAAAATAGAAATTCACTGTGAATTTTTATATACTGCAATGCAAAATTATATGGTTCAAATTTCAAATAACAGTTCATAACCTGCAAGGCATCAGAAGGAATAAGAGGAATAAGCTATCATCTTTTTGATTATTAAAGAGACACAGACATTCTTCCTTGAGTGATGCAATAAATCTCCCGAATTCTTGAAGTAACATGCCTATCCATAAAGCTTTAGTTTACATTAAAAAGAAAAGATGGTAAGACTGCTCTTGTGTAACGTATTATGATATACTTACTATAGCAGTAGAAAGTAGATACTCCTCAAAATACAACTGCAATAGAGCCTGCCCATTAGTTGTATGTTGCAACAACAGTTTTTTTGCAGCAGCCATTTTTGCGACAGTCATTAAGAGGATGTCACAGTTGTTAAGCAAACTCAGTTTGCTATGGTGTTGGTTTTGCTGAAAATCCTTCAGTTTTTGGCAAAATCATCATAAAATTATAGTCATATGACCATGTGATACTGCAAATGGCTGTAAATGTGGCTGTATTGTAGGTGCCCAAATCCCAGAAGGGGTCAGGAACTGCCAGAACTTTGGAACTGGTTCTTAATTCCCATTTTTCTAGATAAGTCATAACTTTGAATGGTCACTAAGCAAGCAGTCATAACTTGAGGACTAATTATGCAAAACTTTAGAAGGATTGTCATGGAGTATACTTTCAGAAAAATATATAAAAAAAGTAAAAAAGACACTTTTTAATTAAATAATCAAAATATTACAAATTATTAAAATGTTTTTATTTTTTAACTCTGGCATTTCACCATAATACTCATTTTCACGTGCATTTTTTTATGAGACCAGGTGTAGTCAGACAACTAGAGAATTCTTATTATTGGACTAAATTTTACATCTCCTAGATAAGCAAAATAAAAATATTTAAAAGTTGCTGCTGTACAGTTATAATTTATTCACAGTTAAACCAATATTTACAGATCACTCTCCTGAGAATTACTCTATTCAGCTTCAATTTGAGCAATAATAGAGTTGATTAAGTAACAAGTTACTTCAGTTGAGAAGAAATAATTCAGTCGAGAGAATTGTCAAGAACAAAATGACATTCAAACAGTTTCTTGTTGTGATTCTTGATTATCTGTAGATGATACAGTTGACAGCTGTGTTAACTCAGCAGAAGCCTCATTTCTGTTGTCAGATAGTGGTGGTGGTGGTGGGGGAGGAGGAGGAGAAAAAAAGCCAGTCCTTGGAGGTGGTGGATATTGTGAAAAAGGCCTCATAGGAAAGGGAGCTCTCACTGTTCAAAGAGAATTAACAACGTCTTTTTTTAGTTTGAATTTAGAGCAAGGCTAGTTAATATTGGACACATAACTCAAAACAACTGGTAACAGACATTAAAAAAATCTCATTAAAAGAAATATGAAAACAGTGAATGTTTCACTATCTCAAAGCTGCCTTTGCCAAATTGATATTCTCTCAATATAATGAACTCTTAATTCCCTTTAAATCAGGGAATATGAAGAAAGCATCAATCTGAAACTTGGTCTGAATTTGTGATCCTTTTATCAGAGGTGAATTTTAATTAATTTTGCTAGACTTGCCTGTTCTCATATCCATCCATCCATTCACCCTTCCATCCATCCCTCTATCTGATTTAAAATATGTTTCTGTGATTTTGTAACAATACAAAGACATAAAATAATGCAAATTTGTATAATTCAATACAATATAATGCAGCTGAAATTCCTAGCAAAAATCTCTCATAATGCACCGTAACACCCGAGAAAAAAACAGATCTTCAAGGCCTTCCCCCTCTAGGCCTCCACAGCCTCCAAGGAGGAGAAGGAACCTTGACAGAATTTCTTGGATAGGCTGAGGTCACCTTAAACAGCTTTGGGGCAGAGCATTGGGACCTGGCACAGGGCATCTGGGTGCAACACGGAGGCATCCTTCCCTACGTATCTTGTGTCTTAGGACTATAAGTTGTTATTAGACAGAGCTAGAGTTTAGCAGCAACTTTAATAGTGATGTTCTTAAAAGAGTTTTAAACTAGGGAAAAAGTCATGAATCAGAAGTACTTAGGCAACTTAACTGGGATTAAATCTCAAAAGTCTAACAGAAAAAGATACATCAGATCCAGATACAACTATTTCTTCTTGGACTGTCCCTCAATGTATTATGGTTTGTGAATGTTTTACTAGAAATGTATTTAGTATTTAGACACCAGTTACTTACTTGGTAATAGAGGACGTGGCAAACCAGCAAAATCCCTTGGAAAATATTCCTGTGGACCATACACAGAGTTAGGAGGTACAGGTGGAAACGGAGGACCTCTTCTCATGAAACATCCCCTTGGATCCATTGACACTAGAGGAGTTCTCAAAAAGGGAAGTGGTGGCGGCACAATTCCTGGGCCTAAGGTTTCGTTTTCAGGAGGAAGAGACTGATCGTGTATATGGTACATATTCTGCAAATAAAGGAATGTAGGCAAGTTAACTTTGAAAAGCACCTGTCATTTACGTGTGCTTTTTAAAAACAGACTAGAGTAGAAATGGAATCCAAACCAGAGGCACAAACTAAAAAAGAATGCATTTAAAAGCTGCAACTGAAAAGACATCAGTTAAAATAGGATACAATGGAGTGGATCACAAACGAGATTGCAGTGAAAGCTTCTGGGTTAAGTGGAGGGTGGGATTTTTATTCAGCCACCTTCTCCTCCAGGCCCCCTAAGTCATGCCTGCATCTGTACCCTCAATCAAGAACAGTTTTCCTTGATTCAAAAGAGAGGGAGAAATAGCAAAAATTGCCTTTTCTCTTCTGAGAGTACAACTACCAAATGAGGATGAAATCTAAGCCCTTTTCTCTATAGGAAATGCAGTTCGATCATCACCAAAGAACTATTTTACCTCATGTTCTTTCTTTGCTTTTGCTTTTTCAGTTATAAAATCATTCAGTTATAGAAGCACTGCTTGAACTAACATTTATTCAGTGTCAGAATATGGAAGCATTCGTATAAATAAAGATAAATGCATTATACAAAATTAGTTCCAGCACTGCAATTTTCAATTTTAATTTTTTTTCTCAGTTTTTCTGTGTTTTACTTACACTGTCATTTGAACGATCTCTTAATTCATCTCCACTCAGGCCCATTCTCGAGTTATTTTCAGATGATGGTCCATCTGAATGTGAAGGAAAGGAATACACATTTTAACCTTAAGCCAACTCAAACATATTTCTTCCAGGTGGCTATAGAAACAAGATACAAGGTCAAATGCAATGTTTTCACACATTTAAGCACAAATGCGAAATGAGAAACATGAATGCTCCGCATTCAAAAATATGAACCACCCCATATGCAGTAGATACAAATAAATGTTAACATTCCTGCACAGAACATTTAAGACTTTCCCTTTTCACATTTGCGTGACTAGTGTGCAAGAATCAAGAATTCTGCTTAAATATGCTAGCTACAGAAAATGAAATCATTTATCATGCTTTCAAGTCCGAATAATGTTTACTAGTGTTGGATTAAATGTCTTAAAATATATTTAGCGTCAAATTGAGTGTATTTATTTATTTATTTATTTATTTACTGAGCGCTTATAGACCCGCAAGGGACTCAGGGCGGTGTACAGTCCATATCGGAAATACATCATATAAATAACTATAAAATTAAACAATTAAAATTATTAAATAGATAAATAGATTGAGTGTATTGGACTGTATTTGTTTTAAAAACAGATTTGGTTTTTCCGTATTTCCTTTATAAGTAAACTTCCCCCCAACCTCAATCCTATTCATGTTCTTCTGTCTGATTTCATGCAAAGTCCTATGCGTCTCCATGCAACATACTCAGCCTGAGGGAACAGTCAAAGTTGCTGAAAAGGCTGTTATGGGGCAGCATGGGAGGAAGATTTGTTGCATACATTATTTCCTATTCTCACAACACAGCTATTTTCCACATCTGATGAGCCGTTAAAGTAGATTCACTTGTTTCCTAAGTTCCAGCACTGCTGCCTTCTATGTGAGAAATCGGAAACAGAGCTGTACTACAGAGGGCACAGAACCCATACCACACCTACAGTATTACTAATATTCCTAGATGTCTTACTAACATATCTTACTAAGAAAAACTAAAGCCTCAAAATGTGCATTTGTCTAGGTTCTAAAGAATTACTTTTAAATTCAAGTATTTAAAAACTACAATTCCAACCTGTTTTATCAACGGAATGCATGTTATAACTTCTTAGTTCAGCTGGTCCTGAAAGCCTTCCAGAGTTTACAGGATTGGGATAAAATCTTTCTGGTCTTCGAGGAGGAAGAGATTGCTCATTATACAGGTGACCTATTGTTTAATAAAAAATAAAGCTTTTTCAGAAGAATTCCTGAACAATGCCTCGAGTTTATTTTATTTCGCATTCCTTATACAACAGTACTTACAAGTTAAACTATAATGGATAAGAGGCTCATGCTTCCAGAAAATGTTAATGGAAATCCAATACGTATTACTTATTTAATATAGAATTATAAAATCTTAAGATTGAAAGAGAAAGTGGAGGTCCTTTAATCCGTACCACTTACTAATGCCATCTCAAAAAATTGCTATCGAGTTATTGTTTTAGGTGGTCTTTTAATGGAGCCCCAGTGACTCCAGTAAGCAGACTGTTTAATAACTCTCATGGTCAGGAAATTCCTCTCCATTTCAATTTTGGATTTCTCTCGGAAACTTATCTTTTCTGGAGAATTAATCTGTAACATATACTAGAAAAATGATTCAACTATACTAGTTTAAGGAATTCCTGGTACATCCTTTTTTTTAAAAAAATGGACTAGATGAATATCAGTACTATGAATGTAGTTTATATATTTTCAGAAATATGTAATCTGGTAATGGTTCTAGGGTTCTAGTCATATAGGTTTTGGATTAAATGAACCAAAAAGATACCCCTTAAAATGTTCAAATCAGCTAATTCTGTATGAAAGGGATGCATTAGGTATGTTCTCTACTTTGACTTATTTATAAAATTAATAAAGTGGGATGTAAATCAATAAATATTAATTCTGAGGAAAAATCAGTGTTTAGAGCACGCCACCTTAAAATGATTTATACATATTCTTCCACTGAACCCAAATCAAAGATCCATTTCAAAGTAGATCTCAGTAATATTTCAATATAGTTTCATTCCTGCATTTAGCAAAGAATGGCAGATCGTGTTTTCTTACCAGGGTGAGGGAGGATTACTCTGTGATCTCTATCCCATGGAGGTGACAAAGATCCAGTGTCAGAAGGTGGCCTGTGTGGATCAGATAACCTACTAGTGTTCAGCTCTCCTCTTTCATTACCAACTTCAATTATGCCAGGATTCCCCAGTCCTCTTGAACCTAATCAAAAAAATTACCATGGATCCAATTAGTTCAATATCTAATAGTCTTAGCTAAACCTGTAAATACTAAAACAATGTCCATTTCAAATCATGTAAATTGTCCCACATTTATCATAAAAATTATTCATTTATCAAGTTTAGGTGAAAAGTTAAATTTGACCAATATACACAAGTAAAATCTCACTGAAGTTACAAATAGGATAACAAAACATAACGTGTTTGCGGTATTTAAGCTGGCTCATAATGTGTTTATGTAAAATTTGTATCATGCAGCTTGAATACTGATTCTCCGAGACGTACAGTGGATATAGAAAATCTAGTTAAATTGCCAGGTTTTTATGATGTAAAAATATCAGACCAAGATAAATCACTTCAGAATTTTTTCAACCTTTAATACAACATATAAGCTCTATAGTTCAATTGAAAAACAAACAGAACTCTTTTAGGGGGGAAATAATAAAAAGTACAATAGCATGGTTTCCTAAGTATACCGTCTTGTAAGTAGAGATGTGATTATATTTAGAATTAACCAATCACATTCAAACTGATGGTAAATAGTAGTCAGTACACACCTGCCATCAATTAAAGTGACTGATCAAACCCATATAAAGTTCAGCTGTTTTGGTAGGATTTTTCTGACATTTACTCAGTTGCCCTTTAAACCTGAATCCAACTGAAAATCTGTGGGGTGCCTTGAAGAGGGCTGTGCATAGGAGATGCCCTCTCAATTTGACAGGTACAGTGGGCAAAGATTCCAAAGGCAAGGTGTGCCAATGCCGATAGGCTCTCACCCCAAAAGACTGAAATTCAAAAGGTGCTTCCACAAAGTATTAGTTTAAGGGTGTGCAATATGCAATATGCAACCACATTATTGTACACTTTTATTTGTTTTTTTTTCTCTCTCTAAAAAATTCAGTTTGATTTTCAATTGAATTGTACAATTTATATGTTAAAGGTGGAAAAATTCTGAACTGATTTATCTGAGTCTGATATGTTTTTTACATTTCAAAAACCTGGCAATTTAACGGTTGTGTAAACTCTCAAGGCGCTTCTTTCACTGGCAACTTTGCAAAAAAAGTAAGGGAGGGGGACATGGATATGATTGGAATGTGTGGGAAGCTGGGAGGGAGAAAAGGAATTTACATGAGCCATTTGTAGCTTCAGAAAATCCCGGCGAGTCCAAGGTCAGACACTGAAGACTTTCGAAAGGTACAGTCTTTTCCCAAAATAAAATGCTTAATCTGGATTGGTGGACAGTGGACACTGGGTAGCTCAGGTAAGGAAAAAGAAATTTTACTATGCTGGGTTTCGCGTCAATATCTTAGAACTGGCTTTGCTGCTTCTGGGCCTATATGGATCTATGGGTAAAGTCTGTCGGGTGTTTCTTTTGCGGTACATGCCACTTTCTATATCCACTGCAAACACCCACTGGCCCAATAATCTAAAGCAGTAAAATCTCTGTAATTAGAAAATTCACATATGTTATGGGCATTAAACTTTAAAGAACTCCTCATATAATTAAAAAAAAGAGGTACGTGTTTCCACTTCCACACACATTCTGATAAGGATTGGGCCAGTGTACACTAGCCAGAGAAAATGTTTTTTTAAAATGCAGCGATGTACATTTCATATATTGTGTACTTTTAACTGCAAGGCAGTCTTTAAATGGTTCTAACAAACCTTTTACTATTATTTGGTTTCAATATTATTACGGAAATGTTATCTTCCTGTATCTTTTCTGTTACACAATGTCACTGCAGCTCTAAGAAGTGAAGACTTTTCTAATTTGTCTGTTTTACTCAGGGTTATCTTGGATTTTAGAAAAGGACAACTCATTTTACTTTACTGTTTACTTTATATTTTCTTCCTTCTTTTCCTTTACTTTTTCCTCCTCCCTTTCCCTCTGTTATTGTAATGCATCCTCAGGATCTTTCCCTCATCACAGAAAAGTTTCAGACTTTCAACAGAGCTCAAGTAAGACTGCCTTTTTTCTTTTCTTTCATCAATAGTGACCAGTTCTTTGAGATTGCCTAAATAAGTCACTTCAGTTTTCTTGGCAAGGTTTTTCAGAAGTGGTTTGCTTTTGCCTCCTTAGGGCTAGAGAAAAAATGACTCGTCCAAGGTCACCCAGAGAGCTTTGTATCTAAATTGGGACTAGAACATAGTTTCTAGCAGAAATGTCTAGCGGAAATGATGCCTTAACCACTACACCAAGCTGGCTCTCAGATAAAAACTTTTATCTCACCACAAACATGCATTGTTGAAAGTCTGTCTGTTTATATTCCTTAAGACTTTTGTTAACTGCCTAGAACTCTAAAATACTGTGAAGCTTTGAATCTGGAATGGTTCTTAATTGCTGTTAAACACTCAAACTTTTGATCATTAAAATTCACTCGGGTGTTTTTCTCTGCCACTGCTTCTACAATTGCCTATGTCCGTATTGTTCTATTGACCTTAAACTTAAGTATGAACAGGAAATGTATAAGAACTTGTATCAACATGCAGTAGGAGAGTGCAAGTAAGATAAAGGGAGGTGACGCCTGTGCTTACACTTCTTCCAAATCTCCAATCTAAAATAAAACTATTGTGTCTTGTCCTGTCTGCAAAAGTTGCAAATTTCCTTAGTATTCTCTTTGCCATAGGCATGCAATTGTTTAGTCATGTCAGGCTGCTGCTTAGAAAACCACTACCATCATCCTGAAACAAAATTCACATTATATTAAGATTCGTCTTACAAAGCAAAGGAAGGAAGTCTTTTCATCAACCTAATCACTATGTATTTCTAAACGAACATTGCTCTCAGAGACCAATTCCATCCCAAACCCAACCTCCTCCAAGAAACCCATCACATTTTTTAAAGAGGTTAAAAGAGTTTTTTTCTTATTTTAGAAGAATAAATGAGAAATAAGTACTTTGAAGAGGTAGGAAAAAGAGACTGAAATAATATTCAACCTTATTAACCTTTTCATTTTTAATTAATTGTAGTCCAAAAGCAGGTAAACAGTTTATCTTATTCTGATTCTCAAACCATGGCATAGTGTTGATGTCTTACCTACTTCATTATACTTGTCTATTCCAGACTGTCTTATGCCAGCAGTTTTGGAATAAAGTATAATAGTTTTAAAGTCAACTTTAGGCCACAATCAACCATCTAAGATGGAAAAACCCACACAGTATTTTTATTGTAACGTAAGGATAATATGACCTGCTTTTCCTTTCACCTCATTTATTTTAGTTTTAAAAACTACCATTTGGTCCAGTTTTTAATAATTTAATAAGCAGTATTGGTTTAGGACTTTTTAAAAGTAAATTAATTTCAAAACTAATCTTTATGCAAATGGCTTCATAGGTAATGGTAGATCAAAGATCTACAAAAAGTTTCAGAGTGTAAAAAAAGTGCTTTCATGAACAGGAGCCTTCTGTCTGCAGGTTTTCCATAAAAATATGTAATACATATTGTATTGGATATATGGAATTACTGTTCTCAGCTCCATGTTAAAGACCATTTATATAGATAATACAAATTTAGCTGAAAAGGATTTTTAAAGTTGATTTTACAGAACTATTACCAAGAAAGGAGGGATAGACTAAGAGGAGAGAGAATCCAGAATCATTAAGTTTTCAAATTTAAGAAGTGTACCTCTTCCTCCTCCACCTGGAAGCACAGGTGAAAGTCTTAATGGACCCTCCAATAAGGTTGGGGGGGAAAGAAAAGCTCTTGTTTCAGACGAAGGTCTGCCCATTGGTGAGGGTCCATATGGGGACTGCTCTGGAACAGTTAAAACAAAATACTAAAATTCACAAAGTTAATGTTAATGGATGTATAGAACAACAATTATTTATCAGCTCAGATTTGAAGTTTAAATTGGAACATAATAAAGTCAACTGATTGACTTTTCTCATTTGCCCTGCAATCACACAGCTCAGTTTTTGCTAATCATTTAAAGTAGTATGCAGGTTTTATTTAAGAATCACCGGGGATGGGGGGGTGTTAGGTATTGTAATTCAATGAAATTAAAATGTTAATTACACTTGAATTTGTAGTTTGGTACATTTATTCAAAAATTAAGAAATTTAGTTCTTTAAAGTACACTGGAAATTAAATAAAATGTCATACCTCTGCCAAATGCTGTGGCTGTATCATCATAAGCATAAGGATCTTTTGTCAAAAGGTGGTGTTTAAATTCTATTTCTGTCAAACTAAAGAAAAGAACAAAAATCTATCATCTTCCATATGATTGCTTCGACCATTTAGTTTTTCTACTCCAAAGGATAACTCAGTTCATCAGATAGATTACAGTCATTGGCTGATTCAATGATTTATACATACATAAGATTTGGGTGGCTTCCCAACTTCAAAATGATTTTGAGTGGCTAATTTAGGACTAAAAACTAAACAATAGAACATACTATAAAACAGCACAAACAGAAGCACTCAACATATTCAAAATCTCAAATCCATTTTCCAGCAGGCTCATTCATTGTACTAACCCAATATTTTTGGGAGGACGGGGAAAGAAAAGGGAAAATACATTTTAAAGACTTACAGAAGACCAGAGCCATCCAAATATCATAGAACATGCTGTTCTGAAAGGTAGGAAATCATGACAGTGGAAGTGCCATTAAATAACACTGTTCTATGAAGTGATCTTAAGGATGCCCATGAACTGTACCCAGAAGCCTACAGGAAACCAATTTAGCTCATGTAGTAGTGTTGTTACATGATCATGGTCCTGGCTACACAAGATTACATTACTGATTAATTCCACTTTCTGGATGGTCCACAAGAGCAGCCTGATGTAGACCAAACTGCAATAATCCAAGTGTGATGTGATCAAAGCATGAGTGGACTGTGAGCAGGACTTCCTGATCAAGAATCAAGTACAACTAGCATACAATATGAATTTGTGCAAAGGCCCACTGCATCTATTCCCATTAAGTCAAGGCACCCTCCAAAATGCACAGATGATCTTTCTCGAGGAGTGCAACTCCATACAGAACTAAAGATGGTCAGTTTTCAGAAAGGGAGAGAGCCCTAAATCTCACAATCATTCTGAGTTGTTTGGGTGTAAACAAAACCTGTGCTTTCCCATTCACATCACTTCATCCTCCAGGCATGAGGAACAAACCTTGACAGCTTCACTTGGTTAGACCCAAGTACAGATACAAAGCTTTACATTATCGGCATATTGATGATACTTAACTCTGTTCAAATTGATGACTTCATTCAGTGGCTTTATGTAAGTGTCAAATAGTGGTAGAGAGGGAAAAACTCCGAGTACAACTACAAAGCAGGGACTAGGCCTATAGTCCTCCCCTACCAATGTCAAGTGTAACATCATGGCCTTTTTATCAAATCTGAAACTGTCCAGGAAGATACCATGACTGATAAAATCAAGCCACTAAGAGATCATCCAGGGCCAGGACAGATGCATCACGCTCACTACAGTATCTACAGTATTTCTCTAAAAATAGAAGGTTGAAGACTGGGTGATGATTATCTAGAACTATTAGATCCAGGAATGATTTCTTTAGGATGTGATGGACTATCACAGAATCACCCCCTTGCTCAAAAACACATTCATATATGGATCTAACCATATATTGACTCTTTAGGAGGTCTTCCTTTGGTTGATCAGGACTGAACAAAAGGCTTTCAGGATTTATTTATAAATAAGTGTTGAGATATGAAGGAAAAGATCATTTGATGTTTTAAGAGTTGATAAATTATGAAAATTATTTATACTTGTGATGAAGAAAGAATTTCTTTATATATTATTATTTTTCTTAACTGTACTGTTATTTTCTCTTTCTTTTCTATTTTTCTATTTTTTTCTTTCTGCACTTTCTATTCTTTCCTTTTATATTTGTTTCAATTGCTATCCTTTAATTGTAATGTTTAATAAAATTACTGTTATAAAAAGGATAACGCTAGGGAGAAAACAGTACTCTAACTGTAATCTAACATAACATATGTTTAGAACTAATGCCAAAACCTTTAAACATGAACATCTTTATACTTACTCTTGTCTTCTGTGTAAATTTTCCTTTCTCATGTCATTCAGTTGTCTTTCAGCTGCCCGGGCTGTCAACTTCAAATATATTGCAAATATCAGAATATCATGTCTAAATAAATCAATGTGCTATAATTTTTGAAATTATAAGCCAGAAAATCCAGAAAAGCCCACATTCTAAAGCTTTATAGGTACCAATGCATTCTAAATGCCTAAATACTTTTAGCATTAGGTGTGAATCAAATAGTTTGCTGCATCTTCATTGTTAATTACTTTTAAGAATTTATCCATTCATCTTCATGGACCTCCTGCATTAAGTAAGGCAATTGGCATACACAGATATTATCATGGGTACTTATATTTAGATATTATTATTTTATATGTCTGGATCAGTGCAACAATCTTCATATCATTGTACTAACTCCATCCTGGGCACTGCTAAATAACAGTTTAGCACTTACATATACATTTGGTTTTGGAAAGAATTGCCATTTTAGCAAATCCTTAATCTATTACAATAGTAAGGAGAATAGTAGGGACTATTGGTATTTAAAGAAAATAAATTCTGAAAGTCATAATTCAGAATAGAATGTATGTAGCCTCCACAAACTGAAAATGATTTTAAGATTGCACTTCTGATTTATTTATTTTTAAATCCAGGAAGATATATGTTCAACTGTATGGGTGGCATTCTGTACTGAAAACTTTTGAAAGCTTTGGTGACTATCTTTTACTCTATCTTTAGAGCTTTCCTTCTGATGTGCTATAGGAAATATGGTTAAGCCTTTTTTTTTTTTTTTACAAAAGTACAGCCAAACATTAAGAATTTTTTAAAAAAAACCATTATCTACCTTGGTGAGGTAGATTGGCAGTTTATAAATCTGATAAATAAAATAAGTTTTAACATAAAATGTAAAGAAACAGGGCCATTTTGAAACATCTATAGCCCCAAAGAGCAATCATATGTCTTTGAGAAAAAAGATCTAACAGACGAAAACATCCTACACTAATGCTGTAATTTTTTTTCAAATGGACAGTAAAACAGTGCTTTAACTTACCCAATTATCATGAGCTTTTTTCTCATGTGAGTTAATCTGTTAAAACAAAAGTATACATTAATTTAGAAGTAAAATCAAACTGAGCGACATTTTATATGCTCTTTTTAACAGAAATCAAATATGGAACACAACATTTTAATGTACTTTATAGTATAGAATATAAGCGGTAAAGCTACAATAAGATGTTGCTTCAACAAAGCTCTGCTGTTAAACCAAAAACAATTAAAGCCACATTTCTATGTATATTTACCAGGCAACAAATTTTACTGAAAGGATTCAATAGAAGTCATATCAGTTTGCTTTCATGTACATTTGAGATTCAGCTTTAGTTTCTCTGTTGTAGTTACATAAGAGCTTTAGTTAAACAAAAAATTATATTGTGAAGTTTTAAATAGGATTACATGGATATAAGCTCCTGAATGAAAGGAAGGATATGAATAAAAAAAATTCCAATTGAAATAATTCAGAATAGCACTGAAAAGTAATTTAAAACTACTTTTTTCCCCTCAAAGAGGCCAATGAACTTAAGCCATGTTATATGAGGTTAAAAAAAATAGAACATTTTCTAATTTTCTAAAAATTAAGAAAATACATACTTGTTTCTCATAAGAACAAACAGTTCTTTCTAGTTCTTCTTCAAGATCTTTTACCCGTTGCCTATAAAATATTATTACAAGGAGTAAATGTTATTATTGTTGCAAAACTTTACTAAATAATTTAGAAGTAAGTAAATTGGTTTTATTTTTAAAAAACCAGATGAAGTTGGCAAGACAATTGAAAAAGGAGATCAATCAGATTCTCTATTTACCAAACGTATCAGAACCTCCCTGTTACAATTTCTTTGCTTGTAAAACTCAGTTGTACCTAAAAGTGACAGGACACGTTGTGAATGGAATTATTTTTAACTGAAGTTACTTTGAGTGACGTGCTCCTATTTATGATCAAATGGAAAAAATGAATTTTAGCAGAATTATCTCATCTGCTGAAAATAAATAAGCATGCTAGTATTTGTGATTTAAAAAAGGGATAATAAATAATTTGTCTAAGTGATTCTTAGTAACCATCAACTATCTAAATCCTTTGTCTTCTTCTAGAGAGGTTCTGAATTAAATCTAACAAAGGTTGAACTCTTATTACCCAACAGGGTTTTTCTGGCTCTCTTCTGATTGCAGTCTCTTGCATCTTTCCCAGCTGTGCTTTAGCATTCCATGGTCCTCCAGACTAGTGGGGAATGTACCATAAATAACTACAATATGCATAACCTGCGGACAACATACACAACATGCAGATGGGAATTCTCCTTGCATGAGTAAGCCTCCCTTTCCATTTGCAAGGGCATCTTTGAAAGCAAACATAGCTGTTTAATGTTGTGTCATAGATCTGTGGGCCAATGCTTCTTTCCTCTGACATAAAACACTACTAGAAATATCTCAAGTACAATGCTAGATTGGTACTCTTCCAATTGATCTCTATTTATTTTTCAAAAATTTGGAATTGTTTAATATAATACTTGGTGAAATTACCGATAAGTACTCAGTTCTTCAGCAGCATAATTAATTTTCTCATCAACTTTGGAAAGTTTTTCTTCTTTCTGTAAACGTTCTTTTTCTTCTACAGTTAATTTCCTTTTAAAAAGTAAATATTACATTAGTCTTAACTATTTTTTTTACTTTTCATATGAAAGCCACTTTCACAAAAATTATTTTCAAAAACTTGCAAGGTAATTCTGTTGTATTGTGCAATTCTAATAATAGATGACTATTATAAAAACTGTGAATAACCTGCACTTATTATAGAATTTACGTTATAGAAATGGGGGATTTCCAAATAAAAATATAGAATTGAGCAATAAAAGAACTTGGACAGAGTCTTTGAATCATGCATGATTTTACTCTGAAAAGTTTTAATGCAGAATCTTGTTGCATGTGGTGTGTTCATGTGTATAAACAAAATGATGATAGGGAGTGACTCTGAAACTTTCACTATTTGGTGTCTCTATGTTCTTTAAGGGGTTGGCAGAATCAGCCATAAAAAGTATCCAATTTCTGTATCTAAACTCTTTATATATATTCAGACTACACAGTGAAATAACATTCAGTAGGCCTTTTAAAAGAATTCAAAAGCAAAATTCAGTTCTTTGTATGACATTGATTGATCATACTGGTCTCAAAATAAGTACTTGGTATTCTAAAATGATTCCCAATAAATCAAAAAACCTAATAAGTAAATACTGTAAAAATACTTCCTTTAAGGTAACCTGTAGGATTTAGAGTAACTGTAAAACACTTGTAGATTTAATAATATCAATCTTTTCAATATTGGCACAAGAAAGTAAACTAGTAAAATAATTTGGCAGATTTAGGTTATATATTGTGCTACAAATTAAAAACATTCAATTACAGAGAAATAACATTCCGTAACAAATCAATGAGTGATTTATTAACAAATAAATCCACTGCCAGTAATACCTGTGAAGATTCATTTCATTTTCTTGGTACAGCTCTGTCATGACTTGAAGCTTTTGCTGAAGCTTTTGAATTTCATTTTTAACCTCTATATTTTCTGACTGCAAAACACCATGTTCTTTTTGTAGTCTTCCAATCCGTTCTGTCATAAAGAAATAAATACAAATAAGCAAATATTGGAACCATAAAACTGCAACTCAGAAATTTAATGTGCTTGTTCTGAAAACAAGTGGTTTAGTTTGATCAGGAATATTTTATTCTGCTTTATTGTTATTCCACGATATGGTGCATACTGCTATAGCTTTTCAAAGAAACTCTCCTAAATATTAGTCTTAATATAATAACTTGATATTAGTATTAATAGATGAAAAATGACTTGTACTACTACAAAACTGCAAAAAAAAATTACATCCACACGTATCTGAGGATTGAGTTTTACTGTTGGTTTACATGGGGGGACACATCAGTTTAAAACAGGAAACAGAGCTGTTAATCAGTGACATATTAATGTTCAAATGTGCAGAATTGATCAAACAGTCATAGAAAATGTCTGATGGAAGAGCTATTGCTATTAAAGGTGTACCACCAATGATTACATCTAAGCTTTCATATTCTTTTTCCAACAAAGACAGATTACTAGATAAAGTAGAAGAATGTGGGTTAGACAGCATCACCACCAAATGGATTCATAACTGGCTAACCAACTGCACTCAACGTGTAGTCCTCAATGGAACTGCATCTACATGGAGGGAAGTATGCAGTGGAGTACCCCAAGGCTCTGTTTTAGGCCCAGTACTCTTCAATATCTTCATCAATGATTTGGATGAGGGAATAAATGGGGAACTCATCAAATTTGTAGATGACACCAAGCTGGCAGGAATAGCCAACACTCCAGAAGACAGGTTTAAGATACAGAAGGATCTTGACAACCTTGAACATTGGGCATTATCTAATAAAATGAAATTCAATGGTGAAAAGAATAAGGTTTTACATTTAGGCAAGAAAAACGAAATGCACAGGTACAGTATAGGTGGTACCTTGCTCAACAGTAGTAACTGTGAAAGGGATCTTGGAGTCCATTTAAATATGAGCCAGCAGTTTGCAGCAGCTGCCAAAAAAGCCAACACAGTTCTAGACTACATAAACAGAGGGATAGAATCAAGATCACGTGAAGTGTTAATACCACTTTATAATGCCTTGGTAAGGCCACACTTGGAATACTGCATTCAGTTCTGGTCACCACGATGTAGAAAAGATGTGGAGACTCTAGAAAGAGTGCAGTGAAGAGTAACAAAGATGATTAGGGGACTGGAGACTAAAACATATGAAGAACGGTTGCAGGAACTGGGTATGTCTAGTTTAATGAAAAGAAGGACTAGGGGAGACATGATAGCAGTGTTCCAATATCTCAGGGGTTGCCACAAAGAAGAGGGAGTCAAACTATTTTCCAAGGCACCTGAGGGTAGAAGAAGAAGCAATGGGTGGAAACTAATCAAGGAGAGAAGCAACTTAGAACTGAGGAGAAACTTCCTGACAGTTAGAACAATTAATCAGTGGAACAGCTTGCCTCCAGAAGTTGTGAATGCCCTAACACTGGAAGTCTTTAAGAAGATGTTGGATAGCCATTTGTCTGAAATGGTATAGGGTTTCCTGCCTAGGCAGGGGGTTGGACTAGAAGACCTCCAAGATCCCTTCCAACTCTGCTATTGTATTGTATAATGCGGGTTCAATGTGTTCAATAAAAACACAGCACAGAATGCTCTTTTGTATTGTTAGTGAGAAGTGCTTTATCTATTAAGATGATTTAGATGGAAGTTCAGGTCATACTGTAGGTCATAGCTCTAAAGCATTCACTGCTAGTCACTGTTCATCAGTCTGTAAAGGCAAAAGCCATTAAAAAAATTGTTTTCCTCTGCTCTGGTTGATATTCTATTTGTAAGAAGATTCAACAGTTTATTGATTTTAAAAGGAGAGCAAACAGGAAAAAAACTATTTTTTCTGCTTTAATGTTTTAGGCTGTCTTTTATTAGCTTCACTCCCATAAAAAAAATAAAATGATATTCATGATTCCATTTTTATCAATTCTGAAGTTACCATTAAGATTTTGGAGATGACCCTCCAAGAAAAGGAAAAAGGAAAGAAAAACCAGACAACAACCTGGAAAAAAAATCAGTAAAGTTAGAGCAGATGACAACACTTTTTTAAATAATCTGTGTGGGATAGTGTTTTTAAAAAATCATTAAAATTTAGATTCTTTCATCTTATGAGAACTGAGAAATTGTTTAAAATATCTTACCTCAGAGAATAACTCTAATTTAAAAGATACCTAATTTTCTAAATAAAACTGCTATTATTAAAAGCTATGTCCAACATGTCCAGTCATACAAAGGGACTTACTTTTCATCTGCAATTTACCATATTTTTCAGACTATAAGACGCACCGGAGTATAAGACACACCAAGATTTTGAAGAGGTATAATTTTTTTTAAAGTTTTTGCCCTTCCCAGTCACCAGGAATACTCTGCATGCCTCCCAAACCCTCTGCATGCCTCCCAAACCCTCTGCACGCCCCGCTTTTTGTGAAAAACAGGGCATGCAGAGAGTTTGGGAGGCCTGCAGAGTGCTCCTGAGGGCTTGGGAGGGCAAAAACACGTCCATTTTTGTGAAAAACAGGACCCTTTTCACTCGTTTTTGCCCTCTCCAGCCTCCAGGAGCCTCCAGCCCTCCCAAACCCACTGCACGTCCATTTTTGAGAAAAATGGGATGCGCGAGGCAGCGTTTTGGGAGGTCAAAAATACTGTATTCAATGTATAAAATGCACCTAGATTTTCAGCCTCTTTTTTTGGGGAAAAAGATGCATCTTATACTCCAAAAAATATAGTACTCAGTGCATGCATAAGCAGATTTAGGAAAGGAGAAAATAACAAAGAATTTAATTATTATTTTTAAAGTATCACTTTCCAAAACCTTCATTTTAAAAATAGCATATACAGCTTGCTTTCCTGATTTGAAAATCTATGAAAAAAAATGTGATTACTGTACCTGCAAGTTCCTCTTTTGCTTTCTTTTCATCACCTAACTTTGAATATATTTGATTCCTTTCTGTTTCAGCAGATATTAAATGAGCATTTAGCTATACAATGAAGAAAGATAAACTAGGTAAGATCATTACTGCTAGAAAAGAATACATTTGCAACTCTAGAACATATTAATTCCAGCTTATTTTCTTTCTGTACTGTCATTTACAAGTGCAGGGAACATTCTTCAATGAAATGTGATCAATATATAGTTTTGTTTCTAAATATACTATTTAAAAATTAGCCTGAATCCACAGCTCTATTCATGCGATATTCTTGCTGAAGGAGAATGGAGGGCAATGTTGACAATTATAATTCCTCCCAAAGGTTCTTTAAAAGGTGGTCTTAGAAGTTGGGAAATTCTACAATATTAGGTAGCCTACAGTTATAGTGCCCTTTCTAGTTGTAATGGAAATTCCCAAGTCTTAAGAACATCTTTTCAAGGACCTTGAATGAGAGAAATTTTCTTCTTAGTTCCTCTCCTAACTGGAGATTAACTGGTTGTCAATTTCTTTAGCAAATAGCTTCTGTAATTCTGGAATCAATTCATAAAGTTTAAGTAACTTCTTAAAATTGCTTAAATGTTTATTTCATTAACATCCTGATGTATAAAATATTTTCTCATGGTCCAAATGGCTTTTTTTACGTGCTAATCTTTACAGATTTTAAAATAATTAAAATTTCACAGTATTATCAAATTACCTTCGCAGCATAAATTAGCTTCTTTACTGTTTCTTTTTCTGGAACATCTGGTTATAAAGAAATTGAGAGGCAAAAGTAAAACGCAGAGAAATAGTCTTGGATTTATTAAAATAACACTAGCACTACAAATATTCTTTTTGTTCTTTCCCTTAATAATGTGCTTTTAAACAGGAATGCGGGAGTTAGCAAGGATTTATTTATTAAGCTTCTGAGAAGCAACAGAATTTCTCAGTTCTCAAGGAGTTGGGGTATGTGTGAGAAGACAGGACATCCAAAGACTTATTTTTACTGTTGCTTTTAATCTTATTTCAAAGGATGATGTTGAGAAAAACTATTCTGATCTTAAAATCGTGTAGCCCTGAGAAATCCAAAATATACTAATATAAAGCTTTTAGAAAAAAACATTTTGCCTTAAATGAAATAGGCTATTCTCTACAAACATGCCTTATAATTTACTTTTTTTGAAGACAAAATTTATAATGACAATGGTTTCCTATCTGAAATCAGAAAATATTTTTACCCAGGTGCTGCTCATTTTCTGTTTCATTCTTTATATCATTATCCTTGTGGTTGTCACCCATAGAATCATGCTCTCCTGTGGCACAGCTCCAGTCTTTCATCCTTAGGAGGCAGTCTGTCAGAGACTAAGTAGTATTTTAGAATAAATAGAGGGAATGAATGAATCTTGGACTCTATATTAAACAAATATCAAGGTAATAAGTTTCATGCTCAAACCAAACTTTTATGAGTATTGTAAATCTTCATTTGACAACTTCTTCCAAGAGAGAAAAAAAGTTTTAGGCACTACTATAGCAAGTCAGGCAGCACCCTGTAAACTTTAGCAAAAATGAATTTACACGATGGGAGACAAATTTCAATTTCCATTCAATGAAGATTTTAAAACAGAAGCCAAAGCATGAAAGTATTTTCTCCTTATTAGGCATCACAAATCTCTAACTAGCAGTGGTTTATTTGATTTCTGAGTCTCTTGCATTTACCTTAAAATCTGGTGAACATGTTTTCTGAAAACAATCTCTATAATTTTCTTTGCTAGACCTCTCAATGCTAAAAAAATAGAAATATGTGTACCTTGACTTGACTTTCTTTATCTTTAAGAGCTTCCTCTAGATTTGCTTGAGATGATTCATACATTTTTATCTGCTCATTTAGTTCATTAAATCGTTCATTCCAACCTTCAGCTTCTTGTAATAACTAGAGAGGGAAATTTGCAAAATCACTATATTATATCAAAAAAATATGATACAAATCAAACAAAAAACAAACTGAATAGTAAAAGCTGAGTTAGGAGCTTAAGAGACATGATGTTGCCCTTTTCTCCCTCACTCCGTTTTCTACACATGATCTTCTTTCCACTTTCAACTGGCCCAGTAATCCACCAGATAGATTTTAAATGGCTTTACAATGGGCTTTTTTCATCAGTATTGAATAAATGTATCTGCTAAAAAGCAAAGTCTCCAATTTTAATTACTTATAAAAGCAGAACCTCTATGAAACCTATTTCCTTTGGACGAATTTCTTCTTTTTCTTACAATATTTAACAGTTTAAAGAATAAAAGTCTAAGTATGTATAGAGTCAGTGGAAAGTACATACTTGTTTTTCACTTTCATGAAGATGTCTGTTTTCCTCTATTGCATCTTGCAATGATGTCTTCAATCTCTCTCTGTTAATTTCATATACTTTTAGTGTGGTTTTGGCCTAAATGATATGGAGATCACATTAAGCTGCATGAATCAATTTATTCATTTATTTAACTTTTTGTAGCACCTTCCTTAAATCAATAAGGATCTTACTTATATGTAGAATACATATCTTATTGACAGTCAAGCTCAGCTTTCCTGTCTGATCTTTTACATTAAGTATAAGTATAATCTTTATTGTCATTGTACTTAAATACAACGAAATTGGTTTTAGCCTCACTGGTGCAAAATTATAACAGAAACGAAAAAAGAGAGAAAAAGAAAAAAAAAACTAGCGTGTGCATGGAGTGAAAAAAAAAACCCTTTTAAGTTAAATAGGAAATTAACAAGTTGCTAGATATCAACATCCAGAGCCAGCTTTATTTCTAAGGATGCTACTGGCTCCTCAATCAGCCACATCACTTTTTAGAGAGAGAGAGAAAGAGCATTGTCAAGTACACTGTTTTGAAGCATGCCCACTTGCCCATACAGACATCAAGTTAAATACTGGCTTACTTCAGCTACTTGAAATTGGATAGATTTTGCTTCATTTTCTAAAGATGTCTTTCTTTTGTGTATTTCAGCCATCTGCAAAAACATTAAACATTATTTTACATAAAACTTTCTTCAATGTGATTAATACTGCCAACTCAAAATGTCTGTGCCATGAGATATCCACTTTTTTAATATTAGTTATAAGATATAGACAAATTGTATCGTAATATTTTTTGCCTCAGTTTGCTTTGTATAGAAGACTTACCAAATCATCCTGTTCTGATTGTTTAGATTTCTCTTCTTTCAATTCTTTTTCTAAATGTTCTATTTCATTCTTGAGTGCTGAATTTGAACCGTTCAGTTTTTCATACTCTATCTAAAATACCAAGTTTTAAAACATGCTGACATTCAGAAGTATATGTGATCTAGAACACAATAGCTATTAAAAACTTTTAGCTGTAATTAATCATCACAAATTTGGAGCAGCTCCATAAATAAAATATAACCTAATACAAATTTATCAAGCTGTATACATAGGTCATAAAAGTAACAAAGCTTAATTCAAGAGTATCTAATCAAATTCTAAGTTGACTCCTGAGTTATGTACAAGCTTGCTTAATTTATAGTGTAATTCTATTTCAGGAACCTATAGTAAATTAGACCTTTAATATTAGAGAATATTAATAATCCATTTCCTGAACACCTTACATTATGGCTTAAGCTCCCTTATTTATTTTGAAATGGCTCAAATCTTTTCCTCAGTCTTATTTGCTAGAAATGCTATAATTTTCAACATTCTAGATTTTATCTTTAAACAACAAAAACTTAACTTGATTATGATGCTCAAGCAAGAGGTGTTTAATAATGAGCATAGTATTTAGCAAATATTTATGTTATAAACTATCATTAACTGTACTATGTGGGATTGAAATTCCACCCACAACTTCTTAGTTGTAAGCACAAATAAATATTAAGGGAGTGCTGAATAAACCTACATTTGAACCAGAAACCAGAATACCCCACCAATAGTTCTCTCTCTTCCAATTTTACCTTAATATTTGATGCAATGGTTGACTCCTGTAGAAAGCTGCCATCTTTCAGAGTGTTTTCTAACTCTGCATACTAGAACAAGAGTATCATGTTAAATTTGAAACAAAGAAGGAAATAACAGCAGCACTTCTCATTTTATTCCAATGGTTTAAAATAATTTAATTCTTTTTAATGACACAGACTGATCCAAAAGCAATCTGAGATTGCACAAATGAAAAATATTTAGCACAAAAACTATCAGTTTGTAATAAATTCTCAGAAAAACTGGTCTAAACTGTTTATCATTTCAAGTTTAATTATTTTAATTATTTTCAAACCACTAAAAAGACATTGTACATATTGAATAACTTTATTAAAATTGTAAGCCATGGTTTTCTTTCAAGAATAGCATATTAGGGAAATATTGTAGCATGAAAACCAAATTTCAAATAAAAGATTTAACTATTTTTAGATTCTTCAGCAAAACTGCTCCTCCCACATCATCTCTGAAGGCAACTTTGGTTTTATGTGCCTTTCTGATGTAAAATGTACAGGAAAGTATTTGATTTAATGAGTCAGAAATGCATCAGATTTCAATGATTAAAATGATACATATGACTAAAACATATGAAGAACGGTTGCAGGAACTGGGTATGTTTAACTTAAGAGAAAGAAGGACTAGGGGAGACATGATAGCAGTGTTCCAATATCTCAGGGGTTGCCACAAAGAAGAGGGAGTCAAACTATTTTCCAAGGCACCTGAGGGTAGAACAAGAAGCAATGGGTGGAAACTAATCAAGGAGAGAAGCAACTTAGAACTGAGGAGAAATTTCCTGACAGTTAGAACAATTAATCAGTGGAACAGCTGGCCTCCAGAAGTTGTGAATGCCCTAACACTGGAAGTCTTTAAGAAGATGTTGGATAGCCATTTGTCTGAAATGGTATAGGGTTTCCTGCCTAGGCAGGGGGTTGGACTAGAAGACCTCCAAGGTCCCTTCCAACTCTACTATTGTATTGTATTGTATTGTATTGATACAAGACAAGATACAATTAGAAATTATGATGATAAAATCTGAGTGAATGCCCCTCTTAAATTCCTTATATTCCTTACCCTGTCAAATGCAAGATGAAATAATAAAAGAGACTTAACATTTTCTATTCATTAAGATCTTGGTTCTAGAGGTCAGCAAAACTCATTCATTCCTTTTGGCAGAGTAATCACTCATGTGCTGTGAGAGAATTAAACATTCTTACACATTTTATATTTGGCTACAAGCATATTGTTCTCCATTTCAGTACTTTTGTTAATGAAGAATACATCTACTAAAGAGCATTCTTACTGCTGTCCTGGCTATCCTCGCTAATGAGGTTATATAAAAGAGAAAAAGCGGGGAAGCATTAATTACTAGGAAAAGGAAAAGGAAAAGAAAGTAAATACTTCATTTTCTTAAGTCAAAAGTTAATCTCTATGGATACTTAGCACCTTTGTCATAGCTTAGAAATGGTTTGCTAATACAATGGAACCATAGAACTGACCTAAAGTAAAGAGTCAAATCATACTGTTTCCCCAGAAAGTTTGAAAATGAAACTATTCAGTACTGAGAATAGAATAAAAATATATTAATTTAAACTAAAAACACAATAATTGGGATAAGTGTGACAACCATGAATTGAGAAAGTTGAAATTCTTGTTCTTTGTTAAAAGGGATGTTCAAATCTAGCACGCCTTAATTGAAATTACTGCACAATGTTTCTTTAGAGGAAGTTAAGACTTTTGCTAGGGATCATTCCCTATTTCCAAATTTCTTAAGGTATGACTTCCTGTGTTTAAGAAATCTTAACTCCCAATAAATACACATTGGAGCTTAAACATGCTAACAAGGAAGAAGCCTCACTGAAATAAGCCTCACTGAAAAAAAAAGTGTATGGGAATATATGGATAACTTGTTATCCCATTCACAGAGATAGCAACTTCTCTACTAAGTTGGATGTAAAAAATTACTGCCTCTGACTAGAGCAGGAGACCTTACAGTGATGTTACCAAAAAGAGTGACAGATTCTTTAGGGCTCTTTTTAAACTCTTCCCTGGGCTTGAGGAAATTTAAAAGAATGGGAACAAGCAAGTTATTCCAATTCTGATCCTTAAATCTCTCGACCACCATGTGGTCCAGGCCAAAATCATTCTGTTGTTTTCATCTCAATCCTTATTTTAGGGAAAAAAGCATAATTTACATCATCATATTTGCCCATTTTGCTAACAACTTGATAGTGAAACCCATAGATTACCTATCCTTCCATACCTATTTGCTCACATTTGAACTGTGAAATAACTGAAATTACCTCTTTTTTGTGGAGACTTAATTTATCCATTAATTTACATTGTTCTTCAATTAGTTCAGCAATCTTATTGGCAAGCTGCTTCTCTCTTTCTAAAAAAAAAGGAAGAGTTGAGTATTATAATCTTTAACAGAAAATAGCTCCAACATCATCTACAAGGCTTAACCCATGGAAAATAAATTAACTTACCTAAATAAAGTCTACTTTGAACCTGCAAAAAAATAAAAGTTAGTTAGTTCACAATATCAGATGAGATTAAAACTCAATTTTCAATTTAAGTCTTAGGATTAGTGTAGTGTAATAAAAAATAAAGTAGATTTTTGGTCTTGTAGCAAGCATAACATAAACCTTATACTAATTAGATAAGAAATCTAAAATGGATGGAATAATATGTTTTTCCTAGAATATGTTTTCTTCAATCATAAGACATTGGGTGAAATACAACAAGATTAAGGCTAACCATATTCACCCAATTAGCTAAGGTTTTTAACCTTGGTCTTAAGCAAAGTGAATAGTACTGAAAGTAAATTCCTTAAGTGAAGTTAGCTAGACTTATCAGAGAAGAAAACATGTAATTTTTCTCTTTTGCTCCCAAGTAGAATAGAAGAGTGGCCATTGTCTTGTCTTGGACTGTGCCTGTGCAGCCTCTGTTCCAGAGGTGTATTGCTCCCGGTTCGGCCCGGATTGGGCGAACCAGTAGTAGAGGCGGCGGGAGGCTCTGCACACCCGCCCAGACACTTCTCTGCATGTGCAGAAGCATCACGAGCGTGCAAAGGAGCGTGCCCAAACCAGTATTAAAAAAATTGGCAACCCACCACTGCTCTTTTCCCACAGTTCCACCATTCCTCATAGTATATGGAGGAGGTGAAGAAGTTAAAGTGGGATAAAAATTCCTAGAGTACTGCTGGCAAATGATGGGGAATGAAGATGATCAAACATAGGGTATAGCCACTATTAGAACCTATCTCGTGTGATAAAGGTATGAAACATGATTATTTCTTTGACCCTATTGCATCTGCAGATAGTTGCCAGGGGCTCTATTTTGGATGACAAGGTCCTTCCCTGAAGGGAACAATACTGGGACATACTTGCAGGGTTGCTGTGAGGATATGCTGTGTACTTAGCAGATAAAGTTGCTTGCATTCATTCTATGTTGAACTTTAAGGCAGTGCAAGTAGAGGCTACAAGAATGAAGTCTTGCAAGTGTATTTGAGGTGAGTTTGGTGCTGCTGCACTTGAGGAAGTGGATAGGGCTCTTGTGACTGCTAGTTCAGCCAACTCTGTATTAGATCAATTTCCCTTCTGGTTGGTTAAGATGGCCTGGGAGGGGACAGGTGATTGGGTCTGGGTCTTAACTAATAACTCTTTGAAGGAGGGAATGATTCCTTTGTTCATAAGGAGGCAGTGATGTGTCTTCTCCTGAAAAGGCCATCACTTGATCCAACCAATCTAGATAGCTTTTGTCTAATGTCCAATCTCCACTTTTGTGGGGAGGTGGTAGTTTTCAGGGTTTTTTGGCCAGGCCATGAAGACTTGATTATGTCCCCAGGCCTGATACTATATATATTTATTTTGTATTGTCTAATTCAGAGTTCCCCAACCTTTCTGGCTTTGCACTGACAGGGAGGGGGAAGAGAAGGGATGGATCCGCATGAAAGGTGGATGCGTGCACAGATCCATTTGTACAAGCAGCTGGCACACACGCACATACATGCGCTCACATGCTGCTTGCACAACTGGGGATGCGCACACACACTTACCCGCCACTTCCATGACCCGGTTCCAAACAGCTCAAGAACTGGTAGTGGGCTATGGCCCAGGGACTCCTGGCCTAATTATCTTAATTTATAACACTTTTTATGTTTTATGATATTTTCTTGTTGAGGTGGGCAGTTATAGAAATCAAATAAAATAAATCAAACCAAGCTGGCTTAAAATTACAAGCATTTCCCAAAGGGAGATAATTCTGAAATGTTGCAAAGTTTGTCCATAGTTGTATTATTTATAAAATGTATAAGCAAAGAGTAAAGTAAATTTTGTATAATGCTTTAGGTTACAATGGGATGATTACCAAAATATTTAAATAGGACAAGGAAGGAAAGCTTGTATAATCATCATTTCACAAGACAGAGATTTTACAAAAAGCTAGTTTAAGTAAGAAGGGGAAAGAGTTTATATTCTTTATTATAATTTACATTTTGCAAAGTGCTGTTCTTAGATACAGTAATTATAAATCACAAAATTAATTTGAAAATGTCAAATTATGCTGTGTTAAATATTCCAAAGGAAGTTTAGTCAAAGAAAATAAAATTTGCTAATAATTCTCAAAATTTATTGAGCTTAATTTTATTCTTTTTAAATATTTCAATACATATTCTGATTGAAGAGAGGATCATCCTCCTGATTCTATGTAGCAATTTAGGGTTGAAGTCTTAAACTTAACTATCCATAAACTGACCTCCTGGCAAATAAGCATGCATAGGAACATGGTATAAAAATCTGTTCTAGCTAGATGCTTAGCAGAATGATTTTACAGAATTCTAATTTAATGCCACACTGCATACTTACTGACTTATACATCCTGCATAAGAACAGTAATACAGTAAATATGGCAACCATAACAATTTCCCATGAAAAACCAAAGAGATCGGGACCAGGTCTCATATTTTCAGGGAGTGATGAGACAACCTTTAAAGAAGGAAAACAAAGTTAAAGCCTGACAGAACAATTGTTAACACAATTTCCATATTTTGATCATATTAATTCATAATTACAGCATTTAATAAAATGTTCCCCACTTAAAATGCATAATAAACATAAAAGGGGAAAGGGAATAGTTACATTGCATTAATCAGGACAATTGCACAAATAAATACCAAGTACTATTTATCAACTGAATTGTAGTGTTTACTTTTCTTTATTTTCTGGAAATGACTATACTATTATCAGAAACTCTATATTTCAAATTTGTTGAATATATCCTGTCAAATAAATACTAATGAATTGAGAAATGATATCTCAAATAACAATCATATAGTAAAGTAAGTGAACCTAATATTTCCTTACTCCAATATAAATCTATAAGGAGCTTACAGATAATGTGCAAAAAGATCTATGGCCATAAACTGCAATTCTAAACAACTTTAGCAAGTAAATCAAACTAACCCAATTAAACATGCAACAGATTATGCTGTTAGTCCACTTTCACCTTTTGTCACAAATGATGCCCAGAAAATGTTATAGACGAAATGAGAAATACAGCTAAAGAGAAAGTTAACATTATAAATTTGCCTATTTTCAGTGCTTCAATCAGTGCTAAGGGCAAAATTGCTGAATAATGAAATAATGCTAAGGAGAATTCTGCTAGGAGCCTGAAACCAAGGATTTGGCTGATAACTGTAATCAATATGTGGAATTCAGCATTTAATCAGAATATATTACATTGGGGGTCTCATTGCTCATAGGGCTGTTAAATAACATTGTGGTACCACTGTAATAACAACTCACAATTAACTTCAGTACAGTACTGAAGTTGGGCAAAGGCTGTTCTGGCTACAGCATCTACCTGCTAATCTAGCAGGTATTATGAGATCAGAAAAACTTCCAACGTGTACACCTGCACCTTCACAGGTTCAGTCCATATGGAATAATGGATATAACTAATCTGGAGCCAGAGGACTTCTATACAAACAGAAAATCCACCTTGCTAAGATTCAACTTTAGCCTGAGTGTCTCCTCCAGTTACCAATTTCTAAGCACTCGGTCAGTACTTCCATCCATCTGCTGCTTGTCCCTGGGTGATGGTAAACCGATGACACCTTAACCCAAACTGACAGATGATTGCCCCCAGCAGATTTTTAAAAAGATTTTTCTTTTTAAAACAAGAAGGGAAGTGGCCTCAACTCTTTCTTCTTCTTCCGCCCCGTTTGAAATGCCTGCTCAGAAGGAGTAGAGCTATTGCAAAATATTTTCCCCAACTATTGTAAGCAGTCCAGAAGGATACTGCAATTAATGGTACTGAAGCCCACTAACAAATCCAGTAGGAACCCTATGTCTCCATTCAGATCCTGCCCCAAGTCATCAACAAAAGTGACAGGTATGGTTTCCTTGTTTTATATACATACTGGTAATCAGAGTACACATGTGCAAATCCTGATTTTTAAAGGTACAGCTAATTAATGTTTTATTAGTTACACAATAATTCCTGAAGTAGACTTTATGACAAACAAATTATAATCCTCACCTCATGTGACCTCAATACTATACAGTACACTGAAAGACAAATCTTTATTCAATTTGGAGACTTGGAAACTGACCAAGTCCCAAAAGATTCTGGGTGGCTTACAATTTTAAAAAAACATTTAATCTGGAAGAGTGCAACAGCTAAACATACCCCAGAGCAGCTAAAACTAGCAAAAGTTTGGTATCCATGCTAGCCCAAGCCAGAGATCACAGCCACAGTTTTAACAGCCTCTAGAAAGCTATAGGGTGGGAGCCACGGAGCAGGAGGATGCCATTCCAGAGGGTATCTACTGCAACAGAGAAAACACGCTACCTAAATGATATTGTTTCAACTAAAAGGATCTGAAGCATCGCCACCAGTCTGCTCACTTTCTGTGGCTGGTTAGAAAACTGGTATCTCAAATAACAAGGTCTTGAACCTGGACCTCCTTATCTATTCTCAACACAGCACAAACATCCAAGTTTCATCACCAACATTGTGCAAAGGTCTGATTTATAATGCCCGTTTCAGTTAGTCATACCCAGCACTGCCTAACCTGATGTCTTCTAGGTATACTGGACTTCTGTTCCCATCATTAATTTTCCAAAGCCACCAGCCTCGTAAAATTACTGGGCCTTGGGAGCTCAAGCAATCTCATTGTACATATGCACTGACAATAAATAACAATAATAATAATTATATTATTACTATTATTATGTATAGCTAAACAAAAGACAGGAACAATTCTACAGACCTGCAAAGTCTATTTTTCTAGCAAGAGTAAAGTGCCTTTACCTACAATTCGTAACGCCAAGCTTTAGTGATATGGAAGTTTCATCCGAATTACTGCCTCATGCAACTACTGAAAGAACAGGACTCAACACAGCGGGGATATTTTTCCCTAGCTTTGGAGGCTTCGTTTGAATCTGGTCTTTATCACAGAAACCAGGAACAACAGCAGCATATGGGGAAATTTCCTTATCCTTGCAGAACAACGGCCACCGTCTCCTATGAGGAACTGGGGCCGTGCAATGTTGAAAGATGCAGCACAAGCAGCCACGTATCTTTCCGTCCTCCTACTCCTAGAAACTGGGCGTCTGATAGAAGTTGCGCCAAATCCCGGAGAACTCGGCAGGTTAGCTTCGGCCAAGGGCCGATCGACCATCGTTCCACATTGTTTCCCAATCGGCCCCCTTTGTCCCCCACACTCACGCTCCGAGCACTTCTCAAGGCCAACCCATAGTAGTGCTGAACGCAGTCCCTCCAACCCAGCCCGAAAATCCCGGCGACAGCGCCCTCCGGACTGCCCCCAGCAACGGCGACATTAAAAGACGCTGCCATCTTACTGCATCAGCTGCGATTCTACCAAAGAAGCCCCGGTAGCGCCGCCAGCGCCGCCTCTTCCTGTCTCGGACGGCTATCGGGATGTACCACTGGCAGCGCCGGGGAGGGGGAGGGGAAGAGGAAGAAACCATGTTATAAAATTTATATAATTCTTTATTGGCCAAGCGTGATTGGACACACAAGGAGTTTGTCTTTGGTGAATATGCTCTCAGCGTAGATAAAAGGACAAGATACATTCATCACGAATCATAAGGTGCAACACTTAATGATACTCATAGGGTGCAAATAAGCAATCACAAAACAATATCAATATAAATTGTAAGGATACAAGCAACAAAGTTATAGTCATGCAGTCATAAGTGGGAGGAGATGGGTGATAAGAACGATGAGAAGTAATAGTAATGAAGCCTTAGTAAATGGTTTGACAGTGGTGAGGGAATTATTTGTTTAGCAGAGCGATAGTGTTCCGGAAAAAACTGTTCTTGTGTCTAATTGTCTTGGTGTGCAGTGCTCTATGTCTGCCCAAATGGGAGGAGACCAGCAGATAGAAAGCAATCCCCAACTTGTCAACAAATAATTACCCCTAAAGAAGTAGTATGGAGGAGAGGGCGAAGAAGGACTTCTTACTTCTCCAAAGGATGAACCTGTATTATCTGACAATATTGAAAAATACCTCACTTGTTCAGAAGATAGCACAAGTTTGCATTCCCTTACTTCTGATTAAAAATAATAATTAATATTTAATGTTTTAATTAATTCTAAGCTATTGGTTTGAGCGGAAGCTCTGTTATCTGTGTCTCGACATGGATGCATGTTGATTCTATTATCTACACGCATGATACCATGAAGACAATGCAGTACTTGGCATTGCAACTAGCCACTCTCACATGCTCTACCTGCTAAGGCAGTGTTTTTCAACCTTGATAAACTTTAAGAACTGACAGTGGTGGGATTCAAAAATGTTTACTACCGGTTCTGTGGGGGTGGTTTTGGTGGGGGTGGTGTGGCATGGTGGGCGTGGCAGGGGAAGGATACTGTAAAATTTCCATTTCCTCCCAACTCCAGGGGAAGGATACTGCAAAATCCCCATTTCCTCCCTGGGACTCGGGAGGCAGAGAATAGATGGGGGTGGGGCCAGTCAGAGGTGGTATTTACCGGTTCTCCCAACTACTCAAAATTTCTGCTACCGGTTCTCCAGAACTGGTCAGAACCTGCTGAATACCACCTCTGACTGTGGACCTCAAAACCCAGAATATCTCTAGTCAGCATGTTGACTGGGGAATTCTGGGAGTTGAAGTTCAAACTTCTTAAAGTTGACAAGGTTGAGAAATTCTGTCCTAAGGCAGACTTTGAACATTCCTTGACACGTTCTTGCAAGGTAATGATATATTAGTCACTCAGAAGACAAAACAGTTTATTCAGGAAGCTCAGACTGCCCGAGGAACTGCTGATACAGTTATGTAGAGGAATTATTGAGTCTGTCATCTGCACTTCTATAAATGTCTGGTTTGGCAATGCAACCAATCCAGACAACACAGACTTCAACGGATAATTGGAACTGCAGAAAAAACAATTGCTACCAATCCGCTTCCATTGAGGATCTATATACTGCACAAGCCAGAAAGAGGTCTGTGAAAATATCTAGAGACAGCTCATATCCTAGACATAAACTCTTTCAACGTCTATCCTCAAAATGACACTATAGGGCACTGCATGTCAGAACAACTAGACACAAGGACAGTTTTCCCCCCATGCCATCACTCTGCTTAACAACTAATTTCCACAATACTGTCAAACTATCCAAAAAGGCAGTATTACCATCATTATCTTCTTATGACTATAACTCCGTTGCTTGTAGCCTACGATTTAAATTGTTTAATTAGAATCCTAGTATGATTAATGTTGATTGCTAATTTGGTATCCATGACTATCATTAACTGTTGTATCTAATGGTTTATGATGAATGTATTTTTACAATGACTATGATAATGATCAGGGGTGGGTTGCTGCTGGTTTTACTACCAGTTTGCAACCTGCGCACAACACATGCTGCGCACATGTGCACTGTTTAATGAAAACTGTTCTTTGCGCATGCACAGAACAATTTACAATGAACTGCTCATGTGCAGTCACTAAAAACCAAAATGGGGTGGCCTAGCAGCAGTGAGGGAACCAGTTCAGGGGCGTGACAGGCCTGGGTCACTGCCAATTCTGCGACCCACGCCTGAATTCCACTACCGGTTTGGCTGAACTGACCTCTGATAATGATCTATCACTATTGTTGTATGTACACTGAGAGCTTATGCACCGGAGACAAATTCCTGCTTTTCTATAATCACACTTGGCCAATAAAGAATTCTGTTTCTATTTTAAAAAAAATTAAAAATAGTTTATTCTGCTGTCTGAAATCACTTTACCATATAGATTGGGTTCTTTCTACAAATTCTATTATTTTGGAAATGTAATTTGTAGTTATATAATATGCTATAACACTATAACATAGCATAACATCATGACATAACATTATTTATATGTATGTATGTATGTATGTATGTATGTATGTATGTATGTATGTATGTATTTGTGTTACAACCCCTGGTATGCCCCAGTCTCCCTTTATTTATTTATCAGCACAAATACAACACACACACACACACACACACACACACTTGTTAAAATAAATGTGATTGAAACATCTTTGAAGTTTAATAAAAATATAAAAATGCTTATGCACACAGTGAAAATCTTTTGACTAGTTATGACAGAAAATGTCAACATGTCTTTAGATCAGATGTTCCTTATTTAAATATGAACAGTTGGAAGACATAATCTCTTCATATGAGGTAAGCTGACATATTTAATTGCACCATTGTCTTTAATGCTCTGCTTACACAATCATGTCATTTTGACATAAAATCTGGACTGAAGGAGTAAACTTTTAATAGAACAAATAGTTAAAACCACCAACAATGAGATGGATTCGGGTGTGAAACAGTATGTCCAGACTCCAGCAGTAAACATTCTGGCTTTGACATGTAGGCTGAGGATATTTGTTTTTTCAAGATAAAAAATACCACTGTTTTATATATAGCTCTATAACTGCCACTTTATACACAACATCCACTGCTGGGATATGCTTTGCTTGCATGGAAAGGAATGTTTTGCATTTGGCAAAAAATAATTTTATGCCACTTACTTAATTTTTATAAGATCTGTATCAGCTGTTTTAAATATTACTGCTTTTTACCCTTATGATTAATTACTAATCAATGGTATTTAAATATAAATGAAGCAAGAAACTAAGCAAAATAACAGGTTCAGATAGAACATGAAACTTGTATAACAAGTTCCTGCCTCAATGTCATTCATTCCTCTAAGAAAATTATGTCTCAGATGTGGCATTTTACTTCTAAATCCAAACCTCTTCTATTCTGAACAGACCTAGGCCCTAGGTTTATGTTGTTTTTGCCCACCAGCATACGTAGGGCAGCAAAAATTTCATGTTGTGTTGTGTACTGTATGTAGAATTTCATTTAAATAATGTAATTGTTTTTAGATTTGGTATATCACCCTTCAGAACAGATTACACAGATCTACTATATTACCCTCCAGAACAGAAGCTTACATGCTGTAAAATAACATTTAAAATTTAAAACGAATTAATATGCAATATGTAAATACAAGGTTAGATAGTAGATATGCAAAACTAAAATGCTAAAGCATACAATTAACTTCTAATAAAAAAGCCTGACAGAAGTGAAAGCTTTTTGTCTGATGCAAGAGATATGGTAAAGGAACATCACTCAATAAAAACATTCTTTCTAAAGTTGCCCAGAGAAAATTAAAGACAACTATGTTTTCAATTATATTTTTAGATATTTGTTCTAACTACAGTGGTTTCTACCAAGGTCCTCTGTTCCGGCGGGAACAGAGGTTTAATCCTATTGGTTGAAGGGTCTGACAGCTTCTTATAAAAGAGCTGCTGTCAGACTCAACCTTCGCTGGATTGTTCTCACTTGTACTTAATAAAGAGCTGTTGTTACCGTTAAGCTTGTGTGTGCCTATCCATTACTCAATCTAACATATATGACACCTATAAAGCAAACTATCCATAAGGTTCACATTTCTGGTCTTGCTCATTGAACAAAGGAGAAGAAGAAAGAGCAAGAGATGTTAAAAGTTAGGAAATTAACAGTGAATTTATGCTAAAGGGGAACTGAGATGCATAGCATAAATACAACATATTAGCCATGGATTTATGTACCATATTTTTCGAACTATCAGATGCTCCGGACTGTAAGACGCACCTAGCTTTTGGGGAGAAAAACAAGGGGGGGGAAATCTGCTTCGGCCTCCCAGCATCCATCTGGTATTCATCTGGCCTGTTTGCCGCCACCCATTCACCACTGCCACGGACCGTTCACCATCGCCACAGCCCGTTCTAGAACAGCTGGTTGGCACCGCACCAACCCCAATCCCACCTATCGCCACAATATTAAGAGTATAAGACGCACAGACATTTTCACCCATTTTTGTGGGGGGGAGAAGTGTGTCTCATAGTCTGAAAAATACGGGTATGTGTGTTTGTCTATGCATAGATTTGTTTTTGCACCCAAAATAGAAACCAACATTTCATACTCTTGACATTATATGATAAAAATAATAGAAAAATTAACTGAAGCAACTTCCCCCAACTCACAAATTGAAAAATAAAAAAGTATCTAGTACTTTGAAAGTATGTAGTAGGAAAGCATCTAATACAATGACTATGTGGCAGAACAGGTTGGTATCTTTTCGATAAAAAAACATTCAAAGTCTCATTTTCCATTACAAAGTTTAACTATATCATATACCTCTTTCCCGATTTGTGGAATGGGAAGTTAATAAGATGCTATAAAAGCATTAAATTATTTCTAGTTTTATAGAAGCTCATAATCCAGACTGAGGGTGTCTGCCTTTAGGGTAGTATGGGTTAGAGCCTTAACAGCCAATTGTAGGTCCATTTCTTGTGGAATTAATAGAGCAATAAAGGATTCTATGGAAGCCTGCCTCTGCCTAGGTGACCTGGGTCATAATACTTGTTTTCTGATACCAAACACTAAAAGCTGTCCATCATAAATGATTTACATTTAATTTAGTTAAAGTGTAATATGTTAATTATGATTTGAGTTGCAGTTCAGATCCATAAGACAAACTACATCTACCTTTAACTATCTTAAAAAATATAAGCTTAAAAGGCATTACATGCAACATTTTAAATGCTAAATAAATATTTTTAAAAACGGTCATACATGAACTTCAAAAATCTTGAAAAACATGAGAGAACAATAGAGAGCCAGGACATGATGTGTCTCTTTGCTGATGTCTGTTTGTCCATATTTTGGGCTACCTGGACATGGTAGCCATACTACATTTTTTATGATTAGCATTAGCATCAGAAACTAGACTTATATTAAAGAAACTTACCTTTATACCTCTAGGTATCATAGATGAAAAAATAGATGTTATAATGGCACAGAATGTATTGATATCCGGGATTATCTGAAGTAGCCATTCATTTTCTTTTTCATGCACAAGAAAAAAAAACAGTTCTTACCAATTATCTTTACAGATGAAATATTTTTTTAAAAAATCTGGTCTTTTAATATTTAGATTAAGTTTGCTTACCATTACTAATGATACAACTTTGATTCAGTACATTGTTCTCTTGTACTTCTTCTTTGACGTCCTGTTGATCTAGATATTTTTTTCCTGAAGCATTTGGCTTTTTCTTACTATTTGTGGGAGGGGTGTTTTTTTCAGAATACTGATCACTCTGAGCTTCCTTATTTGAATTCAAAGGATTTTTTTCTTTGAGACCATTGCCAGGTAATTTCCCATTAGCTGCAAAGAATTACATATTATATATTTAATTTATATGACATTTCAACTGGTTGTATTCTGCATCATTATCTTATATCTTGGAAAAAATATGGGCTTTTCCACAGCTTTTTGACTGAAAATTAATAAGAAAATAATGTAGAAAAAATGAATTTTATTATTAGAATCTATGCTAAATTGCTAAAATTTGCCACCTTGAGTCATCTCAATGTGAGATGGGTGGCAAATAAGTCTGAAAAATATATAAATAAAATTATATATGAAAGTAGCAGTCCTCTATCCATTTACTTGGGTACTGAAGAATTTCTGACTGAATATTTATTGGATGTGCTGTAAAGTATCAGATAACCATTTAAACTTCAACAGCTAAATAAACTGTAACTATATATACACTTACAGATATCTTTGAACCTGGGAGCAGGTGGGGTGGAATTAACAAGCATGCGATAGATTAGGTAGTCCTTTCCAATTTTCACCTGATCCTGAATTTAACTATTTTTTCATTTCCGTTATAGTGATAAAAATAATTTTGTTTAATTAAGATTACCATGAATCTGGATTCACAAATCACGCCATAACACTGTTTAACTATAATATATAACCATAGTTGGACTTGCTCAATATGTTACAACTCAAAAATCATCATTTACAAACAAAATGGCTGAATCCACACATTATGCTCAACCCAGCTTAAGCAAATCACATTTGGGTTTATTTTGTTTTTATTTAACAATATTTAGAGCACCGTGTTTGGAACCAGATAACACCTAGATTTTTCCTCAGTAATGAACAAGCACATACAATAATGGCATCATTCCCAAGAATGCCCCAGAATCAGAACTGATTTTTGAGTGAAAATACTTGGGGACTAAATCCATATAAGCAAAACATTCCTAATAATTGTTAAAGTCCAAGCCATTATCACTATCAAGACATTTAGAAGGTCCTAAAAATCAGGATAATTTTTTGAGTATAATGATAGCTATTATTTATCAGGCTTATGAATATCAAATAATATGCCTTATAAAAAGGGGGGGGAAAGAAAATTAAAATAAGAGAATTTTCAGAATTGTGGGAATGATTCTAGAGCATTCCACTTGAGTTGTTCACATTTGGAAGTCTTTATCTTATGTTTACTATGATGACAGAAAATATATTAAAAGTCCTGATTTCCAGACTGATGCAGAAGAATTAAATGTAGTGTTCTTTTCTAATATATATAATTAAAATCCCAATGATTAAGAACTACAATGCATTTAATAGTCCAAGTCATGTATAAATAATGCATCTGCTAAAATTATCCTTGTATTGTGGAAATATTGCACTTTTTCTAATGATTGAAACATCCATTTGTTTTTTATTTTAAATCAGGTTGCTTTACCCAAAATAATACTACTACACTTAGGGCAGGGGCGTCAAACTCGATTTCATTGAGGGGCACATCAGGGTTGTGTTTGACCTAGGGGGGTCGGCTGGGTGTGGCCAGGGCAGGTATGGCCAGAGTGGTCATGGCCGGCTTAATGTCACTTGTGTTGGGAGCAACTGTGGTGGCCAAGTGCTAAGGCAGGACTTGTCTCAGACCCTCCTTCACTCTCATTATAATCTCCTTCCTTCCTTCCTTGCGTCCTTCCTTCCTTCTGTCCTTCCTTCCTTCCTTCCTTTTCTTTCTCCTTTCGACTTCATTCTCCTTTCTTCCTTCTCCTGTTTCCTTCCTTGCTCTCTTCCCATCTTTCCTTCTTTTTCTTTGTCTTTCCTCTTTCCCTTTCTTCTTTCCTGTCCCTTCTTGCATGATCAAATGCAAAAATGGAAACATTTCTCCTTTTGTTTTTAGTTTGTTTTGCTAGCCCTCTGCCAGCGAAAACTGAGCTTCCGGCTCTCCTAGGCCCCGTTTTCAGCCGTGACAGCCTCCTGCAGCCCTCTGCCAGCGAAAACGGGGCCCAGGGAGACCCACCTGGCCCTCCCAGGCTCCATTTTCACTGGCAGAGGCACCCCAGGCTAGTCCTTTGCTCTTTCCAGGGTGATCCTGAGGGCCAGATATAAGCACCCCATGGGCTGGATTCAGCCCTTGGGCCTTGAGTTTGACACCCCTGGAGTAGGATATTATCTTGAAGTTCTGCCAGTGTAAAATAGTCATCAATTTTTTGTTGCATTCTGCCTAAAAAAAATAGAGGCTCTTTGCTTTGTTTAAAAGCAAACATTTCCAGGAATTTTTGATTTATCTACTTTTATTACCAAAACAGTAGCCTAGTACCTGATTCTGTCTTTTGCCTTCCACAGTTGTTTCTGATATCCCACATAAGACCTTGGACTTCTCGCAGTAAATGCATTTTGGTCTTCGTACATTTCTCATGTCCAATATTTAATTTATGTTGATGTTCCACCAAAGTTGTTGCTTGTTTTATTTTCTTGTAAATATCTTCACATGGAGAAATGGAGGTGTTGTACTGAAGCTTTTCAAACCCTTGCTCTAGTTGCTGCAGTTCTTCTACACAAATATTTGCTTGAAGAATCTTTTTTGATTCTTCAACAAGCTTTAAATTAAATTCCTGGACTCTTAAGGAAGAACTGGCATCTTTCCAATCTAAGCCTATATTTGTTATCAATTTACCATTTTGAATTGCATTCTGGAAAACAGACTCTCTTTCCAGAATTTGGAATCTGTCAGTGTTACTGTTATCATTTTCTGAGTTTGCAATAACAGATTTTTTCCATTGCATTACTTTATTATTAAAATAACAAAAAGCATTCACATCCTCACATTCATATTTTGTTTGTTTGTGGGCATGTTTAGCCTTATGTCTCTCTGCTTTAATATTTTTATTAATTTTATGTTTTGTGAAATCCTTCGTTTTTTTATATATCTTTCCAAGATAATATGAAGTTTTATCGAAAATATTGCTTTTAACACTTTGACCTATTTTAAAATTTCTCCCATTTTTGTTGCTGTGCACTATGTTTTTCTCACTTTTCTTATCTTCCTGGCCCATTTCTGGCTTAACTTTTCCATGCCCATAAATAAATAGTTTACCTACATAGTTTAAGTTTTTAAAACAAACTGTTTTGTCTTGTGTAAATATTTCATTATCAGGATCAACAACTAAACGGTGTGTGTTTAAATTACTTGTTATGTACCTAGGGGTGCGATCCATAATATGATTTATAGACTTATGATGATGGGAGATCTCATCTGAGGAAAATTTGCTAGGATTAATACTAAGATCTGATTTGGAATCTTCCCTCTGAATGTCTAAATGTTGCACTAGATCTTCACTGACAAAAGTGTCTAATAAACCATGCTTTTTAAGAAGTAAATTATTATAGTCAATGATTAAACTGTGTTTACTTTTCTTCTGAGATCCTGCTACTAGTACAGGTAACATTACTGGTACTATTTCTTGCCGAAATTCAGGTTCAGTATCTCCAGTATTTAAAATGCCATCTTTTTTCTTACGTTGAGTTAAAAATTTAAACTCGTTTTCTAAATTAGGTGTTAAATATGTTTTTGTGGTATATAAAACCTTATTTATATGTTTTCTATCGGGCCTTGTACCTGTTATAATGCTTTTCTCCCTATCTGATTGATCAACATGAGAAGCTAATATCTTTTGTTTGCTTTTTAATTCTTTTTTACCTTCTTTTGAATATATCTGACTTTCATACATGTGTAGTAAATGCATACTTTTCTTAGAAAAAGTATGAGAATCAGGATAATGTGAGATAGTTTGTTTTTGGGGAGCATAATTTTCAATAGTTTTTGGTAATGAAGAAGCATCGCAACTTTGAGCACTATCATAATATTCTTCTATTATTTCTGAACTGTTTACTTCATTGCTTCTTTCACCTATCTGCATTTGTGGATCCTGAAAGTATTTCTTTTCCACACTGTGAGTGACAAAATTCAAATTATGTTTAACAAGTCCATAAAATTCTTTTTCACATTGAAATAGTTCTTGACCTGCAATGAATGGAGATAGCCCTTGCTGCTTAAAGATATTTTGATACTTTTCAGTTGTTTGCATCTTTTTGCTATCTTGTTGACTGTCAATAGACAATTGCAAAATTTGTTTTGATACATGAATTTGTACCTTTGCTCTTTTTTGAGAAAACTGATTCATACTTTCTTTAGTTAAACTTTTGTTCCGCAAATAGTCTTCATTATAACTTGCGGGGGGGAAATTCAAGGTACCAGGTGACATGCTTACTATATTCTTCACCTCAGCAAATTTATTTTCTTTATTAGAATCTATAACATCTTCTTGTATATCATATTTTTCTGAATACAAACCAACCAATGGTTCTGAAATCTCAGTTTTCTTCATGACATCAGTGTAACATATGACAGGTGTACTTTCATCCAAATCTTTTAGATTTAAATATTTAATTTTGTTTATGTATTGTTTTTTAGATAAGGAAGCTCTCTTCACAGATTTATACTGTTTTGTTGATCTTTGCAGACTAAGTTGTAATTCTGAGCTTTTGTGTGGTTTGTCAAAGTTTTTATCACATGTTTTTTGATCCTGTAATAAAGGATCTATTACACATTCTGAAAAATGTTTTTTAGATGAAGGAAAAATTGTTTCTGATAATAACTTAGCATATTTTGCTACATTTGTACTGCCTGCATTGTTTTGCATTGTTGATGAAAATAAAAAAATATCTTTGTTAAAAATATCTTCCTTCAGATTTGCTGTTTTCTGATTTAACATATTTTTCTTTTCTATTTCTTTGTTTTTCTGTAGTGATTTAACACTATTTTTAGATTGGCTATTTTTAGCCTTGGTTCTTTTAATTTCTTGCAAAGAATTTATGGTTTTGCCTGGAAAGTTCTGAAAACTAAAGAGATCTTTATAGTGGCTAAAAGAAGAAATGCACTGGAGCTCTTCAGCTTCACTGTACTGTATTTCAGAATGTATGACTGAATCTGGAGAAAAACAAATAGAAAATGGAGACTGAGCTAATTTCCTTGCATCCTAAGTAACTCCTTGTTTTCTTTTTCATTATGAACATAGCTTGCTTTAATATCTGCAGCATCATTGGAATAGTTTTCATTAAAATCTTCATTACAATACTCTTCATTAGTATTTTTGGCTTTTTGATCTCTATTTCCTGTCTTTTCTATTATAAGTCTTCTTTATAATAAAGTTTCTTTTCTTCCCCCTATAATAGCTGATTTCCCGCTGTCTAAAACGGCACTAGATATTTCATTGTCATCTAAATATCCTTGCACTGTGGAAAATTTCTTAAGGGTTCAAAAACATTTTTTCATGCATTTCCAAACTAATTTTAATTTTTTCTTGCATACCTTTAGACATTCTTTCTACAGATTTCTGACACCTGCAAAAGTGAATTTTTCATTTGTTATATTTTATGTGGCCCAGCTATTTCCCCAGCATTCTTTTTTTCATAGCTTGTTGCTCTGGTAGTGAATTAACAACATTTTCTACCTCTAGATGAGACTGTTTCTTGAATTCTAGACTGTGAATAATCATATTTTCTGGATTAAAGTGTTTCTATATTTCCAAACTCTTCCTTTTCTATCTTGACTCTTGTTATAATTAGTTATTTGTATACATTGATAGGAAAGATAGTATTTTCACTTAGAATTCGCCAGCAGCGTGATTTATTAACTACTACTAATTCACCATTTTCAAAGGTTTCTATTTTTTTTCACTAGCTTTTGCTGAGAAAGAAGAGAAAATTTTCCTGAGAAGTATCAGTATTCTGATTTTCTAATTTTTGATAATATTCTGATTTAGTAGGAATTGCTTTTTATTTTTTTTTATCTGTGGAAAATGCTGTTTCCATATTTTTAGGTTGTCAGTTGTACTCATTAGATTTTAGCTCTTATCGCCAAAGCGTTTGCATTTTCTTTACCTCTATCATACTAAAAATCTAGTGCATTTGTAAAATAGCTAACAGAGTAGAAAAATTGGAGCTTTTTAGAGCCTTTTTAATTTTCTTCTCCTGCAGTTTGGGTATCTAATGGAACAAAATTATCTATTCTGTGGGAAGGTGGAAGCTGCTCTACAACTGAGCTTTGAATAGCTGGAGACTCGTGTCCTAACCGACCTAACTGATATGGGCCTTATTAACTTCAATTATATTATTATATATGCTTTCATACAAACCTGACTGGCTTTTTGTTCTTTCTGACTCCGAAGTAATTTCAGTAATTTGGCTCCCTGATACCGAATCTTGTTCTGTACTGAAAGATTTTAGATTTTCAGCAAGTTCAGTGAAAAAAGAAGCAGCTTCTGTATTCATGAAATTAGGATGTTCATTTTCTAGAGGAACTTCTGTATCTGTAATATCTGGGTTGGTAATTTCTTCATGATATTTTTCTTTCTCTTCATCTACTACCGATTTAAGTGGTTGCTCTATGTTCTTTTTAACATACTTGCTTTGTTCTTCATAGAGCATTTGCTCTACTGCTGCTTCTCTCAAACCATCCTCCACTGGTACCGGTTTTATATCAGGAGGCTGTGGGTCTTCATTTTGATCTACTTCTCCATTTGCAAGCTGTCCTTTTTCTTTTTGAGCGTACCCAAAAATATCACTGAACTTCAGATCAAACCAGTTTGATTCAGACAGTTCATTATCACTAAGTTTCCTTATTCTTGCTTTGGAAGCTGCAGTTCTGCCAAGGTGGCCACTATTAGAAGCAGTGTTAGAACTGCTATGGAGATCTGGATCACCATCTTTGTACAGCAGATCATGTCCCGATTTTTCATTTCCAAAATGAAGCAAATCTGTCAAACTGCTCTGAAACCAGCTATGTGGCTCCATTTTACTCTCTTTGGGTTGTTTTTTAGTACCAGCATTATCAGCTATTGCTATTTTTCTACGCCTAAATTTAATTTGTTCCGAAATCTCTGAGGATTTTCCAAAAGCTTCCTTATTTTTTTCCCTTCCCAAACCAAGCCAACCTGCGATACCAGAAACAGTCCACGCTGACTGAGTTGGGACGGGATTCAGAACCTGGCTGATTGGATCCTCTTGGTGGCTAGACTCCTCTTGATCAGTCTTGCTGTGACTGCTATATTCTTTTGGGATAGACGTATCTGGGAGCTTCATGATTTCATCCTCGGGCATATTAAAGTCTGAGTCTTTACCATCAGTGTAAAGAGATACATCATGCTCATTTTCTTCAGCAGGGCGATTAAATATGCTGTCTTCATTTTCAAAAACATATTCTTCACCATCAAGACAAAGGAAATCAGTTTCCTAAAAATTAAAATACATGTAAAATGAATACATTATTTTTTGACTTATTTAAAGCATGTATTATTTATCCAGCTTTCCTCACCCGATAAAAAAAGCATTTGAAAGGCCTTTGAGAAGGGCCTCTTTGTACATTATGAACTCTCTCTCTATGCATATATATATATAATATAAATACAGATAGCAATAGTTAAGTATTTCCAGAAATATTCTCCTAGCTATGTATATTAATAAAGCATAAAAAGCATAAAAAAGTGATGTGGAAAGGAGCTCTGTCACTGCAATGAGTCACTTCAACCTGAGCTCTTAAATGTTTTCCAGTCTTTTTGAAATTGTTTAATGCTGTTCTAGAATAATGTTGTTTTCCAGAATAGTGCTATTCTGGAACAACACAAAACCTTGCTATTAGCTGATGAGTTCCCTTTGATCACACTCATTCAAAACCTGATCAAGTTTTGACAGTTAAACTTAATTGTCTAATCATCTGTTAGAACCTGCCTTCTCCTCCTCCCTATCACTTATTAAGGCAGCTGGTGATGTTTGGTGGAAAGGGAAACGAAGCTAGCACTATCTACAATCATTTTCCTGAACTGTTCTTACAAAATGCATGCCGGATAAGTTCAGGAAAATGATTGTATTGAATCAGCTGGCTTCCTAGAGTTGTGGGTGATCCATGACTGGAGGTTTCAATTAAAAGTTGGACAACCTTTTATCGGGGATAATCTGCGGATTGCAGCCCTGGACAGTGGCCCCCTTCCAACTCTATGAGTCTATAAAATCAATTGTCCATTTGAATGAGCTAAAGCAACCTATTATAACAGGGGAAGAGTAAATTTCTTGTTGCCAGTCTTCAGTTCCATGCCACCTCTAGCATGGAACTCAGCCATTGTGTCTCCAGGCCAACAGGCAGAGCCAGGAGTTCGGCTCCTATGGAAGGATAAGGGGACGGGGCCATATCTTACCCTGGAGGGTAGGATGTTCCAAAAGGTAGGCACTGTGGCAGAGAAGGCTCTTCTGGATTCCAATAGTTAGAGTTCTTTGACTGATGGAATCCACAGTAGGCTCTCTCTGCTGGCATGAGTAGGATATGCTTGTTCTAGTGGCATGAGACTGTTACAGAGGTGGGTTCCTACCGGTTCGCACTGGTTTGGTAGAACCGGTTCATCAAATCTACCGAACCAGTTAGAAGGGGTTCCACCGATGGATCCGGAAGTAAGTTCCGGAATGCCTGCCCCGGGCTGTTGCTCGCTCACCTGCCCATTCCATCGCAGCTCGCTCGCTCCCCCACCCATCCACACTAAACTAGCCCAGCCTGCCAATCACTGATTGGCTGGACTCCAGCCAATCAGTGAGCAGGCTGGAGTCGACCCGCCTGCCTCTAACACCCATTTAAAAGGCCTTCAGGCCTTGCCTTGCAAAAGCTATGAGCTGGCGTATGCTACGTGGCCCAAAGGGCCAGCTCGCAGCTTTCGCGAGGAAAGGGCTTCAGGACACTCCCACTTGGTCACATGGGTGGCAAGCCACTCCCACCCAGTCACATGGGCAGCAAGCCACTCCCACAAAGCAGGCCACACCTACAGAAGAGGTTCCAAAAATTTTTGAAACCCACCACTGGACTGTTACCTATGCTACTAAAGGCATTAAAGGTGATAAGCAATGCTTTGAGCTGCATACAGAACAGACCAGTAGCCAGTGCAGTTCACAGAGCAGAGATGCAATATGGGCCATTTTAGGGGCCCAAAGACTGCTCTCACTGCTGCACTTTGTATCAGCTGAAGTTTCTCAATGGATATTCTGACTTTGGCTTCCCCAAAAAGCACAAGGCAGAGTCCTGGTCCTGACAAAACTCCTTTTATTAAACAAATGTGAATTCCTCTCATTCACATTCAGCAAGGTCTGGCAAAGAGTCTTTCAAAGGAATATTTATGACTACAGAACTTATCTATCTTGGAAAGCTGCCATATAAATATTTTCCAAATGAGGTGCTGTGCAAGAAAATATTGGGCACAGACCAGTTGTGGGATATGACTGGTACACCCTGGTACGGATGTAGCGATGCCTGCTGGGAGCACCAGGTACCGTTCCGTTCCGGTGCTCTGGAGGGCCCACCCACCCGCCCTCCTCACCTGTATTTGAGCCGATCGGGGCTTACGTGCACATGCACAGAGCGTACGGTGCCTGAGCGATGCTCTGCCGAGCAGCTGGAGCATTGCGGAGCCGGCACGGAGTGTTGCAGGCGCTAAGTACGCATGCTGTGTGTCTGCATGTTGTGGACACCTGGCCCCGTTGCACCATACCGGTTGCACTGGGATCCGGAACCTACCACTGGCATAGAGTCTCTGAGATTCACGGACAGATCTTCACACTCCTGAAACAAATCTAAGAACCAACCAACTGAATTGTTTCCTGCAAAAGCCCACTCCCCTTTCGCTCCTCTTTTATTTTCTATGGGAGGGGACAATCAACTTCCACCTGTGACTTTACTCCCAAGTCTACCCTGATTTCTGAGTTGTTCTTTTCTTCTGGCAGCTCTGTGCATATGCACACTGGGAACAGGCTCTAGCTGTTCCTCTGCCTCACTGTTGTCTAGCTCTGTAGGCACCTGATCGCTGGCAGTCAGCCTTGGCCCCATCTCTGCCTCTGACGCAGAGCTCTCGTCTGAACCTTCCCCAGCCTCCAGGACTGGTGCATGCTCCTCCCCAACCTCCTAATTGTCTGACTCTACTGTCAGTTCTGCTGGCTGCTGGTGTGCCACAACACTGGATTTCAAGGCGAAGCAGCGGCAGTATGGTGAGAGGCTTCCTTTCTGCATTCCTTCGCTTTTGAATTGATGAACTTTTCAGCACTTTTAAAAAGTTAAACTTTCGGATCCCTGCTAGAGGTGCGGCTAGAGGGAGGGGGATTTCCCCCCCTCCCTTGGACAAGCGGCTTGAAAAGACTTTCCTTCCATCCCCAGAGAGGAGGAGGGGGGAGAGCCAACTAATGATGCCTCACCCCTATAAAAGTGATTTTCATTCGACCTAGCTCCAGAACTAATGGATGAACTGAGAACTTTTTGAACTTTTAAAAATTTTACTATGCCTCTGAGCCCAAAGCTGGCAGGGCAAGATGGCACACTTCCGTTGTCTTCATGAATTGTGAAACCTGACTCCACCTTTAAAATTCAGGCTTCCGGTCTTTGTCTCCGAGTCACCCAGAGGAATTTCTTGTGGATTGCTACTTTCTGAACTCTTTGGAGAAAAAAACTTTCATCTACTGCTAGAGTGACTAAAGAAATCCCCATCTGTTTGGATCCTCTGCCTTCTGAATTCGCCTGCCTGCTCTACCTCTCCAGCTGCCCAGTCTCTACTTTGACTGATCTCCTTGCTTCATAAACCATGTCTCCAAAAAGACCACCTCCTGGAAAGCCTGGCTTTGCTACTTCTGCTCCAACGTCTGCAACGTCTAGTCCAGCTACACAGTCAAAGATATCAGAACTGATGCAACCCAAGACTACAGAGATAGACTTCCAACAAATGCTTCAACAAATTTTACAAGGCCAGGAGGAAATTAAGAAACAGTTAAGGGAAATGAAAGATGAAATTAAACAGAATCAAGCCCAAATCTTTAAGAACTCACAGAGACTGGACCTTGTGGAGGGTGGGGTGGCGGAGGCGAGGGGGGGGGTAGAGGCCTTACAGAAGGGGAACAAAGAACTTGACATCCAACAAATGAAAGCAGAGTTTGAAAGAATGTCCTTTTATCTTAGATTTCAAAATGTAATAGAAGCAGATGGGGAAAATATAAGGGACATTATGACTAACATTTTAGCTGAATACATACACAAAGATAAACAGCAGATGGAATGGGAGATAGATCTAGCTTATAGAGTGAATTCAGCATATGCCAGAACACATAATGTACCCAGGGAGGTTCATATTAAATTTCTTAGGAAAACCACAAGAGATGAAATTCTGGATGTACAAAGGGGGCAAACACTGACATACCACGATAGGGAGATAACCATTCTAAAGCAGATTCCCAAAAAAATTAGGGAAAAAAGGAAAAGCTATTCGCAATTGGCGAATAAATTATACCAGAAGGGGGTGTGGTTTAGATGGTTGATGCCTGAAGGTATGCTGATATTCTGGGAGGAGACAAGAATCAGAATCAACACACCCATAGAGGCACAGGCCTTTATGGAAAAAAACAAAGCGAACCTAGAAAAAACAGATGACACTACAACGGTTATGCAGGACACGGGAGGGGCCGGAGCTCTGCCAGCGGGGGGTGAAGGGGCAACACCAAGAAAGCTCAGATCACAAAAATAAATAAGAAAACCACAATGTTATAAACAGACCGAAAGTATTAATGAATTTACAACTAGACTATATATTATAATTATATAAACTGATTGAAAAGTATTTTTTCTAGAATTAATATGCTGATTTTTTTTATGACTATGTAATAAGGTTTGATATTTTGATGTAACCTAGGAGTCTGGAGGGAGGGGGCGTCTGCCATACTTGCAACTGCCAAAATTTGTAACTATTCCACTTACCCTTTTCCGCATAAATGTTTTTAAAAAAACCAATAAAACTTCTTGAAAAAAAAAAAAAAAAAAAAAAAAAAAACCACTGGATTTCAAGGGTAACCACATGTAGAGTGCATTGCAGTAGTCCATATTAGAGATTAGAAATGAATAGAGCTTGAATAAGTAAGCACAGGGACTCATGATCCAGGAAAGGCCACAATTGGTGCATCAAGCAGACAAATGCAAAAGCTCTCCTAGTTACACTCTTTGAGCAAGAGACATGAATCCAGGATAAGCAAAATCTGAACAGGTTAGTATCACCCTACCCAGAACAAAGGATGACAAAAACATGAATCCTGAGGCCCCATGCACCCAAAGTTACTCAGTCTTGCCAAGGTTTAGCCTAAATCTGTTGTCCTGTATCCAGGTCCCTACAACCTCCAGGCATCATGAGAGAGCTTTTGATTGATTACTCAGATCACCAGATATAGATCTGGTGTATGTATCTTCAACATATTGATATCTTAACCCATGGTGACAAATGATCTCACCCAATGGCTCTTGTAGACATTAAATAGAAGATCAGAAAGTATTGAGTCCTGCAGGACAATGTAAGTGAGCAGTTGGGACCTGGATCTCTCACTCACTAACACTGATTGGGACCAACCTTGAAGAAAGGAGTTGAACCAGCCCTAAACTTTGTTGCCCAGCCCCAACTCACATAGCCGACCTAAAAGGATACCATAGTTGATGGTATTGAAGAACGCTTAGAGGTCAAGGAGAGCAAGAATGGTTGCAACTATCCACATCCCACTCCCGCGAGAGATCATCCATAAGTATGACCAAAGTGCCTCTGTCCGATAGCCAAGCCTGAATCCTGCCTGAAAGGGGTGCAGGAAATCCACTTCACCTAGGTCCCCTGGAACCATCAAACAACCACTTTTTCTAGCGCTTTCTCTAAAAAGGGAAGATGGGAGACTGGATGCAAGTTGTCCAGGCAGGTTGGGTCAAGTGATGTTTTTTCCTCTTCAATCAATGTGGCCCAGGCAAGCCAAAAGGTTGGACACCTATGATTTATATGAACAAATCAATACACCAAACTACCTCCTGAGTTTCCTTTGAAATAATATCACTAGAGAATTTGAAATGTTCATGAAGCATTTTAATTTACCTTTGTGGGCACTTCTATTTCTTCTGTAACAAATACTTCTTCTGTTTGGACAGCATCCATTGGGAAGTAACCAAATTCTTTGCCTTTCTATAGTAAAAGGGGGAAATGGCATTTATGAAGACAATGTGATTTTTACTTAAAATATTAATGAAACAAAAATTATAAGAACCTCTAAAAAAGTTGTTTTTTTCTCCTTGAGAAAATTTGCTTCCTCCTGGGTTTTTTTTAATAGTAGAGAAATGTTTGTTTTTAGTTTACATGCCATAGGATATTATTAATAGTGGTGTTGCTATTTTATTATCAGTACTTTTTCTTCAAATTATGTCAATAAGTCTCCCTTTCAGTCTAGAAGGAAATAGTTTTATCATACTAACAAACTGATAACAATTCTGTTTAAATTAAGGAGAAATAGGGATGTGAACTATGGGCTAAAAAAAAGGAAGCAGAATTGTACATGTCAGTGGTTCTCAACTATGATCTGCAGACCCCTGGGGAGGGCTGCAATGTTGTCACAGGTGTGTGTGGGTGTCTATGAAGACTTGAAGAAATGTTATGATTTAAATCTTGAGTTAAGTCTTGGGGATCCCCAGCCACAAAAGGTACTTAAAGGAGATCCAAAGTGAAGAAAAGGTTGAAAACCACTGGTAGAGGTACTACTTTAGTGAGGATCTACTTTAAACTCTCTAACATAATTATCAGAAACAATGGCGATAATAATTGAAAGCATTCAAAAAGATACTAACACTATAGTGACATCAAAAATCTCTATTAACACTCTTAAATCAGATATTATAATCTGTGCAGTACAATAGCATTTTGATCCACCAGATCAAGAGACAAAATGATAGAATGCTAAGCCTGTTGATCTAATACTTAGCAATTAGATTCTTTACATCTGTTTGTTCAACCATTATGTTGTTTTTAATTATAATTGCTAGATTATAATTAATCTAGCAAGATGGAAGTAACTTCCCAGTACATTAGGATGATACTAGTAGTTTTAGCATGGTATGTTAGTCCATGTTAATTAATCTCTGTAGTTAAGAGGCCACTGGTAAGGAACAACTGAGGCATCCTCAGAGAAGGAACAATTTATGAAAACCATAGGCTCCTCATTTATACATGCACAGTAATGTTCCATAAACATACAAAAGGGACAGAGTTTGTGTGGTGATAATGCAATGCTGCCTTCCTTATTTTGACAAAAGTAACAGATGTTGTGAACTCTGAATAGCAGGTTAATCAGATCCTTTGTTGCTTTCAACAAGCCAAAGGATGCCAAGCTGTAATAATAATAATAATAATAATAATAATAATAATAATAATAATAATAATAATAATAATAATAATAATAATAATAATAATAATAATAATAATTTATTAAATTTCTAGACCGCCCCCTCTCCCCGGAGTTGTGTGTAGTTGTGCGCATAGGCAAAAGGAATGTTCAATGATCTTAAGATTCAAATGTATCCTTCTGCAGAAAATATTGGACAGAGAGATACTTCTATGCTGCTTCTATAAGTCAATTAGAATGTTAGGTACTGTACATACGTAACAGTAGAATAATTATATATCTGGCTACATGGAAAGATCTCAGAAGCCTAACTTTTTAGCAAAACAATTTTACTTAGAAGTAATCCACTATAGTCAGTAGGATTGGTTGATCGCTAAATTTGGAAGCTAATTAGATTTAGTTAGTACTTGGATGGAAACCACCAAGGAATATAAAAGTACATAATATTTTGGAAGAAGGTGTAGGAAGTTAAAACCCACCCCTCCACTAGAAAATGGAATATTTTAGAAAATATTAAAAGGACAGAATATTTCCTCTAAATGGGAGACAGAAACTCAGTCCCGTCCCCACTTTTGTCAATGAGCCATTGAGGCCTGAGCCCGTCTATTTTACATAACAAAGATCTCCCCTCTTCAGCTCCAGGGTAATGGGATTAAGGCATGATAGTATTAGCCCTTTACTGATCTCATTACATGGCACCTGGGAAGAAGCAATGCTCAACCAAACTTGCAGTCAAAACCCAGCCTACAGAGTTGCCCCTGCATGGCCCCATGGGAGTCTGACAACCAATCAGAATACAAGCTCAAGTTCAAAGCCCAGAGAGGGCATAAACCAGGGACTTTCCGCATCTCTCCCCTTTTTCTTCTTCACCCAACATCTTGAAGCATATGATCACCTTTTCCCCCAGGACCTCAACCATGTGGTCCTGTCCACCATTAAACCATCTTTCCAAGCAGCCTCCATCTTTCCAGTGTCCTTTTATTCCAGTTTATTTAGAGTTTTGTGCGCTTGCTGCAAATACCTCTTTGTAGCAATATTTTTAAAGCATTACATCAAAGTATATTTTGTCTAGGACCTAAAATATCCTGGAATTTCTGTTAGTGAATCTAAAATAGGAATGCTGGAAAGAAATAGGGACTTTTTAAATGTGTTTTCTCCAACTTTTAAAATCTTTGTGATTCCGTGGTTACAGCCTACTTTATTTCTGTGTCATACATCAATCTGATTCTTTCTTCATTGTTTTTGATTACTGAGGTCAATGTCGCAAGAAATAGAAATATTCAGCAAAACCAAAAATATATAATTGATTAGTTTATAATTTTAAATGAAAAGTATTGCTCCATCTAATCATTTAAAACATTCACATAATTTTGAAAACTCTCTCTCCTGTCTGCAAGATTAGGCAATTCTTCCCTCCGCCCTAACTTTCTTAAAACCCTTAAAGTTGTAGTCATATTATAAATAAAACTAGCCATTCTCAGGCAAATTGCTGACTAATACTTACACTTCCTGCCCACAAATCTTCCCTTTCCCTGGAAAGTTTGAAGTATACCATTATTTCTTCCCCACTTTTGAAACTCAGGTAGCGGCAGTCAGGCCCAGTGTAATCTTTAATGGCTAACACGCTGCTCATAGTTGCTGGGTAAAAATTAAAAACAAAGGCAATATTTTACTTTCTCATGGTATTTAACAAACACAGTACCAAGCATTTGCCATACAATGCAGCAATCAATACAGCAACTCTTTAAATCAGATGTATTTCTTCTCAGGATTGTGAAAAGCATTAATGTGATCTTGGGAAAAGATGCAGCTGCTTTAAGATGCTGTTGTTTGCATGGGCGCTGAAACACAAACACATTCTCCTTATGTAATATGTGACAGATGATCCTGGTTTAACATTTAATCTTAAATTATCCACACTTGTTCGGTTACCAGAAGCAAACAATCATAGAGTCACTGGGAATGAGTTTGGCAGCCATATAAATTTTCTTAATAAATAAATCAGAGGGTTTTTTTACTTAGTAATTATCTATTTTGCTATTAGGACTGTAGATATTATTTGACAAGATACTTTACCCTCCCAAAATTATTTTATCACTTACTACTATACAGAAGTGAATATAAAAAGTCTATATACCCCTATTAAAAGGCAAGTTTTTTTAATTGTAAAAAAAAAAAAACCAAGCTAAATCATGTCAGAATTTTTTCTATCTTTAATATAATATATAAGCGGTACAATTCAACTGAAAAGCAAACTGAAATCTTTTAGGGAAAAATAACTTTATAATAAATAAACTTTATAAACTTTATAATAATGTGATTGCATAAATGTGCACACCCTTAAAGTAATACTTTGTTGAACCACCTTTTGATTTTATGACAGGATTGTACAGCTTATATTCATTAATAGGGCTGTGTATGTAGACATTTTGCATCCACTATTTCCAAGTATGCATGGTTGATTTAATTGGGTTTACTGCTTGCAAACTAAGTACTTTGCATAAAAATGTTGGAGGACTTTTTAGTAATGTATTTACTCTTAACAGTTTTGACTGAAATACTAAAAAAGAAAGCTAGCCAAATATATTATTCTTATATGCTCTATAAATTTACCAATAATTAATATTAATAAAAACATAATTAAACCTAGATTATTAACTTCTTATTTAGTTGATAGAAGGATACAATTAATGCTGTTGTGTTCTGAGGTTCTATTTCTAAGGTCTGTTAACAGGTTTGCTATTTAAGTTTATACATTCAAATCTGTTAGCAGTAATTTTTCAGGCTATGGAACTTGTTAAAAAAATTACAGAGCTCCATATCATGAAGCTAAGCTCTTGTGATAAAAAAAAAATGGCTGAGCTTGATTCCTAATCTAATTATTGTTTTTGCCTTTAGTCTTTTCTGGAACACCATCATGTTCTCATAGAACTATGAGGATGTGCTGCCTTTTGAAAAGAGTTATATTATTTATAATCTCAGCAAATGACTCCTTTTAAAAAAACATCTGCATGTTCGAAAATGATTAATTAATCTTTCATAAAGTGGACACATCAATAGTACTTTCCTTATAATTTCAAATTAGTGGTTAAACTTTTCAAATTAACTTCCCAAAGTTTTTCAATTAAATATATTGGTAGAGTTTTGCAGTGTTACTGCACTATTGAATAGACTTAGTTAAAACAAAGATCTTTCTACTTACTTTCACATTCTGAATCTCCACACTTTTTCTGTGTTGAAAGCACCTTAGTACTCTTTGTGTTTGTTGACAATGAAAGAATTAATAGTGTAAGACTGATGTCTAAAATCTTCAACATTCTTAAAAATGTTATTCCTGAAAGAATGTTTAAAAATTAGAGTCTCATGAATAGAATAGTTTTTCAATTCCTTTAGTTAATAAGCTTTTAAAGATAAAAATAACTCGTCAATTCATTTTCTTCTGTTCTTTAGACTCTGCTCCCACAAATGCCCTTTCAACAGTGTTTTGAGTCAGCCGTCCTGCTTTAATAATTAACCATGTTCAATACATAGATTACTGTTTTAAAATAAAAAACTTATTTCCAAAAGTTATTTTAATTAGAAAATCCTGCTTTACCAGTATACTAATCTGAAAATGCAAATTGTTTGTGTAACTTGTGCATTATAGGAAGAAATGTTTCTAGTAAGATTAATATATGATTTCCCCCCCCCCCCCATTATTGTTTGAGTTCTGTAGTTGTTTGAATCCCTATTTTTTGTAGGAAGTTAAAACCCATCCCTTCCCTAGAAAAAGGGTTTCCTGCCTAGGCAGGGGGTTGGACTAGAAGGCCTCCAAGGTCCCTTCCAACTCTACTATTGTATTATTGTATTATTATAAAAATATCCTAGGAAATATTATATTTCACCTGGATGTGAAAAGGGAGAAACAAGACAAAGTAGCTCTCTGCAGCTTCCTGCCCAACCCCTTTGTCAATGGGCCATTAAGATGCCCAAGCCAGTCCCTTTACATAATAAAGAGTTCTCCCCTTCAGCTCCAGGGTGATGGGATTAAGATGATGGGATTAAGGCATGATTAGCCTTTACCCACTCACCACATGGCATTTGAGTACTCAACCAAACCTGGATTCAAAACACAGCCTAGAGAGTTGCCCCTGCATGGCCCCATGGGAGTCTGACAACCAATCAGAATACATTGCTTAAACAGGAACAGGAGACAGATAGGTGGGGCTGAACAGATTATTAAAAACCCTGCAAGCCCCTTCTTTGCGCTCCTCTTCTTCTTCACCCAACATTGAAGCATGTGATCACCTTTTCTGTTCAGGACTCAAGCCATGTGGTCTGTCCACCATTAAAACCATCTTTCCAAACAACCTCCATGTCTCCAGTGTCTTTTTCCCCACTTGGAGCCGAACCCAGAAGGACATTTCTTCCAACACTTTCAAGCCCTATGACCGAATTTACTGTATGTTTTTGTTTTAGAGCATTACCCTGGACCTGGGCAAATGCACTTAGACATTATTCCACGTTTGGTGGTTATTTCTCTCAATTAAGCATGAATAATAGGACTGTAGTTTCAGTTTAGTATAGGAGTCAGTTCACTAAATTATTTATTTTGATTGTTGGTTATACTACTAAGACCTAAGCATCCATCTGCATGCATATATACACAAACCTACCCACCTACATGTATGTATGTATGTATGTATGTATGTATGTATGTATGTATGTATATTAACTGATAGAGAACAGCCATACTTCCCAATTGAAATAAACTACAAAGTCAGACCATCTATTTAAAAATACCTGGCTTCAACTTAATGTGAACAAGATTGCAATTGCAACCAATGGAGCAGCTTGCCTTCAGAAGTTGTGGGAGTTTAGTCACTGAAAGCTTTCAAGAAGAGACCGGACTGTCAAAAATGGTGTAGGGCAGCGGTTCTCAAACCTGTTCGTCACGACCCCTTTGGGGGTCGAACGACCCTTTCACAGGGTTCACCTAAGACTATCCACCTCCACCAGCATCGCCCATGCTCAGGAGTGCGTCCTGAAGTGGCAGGTGCATGAAGAGTGCAGGATGGCGAAGCAGCCTCTTCCCTGCTCCGGGCACAACCCAGATGCCGCCCCGTCCGGTCTCCACACCAGGGAAAGGCTGAGGTGCTGAAGGGGGAGAAAGACAGGTTCTTCTGGGTGGCGGATCAGCCTCGGCTCTGACGGACGTCCGAAGCGAGCGCGGTCGGCAGTGCCGCTTCAGCCCAGCTGCCTGCACAGGGGATCGAAGGCACCCAGAGAGCAGGAGACTGATGGGGCAGTCGGGCCACCTGCTTCAGCCAGCAAGATGGGCTCTCGCCCAGTCAGGTGCATACTGGGATTGAAGCTACCTTGGGCCTGGATGCTGCCTTTGCCGCCCCTGCAGCCGCCCCTGTCCTGCGGGCTAAACTGAGCTCAGAGGCTTTTTGGTCCCCGGGTAGGGCTGGCAGGAGAGGTTGGAGGGGATGACAGGCCCGGCCCACCCATTCCTTCCGTACAGAGGAATTCCACTTGGGATGGAAGCACAGTTCGATGTAGCTTAAGCCTCTGTTTAAAATTCCATTTAAAGGCAACTTCTTAATCTGTTAAATCTATTGCTCGTGCGAATTAACCGCTACGCGCTCCCACGCCTGGTTGTAATGATTCTTGAGAAGGAAGGAGGTTAAGAAAGAAAGAAAGAAAGAAAGAAAGAAAGAAAGAAAGAAAGAAAGAAAGGGAGGAATGGAAAGAAAGAAAGAAGAAGAGGGAGGAATGGAAAGAAGAAAGAAAGAAGAAAAGGGATGATGAATGGAAAGAAAAGAAAATGGAGGGAGGAATGGAAAGAAAGAAAGAAAGAAGAAAAGGAAGGGAAATAAAGAAAAGGGAGGGAGGAATGGAAAGAAAGAAAGAAAAGGTAAGGAGGAAGGAATAGAAAGAAAGAAAGAAAGAAAGAAGAAAAGGAGAGAGGAATGGAAAGAAGGAAAGAAAGAAAAGGGAAGGAAGGAGGAATGGTAAGAAAGAAAGAAAGAAAGAAAGAAAGAAAGAAAGAAAGAAAGAAAGAAAGAAAGAAAGAAAGAAAGAAAGAGAAAGAAAGAAAGAAAGAAAAAAAAAGAAAGAAAACTGGGTGGAGGTGAGAACGGAATTTTAAAAAAGTAAACTTAATAAAGTGAAACTCATGTAACCCACGAACTGCTGCTGGAGGCAGGCAGGGAGGTCGTTTTATCCTGGAAAATCCCAGCCTGTCTGATCTCCCAAACCAAGATTGGCAGATTAATCACTATGCTTTAATTATGTTCAATTTGTAATAATGAAAATACATCCTGCATATCAGATATTTACATTACGATTCACAACAGTAGCAAAAGGCCGTTGAAATGATGTCCCGGTGTTTGGAGGCCGTACGGGTCTGGATGGATGGCAACCGACTAAAACTCAACCCTTCCAAGACGGAGTGGCTGTGGCTTCTGGCCTCCCGGTTCAACCAGTTGCTTCCATCTCTGGCCATTGGGGGCGTGCAACTGGCCCCCATGGAACAGGTGCGCAATTTGGGCGTCCTCCTAGATGCCCGGCTGTCCATGGATGACCATGTAACAGCCGTGGCAAGGGGGGCGTTCCATCAGGTTCGCCTGATGCGCCAATTGCACCCCTTATTGAACCGGGATGCCCTACGCACAGTCACCCATGCGCTAGTGACGTCTCGCCTGGACTACTGCAATGCTCTCTACATGGGGCTTCCCTTGAGATGCACTTGGAGACTGCAGTTGGTCCAGAACGCGGCCGCGCGGGTGATTATGGGGAGGACTAGATACTCCCCTGTAACACCTCTCCTGCGCGAGCTGCACTGGCTTCCTGTAGTCTACCGAGTGCGTTTCAAGGTTTTGATTATGATCTTTAAAGCGCTTCATGGCACAGGGCCTAGTTACATGCAGGATCGCATCCTGCCCCATACATCCCTACGACCAATCCGCTCACACAGAGAGGGACTTCTCCGGGTGCCGTCCGCCAAACAGTGTTGGGGGGCGACACCCAGGAGCAGAGCCTTCTCTGTGATGGGCCCAGCCCTGTGGAATGGCCTCCCCCGTGACATCAGGATTACTTCCAATCTCCGCTCCTTCCGTGTACAGCTGAAGACCCACCTCTTTCAATTATCTGGCCTGGCTCAACCGTAAATTTTTCTTACTCCTCCTGACAGTTCTTTTAAATTTTTAAATTTTAAATTGTGTTTTTACAATTGGGGCATTTTAATGGTGATTTTTAACTGTCTAATGTGATGTAATTTGTTACCTCCTCCGTGCATGTATGTCTTTGTATATATGTATGTTTATGTGTTTGTACATATGTTTTATGTTTTATATGCTCTATTGTACGCCGCCCCGAGTCCTGTCTGGAAAGGGAGCGGCTAATAAATTTAAATTTATTATTTATTATTATTAAAATTACAGTTATGAAGTAGCAACGAAAATAATTTTATGGTTGGGGGTCACCACAACATGAGGAACTGTATTAAAGGGTTGCGGAATTGGGAAGGTTGAGAACCACTGACGTAGGGTCTCCTTGGGGGATGGGGGGGTTGGACTAGATAACTATAAGGTGCCTTCCAACTCTGTTAATCTGTATCTGTATCAATGTACTGGAGGTTTTAAGAAGAGATTGGACAACCATTTGTCTGAAATGGTATAGGATTTTCTACTTGAGCAGGGGATTGGACTAGAAGACCTCCAAGGTCCCTTCCAACTCTGTTATTCTGTTACTAAACATTTTAAAGCAGTTGTTCTTTTTTCCATTGTTTACCTACACCCAGCTTATCTGGCCAACAACCAAACACTGCCAAGTGTTTAGACGTAATATCTCTATTGATCCCAAGGAATTCTTATTTTATTTTATTTTAAATTTCTAGATACTTCAATTCCAAAATGATTCATGTGATTAGAAAGCACAACCCCCCCAACATTATAGAAAAAGAAAAAAAGTCACCCAAAAGAACAGATTTAAAAAGCACTCTTCCTCATCATTCCTAATCTCACAGTGCAAGCTGTGCACTGTTTAATATACTTAACATATGAGTTTATCAATATCCGGGGGGAAAAAACAAGATAAAACTGGCACAGTGGAATGAACCCCACAGATAGAAATATGTCTCTGCAACTGTTACAGAGATGCTTTATTTCTTCATGCATGCTAATTTACAGAGAGTTCATTGATTAAATAATTGAAGAATATCGTCTCTACTTTAGACAGAAATGATGCCATTGTTTTCCATTTCAATGCTTTATTCCCATCTTGGTTATCTCCAATTGCAAATCTTTTTCCCAGAACATGTTGAGATTAGATTACGTGTTTGTTCCATAAAAGTGTAGTAAAATTTTGAAAGAAGGCTTTTAGATGCATCTAGAATATTCAGTTAGCAGTGATTCAAAAATTCAAATAGGATTTGAACTCGATTTGCTTGGTTTTATTTTTTGATTAAAGAATTTGTACTGCAAATAAAAGAGCAAGGAACAATCTAATCAGTCAGTTACAAAGTTTCACAAAATACTGACCTGTTTTTTCACTCTTATCTGCTTCCTGTCTATTCTTCAACTGTCTTTCAATAGTACTCAACTGCCTTTCTCCAAGGTTCCATTGTTTTCCTATTTAAATCTACCTTTTCATTAGTCAATACAGAAGTTCCAAGTGAGATAGGCAGGGCATTATACTAACCAATTGCCCAAACAATGAAAGAAACAAAAAGCTTTGAAGATTACATTGAAGTTTCAGGTTCAAACAAATCTTAACAGACTAATTTTCATTTCCTTCTTTGATAAAGTTAATAGCTTCATAGATCATTTTGTAGGCATCATATATCTGGGCCTCAGCAGAATTTTACATCTTTCAGGATGCTCATCTTGAAATGGTATTTTTATTTATGTTTATTGCACTTTTTATTTTTATAGATAACTGAAGGTGGCAAATATACCCAATACTCCTGCCTTCTTCTGTTTTCCCCATAACAACCCTGTGACGTGAGTTGGGCTGAGAGAGTGTGACTAACCCAAGGTCAGCAGCTGATGTTCATGCCTGAAGTGGGTGAACTCACAGTCTCCTGATTTCTAGCCTGGTGTCTTAATCACTAAACTATATGAAACTTAGAAGAACTTCCAGTTGGTGGAATGATTGCACTCCAAAAATGCTAGTGTCAGGGTTCCAAGTAATGCATCCCATTCAATAAGAACTCAGAGGCAGGCAATTTCCTCAAAAAAACATTTTATTGGGACATACAAATTGGCATGTTCCTGGTGAAAATCCAGCTCTAAGTTCCCACCAGTTTTTCACCCAGTGAAAACTTTGTCACTCTCCCCACCCCACCCCAGAGTCTACTCACATGGTCCAATCAGCATACAGTCCCAGCGGCTAGGTGACCTCAGTCTCCACCTTTCAAACACCTGCACCAACATCCTTGATTCCCAGGGGAAAGAATTTTATTTAGGCTACAATACCCCTGTTATCTCTACACCCCCCCTCCCTGGCCTGTTTGCTCCAGGCTGTGTCAGCCTTGAAGCAATGAGAAATCTTCCTAGAGGAAACTACAAAAAGGATTTTTGCTGAAAAAGCAAGACTTCATATGCCAGAAGAAATGGTCTTGGCTAAGAATAGAAAAATGTTTCCTTGAAGTTAAAAAAGATGCCTAGACTGCCATGTTAAAAGTGCTAATGTTGACTTTTAAAATGTTAATAATGAAGCCTAAAATTGCAGGCAGGGAAGTCTCTCATCTGGTTCTCAAACTGTTTACCTTGCTTAAACAGTATTATATTTAGCAAGAAAATGAGTAGTTAATATTTGAAACTACATAAGATCTGTGGGTTGTGGAGCAGATTTTAAAAGTAGTTGCAGATTGGGTAATACTATACCTTTCGGAGGAAGTATTTCACCATGAAACAGTTTATAGCTTTATGCGATGTCCTTTAGACCAGCGGTCCCCAACCTTTGTGACTTGGTGGCCCAGCTGGTGGGCGGAGAGGAACTGGGCTGCGTAGGTCGCCGACTTGTGCGCATGCATGCAGTTCAACTCACATGTGCATGCGCACCGGCTCACCACTCATGCGGGTTGAGCAGCACGCCATCCAATTGTGAGTAGGCCACGGCCTGGGGACCTCCGATTTTGACTTCAAAAGTTAGTTACAACAAATGCAGCCATATTGTGGATCTCTTTACTCATAATTTACTCTATGCAATTGTATGGCAGGAGCAATTGCCTTCATGTCTTATAGTTACGTCTAAATGGCAATTAAATTTCTTGTGATGAGAGTGAGTGAATTTCTTCTGGCCATAGCCAGGAAATACCATAGTGCAAATTACTTGCCAAGACAACCATAAATGCTAGAAATGCACCATAATCCATCAGATAATGTGATGATTTCAGGGTTATATGCCAAGGCTTGTAAAATATTATCTAAATTGTAAATGTTGTATTGGTTATTTGTCCTGTTCAGGCTTATATTTTAACATCCCAAGCTCCTTCATAATTAATTGATGTAGAAGAGCAGGCTGGGAAGGGAGGGGAGGGCAGTGTCAAGTAAGGACTCAGGCTAGAATTGTTACCTGTTCATAAATGCTCCAAGTCCAGCCCTCTCTCTTGAATTCCATTAACTTTTATCTGGCACCACTTTAATGTCTACCGTTAGTTGACCAGATTCTTGTGTATAGGCTTGAGCAATAAATCTTCTGAATTGGAACATATGTGTGATCCTGAATCTTGGCAACCAACAGGGGAATTGTTAAATATGGCACAAACTGTCAGGTGCAAAAGACTAGGGTTACATTGGAAGGTTCAATTTAATGGATTATTGCTAAAATGTACATAACGTAAGGGTGAATGGTAACCAGAGGGTTGAACTTAATTCATTTGTAGCTATGTAGTGATTCTAGGGCGATTCCTTTTTTCATCCCTACTCCTGGGTTTGCCAGTCCTTCTCCTACAGAAACACCATTTGTATTTGGGCAATTGATGTCTTTTGAAAATAGATTGAGACATTGGAATGTTCTTGCATAATAACAAAATCAAATTTTGTATGATTTAGTCACCAATCAGTATTTAGATTACAGGAAAAAGTGGTACAAATGCCTCACATAGACTAATGGAAGGTTGCGGCTTTGACACTCTAATATACCTTGCAAGTGAACCTATTACTGAAATCAAGGATAGCAATAGCAAGACGATTTATATACTGCTTCATAGTGCTTTACAGCCCTCTCTAAGCGGTTTCCAGAGTCAGCATATTGTCCCCAACAATTTGGATCCTCATTTCACCCATCTCGGAAGGATGAAGGCTGAGTCAACCTTGAGCAGGTGAGAATTGAACTGCTGGCAGTCAGCAGAATTAGCCTGCAATACTGCATTCCAACCACTGTGCTACCACATAAGGATGTGTAATTTAGCTTAAATACAGTGGTTACAATTATCCAGACAGGAGTTTGGAGTTAACCAAAGCTTATCATTAGTACAGTAAAAAAATATACCCAGAGATAAGTAAACTTAAGTGATAATAAAGTAGAATTAAATAATTAATGGAGTATTATGGGTCCTATGGTTTCTTTTTCTCCCAGCTTTCACCAAAAACTTCCTGCCACATAAATCTAATGTGAACATAAATAACTCCTCCCTGAAGTATAGTTAAAATGTAAAAACAAAGTGTGTATTTCTTGCTCTTTTAATGGATTTTAAAGGTTTTAGTAGTTTCACATTACCAGAATTTCATACTGACAGATAACTGATAAAGAATGTTTTATTAAATAATAAAAAAATACAAGCAATGTAGATAAAGCTAACTTTATTTGGACTATTACAGAACAGGCTAACAAAGACACTAATTGTATAAAAAGCTTAAAAACAGAACAATACCATTCCATACCAACTTATACTACTATTTGCTTTATTACAAAAAAGTCCAAGTTCAGTTTCCTCATTCAACAGGCATTTTAAAGCACATTAGCTCCAAACAAACTATGCAATCCATTTATACTGCTATTTGAAAGGGTTTGGATGGCCAATAACAATCTAGCTTTACAAGATACACATGGCATTCTTCTATCATACAGCAAAACACAGAAAGGCAAGTGTTTTCTTTAAAAAAAACCTGCACTAAGTATCATCCTAGAGAAAGGCAAGGTTTATGTAACTATAGGAATCACAAAACAGAATGTTATGTGTTCAAGAAAATTATAATTAGCCTGATGTACTTATTTTGCTTTCATACACGGGTAGTTATCTTAAGAAACAATAGTAAAAGCTTGAATCAACTTTAAATGAAAGCAGGCACTTGCTTCTTCATGGGATTTGGGAATTCACTTTCTTCTTTACAATTAAATAGGAAAGACTAATGTGCAGAATTTTAAACACTCTGCATGGAGTTTGTCAATAAAAGGAGAAAGTTTTCTATGCAAGATGAAGCAGCAACAGGCTCTCACAAACCTCTGTAAAAGACATTTATTTCTACAAAAAGAGACTTATGATACAATTGAATCACACAAATTTAACTATGTACCTTTTAAAATATACAAGAAACTTTGAAGTAGAGGATACTTAAAAAAATGGAGGGGTTTCAATATTTTATTTTACACATCTGCATCTTCACATAATTTGATAAGTAACCTTTTACAAAATCATGTAAAAAGCACAATTGCCTGGTAAAGAGTCTTCAAAAGATTTTACACAGCATGCAATTAAAGCAGCCTTTTCTTCCTTATATGGACTCTTTTCACTCAAGTAATCTTCTGCTGCAAAAATTAGGGTAGCAGCCTGGTCTCTTCTGTTAACGCCTTTTGTCTTTCCTGTCTGATTTACGGTCTCTTTCATTCCGTGAAGTCCTTTTGCCTGACCAACTACTTTCTGATATAGACCTTTTTCTGTCCGACCTTGAACTTTTATCCTTTGATCCTTTTGCATCTCTTCTGCTACCTTTTGAAGACTTGTGACTTCTATCTACTCCTGAATTGTCCCTTCGCTTCCGTTCCAAACTCCTCCTATGCTTTCTATCTCTATTATGCCCTCGCCCCCTGCTTCGACTTCTACTCTCACTGCTACTAGAACTACTAGAACTTTCTCGACTACTAGTCCCACTGCTACTGCTGCTGCTGGAACTGCTCCGACTACTGCTTGTCCCACTGCTAGAACTACTCCCACTGCTACTACTTGTAGAACTAGTACTACTAGTGCTACTACTAGTACTCCGACTTCGACTCTTACTGGTTTTGTTTCTTGCCCTACCTCTGCTTCTGCTCCTAATTTTGTTCTTAATTTCTACGCTTACTGCCTGGACTTGATCTGCCTGCATTTCAGGCAGCTTTTCAGACACTAGAGATTCTTTGTCTAATGGTGGCACTTGGTCTTGAGTGGATTCCAAAAGGGGCAAAGGCTGTGGCCAAATCACAGACTCTGACTGAGGCTGCACCTCAGCCTCTGAGACTGGAATGGATTCAGGCTCCTTCTCTTCTGACTCCTCTGGCTCAGCATCAACTTCTGGCTTGCTGGGTTCCTCTTTTTCCAGGGCAACCGTAGGCCCTTCCTGTTCTGGCTGTGCATTATATTCCATTTCTGGTTCAACCTCTGTGCTAATTTCATTTTCTAATGGCTCTGTACAATCTGTCTCATTAATTTCCATTACATCCTGCTCACCGTCTATTGGCTGAATACCTTCACTTTCTCCTTTCACTAGCTCAACTTCCTCAGTTTGGTTATCTGGCTGCCTGTCATTCTCTTTAATTTCTGCTTCCTCTTCTACTTTAACTTCAATTTCCTCTTTTTGCTCTTCCTCTTCCTGTTCTATCTCCCCATCACTATGACTAACACCTAACTCCTTTTCTTCCCTTACCTCTTCCATTTCTATATCATTGCTCTTATTACCTGTCTCCATCTCCTCCACCTGCTGTACCACCTTACCCTCTTCCTGCTCCTTGTTCTGGTCTTCCTTCTTTTCTTCTTTCTGTACCTCCTGGTGTTCTTTTTCCTTCATAGACTGTCGTCTGGGCCTGGCTTCCATTTTATTAATTTGCTCAGCAAATTCAGTGCGTCTATTTTCAAACAGTGCTGAAGAATAAGGAATGTATAATAAACAGCAATTAGATTCATAGTTTGAATAATTCCCTTCACATAACAGTATCAGAGAAATTATAATCCATGTAAGAAAGTCGTGAACTCCATCTCTAATTCATATGACCAGCATATTTGCTATTTCGCTACATCTACTTGCATACAGAAGTACACGTTTTAAGCTAAGATACACAAAAGCCAAGTTTGTAAGACATTGCCAATCTATGAAATAAAACTTCCATATGTAAGTAGATGCAGCTAACAGTCTACACATTATTTCATTTAGTCTAACATAGTGAATGGACCAGGAATTCTCATGGTCTCATGAGAAATCAGAGCCTCAGAACTTACATCACAAACTGAGCATACCACGTTTATAGCTACTTATAATTTCTCAATATGGAAGGAATGATTTTGTTTTGGTGTGACATGCACAATCTTATCAAAATTCATGCTTTTTACTATGGCAATACAGAAATAAAAAGATAACATACCATTTAACTTTTTTTGGGAATCATCAAACATCTTCTGGGTAGCAGGGCACATTCTGCCAGGTATATAGAACAGATGAGGTTTTGTCTTCGTTCTTATATATTTAATTATTTTGGCATTATGTTCGTTCCATTCTTCTTGCTGAAAAAAAAATATGTTTATGTTTCTGGTGCCATCCAGAAGGCAAATATGCAATAACTACCATATTTTTCCAAAAATACGACTTACCCCAAAAGTAAGTCCTAGTTTGATTTTTAGGTGAGCCCAATATAAGCCCTAATTAAGACCTCACCCACTCCAGGTGCATGGATAAAAATTAAGCTAGGGTGGAGATGGGGAGGTGGAGCTGCCCTACTACTTACATTCAGAGAGTTGCAGCCAAGCCTTGCATGTCCCAACAGCTGCCTTGCTCCCTGTTATTGGCTGCAGGGAAGGCCTTCAGGGAAGCCTTGTAGGCCTCAGAAGAAATTCCTGAAGGCCTCTAACAGCGAAAAGGAGGCCGGGGGTGACATGCACAAGTGAGGTGAGTCAGTGGACAACCCACTACCCCAAAAATAAGACCTAGTGCTTTTTTTGGTGGCAAAAAAATTATGACAGGGTCTTTCGGGGAAATACGGGTACTAAATTTCCACTCACCAACTGAGCAAGTTCAACTTTTTGTTCCAATAACCGTAGTTCTGTTTGTTTAGCACGTCTTTCCTCAAAGAGTTCTCGCCTTTCGTTTTCAACCTGCTTTCTTTCTTCTTCTGCCTGCACTTCAAGTTTCTGCTCAATTTCTTGTCTTCTTTTTTGCTAAGTCAGAATGGCTTAAAGTTAATTCAATAGCAGCATTCTTATTTAAGTAAGTCATCATAATGTACAAACTGAACCAATTCACTTGTTAGAAGTCAAACAAAAATATTCTTCCCCAACATATATACTGTAGATGAGGTTCTGGTCTAAGATTAATACTGAAACAAAAATTGTCCCCAATGTTCTGTAAGCAGAATACCATAATCAAAAGTAATATAGAACTTATCAAATGTATTTCAGATGTTTCTTCTAATGATATTATGATGGAGTTTGCAAAATTTATTTTCCTGCTGTCTTTCCTTTACCAGCCCTCAGAGTGAATTCATAGGAAAGTATAGAGAAATTCCCCTGAACCAAGTGAACCATGCCTTGAGATCAAATATGCTCAGTAATCAGATGGAGGTAAATAATTCTCTTACTGAAAGCTTGTTCTTTTGGTGGAATGACACTACTGGCTACAATCTATAGGACTTGTTATCTGTCACTTCTAATGACTTGCAGGAGTTTGCTCTCTCACTTCCTGCTTCACTAAAATAAAACCGTCCACATCGGTTATATCATGGCAAATGCAGTTCTGATTTCCCTACTGCTAAAATTAGATTTTGATGATCTCAAATCCTTATTTGTAAATATGAAAAAAATATACCAAACACATTCTGCTTTCAGTGTTAATTAAAATGTCCTCCTAAAAGTTGTTTCAAAATAAAACATACACATGGCTGGAATTGATATGGCCATCAGCTTGTGTATTTTTCTATTATACGGAAGTATTATTTTTCCTGCACAATTTACTAAATGTGAAATTAATACCCTCTCAGTAGCAACTGTCGATTCTTGTTTAAACTTCTGAAGAGTTCCCATCAACAGGCCAAATATACGCCGATTCCTGGCAGAATACAAAAGAAAAGATATTATACCACAAATATAGGTATTTTATTATGTATGCATATTTTTTCAAAAATTTCCAAGGTCACACTAGTAGCTATAAATGCTTGTTGTAAAATATCAGGGGTCTGTGGCTGCAATGGTAGTTATAAATATGATTATTTATATAAATTTATATAAAAATAATTAACCAAATAAAATATTTTTTTAAAAATCAGCAACTATTAGACTTAGTTTATATAATATCAAATGATAACTGGAAACTAGGTATTCCGAGAGCAGTGGTTAAATGCAGTATTGCAGGCAAACTCTGCCCATGGCTTGGAGTACAATCCTGATGGCACTCAAGGTTGAATCAGTCTTCCATCCTTCCGAGGTTGGATGTTATATTCCACAGTATATGTTTAGTACAGTTAGTCCCGACTTTTCATCATTTCATTCAGTGATTGTATTGAAAAAAGTGACTTATCACCATTTTTCACACTTATAACAGTTGCAATATCCCCCTGGTCACATGGTTTAGATTTGGTTATTTGACAACTGACTCACATTTATGACGGTTGCAGTGTCCTGGAGTCATGTGATCTCATTTTGCAACCTTCTGACAAGCAAAGACAACTGGGAAACCAGATTCACTTAACAACTGTATTACTAATTTAAGAACTGCAGTGATTCATTTAACAATGGAATAAGAAAAGTTGTAAAATGGGGACAAAACTCAATGAACACATTTCTCATTTAGCAACATATATTTTGGACTGAGTTGTGGTCATACGTTGAGGACTATGTGTATATTTTAATTAAGTACTGACAGTATTTTTCACTCAGAAACTGGATTGGATCATTGTTATACAGGCATTTTGTAAAATATCCGTTCTCAGTTCAGATCAAGCTGAAATGAACAAATAGCAAAAATGTCAATTCCTAGTATCAAATATCTTTGATATTTGGAAGGTTGGGGGTACCAAAAGTTATTTTGGCCTATGTACGACCAGGTATTCTGCGGCTGTGTTTGTGGAAAGATGATCTAGTAAAGAATAGTTTCAGCTGATTTTCTTAGCACAATTCACAGCACAGAATACTGTCAGCATTTTTTACCGGCTTATACTACCATTCTTCAAAGCGATAGAACTGCTTTTATTTCTTGCTCCTGGAATTGGGAAAATTTAAAATCACATGAAAGAACAATACCTTTGTTTCCCTTTTTCATCCATAGTTTGATCTTGAATAAGGTCTCGGCGTGTTCGCTCTTTGGAGGTAGCAACAACAGAGGACTGCAACGCTGGCTGCAGAAAAAGATCACAGCTAGGTTAATAGAAACCTATTCATTTATTAAACTTATGCTGCCCATCTTCTCAAAGGCAACTCTTGCATGTTATATTTTTCTATTCTTAAGCTCCCAATTAACATTTCAAATATACTTTACTTTTTTAACATCATCATCCTCTGCGTCGCTTTCATGGCGTGATTCTCTCCTTGTCCGACGTTCACCAGCCAATCTAAACGTAATACAAAATGTCAAAAGCAACCAATATAATTGAAATAATCAAACTTGTGCACTTAACATTAACTGATAAGTTTCTTTTATTAAATTGCATTGTGGAAGGAATATTTTTAAAAGAAGTATTTGTATTCTCAATTCCAATAGCTATCTAGTAATGAGAGATGCTACTCTACAGATAGTCCTCATCTCACAAATGTTCATTTAAGAACTGTCTGGAATTAGATTAATACTTTACAGCCCATAAAGCACTTTCAGCCATCACAAAATGTTGCAAACACCACACACATACTTGTGATCACGTTTGTGATTGTCACCTGGCAACTGACTCAGAACTGATTCAGATTTACCATTGGTTGCAGTATCTGCAGTTACATGATCACAATTTGTTACCTTTTTGCTGGTTTCCAGCAAAAATTGTCCATTATGGAGAATTGATTTCTTTAACCATTGTGATTTGCTTAATAATCACCATAAAATGATTGAAAAATTGGTCATATAGTGGTTTTAAATCAAGGATTATCTCTAATATCAAGAAAGACCTGATACACCCAAATAATCTCTGCTTCATGAGCTGCACTGGTCTGATTCAAAATGCTGGTCATTATCTATAAAGCCATACCTGGTGTAAGGCTTGTGTAATACTTGAGGGATCACCTGTCTCCCATAGTATCAGCTCAGCTAAACTGATCTGGCAGAATTGGGGTGCTCCAGCTTCCTTCAATTAAACAATGCTATCTGCTGGGACTCAGGAAGCACACCTTCTTTACAGCAGTGCCTGACCTTTGGAATTAGGTTTCCTCCAAAATTCAAACAGCCGTCTACCCTTCCTAGTGTTTCAAAGAGCTCTAAAGACCTGGCTCTTTGTCCAGGCATAAGGCGTGTGTAACAAAGCCCCCTTTTCTTCTTTTCAGACCCACTTTCTTTTCCTTTGTTCCCATCTGAAAGGTTTGCAATCTGAATATATTTTAAAACTTCACAAAATTGCTAGCAGTAGGGCAGGATATAAATTTGATAGTGATACCTGGCTAGCTTAATGTGATGTGCAAACCTGCCAAATAAAGCTACAAGTTGTGTGTAAACTAATCACTGCGGCATATTCTACAGTATATAGTCTATGCATCTTGGCAGTAAATTATCCAAAATGTAGCAAACAGATATACTGAATATGGCAAGATATTAAAATAAGTTGATTCTGAGAGGGAAGAGCCAACATTGCGTTGACACGACCTGTGATCTCGAAGTCCCGAGATCGCAGTCGATACTTTTGCTGCTGGACGGTCCGTATGGACCTAAACCGTCCCGCAGAGATGGTGATCGGAAAGAATACGTCTTGCTGATCTCAGGGACCCCACAAAGTCCCTGATTAATCCAAGAGAAGTTCTTCTAGCTGGCGACAAAAGCGCAGCCACAAGCTGATGAAGTTGGGACAACTCCGGAATGGAAGGAAACGGAAAGAGAAAGTGTGTACAGCTGGTGAGGAAACTTTACCAGAAGAAATAAGCGGCAAAATTAAGCTACATTGGATTACATTGGACAGTGTGCTATCTTTCTTTTTAAATGCTATTTTATGGATGGAATTTACGCAAAGCTTTTTAAAGTGAACGGATTAGTTTTTCTTCTATTTTTTTTATTTTTGTAACCTATGGATTAAAATTCTTTTTTTCATTTCTATAAGTTTTTTCCTTTTTTCTATTTTGTTTCATTTAAGAATTTTACTTTTCTAAAAACCTGAAATACAAAAAAGATATGAAACAAGGTCTTATTGTGAGAGATTATAAATGAATTTTATAATAATAAAAAGCCTTGAAAGCCAGAGTGGCAGTGTTTATCAGTCGGAAGAATGGAACAACATCAACATCAAAAAGAAACTTTAACATTGCAAGAGATAATGTTTGAAATTCAGAAATTATTAGAAGTATCAGAGAGAATTGAGGAGAAACTGGAAAATCTAGAGCATATAACAGCAAAATATGATGGAGAATCTCAATTGGAAAAAGTGGAGGCTAGAGCCCTAAAAATTGAAGAGAAAAACGAGCACAAAGACAAGAAATTTGTTGACATTTACGGTGAATGGAGTGTGGTTGGAAATGCAGAGTGGAATATGGAAAAGGGAGTTAGATGGCCAGGAACTCTACCCCAGATGGCAAGGTACATAAGAAGAATAAAGAGAAGAATTGATGGATTTAAGGAGAGAAATCTTATCAGAAGCAACATTGATGACCAAAGATATGCTGATTAAAGAAACAAATGGAGGGTATCGAGATTATATAAGAGATGCAACAAGCAATGAGCTGCGAAGATAAATCCACACAAATATTATTAAGGGAATAATCAGAAGATTAATTCCACAAATGGCAAAGGACATAAGACTGCATTATTACTGGAAAGATACAGGTTGATATATGAAAGCTTATAATAAAAAATTAGTTAAACTTAGCTAAATTTAGAGCATTATGTAAAAAATGAAGTGATGATGGATATGGTTAAATAAATAATTGACAATGATAATAATGTATACATATGTAGTGGTTTGATAAGAATTAATTGGATATGAATGGTAAATGGTAACTATGAAAGGAAGATTAGAAATTTTGTTATGACATAAAAGCTAATAATAAAAATTTGAATTGAATCTAGTTAAACTTTGAGTATTAGGTAAAAATATTATGATAATGGACATAGTCAAATAAATGTTTGATAATGATAATGATAACAACATATACATTGGCTTAATAAAAGAAAATTGGATATAAATTGTAAACAGTGATTTGGAAAGGACTAGAAACTTGGTTACTAAATATTATTGATTTTTATTCAGAATAGATTATAACGATTTAATGTTATTGGATGATACTGGAAATAGCTAACGAAATGCCATTATGTGGTTATGCTTTAAACTTTGGAATATTTTATACAAAAGGACATTAAAACAACTGTGGTCAAATGAAAATTGAGGTATGATGATAGTAATATCTATAAATATATTTAATTTAAAATATATGATTTGATATGTATTATAGGTGATGACTGTGGAAGAGATGCACGGAAAGCTTTTTGTAACCAATTGACACACTTTCTATAGTATGTAAAGAAAGAGGATTCTTTGTGTTGTATTTGTATTTATTCAAAAATAAAAACAAATTTTTAAAAAAGTTGATTCTTCAATCTAGGTGTAAATATTCTCCACTCACCTATTCGTCGACCCTTCAAGATCCCTCTGTTTGGCTGGGGGTCCTCCTCCGCTATCCGAGAATCCACGCCTAACATAAAACAGTAAATTAGCTTACTCTAAACAAATGCATACATTCAGAAACGTATAATGCTCTATGAAGTTGTATAGTATTTAAAAATAGCCAACTGTTAGTTTCTTCATGAATGGTAAAACTGAAATAAGTAAAGCTATTAGTATTGTTAAGCAAGACAATCCAAGAAACATTTTTGTATGTAAAACAAATAAAGGTTTTATAATTGATTGAGCAGTAACCACACACACACACTTACTAAAGCATCAGGGTTCTAAAGCTTCTGACACTATCCCTATTGTGGCATCATGGCAGTAACTACAGCAGCGCCTTTGCATTTCATTGACTTTTAAAGAAAATTTATACAGCCTCCAATTCGCTTACAGCAACTCTAGACAGCTTATAAACAATGATCACCCTTGATGTTTGCTTGTCTACTCCAGAATTATAATAGAAACCTGCAGATCAGCTGAAGTCACTTTTGTGCTGGTTTTTCTGCAAAGAGCCTTGTATAATTCCAGTATGCTTATCCAAAGTGCAGTTGATTATAGCTTTTCCTCCCTAACTTACCTTAACTAAGCCTTTTTAGAGAGAAGGTGAACTATTCCCATACAATATTCTCAGGGCAGCAGCAGCAGTAGTCCAAACAAAGGATAAGCATCCCAAACAGTAACACAGGGGTGACTTTACAGTGGGCTGCTGGCACCTAATTATGACTATCATAAACACATAGTTGGAGCTTGTTTAAAAGTGCTAGTCAGACTTAAGTTTGACTAACCTTAAATAGATACCGATGCTTTCATTTGGCATCAGCTAGTTAAAATGTAAGATGAATTTCCACACCGCGAAAGAGTTTCGGGCGGTATTAAAACAGTTCGTTCCTCTCGCAGGTCCTCCGACACTCACCTCAGTAATAGGCTTCCGCGCCCCCTACCTCCACCAGGGCCTGCGATGGCCAACAGTCTCCCTTGGGCGGGCCTGGAAAGGAGGAGACACACAATGAAATGCTGCTAATCGCCGGGAGGCCGAAGGAAGCACAGAAAAGGAACACCCGCCTCTCAGGAGCGACGCTAAGAGGCCCCGTACTTGCAGAGCGCTGCAGCGTTTCCCAGCTCATGCCGGCACCCTTGGCTGAAGCACCGCCAGGCACCCCCCTTAAGCAAAATTTCCCCCCGCTCCTCCTTTTATAGCCCGCCGGGCATTTCCATCCGGGCGCGGGAAAAAGGAAATAAAAATCGTCGAGGACGCTCACTGCGGGCCTCTTCGGTTGGAAGAAGGCGCCCGAGCTGCTTAGATCCATAACGGGGGCAACTGCGAGGCCACCGACATCCCGGATTGATTGTCGAAGGGAAAGGCGCGAAGAAGGCCTCGCGGTGATAAGTCAACCGCAAAAGCAGCCCTTCAAGTAAGGCGCTTCCACGCCCCAACTCCTTCCTCGCTCAGGGTCTCACCGCACATCGTTGGGGTCCCGCCCTGTGAGTTTGCGGATATTCTCATCGACGTGCTTGAGGCTTTCCTTGGCCTTCTCCAGTTGCTCCTGTAGAGCCCGCACGGCTACCGCCATGCCTGCCACCACAATCGCGGCCTAGCCAGCCGGAACCCAACGGAAAGCACGATGAGGTTAAGGGGGCAAGGAGAAAGCTCAGCTTCGCGGCGTGACGTGGCTCCGAGAAACTCACCAATGAGAACTCGACATTTGGAGTGATAGCTTTTTTACCCAAGAACTGTTCGTAACCTCTAGCGAATGGCCAACCTATGAAGCGTGAGTGGCAGGGCATTGCTCCAATCGACGAGCAAGGTTTTTAACCAATGAAAAACTGATATTAAGGACGTAAAGTTACTCGCAACCACTTAATCGCTCGGCTTCTGTAATCCTGCCAATAGCTAAAATGCCCGAGTAGAATGACATTTTTCCAACCAATCAAGTGATACTCATCTCTCATCATAACCAATCCGTGATTGGCGGAAGGGCTAGTGCTCCCTTTTCCACGCTAGGACAATCCCTACTAAAATTCGCGCGCTTCTCTGTCTTTCAGTAAAGCTTGAGGCGCTGTGATTCCCACGTTCGTGTATTTGAACTTCAACCCATATCACCGCAATTAAAACGAGCGTTTTTACGGAAGTATAGACGGAATTAAATGTCAATGACTTCATGTTTCCACCTTTTAATTGTATTCATAGTTTTTGTATTACGTTTGTGTGTGTGAAACATTTTCTATGCGTTTTGATTCTGGCAGTACAGAGGTGTAAAAATACTTTGTTTTGGCTGCTTTCAAGTCAAGTCTCGACTCCAGGCGACTGCCCGACAAGCTTCCTATAGTTTTCTTGGAAAGATTTTGGAAGCGGTTTTCCCTTGCCCCCCCCCCCCCCCAGCTGAGATTGACTGGCCCAAGGTCATGCAGCTGCTTTTGTGCCTGAAGAGGAACTAGAATTCTAGTCATTCTCTCTAGCCAATACCAATGGGACTTAATACTTAAATACCACTTCAGTGTTTTATAGCCCTCTCTAAGTGGTTTACAGAGTCAGCATTTTGCCCCCAAACAATCTGGGTCATTTTACCCACCTTGAAAGGACGGAAGACTGAGTCAACCTTGACCTTGTAACCATAACTAATCGTTGACCTACCACACCATAATAAATATTTAACAGAGTTGGAAGGGGTCTTACAGGTCATCTAGTCCAACCTCCCGCTCAAGCAGGAGACATTAACACCATTTCTGACAAATGGCAGTCCAATCTCTTCTTTAAAGCCTCCAGTGATGAAGCTCCCACAACTTCCGAGAGCAAGCTGTTTCATTGGTTGATTGTTCTCACTCTGAAAAAGTTTCTCCTTATTTCTAGGTTGAATCTCTCCTTGGTCAGTTTCCATCCATTATTCCTTGTCTGGCCTTCGGGTGCCATGGAAAATAGCTTGACTCCTTCCTCTCTGTGGCAGCCTCTGAAATATTGGAACCCTGCTATCATGTCTCCTCTGGTCCTTCTTTTCATTAAACTAGACATACCCAGTTCCTGCAACGGTTCATCTTATCTTTTAATCTCCAGTCCCCTAATAATCTTGGTTGCTCTTCTCTGCACTCTTTCTAGAGTCTCCACATCTGTTTCTATATTCCTGTTACTCTTTTTTCCGCCATTATGCCGAAACGAAGCAACCCAGAACGCGTTCCCAAAGCATTTTAATATCGCTCCTTGCCTATTATCGCTTGCCTATTTGCTGGAAGAGCGGCCTACTCCAGTATCCGCCGCTATGTGGTCACTAAACCGAGGCCGAAACGTCCGGAAGCTCCGCCCCGGCACGCTGACGCCGGTTGACTCGTTACGCTGCCTCGGCTCTCAACGGAGCGGTCGGGGGCTCGGTTGACATCGCTTGCCCGGGGGTGCGCAGGGGCCGCGGGTCTCTTCCCTAGACGGGAGGAGAGCTCGGCATGAATAAGTCGGAGATGGCGGACGAAGCTCTCTTCCTCTTGTTGCACAACGAAATGGTGTCCGGGCTGTACCGCGCCGCCGAGCAAGGCGATGGGGTGAGTGTGAGGTTTCTTCTCCCGTGTAGGAAAAAGAAGGGAGCCCTCCGCGATTCCGGTTTGAGAGCAGCTGCTCCTCCTCCTCCTCCTCCTCCTCAAGAACCCAGGGCGGCTTCCAACTTCCAAACAGCTCCTTAGTGGGCCGCCTCTTTGGGGATCGTACGGCTGGGGCCCCTGCCCGGAGTTTCTGCCAAGTTTCAGGGGCTGAATAGATAACCTAAGCGGCGAACCCAGCGGTCTTGACGGGTGGGTAGCGCTGGATTCATACGTTTCCCTTTCCGTCGTCGGCTGTGGAGGCTCTGGGTAACCCGGAATACTAGTGGGAGGGATGATTTGAAGAGAACAGAAGATGGTTTGTTGTCATATTCTTATTTTAGTCTAAGAAACGGTCTGGTTCAATTTTTTAAAATTAATGTCCAGCCTTACTTTTCTAATGGTAAATGTATGGCTTTGTTTTGTAAGTCCTTGACTTGTGAGCACAGTTGAGCCCAAAATTTATGTTGCTAAGTGAGAGAGTTGAGTGGGTTTTGCCCCAATTTACGCCCTTTCTTGCCACCCTTGTTAAGTGAACCACTGCAGCAGTTAAGGTAGTTAAGTAACGCAGTTCTTAAGGGAATCTGGCTTCCCCATGGACTTTGCTTGTTAGAAGATCACAAAAATTGATCACATGACAACCCCCCCTCCTCCCACTACAACCATAGTAACTATGAGTCAGTTGCCAAGCATCTGCATTTTGATAATGTGACCATAGGGATGCTGCAATAGTCACAAGTGTGAGAACCAGTCATAAATTACTTTTTTCAGACCTGTCGTAACTTCAAAAGGTCACTAAATGAACGGTTACAAGTTGAGGACTACCTGTACTTATTTCTGAAGTTCCCTTCCTATAATACACAATACCTGATCTTTTTTGGGTGATAGATTCTGTCACTTGAATGAATGACAAAAACTGCCCATTCGGAGGAGTTGCAAATCCCTATTTCTGCCACATCCAATTGGATGACTACAGGAAAGGCAAAGCCCAACAGATTTGACTTTTCATGAAAGCATGAAGCAGTCTTGTTTCCTTTCCTAGTGGAATTTACCTTGATATCCAGTGAAGTGGTTTGGGTACCTCCCGCCCCCGAAATTTATCGACTGTAGCAGCCTTTCTGATGCCACATGACTGTGTTTTTGCTGCAAACACTAACAATTGTCCCTTATTAGCACAATACTGTAGAAGGATAACACATGCAATATTTATCTCAGATGTATTGCTCTTACATGACAAATGTCATAATTGCTTTCATTCTGACTCTACCTTAAAATAGTTAAGAGAATAAGTTGAACTGTTTCAAACCATTTTAAAATAGATTATTTACAACTGCAAGTTTCTCTTTTTGTAATTATAGGAAAATGGACGTTGTATTACAAAATTGGAAAACATGGGGTTTAGAGTAGGACAAGGATTAATAGAAAGGTGAGTGCAATGTTTATTTTGACTATTTTTTTTTACAATGGGATTGTGTAATCTGTGATACCAGGCTCAAATGCTATTTCTCCAACCCCATTTTTTAGTCCTTGGACCACCTTGGCTAAAAACTTAACTGTTTTTATCTATTTGGAATGAGAAATAGCTGAAACTAGTGCAATGCCTAAAATAGGTAATCCACACTAAGAATAAAATGTTGGGGCTCTTGCTGACATTATTCAGTTTATAGTCCTGTGAGCTTCAAAAATTATTAAGGGTGGCTGTTGGCCCTGGCCTTCTTATTTTAAAGGACCAGAGTTGGTAAAACACTAAAGCTAGATCTTGTATTGCTAGTAAGGAAGAAAATGATTGGGATTGGTGTTTTTATAATTGTAGAATACATAAGTTGTTATATTTTATAATTAATGTCAAGGAAACAAAAGAAAAAAGAAAAATAGCTCCCATAGCTGTAATTTAACTTTAAGAGAGAAAGTTGGTAAATAAAATGCAAAAAGATAATTGCATATTGTATGCATTATAACAGCGATGGCGAACCTTTTTTGGCTCGCGTGCCACAAGTGGGGGGACACCCCCCCCCAGAGGCTTTATAGGAGCCTGGGGAGGGCGAAAAGAGCCTCCCCCCCCGGAGGCCCTCCGGAGGCTTCAGGGACCGTCTGGAGGCTTCCCTGAAGCCTTCGGAACACTTAAAATGACCCACTGAGCAAATCGGAAGTGACTTCCGGTTTGCTCGGAGGGTCGTTTTAAGCGTTCTGAAGGCTTCAGGGAAGCCTCCGGACGGTCCCTGAAGCCTCTGGAGGGCCTCCGGGGGGGGGCGGGGAGGCTTTTTTCGCCCTCCCCAGGCTCCTATAAAGCCTCTGGAGCCTGGGGAGGGCGAAAAAATGGCTTTTAAAAACGGTGAACTCAGCTGGCCAGCCGGCGCATGCGCGCTGACCAGCTGACAGGGCAGCGCCTTGCGTGCCCTGACAAATGGCTCCGCGTGCCACCTGTGGCACGCGTGCCATAGGTTCGCCATCACTGCATTATAATTTAGTGGTTGCAATAGCAATAAAGCTGCATTTTTTCAATATAGCCCATGGAGTTCTCTATATTCTGCATGCAGAATATATATTCAGGCATTTTTTTCATCCATCTCCTGTTATAAAATCTGTTGGTGTATTTAAGCTTTGATTGGAATGTGCACATTTTTTAAACTGATTGTAAACAGCTAAGTGTTTGTAGTATCCTATATGAAGATGACGAAGTGCTGCTGCTATTTTTGTTGCTTTCTCTTAGGTTCACAAAAGATACTGCCCGATTCAAAGATGAATTAGATATAATGAAGTTTATTTGCAAAGATTTTTGGACTACTGTATTTAAAAAACAAATTGATAATCTCAGGACCAATCATCAGGTATTGTAAGAATGAATAATCACTTGTAGAACAAGAGTCAAACTATATTCCATTGCTGCGCTATCCTGTTCCTTTTCAGACATTTCAATTCAGTGCATAGATAAATGGATGTTATAAACAAGAGCAATATGTACATAGGAGTCAAGTTTATTTTTATAACAATGCAGTTACTTTTCTCCTTGATGAGTGTCTGCAGTATTTATAGTCTTGAATAATATTTGTCTACACTTTCATTGTAATCTTAAAAACATTTAATAAAAATTTATAGTGAAAATTGTTGAATATAAAAATTATTCTGGTAATATGAATTTTACTATGGTCAAGTTAATCATTATAAGGATAAGTTGATGATACATTACAGCATAATCCACTGACTTCTGCTGTCCACATTTCCTCTGTACTCAAAGGAAATGTCCACATTTCTGTGAATCTAGGATGTATTCCAATTCTGCTAAACACATATAGATGCATAGTAAATCACTTGATAACATGCTACTAAAAATTTAAATCAGCTAACAATCCCCTTCCCATAAAACATTGATTTGAAGATTTTATGTAATAATGGACTCTCTTTGTCTTTCTAGTCATGCATGCAAATTACTGCTTCATTTGTCATATCTAGATCTCAGTTTGCTTGTATACACTAGTGCAATGTATATATTCTGCTTTTCAAATACATCTTTTATTTCCTATCAAATTTCTTAGGTCATGTTTGATTACTAGTTGTCTTTCTACCCCTTTATTACCTTTTATTGAACCCCTACTTCTCAAATTGAGCCATTCTATAATCTTTAGCTATCTGAAGACTTTTAAATTTAAAAAAAAACATTTGTCTTTTTCTTTAATCACTGACTTGATTCTCCCATATTTTTGAAACATGAGTCCAGTTGGACTCAAAAACTCTTGAGAACTAGGCACTGACGGATTAATTTTTAAAGGTTGAAATTATTCTAAATTGATTGAGGATAAAAGGACTATAATTATAATAGCAAAATTGCTAATGCATCCCTAAGGAAAAATGTACAAACACTAATTTGGCTACATATGGGTAATCTTAACTAATTATATTGATATGTGGATCAGCTTTCTAAGAAATGTTTGAATGTAACATTGAACTAAATAGCACGATATAAATGTATTAAATAAAATTTAAAGTGGAAAATGTTCATTTCTGCAGGGTATCTATGTACTTCAGGATAACAAATTTCGTCTTTTGACTCAAATGTCTGCAGGAAAGCAATATTTGGAACATGCCCCTAAGGTATATGTATTGTATTATAGTCAAAATAGATTTAAAATATCAATTCTTTAATGGATTGTTATTAAGCCCTCTGTGTCTACAAGTGCGAAGGAAGATAAAATTGTGGTTTCCTGCTCCATCCCTTTCTGTTGTGCACATGTTACATGTTATGTATATTAGGCATAATATACATAATATACAACCTGTGTTTTAGGCCTTATATGCAAACTGTGTTGATTTGTCTGAATATATGAGGAGCTAAAGCCTGGTAAAGTGAGGAACTCTGTAGTGCCTGCCAGTCTTTTCACATCCAGTTGAGGAAGAGTTCTGTTTTGATTCAACGGAATGTGAGTAGAAATCTCTCCAGACTTTGCTATAGAGTATTGCAAAATCTAAAAGCGAGGCATAGGGCCAAATGTGGGAAGGGCATAGGATATTGTGCTAGCATGTGCAATCCAATAATTCTACTTAGGTTAAAATTATATTTTTACCTTTGAACAATATAACGACCATACTGTTGTTTTTAATTTGTGAGACTTGTGTGAAATTTGGAAGATAAATATTGGATGGGAAACATGTATCTATAAAAAATTAAGCACAGTCTAACAATTAGATATGCATCTTTGTTACCAATATTATAAGACACAAGAGATTTTTGGTTCTCTTTATAGGCTCTTTATCATCACACCTTTTTCTTTGGAACTGCATTCAATCTATTTTGAAAAGGATCTTAAGTATAACATGAACAATTAAAAGATCTTATTTTGTTATTGGAAAAAGAGCCAAATGGCCTTTGCCATTCAACATGGGTACGCTGATTCCAATCTCCTACAGACCCTGGCTATTGTTTTCCCTATTCTGATAACCTTTAAGGTAGACAATAGTACTGTGTTTCCCTGAAAATAAGACCTAACCAGAAAATAAGCCCTAGCTTATATGTATTTTAAAATTATATATTTAAATGAAACAGAAGCAAATATAATTTAAAGTGTCTCTCTCCAACTTTTACCTCATTGATTCATTAATTGTTTGAAATTTGGTGCAAGCTTCTTCCTTTCTAGGCTAGAAAAATAACTTTGTATTTTCTCAGTATAAGTTTTATAAATCACAGTACTGTATTTTAAGATTAGAGTTTCACCATGAATATTCTGCCTTGATATATCTTGCAGTATTTGGCATTTACATGTGGACTAATTAGAGGCGCTTTATCAAATTTGGGAATAAAGAGTATTGTGACAGCTGAAGTTTCAACAATGCCTGCGTGTAAGTATGTGTTGTATTAGCAGAATAAATCTGCTCTCTTCTGTGTAATTGTAAGATAAAATAAGTGAAATTACAAAACAGTTGCTTTGAAAATACTGATACTAGAACCGAAAAGTATACTGTACCTTAATGTAAAATTAGTGAGATGCCTAAGAAATAAGGTAACAGTAATTACTGGCAGTAATGTCCAGCTAAAATTGTCAAGTTGAACAGGACACCTGCTCAATTCACATATCTTTTCTAAATGTCTGGAGAGTTTTTCTCTACATGTGGTATAAAGCCGCATACAGCAATATTTGTAGCACCAGGAATCAGAGCTATTTAGCTATTAGTTCTCTACAACTTCCACAATTATGGTAGTTTTTTTTGTTTGACAACTGTATGAAAATACAGAGTGCTGAATTATGTTCAAATTTAGATAGGAAAAAATAGGATTTTCAGAATGTGAAAGGAATCCATTGAAAAGGAAACAGATTGTAGTCTCTTACTTTACTTAATTCCAGATTAGTTCTACTCATCAAGGCAGTGAACAGATTGCATTGTAAAATATAAATTGAAATGCTTGAACCTGAATATTAATAGAATTTATAGAAGTACATAAGATTGTTTCTGATAAAACAAATATTCCTTAACATTTTTTTTTGTTTGCAGGTAAATTTCAGGTGATGATACAGAAGATGTAAATATAAAATTCATTCTGTTGCTCTGTAAAATGGCAAAATGATCTGTATTTTATTTATAAAGCACATGAAGCTATCCTTTATTGTATTATTTGTCAAATACATTTTTCTAGAAGTGATTAAGTGCAATTTTTCATAATTTTCTGGTAGATGTTTAATTATCTACAATTTGTGGCCATGAATATGAATTTTCATGTTTGTAAGGATGGATAAATTATCCTAAATAAATGCTAAGCTGTAGTATAGCCAAATCCTATACAATTTCAATTTTGCAGTGTTGAAATGGGTAAGGGCCATAGAGCTGAGAATGGTACTGCTGCTTTTCAGTTCCAGAAAGATTGGGTATATTCCATAGACAATAAAATTGCTTCAAATGATCTTGCATAGTTTTTAAAATAATGCACTTGGTTGAACTGGATAGTTACTGTTCCAAATCATATTTAATGGGTAGATATATAAGGTGTCTGCTACCAATTCAAGTAATACAGATAAGTCTCATGCATTGCTAGATTTTACAGTTTGATTTATAAAGTTGAGACTTCAAATAAGAACATCAAATTAATGGTTTTGACATATTGTAATTAAAAACAGTGAAGTGGCAGCAGGGTAACACTCAAGCTGCCAATGGGCATGCCCGAATTCTATTTAGAAATCTTGCTCATCAAACTGAAATTGATAGTACATGGAGACCAATAAGTATTGGAAGGTAGAATGATCAAAGATCTTATATTTATTTTGCTCATAACCAAATAAATCTCTTAGAAACAGTTGCATAGACATTGATCTGGATTGGCTAAGGATTTGACATAAAGGTCAGAATCTAGCATATTGTTCATTCTAATCTGTTTCTTATCATATGAAAAAGGTTATTGCAATAGTTGGTGTACAATTTTCAGATTCCTGCTCAAAGAATAGGTGGCTAGGAGATCCTAGATAGATTATTCTGGAGTGTCAATTGCATCCTTTCCTGGACTGGAAGGAAATTTGCTCAATTACTCAAGCCTTGGTTACCAGCTGTTTGGATTACTGTAGTATGCTGTACATGGGACTGCCCTTGAAGACTTGGAAGTTATAACTGGTTCAGAATGTGATGGTGCATGTGATGATAGGATCTCATATAGCATGTATTGTGTGATCTGCATTGGCTACCAGTTTACTTCTAGGTGCAGTTCAAGGTGTTATTACCTTTAAAGTCTTACAGCACAAGGCTAGGTGATCTCTGGAGCTTTCTCTTCCGAAGGACATCTACTGATCCTACCAGATCAGAAAGGGTGGGACACTCATACTTCCTTAAACACTGCAGTCTTCTGGCATCTAGAAAGCATGGCTTTTCTGTGAAACTCCTTGAGGTTTATCCAATAGGTGTTTTTTCAAAAGGCAACTGTGGACTGTTTTTCCTTGAATACATTTTGCTCCTCATTCAACAAGCTGCTTCTGTTCTGAAGAGTTGAAGAAACAAACTGAAGCAGCTTATTGGCGGAGAAGCAAAACATCAAGGAAAAACAAAGTTCAGTTGCCTTTTGAAAGAGCACCTTTGAGACAACCATGACCTGGAAGATTGAGAATCTCCAGACACCTTGAAGTGTGGTAGGTCTCTACCCTTCTAGGATTCTTAAAGTATGCAAGAGCTGGCTTTCCCAAGTGGGATAGGATGAGGTGGATTAGATGATTTAACATGGATGCTGGGACCTTGAACTTGTTGCCAGGTTTTTAATATTTATAGTTTATCATATTATGCTGTTGTATTGTTTTAATTGATTGGGAGCAGCCCAGAGTTCTATAAAAGATCGGTGGTTGTATATAGTAAATGTTTTAAATAAACACATAGATCAGGGTTGAATTATGGAGTCCTTGTGCTCTCTGATGTTACCTAGCTGGGTAAACATCTGTAGGCAAACAACCAAGATTAGAGAATACCAAGGATCAGGTTTTGCCACAATTCCACATACAGAATTAATATTTGATTTTATCAATTATTCAAAGGAAATTCATTCTTAAAAAAAAAAGATCTACAGTGTAGGTCAGCATGGTATCACACATGACTGGATTTACGGAAGAATCAAATCAGATGGGAACACCTGAGTGAATTTTGCTGTTCTTAGAAGTTAAGCAGGTTTGTACCCTTGTTCAAACTTGAAGGGGGAACCAATAAGAAATCCCAGAGCTTCAGGGTAGACTGGACAATCCAGAAACATTCTGAAAAAAGGCAATGGCAAACTATTTCCATAGCATTCCCAAGAGAACAATGGATGCATTGTCTGAATTATGACCATATTTTAAAGTCTCCATGTTTACACTTAAATGTTTTTAAAATGCTATTTTTCAACATAAATAGCCTTTTTGATTAGTTTGCTTTACTTCTCTTGGGTTTTGATAAGATAGACCTTTATTGCTTCACTGTATAGTACCTCAAATAAAGAGATACACACAGTTTGTATGTAGATCAAACAAGCTGAATTATGGACAATAATTTGTAAGAAAATATTTTATTAACATCTCCACTTGCTAAACTCAGTCTGTTTTCTTAAAAAAAAAAAAGTCTGTTTTCTTAAAAAAAAAACAAGTATACAAGTATCCACTAAGGTCACATTGGAATATGTGGTGCATCCATTCTTCATACTTCAGTCATGAAAGTACTGCCTGATAAAGATTAACAATTTGTGCATGTATAGTTTCCAGATGTTCATCAGGATGCCTCGTCAGCCAGATCATATTGGTCAAAATACCTGTTAGGTGGGAAGAAAAAAGATCCATGAATATTATAAATATTAGTAAAATCTTCAGAAAAATCTTGAACAAATGTATCAAAGAAAGGCAGAATTTCACTGTATAGCTTGTCTAGATTTCCATTTAGTTGAATAGTGGTATGAGAATTAGACTATTTTAACTACTCTTCAGGTGCCTTTCAATGCAGGACACCCTGAATTGATTTTTGCATGGAATCAGAGAATGTGATTCAAGGCCTAGCATTTGAAGCTAATCAGCATGGAGACCTTATAAAAGATGGTGCCATCATTACTGAATTTGATTATGCAATTTTAAGCTCTCGTATCTCTAGAATACACAATACTGAATGAGGAGACATGAGAAAGGCGCAGGTGAAATCAGAGAGAGAAATGAGATGGCTATATATATTAGTAGTTGTCAATGAATGTTGTAATATGTAACATAACAATTTACTTTTTAAGTCTGGAAAGAAACAAAATATAGAATTGGGTAAAAATTACAAATTATTGCAAAACAAGGCTCATGTAAGTAATGGTGCAGACTCTTGAGGACAATGGTGGAGAGATTGATTTTCTTTAATAGCCAACTTAGTACACTAATTAAAATAATTGGCCTACCTTCCAACCAAACAAATCAATAAGTTTAGAGCAGACACTTTTTCATCATTCTTGTTCTCCTGTGTTAGAGGGAAGAAAAGCATTTAAGTAGTTTGTTTCACCAAATTTCAAGCAATTGTTTTATGACAACAACTATTACGAATTTCCAACAAATTACAATGGATTTTGGCAACTGTCTGTGATTGATAGCTCTACTAAATATATTTGTAGAAAACACAACTTTCTTTTAGATATTCATTAAATTCATCAAAGAGTGTAAACAATGCCACATTTTGAGCTGGTATTGCCCTTTTCCCAAGTTTTGACTATAATTCTGAAATATCAACTTAAGTTAAGAATGTACATATTTCAGGGAAATGATGGCTTCAAAAGATTAGCATGATCAGGATCTTCTAGTATTCCCCTTCAATGATCAACTAGTTCAGCTTACCTCTAGTACTCTCACCTCGGAGCATTTCCTAGCCAGTTGTCGAATTAGAGAGTGAGCTTCTGGTAATAATGGCTTCTCCAGACAAGCTAACAAAGCATAGAGCCATCTGCCCTAGAGAAATTGTAAGAAATTGCAATAAGAATTTAAAGATAAAACCATCTTTGCATTGTTTCTTTGTATCTCCATGAACACATCCATGTCAGTTTCTTGGCAACAATGCACATAATTTCCCTTGTCACCTGGTGTTTTTTTTTGGGGGGGGGGGGAGGGCGCTATTGTCTAGTTTTCTACTTTTCAGTACAGATTTGGGATTTCTTAATGGTCCGTACTTCAAGCAATAATTACGTTCAGTCTACTTATTAAAGTTTTTTAAATGAGATTTTATAAGAAACCACTAAACTTTACTTAGAGGGAAAATAGATTCATTGTTTGTTTTTGAAGGCATGGTGATAAGACCACAGATAAATAGGTACAAATTCTGTATTTCTTAGATCAAAATCAATTAATGCAGATATTTAATAGAGCTTATAGATGAAGGAGGGCCAGTCTTTTCAGAATCTGGGAATGGCTGCAGAAGGCCTGAACACATTTTAAAAAACCTTATACAGTAATGGCTTATGAAGCTTTGTGTGAAAATGGCAAATCAAAGATTTCACACGAGAACTATAATATTTTGTATTCGATTGTTCAAAATATTTAATGAGAAGGACTGTGAGAAACCAATTCAGGATGCAGTGGGTGCTGACTTGCTATGCTTTTTATAGACTTGTGTACAGCATGAACTGTAGGAAATAAAATATGCTTTAGTGATGTAACAAACAGATTTAAAAGTTAGTTTTAGAAGTGTAATTTAAAATGTACAGTTTTTTATACAACTAGGGCATTGAATCTATATGAAAGGAATATAGGTACTAAGAACAGAAGGCAATTCAAAATTCTAAAAGAGCCAATTCAAATCACTCACCCTAGGGGGACATAGCTTTTTATATATATATATAAATATATATATATAATATATATATATATATATAATATATATATATTGTGACGTGCTGTGAGGTTAATGGCTGGTGAGGCTGGTGACGTCATCAGGAAGGCGGGGAATGGGACGTGTGCTGGAGGCACACATTTCTGCCTCCGCCCTCTGCAGCTCCCGGGCGCGCACGGACGGAGATAGGCAGAATGGCGCTGAGGCGATCCGGCGGGCGAGCGACCGAGGATCGGGCTGCCTCGCTCGCTCTTTCGTCCGCCCAGATAGCCTCGGTGTTGCTGTGGCTACCTCCGTCTGTGCTGATGTTGTCGGCGCTCCCGGATGACGTCATCCGGAAACACCGACATTTCTGCCTCCGCCCTCCGCAGCTCCCGGGCGCGTATGGACGGAGGTAGGCAGAATGGCGCCGATCCGATCCGGCGGGCGAGCGACCGAGGATCGGGCTGCCTCGCTCGCTCTTTCGTCCGCCTGGATCGCCTCGGTGTTGCTGTGGCTACCTCCGTCCGTGCTGATGTTGTTGGCGCTCCCGGATGACGTCATCCGGAAACACCGACATTTCTGCCTCCGCCCTCCGCAGCTCCCGGACGGAGGTAGCCACAGCGATACCGAGACGATCCGGGCGGATGAAAGAGCGAGCGAGGCAGCCCGATCCTCGGTCGCTCGCCCGCCGGATCGGCTCGGCGCCATTCTGCCTACCTCCGTCCATGCGCGCCCGGCAGAATGTTGGCGTTTCCGGATGACGAAGACACAAAAGCGACAGTTGACAGTCGCTTTTGTGCCTTCGTCATCCGGAAACGCCGACATTCTGCTGGGCGCGCACGGATGGAGGTAGCCACAGCAACACCGAGGCGATCCGGGCGGACGAAAGAGCGAGCGAGGCAGCCCGATCCTTGGTCGCTCGCCCGCCGGATCGGCGCCATTCTGCCTACCTCCGTCCATGCGCGCCCGGCAGAATGTCGGCGTTTCTGGATGACGAAGGCACAAAAGCGACTGTCGACTGTCGCTTTCGTGCCTTCGTCATCTGGGAGCGCCGACATTTCTGCCTCCGCCCTCCGCAGCTCCCGGGCGCGCCCGGACGGATGTATAATATTATAGTATATAATATTATATACTATTATTTCATGAAGAGAGGTGAGGCTCCGCCTCCCTTGCCTCCCCTGACCGCACGTCACTGATATATACACATTATATATATACATTATATATATATGTGTTTGTGTTACAACCCCTGGTGTGCCCAAATATAGGAGGGAGCTCACTCCTCCCTCTTTCTGTCCTTCGGCTCATCACAGAAAACCATCCAGGCAGAAACCCATATTTTTATTTTTAATGTTGCCTTTTTATATTTGTGTTGTATATGTCCTGATAAATAAATAAATAAATAATTTATCAGCACAAATACAACATATATACACACACACATACATACATACATACACACACATATATATATTCCTCCTTTTTTACATACTGAAGAAAGTGTATCAGTTGGTTACAAAAAACCTTCGTGCATCTTTTCCACAGTCATCAATCATAATTCATATTAACTCAAGAATTTTAACTCAGATATTTATACATATTACCAGCATCATACCTCCATTTTCATTTGACTACAATTGTTTAAACGTCCTTCATCATAAAATATATCAAGATTTAAAACATAACCACATACTGGCATTTCATTTGCTATTTCTAATATCCTCCAATAACACTGAATCCTTATGGCCTATTCTAGCTAAACATCCATAATATCTAGTAACAAAATTTTATAATCCTCCTTACCAAATCACTGTTTACAATTTACATCCAGTTTCCTTATGTTGTACCCATACATATATATTTTCCTTTATATCATTATCCCTCATTTAACTGTATCCTGTATCATAACATTTCCCCCCCCTAATAATCAAAATTTAACTAAATTTAAGTTCTTTTTATTAGCCTTTATATATAACCAAAAGGTTTTCTACTCTTTCTTTCATGGGTACCATTCAAATATTCATATCCAATTATTACTTATCATAACAATACATATGTATATAATTATCATTATAAATTATTTATTTGACTATATCTATTGTCACTAAATTTCACTAAGTTTAACTCGTTTTAAATTATGTACTTCCATCTATCAACCTGTATCTTTCCAGTAGCAAAACAGTCTCATATCTTCTGCCATTTGTGGTATCAGTCCTCTAATCATCTCCTTAATAAAATTTGTATGGACTCCTCTTAGCAACTCATTGCTTATTAAGTCTCTCATGTAATTTTGATGCCCTTCTTCTGTTTCCTTAATCATCTTATATTCAGTTGTCAGTGGTGTTATCAATGATGTTGCTAATAAAATTTCTCTCTTTAAGTCCATAAATTATTTTGTTTTTTCTTCTTCTGTATCTTGCCATCTGGGGTAGAGTTTCCCTCCATTTAATTCCTCTTTCAGTGTTTCACTCTTTCCATTTCCAGACACAAACCAATCACCATAGATATCAGTGGATTTAATTACTTTATGGTCATTTTCCTCTTCGGTTTTTAGGACTCTAACCTCCACTTTTTTCCACTTGATAAACACCTCCAACTTCTTCATCATATTTTACTGTTAGATGCTCTAGGTTTTCCAACTTCTTTTCTGTTCTCTCAAATGTATTTGATAATTTCTGAATTTCTAACAATATCTTTTGCAGGCTTAAAATTTCTTTCTGCTGTTGAAGTTGTGCCATTATCTCCAGCTGACAAACACTGCTGCTCTGGCTTAGAAGGTTTTTGCAAGATTAAGCATAAATTCACAATAAATCTTATTTTCACTTTTCTCTGGTTAAAGATATACTTCAAAGGAACATCTGTATGCTTTTCTTCTTATCACTATCTATAAATGAACAGTGAAACCTTGAAGTGCCAAGCCAGAATAATCAGGAAAGCAAGAGTGTTTTGTTTCCATTACACAAACCTCCAGCCTCTGAGCAGCAGCCTTTTTCTTTCCCTCTGTTGTAACAATTTTCTGTTTCCTTTTGTATCTTTTTTATATTCCAAGTTAAACAAAAGTCAAATTCTTGAATGAGTTAGAGAAGAAAAGGGGGAAAACACGCACAGTAGTGAAGAAGTAGAATTTTAGTCCATAGGTTACAAAGAATAATAATAAAAAAACAAAAAATAGAAGAAAACCTAATCCATTCGTTTTAAAAGGCTTGCATAAATTCCATCCATGAACATAGCATTTAAAAAGCAAGATAACCCACTGTCCAAAACCACTCAAAGCTTAATTCCTCCGCTTATTTCTTCTGTTCTCAAATTTAAATTAACTTTAAGTTTTTTATAGGCAGTCTCTTTTAAAACGGCAAAAATTCCTCACCAGCTGGAAATACTTTCTCTTTCCGTATCCTTCCGTTTTGGAGCCCCCCCAACTTTATCAGCCTAATGGCTGGTTTTGTCGCCAGCTTGAAGAACTTCTCTTGGATCCATCAGGGACTTTGCGATATCCTTGACATCAGCAAAATGTATTCTTCCTGTTCACTGTCTCTGCAGGATGGTTTAGGTCCGATTGGACCACCCAGCGGCAAAAGTATCAGCTGCGGTCTTGGAGCATTGAGACCGCACGTCCGTATCGTCGCGTCGTTGGCTCCTCCTGGGACATAGCTTTTTTATAGCTTTACTAAAAGCCAGGAAAGTACTTATGTTGAGAATTCCAGATTAAAAGAAATTATAAATAAATAAATGAGTTTCCTTCAATTTTAATTTCAATGGGGATAATGCCTCTTATAACATAAAACTGCAAGTTACCAGTTCTGGAGTAAATTCTTTTTCCACCAGCCAGTTTGTCAAGTATTCCAAGACACTGGTCACTGTTGCCTTTTGGGATAGAGAAACAGCTGTTAAAATTTTGCATGCTGGTTCTTTCTTTCCTAGTGCACTGAGCAGATTTATAATTAGGTATTCTATACAAATGCTATAAGAATTCAATATATGAGTAATTACTACAAAAAACATTTTACAGTCTTATGAAATAGTTGCTGAAACAGCTTGTCCTAAAAAGAATTTTTTAAAGTATGCAAGATAGTATAATGAAAATACATAGTTTTTATATATTAAAAAAAAACTAAAGATCCGCTAAAATTACATACAAAATCAAAACTGCTTTTACCCCTTCTATTAATCTAATGTTTTGTTTAAATCTTTCTATTATACTGTCTCTTCTAGTGAATGTTACTGGATTCTTTGGATTATAGGCTCTCCTAATCATATTTTTAATGTTCACAGCAAAATAGAAAATTGTTTTGCTGCAAGTGAAAGGGGCTTATGTAAACGTATATAAAAGTGGAAATAACTGTATGTATGCCACCAACTGATTCCTATTAGGATACTTCCTATTATAATTATTAGTAGGATTATTAGTAGGAGACCTGAGGCCAGAAAACAGTTCTTCTCCATTATACAGGCTATATTACAGAACAGCCACTCTTCAGCAGTTAGAGTGGGCTGCTCAGTGGGAATTTTCCAGAAGCTTTTCAAGGCACAACTCATCTGGAGAATCTCTAAGAAATGGTTATTCTCCTGTGCGCTGCTTGGACAGTCCAAGCATGGGTTAACACAGTCTAACTGCCCTAGGACTGAGTGAGTTTTTTATTGTTGACCACGCCTCCCTTTGCCTCTGCAATCCAGTTTTAAAAACTCAGTCCGCCCGTTTGGACTGTAGCAGGGGAGCTCCTCAGTTTTATGACAGTTACACTGGACTCCCCAGAAATAAATAAATAATAGAATAAACAATAGAATAAATTCCTTAAATGTTGACACGCCAGGAGAATATGAAGATGAAATTCAACAGCCGGAGTGACTGCTAGAAAGGACGTTAGTAAGGAGCGCGGGGGTCTGTGAGCTGCCCGGCGGCTGCTGGCGCTCGAGCTGAGAGCGGGAGGCTTCCGCTCCGTATCAGCTTTCCCTTCGCGTTTTTATGCTACCTGGGAGGAGCGCTGAGGCTCTCCAGCGTAGCGAAGGACATTGTCTGGCCCAGTGACTGCGGTGGTCACCTTATGGGGTTCGCGCTCTTTTCGCCGCTTCCCTGAACCAGTGCCGGCCATTTTAAGGCTTTCGCGCACTTTTCGCCACTTCCCTGAACCAGCGCTGGCCATTTTAAGGGTTTCGCGCGCTTTTTGCCGCAACCCGAGTATTCTCTGAGCCGGGAGCTGCGCGCGCAGCGGCGGCCATTTTATCGACAAAACGACACTCCGAGGCGAGCAGGACAGAGCAAGATGCGTTTCACCTCAGCGGCAGCACTCATCGACACGTGGGCCTCGTCTGGGTCTCCAGCTAGGCCTACCTCGACTGTCTAGAGATCTCCGCCAACACTAAAGGCGGCACCGGCAGGTTAGAGGGCCTTGTCCCTTGGGCTTCCCTCCTAACCCTCAGTGGCTCGACGGGCGTCCTCAGGCCAGCTGGCCACGCCTTGAGTCCATTCACCACCTCCACTCCACCCTTCTTACCCTGCTGTGCCATTTTAAAACCATGGCAGACAAGGGGACAGGGGAGATGCAGACTGGGCCCTCTTCAAAGCGGAGCAAATTAGATCTGGCTCCTAGTGGGGGCAAAGGGAGCAGGAGCGGTGCTAGAAGGGCATCCCCAGATCCCCAGGGCTGTGGGGAAAAGGGCAAAGAAAGCAGTCGGAAACACAAGGCCCCACAGCTTCCTAGGCCTGATAGGTCTCCAAACCAAGTGGAGCCTTCACCAGACCGATCCCCAAGGCAAGATAGGGAGGAAAGGCCTGTTTCCCCCCCCAGGGGACAGATCTCCTCCTTCCTCTAGGGAAATTTCTAGGGACTCCTCCCCAGATGCCTCCTGGGGGTATCCCGATTCTCCCAGCTCCTCCATCAGAGAGGAATTGGGCCCATGCCAGGCCTTGACCACTGACGAGGACTGTTATAATTCCAGAAGGGGCAGGAAGCGCCCTGCCCCTACCCCAGTCCGTCCCAGGGAGGACAAAGGGTCCCATATGTCTGCTGAAATGAGAGAAATAATCTCTCAGGCCATTTCCCAAGGCATTGCTGAGGGCCTAAAGCAGGAGGAGGCCCCCACCTCTAGTGGAGCCAAACCTAAGCCCTCAGCAACTCAGACTAGAGAGAATAATCCTCCATCTCCTGGCACCTCAGTGGCTACTGAGGAATCAGGATGGGAAGAAGGTGAAATTGATGACTTTGAACTATCTGAGGATGAAGGCCTACCCCCTGATAAGCCAGCCTTCACGGGGTTATTCAAACCCTCATTATTCAAGTCCATCTTACACAAAGCCAAGGCAGCCACTGAATTGGGTGCCGTCCCAAAGGGTACCACAGCTCCTTCTTCGTCCTCTAAGGACCATAAAGAGGGACTATTCAACGAGCCAGCACCCACCGTAGATGAAATCCCTGTCCCAGATCTATTTTTGGACGTGGTCCAGAGACAGTGGATCCAGCCAGGTACCCTCACTAATCCCAGCGGAGGTGACAAAGCACTCTACGCTGTAGAATCCAAAATGGAAGGTGTTAAAGTTACCAGAGGTAGATGCCCCGGTCATCTCCCTGACCTCTTCCCAAAATGTTATTTATGAGCTGTTGTACTATAGGCTTGTTCTTATAGTGTACTGCTTTCTGTTATTCCTAACTGTAAAATTTTAATTTGTTGTCAGCTGTCATAAGTGTAGAAAATTCAAACATATAAATTAAAACAGTCTATATCTGAATAGATGATAGAAGAGCTATAAAAATTTGGCCATCAACGAGGCAAATATTACTTTACTGAACTCTCTGAAATTCCTCATGCGTTGTTAGCTGCAGTTTAGCAGGTCAAAAAGGGAAATGGAGAATGCTTTGTGCCTCTCCATCTTTTCTGGGCCTTTAAAAATATCTCCTCTTACTACAAAACAATTTAGATCTAACATATTTAAAACATATTTATCACTATTTTAAGGCTAAGAATCTTTAGGGTTTTTTTTCGATCTTGAGCAATACATTTCTATTTGGGATTACAGGCAGTCCTTGACTTACAACCATTTGTTTAATGGCCATTTGAGGTTACAATGGCATAGAATATAGTGATTTACAACAATTTTTCATGCTTATGACCACTGCAGCATATCCATGGTCATGTGATCAAAATTCAGGTACTTGGCATTTGTTTCATATTTACGATGGTCGCAATGTCCTTTTGCAACCTCTGACAAACAAAGTCAATGGAAAGTCAGAGTCGCTTAATAATTGTAGCAAGAAAGGTCATAAAATGAGGCAAAACTAACAACTATCTCACTTAGCAACAGAAATTTTGGGGTCAATTATGATTGTAAGTCGAGGACTACCTGTATCCAAGTTCAGGTGTTTCAAGCAAGCTATGGATGGAGGTAGGAAAAAAAGGTTAAGCTGGATTTACCACACCAAGACTGAATGGAAATGAAACCAACAATAAAAGTAAAGTACCTGATTCATTCTGCTAACAATGCTCAACAATGGAGGAAAGCCAATCTGAATGAAAAGAAACCAAAATATATTGGATTTTTAAAAATGGTTGGATATCTAAATACTTAGGTTAATTTTAGATCCGAACACCAGTGCACAATTTTTTAGGAGAGATTGTATAGATATTTTGAACGTTTAGAGCTTTGTTAAAGTATATTTCATTTATTGAAAACATTTACATAGCTGCCCATTTTATATCAAATTCTGTGTGGCTTCCATAGTGTAATTAAACTCTAGAAATATATGCAACAATGATCATTTGCTTCTCTTGAAGCTTAAATTTCTGAAACCAGTTCTTGATATTTATTTATCTAAACATTAGAGCCTGCTTTTCTAATGTATATTCATAGCCATGTTCCCCACAAGTAAAACCAGTGCATAATTAAACTCATTTGAAAGAGAAATACAAAAAATACAATCTCCAATACAGTAATCTTCTTCTTAGTAATAGTTTTCTAAAAGGGTTCCCAGGGTAGTGTGGCCATTAGGAAGACCTATTTAACCCTAACAAATGTTCCTCTAGTATCACTGGGATTCTGACTATTTTTCTATTATATATATAAAAACAATATTCCAGGTATATGCAACAATAGAACAGACCATTTTGTTGGACAAGGGATTATATTGTAAATATTTTAAGGCTGATCATATGTACAAACTTCATACATATTTCACAACAAAATGCAAACTCTGGATCAAAATATAGCTATTTAAAGGTGATATAATTATTTAGGACAGATTTAACCCTCACCTGTACATAATCAATTCCTGGACTTTCATCCCTTGAGATTTGATCTGTTAACTCTAAATACAACTTTTCACCTAAGCAGAATTTTTTCCAACCTTCTTCATCATCTGTTGTAGGCTGAAAAATTGGAAAAAGAAGTCAGGTTATTTTTCCTATTTAATATATTGATTTGGGTTTGTTTTCCCCCCAGTGTATTTTCATTTATTCAAGGTTTTGCAGTCTTTATTTTTTATTTAAAGTAGTTAATGCATGGTTGATGCAGGAGATCCAGGGCTGGGCTGGCTGGATATCAGCAGCAGCAGGAGCCATCCACAATGATAGAGGATGGGAAGGAGGCTGCCAGAGGAAAACGTTTTATGATTTTTAGCTGAAGAACACTGTCAATGCATATATAAAGGCCTACACATGAAACAAATATAACTTCTGAACTCTATTATAGTCTGAATGTGTAGGGTTGCAAGGCACCAGGGTAGAAATTAGGAACTGAGTTTTAATCCTCTCTTAAGCACATAGCCAATTGGGGAACCTTGGGCTATTCACTCTCAGTCCTAGGAAGGAGGCAGTGGAAAAGCACTTCTGAAAAACCTTGCCAAAAAACCTTTATGGACTTCACTGAGAATCTGATATAATTGAACAGAAGAAAAAAAAACTTATATGTAAATTGACAGTATCCTGAAAATATTATGATTACTTGCCATTGTTACATTGCTGTCCAAATGCTGTGCTTTCCAGTGATCCCTGTGCTTGTTCACACTCTGAAAGATAAACTTTTGATCAATTAAAAGATTCTAATTAACAAACATTTTATCACTTCAACATATACTTGCAGGTGGTAGACACTATACGTAGAAACAATATTCTTCTCACATACAACAAAAATACCTCTTCTGTGATTATGCTTGCTGAACTATTCGTTTGGATTGATAAACATTCCTTTCTGCTTTAGAGTGGCTATTCTTAGCCCTATGGAGATTTAACTAATTCCTTAATTTATGCAATCAATTAAATTTAAATCAGATTACAATCCTATTATTAAATAGTATTTAACAGGGAGGGCATGCTCCACATAAGCACTGTCATGAGAAACACTCAAAACCACTGAATGTATATACTTGTATACCTGACGTATGGTTGAAAAATGAGACACTTGTTGCTGTTGCCATTTCAGAGTTGGAGAGTATCCTTCAGGAGCAGGTTGACACCCTGAAAGCTAAAAAAAAACACAGGCAACACAATGAGAATATTAAGAATGACATGTTATTCGCATATACACAAAGATTTTTTTAAAAAAGCAGGACTACCTACAATGAAGGATTGCACTATAAAGATAAAAGAATTTGCATAAATGGCAAAATTGATATGTTTGATTATGGAGAAAACAATAAGTACTTTTCTAAAGTACTGGAAACACTTTATTAAGTTTTTTATTGAAAATGGATAAAAATGCCTTGATGATTTTTGAATTAGCTGATTGAAAAGGATCAAATATGGGAAGAAGTGAATTATGTGATGTAATAGGGAGGGGAGTCATATTAGGTATGCTGGTAACTGCTGTAAAAAAGATCAGAAGTTGCTTCTTTAAATATTTTTCTTTTTCTTATTCTTGTACTGCATTTTAAATCTTTCTTAAACAAAAAAATATAGAAAATAGAATAATCTTCTATCTGTTTAAAAATTCTAATGGTAATAATAAAAGAATGTCATATTCAATTTTAAAACAGCCACTCCCATTTTGTAGAACTAGCCACCATGCAGATGGATTATGTAGAGTGCTTAATTACAAAATTGGCAATCTCTTAAAAGTATTGTACTGTTAACATCCAATCATCATGAACAGTATACTTTTATTTTATAATGCTTATAATAATGACTTTTTTTAAAAAAACCTACTGAAATATTTACAGTCTGCTTCTTTTTCAGTTTCTTGGGATCAATCTGGGCCACAACAACATCAGGACATTTTGCAGCTTCAATCCTACAGAATTAAAATGTTTCAAATTTTAAGCACCTTTTGATTTCTAATTAAACCTAATTTAGGAATTAAAGAATTAAACCTGGAAAACCCTTAAAAATCATTCTATCTTTGTCTGGGTTTTTCAAAATGAGACAAAGAGTGTGGGATTGTTACATATCAAATGTAAAAATCCATTCTAATGGATTACAGTTTGAACAAAACTAGACTACATGATGTATTCTTTGAAATGCTGCCATAATGAATTTAGTTTTAAAATTAATTTGGATTCACGGCACAATGCAGAAATGTTTCAGGTGTTTTCCATTCCATTTAATCCAACACTGCAGATCATTTCATTATACTGTGTCTGCATGTCTTATTTATCATTTGGATAGGAGGTGGGAACCAATAGTAGTAGAGTTTTAAAAAACTGAATTGGCAAAACCCAAAGAAATCGCTATGAAAAGGACAAAGCCGCATTTCAGCATTATCCTTCCTTATAGCTAAAAGTCTGTAGAAATTCTCAGTCATTCAAGGTGGTTGTCCCAAGGATGCTTTTTCAGGAGGCAACTGGACTGTCTTGTTTTTTCTTTTGAAGACCTTTCGCTTCTCATCCAAGAAGCTTCTGCAGTTCTGACAGGATAGTGGAGAATGGAAGGATTTATATTCCTTGCAGACAACTGGTAATCTGCATCCTTTTAAAGGGTTGTTGAAGCATTTACAGATTTATCTGTGTCCTCAGGGTTACCTGAGTAGTGCTCCTGGTTCCTGTAGTCTGCAATTTTTCTCTGGTAATCCATTCCTACTCCCACACCACTCAAAGGGTGGAAGCAGGAGCTCTACTCAGGCTCAGACTGAGGACATAGCTAAGGCTCCAAGTGCTTCAACGACCCTCTAAAAGGATGCAGATTACCAGCTGTCTGCAAGGAACACACGGTAAATCCTTCCATTCCCCACTATCCTGTCAGAGCTGAAGAAGCTTCTAGGATGAGAAACGAAACGTCTTCAAAAGAGAAAAAAAAAGAAAGTCCAGTTGCTTCCTGATAAAGCACCTTTGGGACCTCATTCCTTTTTCATGCAGGAAATCCCACCACCATAAAAGCAAACCGCCATATTGCATTACCCGTAGCAAGACTATATATCCAGGCGAGTCTCTGAAGTACTTTGAACCGTTCATCATTATAGACCAAACGCTTTTACTATGCGCTTTTGCAAGCCGCATAGGAGTAAATATAAATATAGCGCCCATTTCATATACAAATATTAGCGCCGGGTTGACCCCATCCAACTTCGCCCACTCAACCAAGCGCAGTCCTATCCCCCTCCCACCTCCGCCTCCTCCCCCTCCCACGGCGGGGCCACCCCTCCCCTCCCCCCAGTTCACTTACTGGACCCGCTTTAAGTACTCCTGGGGAGTTCGGGGGGGCACCGTGGGGTCGAAGTCTTCCGCGAGGTCGCAGTCCTCTACGGGTAAGAGGCGGGGCATCAACTCCTCCACCACAGACTCCATCGAACCGCTCGAAGCGCGCCGCGGCCTCGCCCAGCACTGGCAACGCTCACGCGCAGAGACACCCGACGCTCTTGGCGGCGCCACGGTTGAGCCTGGCGGGTCGAAACCAAGCGAGTGCGCACGCGCGCATTTTTTTACGCTTGTCCGAAGGGGATGGACCAGACCGACGAGCGGGCCGTTTGCTCTTCAACTCGCAGCGGCGTTTTCTTTTATGTTTGGAAGCTTTTTCTGTTTGCGGTTGTAACTCTAACGAGTGGAATTTCCTCAAGGGAGGTTGTGTAAATCAATTGCAGGTAGTTCTCAATTGATGAAAATAATTGAGCCCAGCTAAACGGGAGATTGGTTGCCAAAGAGGATCACTTGACGCCAGGACACCGCAACGGTCATACATGAGTCAGGTGCCAAACGGCTGAATTTTGATCACGTGACCATGGGGATGCTGCAATGGTCACAAGCATGAAAAACGGCTATGTCACTGCTTTCAGTCTTGTTGTAACTTTGAACGGTCACTAAATGAACTGTTAGTGGAATGAACTGAAGTGGAGCACTACCTGTACATTCACACTTGTTCGTTTGAAGGGTATTTCTATACCGGAACTTTTACAGTAGTTTCTGAGGGAGAGGAGGGCACATTGTAACCTGGATTGTAAGGCAAAGTCCCATGATGTGACAACGGCATCATCACGATTCCGCTGTTAAGACCAGGATTTGAAAAAGAGACTGCATGTCAGTCCTCACAAATGGCTTGAATCCATATATGCACAGCCTAGTTCTGTTTATAGGCTTATGAAGATGCAGGAAAAATGCTAAATGAAACATTTTTCAGAAGCAACGCTAAAATAAAATATTACAAGAGCTTTTACTTATTTATTGCATTTGTTTCCCCACAAGACAGCTGTGCTGTTCATTTTAATGCTTCTCCCCCATCTCAAGATGTTTAACTGACAGTTATGCCAAAGGAATCCCGAAAAGCAAACAATGGCCTCCAATATTAGTAAGCCAGATTGTGGTTTAAAGCAAAGCAGAAACTTTTAAGTTGCTGTTTTGGGGTAAAACATCACACTGAACCTAGGATCTTCCAACTCCACACCCCACAGCAGTGCCTGTTAGCACCCTGGGGGACATTTTCCAACCTATATGTAGAATGCTGCTATAAATAACAGTACAAAAAAAAAACATCACTGGAGATTTTTAGAGAGAGACTGGACAGCCGTTTGCTTGAAATGGTTTCCTGCTCGAGCAGGGGGTTGGACTAGAAGACCTCCAAAGTCTTTCTCAATTCTATGATTCATTGAGAAAACTTGTTCATACTGAAAGAATGAGAGCTGCATAGGAAAACCAATATCAGAAGGAAATGTGAATAGGCTGAGAGAGAAGAGAAGGCTGAGAAAATAGTGTCTGGATGGGGTTGATGAGAAAATGAAAGAGGTAAAAAGTTTAGAAAGAAGCAGTGTATGAATACTGTAGAAGCAAAGATGGTTGCAATGATATTTGTGTAAGCTAGTTTTAGTTATAATTCCTTTTTGTATCCAATACCTTTCATTCTTTATTATTTCTTTTTGTTTTTTGCATAACATTGGTTATTCTAAAATGTGATTAGCTTCGATGTATGTGCACATGTATACTAGTATGGATAATAGCAGGGATAAGATGCAATTTGATTTAGCCGCAGTGACTGTTTTGTTGTAGAATGACTAAACTGGATACTAATCTTGAATTAGGATTTTTTATATTCGTTACTTTGATATGTAAAAAACTACTCAAGGCAGGTTTGTAAAGAACTGTTTATTCAGTCTATTTTAAAAACATCACTGCTATTCATTTTATTTTAAAAAATTATAAAAATACAGCTATATACATATTAGAATTCTCCATACCTGCTTACCTATGGAAAATTTCTACATTAGTAATACTATTCAGTAGACTGTCATCTTTAGAAAAAAGCATTAAGCTATGCACTGCAACAAAGTGCATTAAGTTCACATTAAAAATTTAACATCACGTATATCTACTATAAATCTAAAATATGATCAAAATTATTTTAAGAGATATTATGTGGCAGGGGTTAAATTCATCACTACAGATGTTAAATCAAGGCTGATGAAGCTGTGTCTTTTAGCTGTGGATGAATTTTAACTCCCAGCATAAAAGCATAGCCAATATTAAAGGATGTTAGGAGCTACAATGCAGTTAGTCCTCGACTTAAAACACTTCATTTAATGACTGTTGAAAGTTACAACAGCACTAAAAAAAGTGACTTACGACTATTTTTCAAACTTATGACCATTGCAGCATCCCCATGGACACATGATCAAAATTCAAATGCTTGGCTAGTATTTATGAACATCGCAGTGTCCTAGAATCATGCGATTTACCTTTTTCGATCTTCTGGCAAGCAGTAAATGGGGAAGCCAGATTAATTCAACAACTGTTACTAATTTAACAACTACAGTGATTCATTTAACAACTGTGGCAAGAAAGGTCGTAAAAAGGGGCAAAATTCACTTAACAAATGTCTCAGCAGCATAAATTATGGGCTCAATTATGGTCATAAGTCAAGGACTACCTGTAGAAGAATAGCTGAAGAGACGTAACTTTCTCAGAAGTTACAGGAAATAGTACAGAAGTTTTTTATTAAAATAGCAACAATGTTATATTGCACAATTCATAATTAGAATTGGTCTTAATTTCAAAAAGCCAATATAATAAATGTATTTAATTATTTTGGCTCTCCCATCAGTGTTACTGGAAAGAACCTGTGTGAAAACCTAGCTACACCTATTTAAAAGTTCAAAATTTTCAGAATTTAACCACGTAATTCATTCAAATCTGACATCATTATGTGCATTTGTTTTGTTCTCATAAATAAAGTGAATACTAGATTCACAAATCCAAATGTCTTCAATATATTTGATTTATTTTATGGGCTATATTAGACCCATTAGTAGTGTTATTGCCAGTGCCTTGTTCATGAATTAGATAAAAACCTTTGATTAGTATGGAACATAAACTATAATCTACAAAATGCATTTCCTACTGATTGAAGGAAACTGTACACTTAATCTGAAGTTACACATTAAAAGATACATATCTACAGCAGACTTCTGGTATCCTAGAAGACTGAATAAATTATTAGTTTGGGAGGTAGATTGCAAATATAAGTAAAAACAGTTTTCCCTACTTAATACCCTCCAGGTGTGTTGGAATTATCACTTCAAAAATGCAGCTATCTTGAAGCCGAAATGCCAAGACATCCTGAAACTACCAGCTTGGAAAGGATGGAATAAAGATCTGAGACAAATGGTTAAGTACCAGAACTTTCAATAACAAGTATAGGTAGTCCTCGACTTAGAACCATTTGTTTAGCAACTCTTTGAAATTACAATGATGCTGAAAAGGTAACTTACAATCAGTCCCTACAGTCATGTGACTGCAATCTGGGTGTTTGGCAGTTGGCTTGCATTCGTAACAGCTGCCGTGTCCTGCAGTCATGTGCGCACCATTTGCAACCTTCCTTGCCAGCTTCTGATAAGTCAATGGGGAAGCCTGCAGGAGACTGCAAGTCACAGTCATGTGATGTTTCAACAACTGATGGGAGATTTGCTTAACGATTTAATGAAAAAGGTTGTAAATTGGATGCAACCACGTGATGCCTCAGTTAACCATTTAATAATGAATTTTCCAGTCCCTATTATGATTCTAAGTTGAGGGCTACTTGCGTCAGAGTAAATAGCAATGGATAATCAATTTTTAAAAAGAATTTAAAAAAAATACTAGAATTGATTCTATAGGACAAGGCAGAAAGGAGTGCAAATCCGCTCAGCCCAAGTAGGCAGATGCACAAGATTAAATTCCTAAAGCAAGTTGAGCGGGGTAGGTGGGGAGTTTGATCTACATCTTTAAATTAGTATCTATACCTCATGCATTGCTGTGATTTTTAACTATCTGTAAAACACTGAATATCACAAGAAAAATGGTTTTTTTCCCAGTAATTAGTTAGCCTGGATCTTAAAAATCCTATTTGGATTAAAGTATCCTCAGAGTGCACTATGAAAAATGGAATGAAGGCTTCCTAGGGTCATTGATATAAAGTAAAAAATATATCCAGTTTTCATATCATTTCAGCAACAGTTACTGCATTTGGAATCTCTCTTGAATAATATGTACTGAAAATGTATTTTCCAAAGGAAGCATCCTAAGCTTTTAGAGCATTCTTCTTGATAGCTGAAATTGATGTTCATTATTGCCATCCAGTCTGGGGAAGATTTGCCTGCACTGAAAAAGGTGTTCCAGATGTTCCCGCTGCTGGGGGATATGCACTGAAACCTTCAGATTGGGAGCCATAGTTTTCTAGAGCAGAAGCAGAGTGTATCTTTAAAGAGACAAACAAGAAATTAATAGTATGTCTACAAGCTGGATCCTTGGCCATTCCAAAATCCACATTTGCCAGCAAGGAAGGTAAAATACAACTCTCAGAAAGTTTGATTCAGTGTTCCAGAATATGCAAATAAAAGTTACATCACTTACATGTACCTGCACAAATTTCACACTTAGTTCCTAATCGAAAAATTAATGGATGAAAATGTTTTATGATTTATACAGCCAAATATTAGCAAAGATATACTGATAGAATACAGTTACAACTATAATAAAAACGAGGTAATGAGACTTCACTTGGATGTTCAGAATCTGTTATGTCATACAGAGTAGTGTGTGACTTCTAGAGGTGTTGAATAGTTCCCAGAATTCCTAGTTAAAGGCTACATTGACAGAATTCCTCCAGCATATATGAAAGATGTTATCTTGGGAAAAGTTACATTAAAATTTATAACTATAATATCAGAAATTTGCAATTTAAATAATCTAAAATGCCTGATCTCATGCAACATTCCACACTTAACGCATCTCTATCAGGGGCAAGCGACTGTTCTTTTATGAAGGTCTTTTATCATAGGAAGGATTTCTGGAGGCTGATGATCTGACTATTTGACTCCAAGCACCTACTGGAAATCCCTAAGAGATTCAGAAGGTACCTGGGGGCACCTTCTTAGCTTATCCTTTCCGCAGAGATCTTTAGTTCCAATGAAGCTATGGAAATGCAGCAATTTATATATATACACGTGAATTGTACATTCCACATAATAGCCTATAACCATATATTTTGTAAAAAATTAGATATTATTTCACCAAAATAATTATCTGCTTCCACCATACAATCCCTGATGTTTCTTCCTCACATCAAATTTTAAGTAACCAAAATAAAATAAAAAACTTTTTGTGTTTTTATATCTATAATACTTTTATTCTTACTGTAGATGTCAGAACATTTTATTCTTTATTTATCATTTCTCTATTCTCCATGTCTATCTTATCTTTTTATTTATGTATTGTTTTACCTGCAGTAATGCTGACTGTGCAGCTGCACTGTGCTGAAGTTCCTGGAGGGAAGATTGTGTTGCATTCTGAGCAAGTCCAGGGATGGTAGGTAGAGACAGAAGTCCTGGAAAAACTGTATTTCCAGGGGCCTGAAGTCCAGACGTCAGGCTAAAAATGCAGAAGCAGAACATTTTCAAATTCACACATTCAACACTACCAAACCCCAAAAAAAGATAATTGTTACATTCCAACCTATGACCATACAGCTTATATAGATTCAATGTATGGAAGCAATCAACATTTGATTAAGGAGTGTTTTCAATGTGACCCTTTACTTATTTGTATCCCGCTTTATTATTTTGATAAATAACTCAGGTTGGGCCCAAAGTCATGCTAATTTGGAACTGGTTATTTCAGTGTATGTAGTAGAAATATTCCAATATTTTATTCCTAAATAGAATATCTCTCAAAGATTCCAATCAATTTAAAACAATTATATATCCTCTATCAGGATAAATCTTCCCCTGCTAGATTAAGGAAATTAAGAAAAACCATAGACAGGATCTATCAACATTTAACAATAAGAGAATTCAGAAAGCAAGCATAATGATTATCATTCTTTTACAATTCACACTTAAGGCTTCATACTGCATATTACTGTAAGAAATTTGCCAAAACGACTTTTCAACGTAAACGTACCCAGCCTGTGCCACAAGTGCAGAGTTGAAGTTTGAGCTAAAGGCCGAGGCAAACCCTGGCAGCACCGGAGCTGAAGATGGGGCTGTGGCAGCTGCTGGCAGGGGTGCAACTGCTGCTACTGTAGAGGATGCCTGGAGCCCAGGGAAAGAAGGGAGAGCAGGAGTGACAGAGGGTGTGTTAGAGACAGGGAAAGGAGGGAAGGATGAGTTGCATGAGCCCAGGGGCACTTGAGGAACAGAAAACAGGGAAGAGACAGCACTGCACAAGTTAAGGGAGAATGGTGGAGCTGGGGCAGCTGCTGTGGCAATGAGTGGCGGAAGACCGGGGCCCGAGGAGCTGACATGTGGGGCAGAAGTAGTTGTCGGTGGAATGGACAACAGAGGCCCCGCTGGAGTAAGCGCTGGATTGCCAGTAAAAGCAAAACTGTTGGTCAAGGAAGTGAAAGGAGGAAGTGCATTATATACCGGAGTGGATGAAGCGTGGGAGGGAATAGATGGGGAACTGTTCAGAGGAGAGGTCAAAGTGGGAAGTGCTGGATTGAGGGAACTAGTTAAACTGCATGGTAACGAAGTAGCTGAGGAATAGGCATGCCCAAGGGCTGCCAAGCCTGAAGTGCTGTGATTGGACCCCCCAGAAGGGGTTGGGATTGTGAGGCCTGAAAGAGTCGGGCTCGTGGGTTCAGTTTTAATCAGAACTGGGGCAACTGGAGCGGAGGAAACATGTTGTTCAGGATTGGCAGGGCTTGGACAATGAGGAAGACCCACTGAGGAGCCACAGCTGACCGGCAAATTGGACGATGACATTGTTAAAGGAGACTGCGATGACAATGCTGGAGAAGTGGCACTACTGCTCCCTCCTGGCTGACAGGCGAGGCCTGAGAAAATGGAGAGTCCTGGAGCAGAAAGATGCTGAAGGGAAGAGGTAACAGTTGGAGTGTAACATTTGCTACTGGATGAAGAGGCAGCTTCGGAGTTCTGACTGAGAAGACCAGATAAAGAAGCAAGCTCAGCAGTCACAGTTGAAGGCAGAGCACTTGAATTAATTAATGAGCTATCGTTCACTGAGAGAAACCCCTTTAAAGCTGATAAAAGTGGGTTAGGTAAATTAACTGGGCAAGATAAACTAGTGGCAGGAGAATTGGCAATGGTCGATGAAATAGAGGTAGCTACTCCCTGAGGATTAGGGGTCAAGGACAAAGGCAGGCCAGCAAAAGCAGATGACAATGAATTAGGATTATTAGCTGGGGCAGTGGCAGACGCTGCAGAAAAAGGAAGGCTGGCGAAGGGTGCAGGGGCAGATGCAAAGGCTTCATTAGGTGCAGGGGTGGCGCACAGCGTGGAGAGCCCTTGGGCTGCTACAGAAGCCAGTCCAGAAAAAGATGCAGGGAGTGGAGCAGTGCTGGCACCATGAGCAGATGTGGCAGGAACAGCAGGCAGCGAATGAGATTTGACCACAGTAGGAACAGGAGTGGATGGTTGAGGTGGATGGATGGAGGAGATAACCTGCCCAGGGAAGACAGGAAAGGCAGGGTTGGACACGCTTATCCCTGGGACAGCTGAAGATGGAAGTGCTGATGAATGGCTTATTGCTTTAACCGGTGATGGGGTTGGGGCTGGAGTAGCAGCAGGATTAGAACCATGAGGTGCAAAGAGATGATTCATTTGTGTGGCAAAAGCTGGAAAGAAACAAAATCAGTAAGAATTCTTGGGAGGCAGTAGATATGTTTGTATTCAACATGAATGCATTTTAATACAGCTTACATAGCAACGGATCAGCATAGGAGCAAAATAAAAGATGCTACTATAACTACAAAAAAGCAAAATGGTACGCAAAATGAGACAAAATCACTGGTTCAATTATTCTGCTGTCTGAACTGTTACAATTTTTCAATTTCAATTTTATTTGATTTCTAGACCGCCCCCTCTCCCCGAAGGGACTTACCATACAATTCAATCACAATCCATTTGGTATTAATTTTAGTCTCATATCCCGATTCTAGGTTTTGTTGCTTTACTAATATGGCCATTTAAAAACTGTACAGTTCTGCATATTTGTGTTCTAGTATGCATGCTTTTCTAGATATTTTTCCATTGTTTCGTTATTTATTAGGTGCCCAAAGCAATCTGGGCATTTTAAAAATCCAAATGAATCAATGTTCACACAACGTTCATGAGTTGAAGCTTCTGTGGCTGTCCATTTCTCATTTGAATGCAAGCAAGTCTCCTATTTTGAACTAAAATTTTCCCAAACAGAAATACCATATTTTTTGGAGTATAAGACACACCTCCCCCCCTTTAAAAGAGGGTGAAAATTTAGTTTTGTCTTATACACTGAATGTAGCCCCACTCACCCACTGGCCCCAATCCTTTGGTCTCTGCCTCCCAGCAATTTACCTCCTTGCAGCAAATAGGGAAAATGGGGCTTGCGGAGGCGGCAATAGGCTATGGCAATCCCTGCAGCCTGAAACAGCTGATGATCGGGAGGCCCATGCCAAAATTGAAAATGAAACTTGCTGTTTGCTGCATGAGCAAATAGCTGGGAGGCAGAGGTAGATTCTTTTTTCTTGTGCTGATAAGGCTGTTTGCTGTTTGCTGCAAGGAGATAAGTCGATAACTATAAATGCCTATAGAATGTTTAAATTATTAGACTTATTTTTAAAGTCTGCTTTATTATTGTTTTAGACAACTTAACAAAATGAAGAAGCTTTTTAAAATAAATGCTTGATCTGAAGAGGCCCAGTGCTATTGTATCTTTTTTTAAATAGCAGAGAATAACTATACTTCCAGAAAGCCACATCAATTTTAACAGCATCTGTACAAGTATAGTCTGATACCGCAAACAGTGCATATCGTGTGTACTGTTTGCTGTTTCCTTTAAGGAGACAAATTGCTGGGAGGCAGAGGCAGATTTTCCCCCCTTGTTTTCCTCCCCAAAAGCAAAGTGCGTCTTATATTCTGCAAAAATACAGTAACTAGTGTGAATATTCAGAGGGTTTATATATAAAATGGGTACCTTAAGATTTTTCAAAAATTGAGGGCCTTCTTTATCTCCCTAATTCCTTCTCTGCCAACACACACTCTCTCTCTTTCTCTCTGCATTGCCTGTGTATGTGAGATGAGTGGGGATCAGCAACATTTTTCTGTGGTAATGCACCCCCTGTGGAACAGCCAGAGGTTGTTGGCATCATTCCAGAAGTTCATCAAAATGGAACTTTCTTACAGGACTGTTATGTACATCTGAGATAATTAATACCTATGATTATTGTTTACTAGACAACCTGTGACCCATTGGGTTATTGTTTCACAGATATTTTCTTATTTAAGCAGAGAAACAGAATGACCATCTGCAGGCAAAAAAGCAGTGAAAATAGAAACAACTTTGTGTCAACTTCCCCACTGACTTTCCTTGTGAGAAACTGGCATGGAGTGTTGGAAATAATAAACACATGGCTGAAGTTAACTACTTTTCTATATATTTTTAAGTCAGCCTATTGATTCAAAAACTATTGTCTAAGAATGCACCATTTTGCCCAACTGAAGGTTACAAACAGATGTACAGGAGAGTTTTAGTAGTATATAGATTATTTTAGGGCTCTATCTTACTAATTTCATTTTTATTTTGTCTGTACACCACTGTGAGTCAGTCTGATCTGCTAGTATACAAGCATAAATAGATAAATACCACTGAAAGTAGAAGAAACTCAATTATGTTAAATAGGCATGATGAACTCATAATACTTAGAAACTCTGGAGTTTTTATAGTTTAGAAAGTATAGAGAAAAGCAGCATTACTCCAGAAAATATAATGGGAAGAAGTTGTACAGCAAAACTGGTGAACCATTAATTTGAGATAAAAATAATAGTCACTAAGTAACCGCATTACAGAACATACCTCTGACTAATTCTGCTAAACAGGAGAAAAAAAGGAAACCTTTCTGACTTTAAAGCAATCTTTTTAAGTACAGTAATTGGATCCATGACTGTTGCCAGTGTTTCCTAATTTTCTTGTGAGACAGTGTTAGGAATTTTCAAATGGCAAGTATGTTCAATACTTTCACTCTGGGAATGGTAAATGAATAAAAGGGGGACAAAACTTCAATTATCCATGAAACCCATTATTTCTGGATAGAATTAGAAATTGTATTGCCTCATAGAAAGTCTGTCAATGGAGATTTAAAAAAGTTAGTGGTGCAGAAGGCGCTTTGAGTAAGACACTTTGTTCTATTAAAGAAAAGGACTGCCATTTATTTTTCCAGCAAGCAATAGGAAATAATTTCACCAGTGGTGAGATTCAAATAATTTAACAACCAGTTCTCTGCCCTAATGACCAGCTGGGTGGTCATGTGACTGGGTGGGTGTGGCCAACTCAATGTCACTCACTTCGATGGATGCTTTGCCTTAGCTGTTACAACGTAATAAGGGTTAACTGGAGAGGCAGTTTCTGTAAAGATTAGGCTAGAAACAACTAGAATGTTTCCTTCCTGCCTTCCTTACAGGATTAGCCCTGTAAAGTGGAAAAAAACAAAATGAGATTTCTTCCAACAACTAGTTCTCTGAACTGCTTAGAAAGTTAACAACCGGTTCTCCAGAATAGGTGAGGACTGGCTGAATCCACCACTGAATTTCACACTCATCTGCGACTTGATGCTAGAATAATACAATGCCATACATGTTGTACCGTTCACATTTGAGACATACTGCAGAGAACAGTATGCAAAAGCATGTGAACGGCAGAATGATTTTTATACACATTTTCATTCTCCTGATTTATTCCTAGTTCACCCCAAGTTTATTTTAATGGTTTAATCTTAAATCATTAAACAAAAGCTTAATTATTGTTCAATTGATACTTTAATTGTTCTTGGATACTGCAATAAAAAATAAGGCTTCACAAATTCTCTTTTATACTATATTCATTGTATTGTAAATAGTTAAAGAAAGGATTTTTTTAAAAAAAGTACAATCCCCTGCATGTTTACCCAGATAAAAGCTCAATGGGGCTTACTTTCAAAGCACAAATATTTTTTAAATAATTTAAAAGAGGACTTGCATTTTAGTAGAAATTCAACTATCTATTGATGAGAGCAAATACAGTTTTCACCTACTTCTGCTAAACAAAAGCTTTCAAATAATAAAATCAAGTCATCTCACTGCAGAAAAAAGACTCAGCACTAATTGTACTTAAGCTTCCGAGTCCATCCAAATCATTATCTAATCAAACCTAGGAACAAACACAATGAATTACTCACAATAATTCTCAATATGATATATATCCAGGACTCAGTATGTATATACATATGAGATCAACTATCAGGAAAAAACCCCTCTAATCAGTTAGTAAATTTGGCACATTTATACTTTTTCTTAAAATTGCTATTTTAAAAAAATCTGCATTAGATTTATGTATTTGAAATTACAGTAGCTTGTCTTTGTAAATAGATAGCTTACCTTGACTTTGGGAAGATTTTGTTTGATTGGAAAGTTCTTCATTTTCTATATAAAGAGTATAATGAATTAAGGAAGAAGTGAATACCATTGTCCTGCCTCAAGCTTCCCATTTACTAAAGCTCTGAGGTGCTCATTCCCCCACTGTGATTTTTTCCCCCTCTTGATGAAGTGATAAAAAAACCCCCAATAGATGCACCTCATTTGACATTTCCCTTTCAGAACAGCTGCAGGATGGGTTGAGGGAGCCTGGCAGTGGCTTGCTGAATCCAAGAGCAATAATCTGTCCCAGTCTTTCTTTCTTTCCTTTCTCTTTCTTTCTTTCTCTCATTCCCCCTCCCTTTATTATTTCTACAAATAAGGTCGTGAACATGTCCCATATACCTTCCTCTTTTCCCCACAACAACCCTGTGAGGTGGGTTGAGCTGGGAGAATGTGACTGGCCCAAGGTCATCTGGCTTTAGCCTGGTGCCTTGACCACTAGACCAAACTGGCTCTATCTCATGTTCTTTGTCATTTACATGTTCTTTCTTACTTCTTGGCTTGGCTGAAACATAAACCGGTCACCTGGGCATTTCAAGGATACCTGCTTTACCTGTTCCTACAGTACTAGAGGTATATGATGGTGTAGTTGGCAAACCAGGAGCTATGACGTTAGCCAGTGGAACAAGACCTGCATTGTTGTAAGCACCTGGTAAGGAAACAGAAGACACAGAAAATTGGAGAAATAATAAACTAGCCTCTATTCCTATTGGGTTGCTCTGTTCATTGTCTCATCTTAAGTAGCACGTGTGAAAATCACAGTTCCTCAACAAGGCTTTAAAAATATTTTAACATTATTTACTTATGTAAAACTATTCAATATTATACATTACTTGTATTCTGTCTGCAAAAAAAATAAAAATAGCTTAACTTATATTATACTGGGTGTACAGTACATAAAATTTGGCCTGGAAGAAAAATGAAATTTTCATCTAGTATCCAATAAACGGAAAAAGATGCTAGGCAAGAATTATCACATTGTCCACAAAAATAAATATATTTGAAACATTATTGCAATTGTTGATATAATGTAATTGCTGGAAGTGACACAAGAGATGATTGAACATATGGTTGATACAATGTAAAACAAAAAGCTGTTACTGTTTATCTTTTACTTTTTGGTTTTCTCTTTTGTAAAAGTTGTGAGATTTGGGGGGATTTCTACCTTTGGCACGATGTAGCTGTCAAAATTTTTTGTATACCTACTTACCCTTTCCTATAAATGTTTTTAAAAACTAATAAAATTCTTATTAAAAAAGAAAGAATTATCACATTGTTCACTCTCCTTCCTTTTATTCTTTATGTATGTATGCATATATGTATGTATGCATGCATGTATGTACCGTGTTTCCCCAAAAATAAGACATGCCCTGCTAATAAGCCCAATCGGGCTTTTCAGAGCATGCGCCATAATAAGCCCTCACCTGAAAATAAGCCCACCCCCAACTATTTAAGCGCATGCACAACTAGTCCCCGCCATTAACACTGTACCACCTACCGGTACAGCTTGCGGGGCAAAAAGAGGGCTCGTCGCAAAAACAGCAGCAGGCCAGCAATGTGATCACGCCCTCTCGCCTGTTCCTTCTCGCGCAAAAAAACACCACCCACCCCAATGGCAAAGGCAGCCTGCCTGGTTTCCCTTCCTCGCGTTCCTCACCATTGTGCTCAGGGAAGCAGCTAGTGAAAAATAAAACCCCTTCTCGCGAGTTCAATCAAACATCTTGAAATCGCAAGAAGGGTTTTGTTTTGTTTTTACCACAGGCTTCCCTGAATACAATGGCGAGGAACGCGATGGAGCTAGAAAGGTAAGAGGCGCACCTCACGGCCCAACACCGCCCATCTGGCCCCAATGGTAAAGGCAGCCTCCCTGGTTCCCTTCCCCGCCGTCCCTTTAGCGAGGGGTGGCAGGTGGGGGGGGGGAGAAGCAAGGTGCGCCTCTTACCTTCCCAACTCCGTTGCATTCCTCGCTCTTTGCTCATAAGGTTTTTTTTTTTACAAGGGGATTCAATGGGCGAAAGGGCGAGGAAAGCGACGGAGCTGGAAAGGTAAGAGGCGCACCTAGCTTCTCCCCCCCACCTGCCACCCCTCGTTAAAGGGACGGCGGGGAAGGGAACCAGGCAGGCTGCCTTTACCATTGGGGCGAAGTGGGCGGTGTTGGACCGCGAGGCATGTCTCTTACCTTTCCAGTTCCTTCGCATTCCTCACCATTGTGTTCAGGGAAGCCCCTGGTTAAAAAACCCCTTCTCGCGATTTCAAGATGTTTGATTGAACTTGCGAAAAGTTTTTTTTTTTTACCAGCCGTTTCCCTGAGCACAATGGCGAGGAACGCGACGGAGCTGGAAAGGTAAAAGGCGCGCCTCGCTTCTCACCTGCCCCGGAAATAATAAGCCCTCCCCTATAATAAGCCCAAGGCCTTATTTCGTGGGGCAAAAGAAAATAAGACCCTGTCTTATTTTCGGGGAAACACGGGTATGTATGTATGTATGTATGTATGTATGTATGTATGTATGTATGTATGTATGTATTTATTTATTTATTTATTCTATTTATGGAAGGAACAGAAAATGTGGTAGCTTCAATTACTAGCACACAACAGATATTTTGCTTAATGTCAATAAAACTCTCCAGGGAGAAGATTTTTCAGCTCTAAGCATCACCTATTATTACAGGCTATTAACTTCAGAAAAGATTAGACACAAATATAAACGAAATGTCACTGCGTTTATTTGGTTTGCCAGCTGTGCCTACATTCTGAGTTATACGGCAGAATGAACTGTCTCTTATCAGCAATGATTTACTGTGCATGTCATTACATCACATACCTTCTTTCCTTCCTTCCTTTGTCTGTATGCCAAGGCAGACAGGGGCTCTGCCAATATGTAATCAATTAGCTTAGTAAGTTTGTATTTTTACTTTCTTTACAATTAAAATGTTTTTCTTAGATTATGCCTCGGGTTTATTTTGCTTATTTCAAAAGTATACTACAAGGAAATTCCACGGTCCATACATCGTTGATTTACAGGGCGGAATTCACACCCCGACACGAAATATACAGGAAGCAAGCAACCTCAACAAAAACAAATTTATTCATATATAAATAATACACATGAGGCTATCAGCTATCTATGAAAAGTACCAATTAGGTATACAATTAGAATCATTGTCAAATAACAGGACCAAAGCTTACTTGGTGCAATTGTTGCATGTGGTCGACAAGGAGGAATCGGATAAGGAATAGGCTTGTGTGGATTGTATGTTGCTGGAGCCTAAATAAGAAGGTCAAAGATTATATGCAAAGCTATCATGAAAATAGGCTACCCAAGATAGTGTGCAATACACACTTTTGTGCCAAATGACACACTTGGCTTTGACAAAGATTCTTCTTTCCTATCTCCTTTCACTGATTTTCTTTCAGTGGTAAATCTGTTCATTATTTGATTCAGCCTCCTATAGGTTTTCTTTTCCACCTCTGTGATCAGCTAATCTAAAATGTGGTTTACTACTGCTTCCCTTTTTTATTCCTGCCCCTTTCTTTGAATCTCAATAACTGTAGTAATTGAATAGCAAGAGAAAGTAGGGCTGTACCTCTTGCCCAACACCAATCTAAGCACTGAGGAAATATGTCATATAACCCTAGGACAAACCTATAGGTCACTATGATGTAACAAAGCCTAACAATATCCACTGCTGGCCTAAGTAGACTTCTCTAACTTATAGTTGTGTTGGATTGCAATTCCCACATTCTGCATGCACAATGTTGGGGTACAAATTATAAAAATTATAATCCTAAACAACTGAAAGATATCAAGTTGGGAAAGTCTGTTTTTAATAATCAAACTTCTGCTTTCTTGCATTCAGAATGTACTTGAAATACTTTCTTTTCATTCCTTTTATGAAAGTTGTTCTTTCTTAATTTTATAGACATCTGAACAAGGTATTTTAAAGAACAAAAACTTAGATTTATATGTCAGCTGCTATCTGTAACAAACAGGGGTTGTATTTGACACATTTGTATTCTTAGTTAATTCTTTTTCCTACTAAATTTATCTAGTTTTCAACAACAAAGTCAATGGTATCTTTTGATTATGTCATTAATGTGACTTACTGGTTTTGATGGTCCAAGAATGCGAGCTGCTATTCCCTTGCCTTCACTAGAATAATCCTCATTTTCCTTCTTAACAGGGGAACCCTATAGAATACAGATTTTGCATTAATGAATATATAACACTATATTAGAAGGAAAAAGACTTACCGTACAGTAGTCATGATTTGCTTAATCATGGCTTATGAAATAAATTAGCTGATTAATGGATAAATCATAAAAATAGGTTTACAAACCACGTTTAAGTTCACACCACACACTAAACTAATATGTGTGTGTGTGTGTGTGTCTGTCTGTCTGTCTGTCTGTCTATCTATCTATCACCTTAAACTTGAGCGTAATATTTTCAATTTATCAAATAAAGGAAAATATATATGATGATACAAAGCATGACAAGACAGCTTCCTCTACATTTAATCAGCATGAATACTATTTTATGAGATAATCTAGAAGTTAAATAACATGCCTTCTTTGAGATAAGCTGAGTAGAATAAATCTTCACACAGAAAGGATACAGTGTTCTACAAAACACAATTTATATGTTAAAAGACATACAATAGAAAATTCCGACAAATGGAAAGGACAATAAGACCATACGTACAGGAAAAATTCCATTGATACGGCTAGGCTTCCCTTTTGGATAAGGGTTCCCAGGAATCATGCCGCAGGAAGATATCATAGCATGAGGTGCTTTGCATCCTGCTTTGGAAGCCTAAAATATATAATATATATTTTAATTATATTTAATTTCTAGGGGTTTTATATACTGTATTTTAATTGTTTTTATCAATCGACCTCCTCCTTGTGTATGTTTCAGTGTATGTCTTTGCTATATGTTTGTTTTGTTTACATATTTATTTCGTATGTTTCGTTGTACGCCGCCCCGAGTCCTTCGGGAGAGGGTGCGGCTAAGAAATAAATATATTATTATTATTATTATTATAAAAAAAGCAAAGCAAAAGAAAACAAAACAAAACCACATACACAGCAGCTCAGAATGAGGATTTCATTACTGTGAAACAACCCAGCACGTTCTATAAAAAAAATGAAAGGGAATATTAATGTAATATCCCTATTTCCAGTTTGCAGATGAATTATGCTTACTGCAGCAAGCTCAAGATAAGCATAGCCTCTATGGCAGGGCCAGGCATGTCTTATTTTTACATGCTCCTCTTTCTTTTTTCAAAGGCCTTCCATTTACACAGCAGCAGTACAAGGAAAAGAGGGCAGCAGTGGGCAAAGGCAGCAACACATTTGTTTTCTTTTATCCAGTGACTAGGAATACCATTTTAGAATCCTAGGCAAGTTTATATTTTGCATAAAAATCCTCTCTGGGAATGATATTCCCTAGCTACATCTTAGTTGATATCATCTTTTTTTTGCCCTACCTGAAAAGTAGTTCTGAAATTTGTGGCAGGGCAAGGCAGTGTCAATTAATTAGGCAAGTTCCCAAGAAAGATCTTCTAACAAATAATCATTGTTGAAGAAAAATAAGGAAACTGTAGTGAAGGTATTTCAGCGACTACCGTGTAATAGAAACCCTATATGTAGAAACTGATTTTTTTAAAAAAAATATTGTGCTCTTTTCTTTCCAACTTATGAAACAGGCTGCCTGTCCCCCTCATTTGAGTGGGACGGCCTGTTCCTTCTATCCCTTGTTTTGCACAATCAGATTTGCCATTATTTATTTTTCATTCACTGTGTGAAATGTAACGTTCACATCGTACAAGCACTACCCGAACTCTCAAACATTTGAAACAATTGCTTCACTCTGTGAGTGTGTGCTCAGCTGGACCATCTGGTGAGCAGTAAGATGCTTCTGGGTTCTCTATGTCAACTTTACTTTAAATAGATTTAGTTTTTAAATTATGCTCTATTTTGGAACCTCCCAACTAAGTTTTTTTTTTGACTCTTTAAATAGGATACTTGCTATTTAGTGAGTGAAAGAGCCTCCCACATTTTGGTGTCTTAAGAATTAACTCAAGCCAATTGTATCCCTCAGCAATCTTTCAAAATGCCTCTTCTTAACTTTAATATCTAGCAGGCATCTCCCAATTTCTTTTGGTTATATACTCTTGGTGATTCCCACTTATAAGAATGCAATTGACAGGATTCACAATTAGCAAGGAGGCTGAAATTTCCTCCTGGCTAGAGGGGGTGTGGAAGTTCTATTTACAAACATTGATATAATGACTAATTTATATTGGTTAAAAATTAAGTTAACAATTTTATAAAGCTCAGAAAATTATTTTTCTTTTCTAAATAATTGGAACATTTCCACACCATTAACATTCTTCCCATGTACATCTGCTAGATTTCTCCTGAGAAGAGCTCATGGAACTTTTTGTTTGACTAGTTTTATAAAAACTCTAAATCATACATGTTCCTTGCCTTAATACCTGCTCAAGAATTCTTCTGCATCTCTTCTTCTCAGACATATTAACTCTGAAGAGGTCTTCAATGAGACGATAATTCTGAGCATCAATTATATTGCTATAAACAAACAAACAGTTTTTAAAAACTCTTTATAATCCTCACAGCCACAATCCATTTTATAATTTAATCTTGCTTCACTATATTTTTCAAAAAGGCAATAATAAACAAAAAGCTAATATGAATAGAGAGCAAAGTGCTGTATTTACCTAAATATTTATTGTTCATATACAAAAAGCCAGTTGTACAGAGCAAGATGATACAAAATAGTTACAGCCTTTTAGAAAAAGTGCCTTAATTAACCAGGTTTTTATCCAACTAAGTATCAATAAGACTAAGCTAGTAAAGGTACTCCTTGACATACAATAGTTCATTTAGTGACCATTCAAAGTTACAACAGCCCTGAAAAATGGATTTATGACCGTTTTTCAGTTACCACCTTTGCAGCATCCCCATGATCATGTGATCTAAAATTCAGGCGCTTGGCAAATGGTTTGCGACCTTCTGGCAAGCAAAATCAATGGGGAAGTAGGATTCGCTTAAGAACCAGGTTACTAACATATCAACCGCAGTGATTCACTTAACAACTGAGGCAAGAAAGGTCATAAAATGGGGCAAAACTCACTTAACAAATGTCTCATTTAATAACAGAAATGCTGGGTTCAATTGTGGTCGTAACTACCCGTATTAATGAGAGCATGCAACATCAACAGTGAATACTTACGAAGCCAACAATTCTAGTGCAATAAGTTTGTCTTTGCTAAAAGTGAAGCAGTTGAGGATATTAACCACTTTTGCTGCAGAAACAGCTACCATTTTCTAGAAACAGAAGAAAAGCGTCCTCAGTCCATGTTACATTCTCATTTTAGGCTCAAAGTACAAGCATTTTAATATTGTAAACCGCCCAGAGTTACCTTGTGGTAAGATGGGTGGACAATAAATTTAATAAATAAATAAATAAAAATATTTCAGCTTCTGGCAAAAGAAATTTGGATCAGAGAACACATTAATGATACATTAAGTATGAAAACATGCTGTCCTCAGAAAAGAGACTAAGCTATAAACTAAATGAATGCTGGAAAGGCAAATTAAAAAAAAAACTTCAGAGGGATAAAATTTATTATTACATTAATTGTAAGAAGTCATTGATTCTTCAGAAACTTACATGTTGTAATGCCTTCATAGCTTTTAATTGCGGTTCAGCCCAAGAGAAGTACCTCAGAAGCTCAACAATCTGCATCAGAAACCATTATATCACACACATGTACATATGTAAGATAATTTATTTGGAACTACTGTCTTCTGTTGAACTAAAAGCATTTTCTCTCATCTTCAAGGCTTTTAAATGCCTCTTTAATAGGCAATAACAAATTCCATATTATCTGATCATTTAATATCTTTATGAAATAAAAAATTTGAGTAATTAGAATGTAAAGTTTTTCTCACATTTAATAGGCAATAACAAATTCCATATTATCTGAGCATTTAATATCTTTATGAAATAAAAAAATGAGTAATTAGAATGTAAAGTTTTCCTCACATTTAATTGAAAAGTAAATAATTTATTTCTATAATTTGAAATTTTAACGTTGGTGTTACAGATACTCTTTGAATTTTGGCTGTACTTTGGGAGTGGGATTGCCACCATGTAGCAATTAGGTTATAAATTGTGACATCATGTGACTGCACCTCTTAGTGACAGCAGTCCAGGCATTCCCAATTGTTGTGGTAACCCAAAGACATGCGGGCCATTAAGTGGGAAGTAGATGTAAGAAACGCAGGGTTGCAAGGGAGGATGGGGTGAAGCTTGGTACAGGCCACATGCAAATTAGGGTGGTATTGCAGGGTGGGAAAAACTGAGGGAGGGGAAAGAGGATGCCCAGTGTTTGTGAGCATGCAATGGGGGGCTGGGGAAAGAGGGCGTGGGATGCATGCATGTGTATAATTGCAGAGAAAGAAGATATGGGATGTGCATATGAGAATGCTGGTAAACCCCGGGAAAGAGGATGCTGGTGGGTGCAAGTGAGTGAAGGAGGAAGGATGACACATTGCTTCAAGTGAAGAAAGCCTGGGGGTGGGTGGGGGTTCAGGTGAGGAAGACACGTTCAAACAACTTGTGATGTTCCCTGCTAGCTTCCCCACTGACTTTGCTTGTGGGAAGCTAGCAGAGAAGGTCAGCAATGGAGATTATGAGTGCAGGATCCTGCAACTGATCTTGTGCAAACTAGTTGCAAAATGCTTAAATCTGTTCAAGTAACTGCAGGAGCACTGAAATGGCTGGAATTTTGAGGACCAATCAAAAGTCCCTTTTTAAGTGCCACTGTAATTTCAAACCGTTGCTGAATGAATGTTTGTTTGAGGACTACCTGACATTGATGGTGAGCATTCAGTGTTAAGTCTGTATCAGTCCCCACATTCAGCACAGCACAAATCAGAATATATAAAGTACAAACATCTTGTATTGTTCTTTCATACAGTACACTTCTTACAATGTAATCTCATGAGCTCTTTGCACAATCCATTGTCAAATGCTGAAAGGAAAACAAAATACCTTTAAGTGCCTTTTTCATGCTGCAGTAAACTTCCCTTAGTTGTAATGGCTTATAAAACAGTTCATCTCCCTTACCTGTTCACTAGAAAAGTATCCATGTACATATTCAATTGCTTTTAATTTGTATTCCATCAAAACAGCCTATAAACACAGAAATAGAATTTGTTAGTCTTACAGGAATTAAAATGGAAGGTTTCTGACAAGTCTGTTGGGTGGACAGAATATGTATCAGAAATGAAGATTCTATACATTTTGTAATTTATTTTCTCTTCATTGTTAGCTATTTCAAGTACAATTGTTTGGTAAAAGAGGAGGGTATACAGGCAGTGCTCAACTTACAACAGTTCAGTTACTGAACTTCAAAGTTATAAAAGCACTGAAAAAATGATTTAAGACTGTTTTTTACATTTATGACCATTGCAGTATCCTATGGTCATGTGATCAAAATTCATCCAGTTTGCAACTGGGTCATATTTATGATGGTTACAATGTCTTGGGGTCATATGGTCACCTTTTGCAACCTCTGACAAGCAAAGTCAATGAGAAGCCAGATTCACTTAACAACCAATTTAACAGCAGTGATTTACTTAACAACTATGGCAAGAAAGATCATAAAATGGGGCAAACTCACTTAACAAATGTCTTGCTTAGCAACAGAAATTTTGGGCTCAATTTTGGTCGTAAGTTGAGGACTACCTGTAAATTCCTTAAATAATTAGTCTAAAGTATCAGTATAATCATTCCAATCTGTCTTCTACATTCAGTGAAGCTATTGCCTTCTGTATATCTTTATTGTACAAACATTGATTACCTTTCTAATTTCATCAAGAACTGTATCAAATGCCTTTTTATCCATCTTGTTTTCTGCAGTCACAGCCTTTTGTCTGTTCCAGTCACCTTTTACTGCAGAATTGTCTCCTCTGAAGGAATAGAAAAGTTGTTGATGGGAAAATTTTTAAGGATGATCCATTCATAGGACTGTCAAACAATACAGTTGTCTCTTTTCGAATAACAGAAACTTCTCAGGACAAACAAACATTCATACCCAGCCTGATACAAGCATCTTGTACATTATGGTCTTAAGCAGAGGCAACAACATAAACTTCTTGAGATTGTCTTGTGAACAGTGGCAGATTAAGGCTCACTGGTGCCCTAAGCACTGACAAATTTGGTGCCCTCCTCCTTTGTACGTACTGTACAAATCATTGGGGTTTCTTTCTTTCTCAACTTTGTGGTGCCCCCTTGGGCCTGGGGCCCTAAACATGTACTTACTCTGATTAATGGTTAATATACCACTACTTGTGAAAGATACCTTAGATTTATAATGCAATTCAATACTTTTTAGATGGGTAGTCTCTTTGAATACAACAGGACTCTGTTTTATATATAACATGCTCTGCTTGGTCTTTTTTATAGACCCAACCTTTATTCTTATAAGCCTCGTTTTACCACACTAATACAGAGTCAATCGCTTGTTCATTCAGTATACTTACACACAGAAATCGTGGCCAAACATGACACGTGAACGTCAAGGACATTTTTTTTTTAATACTACCTGAGTGCATGTTCCAGACTGAATTCCTGTAGCAACATAGGCTCGGCATGCTACTAGGTGCATTAACAGAGTTGGAAGGGATCTTGCAGGTCATCTAGTTCAACCCCCTGCCCAAGCAGGAGACCCTACGTCTGCCTCTACCTAAGATCGAACTCACAACCTCCTGATTGGGGAAGTTAAGACTCCGAGACTGAACAGTTTACTCGGAGGTCCAGCCTTCCTTGGGTGGGTTGGGCTTTAAGGAACGGCATCAAGTAGGAAAGCGATCTCCAAGAAATCTCGCACTGCTGGGAAATGCAACCGCTTCAGGTGGCAACCTCGAAACGAGCGAGGCAGGCGAGGCCCCAAACCATGCCCGCAGAAAGGGGAAGGAGACTCGAAAGCTCCGGCGCCGCTCCTCCAAGCCCGCGCTCGGCTCTACTTACCATCAGAAGCAGACCAGGAAGCCGGAGGGAAAAGAACCGCTGGCCGGCGACTGAACCGCCCGCACAAGTCCCCGAGGCCCCCTCCGCTGGCACGAAACTTCGCTTCTCGGCGCGCTTCGGTGACGTCTTTAGACAGGCGCCTCCAATGAGGATCCTGCTCGCCCGTCCTTCGTTTCACAGGGGATGCCGGGAAAATGGCCCCGGTGCCTGAAGCCCGTGCCGGATTAAGTGTGGGGGATCCACACGAAGGAAACGACGGCCACGGGCGGGATTTAGGAGGGATTTACTACTCCCGGTGGTCACTACTAGCGGTTGGAAGCAAGGATAACTTGAGAATTGACTGTATTCAGCGAGCGCGCATTTCCAGAGCTGTGCCAGGTCCTAGGTTTGCCCTCCTGTAGAAGAGATGGGCTTCAGATCTCACCATCCCCATCTGCTGCCTAGAAATGACAGGAATTGAAGCTTCGTATGGAAGGCACCGACTTGGAGAAGCCTGGTGGGGCTGCCTTCCTGTTCACATTCGTAAGGATAAAATGCCAGTTATTGAGCCAGAATGCAGACAAAGTTGCGCTTTGGCACAGAATCCTATATTAGCCCACCGTCTTTTTTTATAGTCAGTGTTGACTCCTGGCAACCAGCTGAGATAGTTTCTGCAGTTTTCTTGGCAAGAATTGAAGGAATAATTGGCCTAGAGACACCCAGTTATGTTCATGCCTAAAGCGGGACTAAACTTGCAGTCTCTTGTTTTCTAGTGCGGTACCTTAACCACTAGACCAAACTGGCTGACATATTAGCTAATACTATTAGCCAAGCTAGTCAATCCAGTTTAGCTAATAGTATTAATTGCAGGGTTCACAGAACAGTTAGGTTGTAATTCCTGGTATCACACATCACATTTAAGCTGTACACAATTTCAGACTACATTGCCTGGTTTCACACAAAATGCGAATAAAAGAAACTATTACTTTTTCTGTGCTTTGAGATACTTGAACCTTAAAAAAATGAACACTGAAGATGTTGAAGTTGATTGTTGTTAGTTGCGAAGTTGTGTCTGACCCATCGCGACCTCATTGACAACGTTCCTCCAGGTCTTCCTGTCCTCTGCCATACTCTGAGTCAATTTTTCATGCCTACTGCTTCGGTGATTCCATCCAGCCACCTCATTCTCTGGCATCCCCTTCTTTTGAAGTTGATTATTTACTCCTTATTGGTAACAGTACATTTTGCACAAGGGTATTTTATCATTCATTAGCTCTTTTCCAGGAATAATAGCTTTAAAATAAAATAACAATCTTGTGGCACTACTGAAGTTTTAAAAGTAATATGTGTAAGGTACACTGGGACAGGAGCTGGAAATATGTTGGATTTAATATTTATTGAAGATCAATTGTGAATATGCTTCTCTTTCACATTCCTAATAATATTAGTTGGCCAGATTTATATGGATCAGCATATTGGAATATTGATCCAAATTTTGGAATAATGGATTAATAACTTATCCGAATAGCCTCAGGCTGCATTAAACAAGTGGAAATCATTTATGTGTGCTGTACACATTCACTGCCACTACTCTTTATTAGCAACTAAGGACTGTGAAAAAGTACAGTTGGATCAAGCCAAATGTGCATTTATTGCGGCCCTGACACATGGCATCTGAATGCATTTAAAAACGGAGAAATCTGAACTGGTTTGTATGCTTGTTGTGTCCCAGCAAGGAGGTTTTCAGCATGGTGTCTCAAAAAACGTAATGAAAAGCCATCAATGTTAGTAGCCATTGATGAACTGAGTCTTCACAACCCACTCTTCGTTTCAAGACTGTCCTGATTATTTGCCATTAGCATCTCTGGGTTACAGATTCCATAGTTTAACTTTGTGCTGTATTTATATATTCTTGATATATATAAATGTTTCCTTCTGCGAGCCGCGAGTCTGTAGCTCGGATACAAACGCCGTGCAAGAGAAAAGCTTCTCGGTAGCTTCAGCCTAGCGCGTCTCTTCACTCTCCTACTTCCCAGGCGAAGAGCCCAACTGGCGGTGGTCCTTCTTTGGAAGGGAGCTGGGAAACCACCACCACCACTCCGTCACGTCAGGCATCCGCGGAAGCAAAGAATTCAGTCACGTCCAAGCAGCCGGGTAAGCGGTAGAGGTTTCCCGGTACATGCAAATAAGCATCCCCGCATAGCATTGTGGGAAGAGCGCTAACCGGAGTTCGCCTCCGTTGGCGACGCGGCGGAGCCTCCGAGAATCTGATCCGCGCAGGAGCAAGGCTTTGCAAGTGTGGGGGTAAAAGTCCTTTGTAGCATTGCGGGCCACCGTGACCTGAATTGAGTGGAGCGGTGATGGGAGCGGGTCCCGGCACGAAACAAAGCATACTTACCTGGCAGGGGAGACACCTTGATCATGAAGGAGGTTTTCCCAGGGTGAGGCTCATCCATTGCACTTCGGGTGTGCTGACCCCTGCGATTTCCCCAAATGCGGGAAACTCGACTGCATAATTTGTGGTAGTGGGGGACTGCGTTCGCGCTTTCCCCTGATTATTTGGTTCGAAAAATAGAAAATCATTGGGAGCCATTTTTTCAAAGTATTAATTTTGCGAGAGATACTTAAGTGCCATTCGCAAAATTTGGGGACTTGTTTTGAAGGGGAACATTTTTTATATTAGTTTTTTAACATAAAAGCTATTTAAAAACCTTGGTAATTTAGCAGATGTGACCGTGTCGTTTTCCACGCTTGGCGATTTTTTGGGCCAGGTCTCTCATTCACTGGTTTTGCACCGTTTTACAGTTTTTCTATAGTGGTGTGACGCACAATGTCCCAGTAACTATTCTTTGTCGCCCAATTTCCTGCTAATAAACTTTGCTTCTCCAGCGAGAAAAAGTTATGCAGCTGACGACAAAAATATAACGCCAACAGAGGGCAGACTCACAGAAAACTTATCGGGTGATAAATTCGAGAGTTATAGTTCTAGTGTAGATGAAATAAACTTCATTCTGTTTTTCGAACCAAATAATCAGGGGAAAGCGCGAACGCAGTCCCCCACTACCACAAATTATGCAGTCGAGTTTCCCGCATTTGGGGAAATCGCAGGGGTCAGCACACCCGAAGTGCAATGGATGAGCCTCACCCTGGGAAAACCTCCTTCATGATCAAGGTGTCTCCCCTGCCAGGTAAGTATGCTTTGTTTCGTGCCGGGACCCGCTCCCATCACCGCTCCACTCAATTCAGGTCACGGTGGCCCGCAATGCTACAAAGGACTTTTACCCCCACACTTGCAAAGCCTTGCTCCTGCGCGGATCAGATTCTCGGAGGCTCCGCCGCGTCGCCAACGGAGGCGAACTCCGGTTAGCGCTCTTCCCACAATGCTATGCGGGGATGCTTATTTGCATGTACCGGGAAACCTCTACCGCTTACCCGGCTGCTTGGACGTGACTGAATTCTTTGCTTCCGCAACTCCGACACAGCATCTTTTCGGCGGATGCCTGACGTGACGGAGTGGTGGTGGTGGTTTCCCAGCTCCCTTCCAAAGAAGGACCACCGCCAGTTGGGCTCTTCGCCTGGGAAGTAGGAGAGTGAAGAGACGCGCTAGGCTGAAGCTACCGAGAAGCTTTTCTCTTGCACGGCGTTTGTATCCGAGCTACAGACTCGCGGCTCGCAGAAGGAAATATTCTGTTCCTCTGGCCTCTTGGCTGGAAATTTTAGAGTTTTTTTTTCTAAAGGGTCACGTTTTATATAATTTACAGAAGAATGGAATGGAATAGGAATAGGAAGTGTAATTAGACACACAAGGAATTTGTCTCTGGTGTAGAAGGTCTCAATGTACATAGTAAAGCAACAGAATCATCATCCCAATAAGGGGGTAGTAAACAAGATAACAACAACAACAACAACAACAATAACAACAACAATGCTACAACCATATGAGTAAATTATGTAGGCTTAGCAATGCGAGAATTAGGTATTCAGTAGAGTGATGGCAAGGAATTGTCCCTGTGTCTATTTCTTTTGACATGCAGTGGCCTATAGCCCAAGGGGAGGAGTTGAAACAGTTTATGTCTAGAACAGTGGGTCTCAACCTTTCTAATGCCGCAACCCTTTAATACAGTTCCTCATGTTGGGGTGACCCCCAACCATAAGATTATTTTATGTTTTCCGTATTTTTTTGAAAATGCGTGTTTTCCAATGGTCTTAGGCGACCCCTGTGAAAGGGTCATTTGACCCCCAAGGGGGTCCCGACCCAGAGATTGAGAACCACTGGTCTAGAATGCGAGGGGTCTGTAGTGTTGAAAGAAATGTCCTTCTGGGTTCGGCTCCAAGTGGGGAAAAAGACACTGGAGACATGGAGGCTGCTTGGAAAGATGGTTTTAATGGTGGACAGGACCACATGGCTTGAGTCCTCAACGGAAAAGATGATCACATACTTCAGTGTTGGGAAGAAGAGAAGGAAGGGCTCAGATGCTGAAAGTCCCTGGTTTTATGCCCTCTCTGGCCTTTGATCTTGAGCTTGTCTTCTGATTGGTTGTCAGACTCCTATGGGGCCATGCAGGGGCAACTTTCTAGGCTGCATTTTGAATCCAGGTTTGGTTGAGTTCTCAGATGCCATGTGGGGAGTTGGGTAAAGGACCAATATTATCCTGCCTTAATCCCATCACACTGGAGTTGGAGGGGAGAACTCTTTATTATGTAAAGTGAACTAGCTCAGGCTTTAATGGCTCATTGACAAAGGGGGATGGGCAGGAAGCTGCATGCAGCTATTCTGTCTTTTAAAACATGTTTCTTCCTTTTTACATCCAGAGAAATATTCTGCCTTTTCAATATTTACTAGGATATTTCATTTTTCTGGGAGGGGGCTGGGTGATAACTTTCCACAGTAGATACTGTGTTTTCTCAACCCTCCTGACCGGCACAATATGCAAGACTTCTATGGAAAGCAGGCTGGTTCCAATCGTTTTTTCTGCAGATTTAACAGTGTTGGGATTCACTTAAACTTTGCTGCCGGTTCGCAAATGTGAGCATGCAACCACTGACCAGTTCTTTCACAACCATGGCAGTGTCTCCCACGGTTATGTGATCAAAATTTGAGTGCTTGGTAAATTAGTATGTATTTACAATGGTTGCTGCTTCCCAGGGTCATGTGATCGCTCCTTGAGGCTTTTTCAGCAGGATTCCAACAAGCAAAGTCAACGAGGGAAGCCAGATTTAGTGAATGATTGCACGCAACTCACTTAACTGCCTTCCTTAGCAACAAAAATTCTGGTCCCAGTTGTGATCTTAACTTGAGGACTTCCTGCAGAAGATACAGTGTTACAGAAGGCAGCGATATACCATAACCAGCATTGAGCCTAACAATTCTTCAACACAAGGGAACTGAATGGGGATCCATCTGATCATCACAGCAGCTTTCTGGACTTCCTCAGTGTTTTTCAAACTTGGCTACTTAAGCTGTGTGGTTTCACACATGCCTGGAATTCTGGGAGTTGAAGTCCAGACATCGTAAAGTTGCCAAGTTTGGAAAACAGTACTCTAAATGCAATTTTACATTGTCTTAATTCTGTGGTCAGAATTTCAACCGTTTATCTCAGAAATGAGGAACGAGGGCCCCTTTGACTTATGGACTTCAATTCCCAGAATTCCCAAGTCAGCATAGCTGGCTCAGGAATTCTGGGAATTGAAGTCCACGAGTCATAAATGGGCCATAATTCCCCACCCCTGGTTTATATGAATGCCCAGCTAGGAGATGCAGTGGAGGAAAAGGCTGCTGGGGTTGGAAGTCCTCTCAGTCCCCTCGTAAGAGATGTTAATTTAGGAGAGGATAAGGAGGTTTTAAAAGAGGTCAGGTGTCTGCCAGGTGCTACTGCCAGCAGAGACAAGAGGCGTATTCTTAAGATAGTCAAGAATGCAAGTAAGGACTGTGACGTTGATGCTATTATACATCTTGGCACTAATGATCTATCCCAGAAAGATGTACTTTCTGTGCAGAATGATTTCCAGAACTTGGGGTATGAACTTAATAGTATAGGTTGTAGGCTTATCTTTTCAGAGGTTTTACCTGTATATAAGGAACAAAAAGGGAAGGGCCAGCGTGTAGCAGAGTTTAATGTTTGGCTAAAGGAGTGGTGTAAAAGGGAAGGCTTTGGTTTTATTAGTCATGAAGCCTGTAGCTGGTCCAATGAAAAACTGTACAAAAGAGATGGGTTGCACCCATCCAAGAAAGGAACTGAGTTACTTGGCATTAAATTCACAGATTTTCTTGATAAACATTTAAACCGAAGAGCGGGGACAGAGAATTAATAGATACAGAACATCTCTGTCCCCAGCAAACTAAAATTCATAGGGTTATAAATGCATGTAACATAGATGTGTGTGTGGGTAAGATTATCACTCCTGCTGTCAAGCAAAACCAAGCATGTAATAGTGATTGTCATACCATGTGCATGAATCACACAAGTGGCAAGAAAATAGGGGCAGTCAGGCATAATACAGGTTATGTAGACAGTAAACACAAGGTCAATCAAAATGGACTCAAATGTCTATATACCAATGCACAGAGTATGAGGAATAAACAGGGAGAATTAGAAATTCAAGTAAAAGAGGGCAGATATGATATTATTGCCATTACAGAAACTTGGTGGGATGAAACTGACAAATGGAACATACAGCTAGAAGGATTTAAATTATTTAAAAGAAATAGACCAAATAAAAGAGGAGGTGGAGTTGCACTATATATAAGAAATAACTATGTCTCTACAGAAATAGAGCACAACAATAATGAGAACTATCTTGAATGCATTTGGGTCAATATTAAAGGTTGTGGGGGAAATGACATTGCCATAGGTCTATACTACAGGCCACCCAACCAAGCAGAGGAAGAAGATGAACTTTTTGCTAGTCAGCTAACTAAGGTATGTAGGAAGCACACCACAATAGTAATGGGAGATTTTAACTACCCTGACATCAACTGGGAAACAAACTCTGCACCAAGTGGAAGATCCAACAGGTTCCTAACAAACCTAGCAGACAACTTTGTTTTCCAAAAAGTAGATAAGGAAACAAGGGGATCAGCCATACTGGACTTAATTCTCACTAACAGAGAGGAAATGATAGAAGGTGTTGAAGCCATAGGAACCCTGGGGGCAAGTGACCATGCAATATTGGAATTCAACATTATCCAAACACAAGTAGTAGAACAAAGTCAAACTAGAGTCTTGGACTTTAAGAAAGCTAATTTCAATAAACTTAGAGAGAGCTTGGGAAAAATTCCATGGATGAGAATCCTCGAGGGGAAAACAACTCAAGAAGCTTGGGAAATTTTGAAAAATGAGATTAGAAAAGCCCAGTCTAACACAATACCAATGAAGAAGAAAAACAACAGCTCCCAAAAGAAACCAGCATGGCTGCATAAACAACTATCTGACAAACTGAAAGACAAAAAAAGTAAGTATAAAAAGTGGAAGGAGGGGGACATAACTAAGGCAGAATATCAGCAAATAGCCCGAGCCTGTAAAGATGAAGTGAGGAAAGCTAAGGCTCATAATGAAGAAAGGCTTGCCACAAAAGTAAAAATTAACAAAAAAAGCTTCTTCCAACATGTTAAAAACAAGAAAAAAGTTAAGGAAACAATTGGTCCATTGCTAGGAGAAAGTGGCAAGAAGGTGACAAGCAACAGGGAGAAAGCAGAACTATTTAACTCATGTTTTGCATCTGTCTTTTCACAAAGGGATAAAACAGTCCAACCTATCAAAAGCAGCACCACAAAATTAGGAACACAAATTGAAATAGGGAAGAAAATGGTAAGTGAGCACCTGTCTACCCTAGATGAGTTCAAATCACCAGGACCGGATGGATTACACCCCAGAGTTCTGAAGGAACTAGCAGACGAGATCTCAGAACCACTGAATTATATCTTTCAGAGATCCTGGAACACCGGGGAACTACCAGAGGACTGGAAAAGAGCTGATGTGGTTCCCATCTTCAAAAAAGGGAAAAAATTAGATCCAGGAAACTACAGACCTATCAGCCTAACCTCAATACCAGGAAAGATTCTGGAAAAAATAATCAAGCAACGAATTTGCGAACACCTAGAAGCAAACAAAGTAATAGCCAAAAGCCAACATGGATTTGTCAAAAACAGATCATGCCAGACTAATCTTATTGCTTTCTTTGATAATGTGACAAAATTAGTGGACCAGAGGAATGCTGTTGATATAGTTTACTTGGACTTCAGTAAGGCTTTTGATAAGGTAGACCATAACCTACTACTAGATAAAGTAGAAGAATGTGGGTTAGACAGCATCACCACCAGATGGATTGGTAACTGGCTGACCAACCGCACTCAACGTGTAGTTCTCAATGGAACTGCATCTACATGGAGGGAAGTATGCAGTGGAGTACCCCAAGGCTCTGTTTTAGGCCCAGTACTCTTCAACATCTTCATCAATGATTTGGATGAGGGAATAAATGGGGAACTCATCAAATTTGCAGATGATACCAAGCTGGCAGGAATAGCCAACACTCCAGAAGATAGGCTTAAGATACAGAAGGATCTTGACAAACTTGAACATTGGGCACTATCTAATAAAATGAAATTCAATGGTGAAAAGAGTAAGGTTCTACATTTAGGCAACAAAAACGGAATGCACAGGTACAGTATAGGTGATACCTTACTCAGTAGTAGTAACTGTGAAAGGGATCTTGGAGTCCTAGTGGACAACCATTTAAATATGAGCCAGCAGTGTGCAGCAGCTGCCAAAAAAGCCAACACAGTTCTAGGCTGCATCAACAGAGGGATAGAATCAAGATCACGTGAAGTGTTAATACCACTTTATAATGCCTTGGTAAGGCCACACTTGGAATACTGCATTCAGTTCTGGTCGCCACGATGTAAAAAAGATGTGGAGACTCTAGAAAGAGTGCAGAGAAGAGCAACAAAGATGATTAGGGGACTGGAGACTAAAACATATGAAGAACGGTTGCAGGAACTGGGTATGTTTAGCTTAAGAGAAAGAAGGACTAGGGGAGACATGATAGCATTATTCCAATATCTCAGAGGTTGCCACAAAGAAGAGGGAGTCAAACTATTCTCCAAAGCACCTGAGGGTAGAACAAGAAGCAATGGGTGGAAACTAATCAAGGAGAGAAGCAACTTAGAACTGAGGAGAAATTTCCTGACAGTGAGAACAATTAATCAGTGGAACAGCTTGCCTCCAGAAGTTGTGAATGCCCCAACACTGGAAGTCTTTAAGAAGATGTTGGATAGCTATTTGTCTGAAACGGTATAGGGTTTCCTGCCTAGGCAGGGGGTTGGACTAGAAGACCTCCAAGGTCCCTTCCAACTCTACTATTGTATTGTATTGTATTGTTTAAAGCGAGGCGAGGAAGAAGCCTTCCCGGCATCTCATAAGACTGCTAGGGCCTGGCGCTGAAGGAGGCGGAGCCCCGAACAGTGCAGCAAGCGAGATCCTCCCTTTCGTGTTTACGTAATGACAACAGCCTTGGATCTTCGCAAACAGCCACATCCCCGGCACCCCTCTCCTCTCCACCCACCCCCCGCCGCTCAGGCCGGGCTAATCGGCTCCAGACCCGCCCCTCGCTCACCGCCCCGCCCCTCTCGCGCGCTCTCTGCCCTTTGACGTGGCATCGGTCCCCCCCTCCCCCCGGCCTCTTCCTCAGCCATGATTGTTGCGTCGGCGGCGCTCTTCCTGCTGGGTTCAGTGTGCGCGAGAGCGAAGTGAGCGTGGCGGTTGGAGGCTCGCGGAGTCCAGGTGAGTCGCGCGAATGGAAGGACGGATGGAGGGGGCACCGAGGAGGCTCGGTCCCTCGCCGTCTGGGCCGGGGAAGCTGAAGGCGGGGGGGACACCTTCGGTATAGGGAGCGGGAAAGGAGAGGGTCTCTTTCGACTTCTTCCGAGCCTGTCGACTCTCTTGGCGTTTACCGGAGGGGGTGCCGTTCGCGCTCCCTTGCCCAGTATCCTAAGATGTCCGCGTGGGTTTAAAGCCGGAGGGGCTTCCCTTCCTTTGAAGCGTTTAGCCTGGTGTTGGTGGAGGTTTCGCCTTCACTATCCTCCGCCCTGCCCGTCTTTATCCGTTCTTCTCCCTTTCTCTTCTTCCAATCACTGCCCCTCCCCATAGCTTTAAACCCCAAACTGGGTTTCCCACATTCGGAGAGAGGGTTTCCCAACTTGGGAAGGGAGACGTTGTGGGGGTGAATTGGGTAGATCAGTGAGTGTGCTGCTTCCCAGTGGAAGTGGGTGTGTTTGAACGTTAGAGCAGCCATGGAACAGTCATGTGGAGGTGGACTCTGGTTTTTTCTCTCTCAGTCTTTGACCATCCCATCTTCTCTGGAAGGGGATCTAAAGTCTGATCCTCCTAGCTGCAGTGAGTTATATCTCTGCAATCTAACCTCTGATACCATCCCAAAATGACATTGTGTACAGGTAGTCCTCAACATGCAACCACAATGGAGCCCAAAATGTATGTTCCTAAGTGAGAAATCTGTTTAAGTGAGTTTTGCTCCATTTTACGACTTTGCTCGCCACTTTTGTTAAGTGAATCACCGCAATTCTTAAATAAGTAACACGATTGTTAAGTGAATCTGGTTTCCCCATTGACTTTGCTTGTCAGAAGGTTGCAAAAAGGACTTTGAGACACTGCAACACTGTAAATGTGAATCAGTTGTAAAGCATCCAAATGTAAATCACGTGATGATGGAGATGCTGCAATAGTCATAAGTGTGAAAAATGGTCATAAGTAACTTTTTTTTAGTGCTGTTGTAACTTCGAACTGCTGTAAGTTGAGGACTACCTGTATATTAAGCCTATTTCTAAAGCAGAAAAGGGAGAGAGAGAGATCAGTGTCCTTTTTTTAAATGGAAGTAGGCTGTGGAAAAAGTATCAGTAAAAAAGGAAGTAGAATAATGTACAGAGGTTCTTAAAATCAAAACATTAAGTGGTAAAGAGAAGAAAGGACTAGAGTAGATTAGGTTTTTTGGGTGGGAGAGAAGCTTAGTAGATTTTTGTAAACTTGAATATTTTTTATAAATTCAGGTGTGTCTGCTACTGGCAAATACTGCCAATAATTCATGTACGGTATGTTCCTAAAAAACAATATAATTCTGAATCAGAGAGTAGCAAATATATTATGGCTTGAACTTTTATGAGCCAAGATGTTAGACGCATGAAGGGGAACTTCATAGAATCATAGGATTTGAAGAGATCTTGTAGTCCAACCTTCTGCCAAGATAGGAGTATCTTAGTCTTCCTTGAAAAACTTCAGCGATTGAGCACCCACAACTTTGGCAGGCAGGTTGTTCTATTAATTATAGTTCTCCCTGTCAAGAAATTCCTCCTTATTTCCAGGTTGTTTCTTATCCTAACTTCAGGTGTTATGGAGAATAAATTGTCATCTCTTCAAGTATTGTTCGTCTTCAAGTATTGTTATTATGTTTGCCTTCTGTCTAAACATACCTAGTTTTTTCAGCCATTCTAAAGAAGCCATAGAAAGGATTTAGCTTCCATGTCTTTTATCATCTTTGTTTCCTTTTCTCTTTCTAGGGCCTCAGTATCTTTTTTGTGTGGTGGGTCAGAACTGAACACAGTATTCCAAATGTGGCCTTACCAGTGCAGTGTAGAGCATATCCCTTGATCTTGATATTATCCTTCAGTTGATACAGCCCAGGACTATGTTGGCTGTTTTGACAGCTGCAGCACATTGCTTCAGTGGTGGTCCAACAGGACCCCTAGATCCCCTTATAGGTACTACTGTTGAGCCAAATACTGCTTCTCCTGTATCTGTGCATCAAGTTTTTCCTGCCTAAGTGCAGGATATTCCTTTTCTTGCCATTGAACTTCATCTTGTTGGATAGGCCCAAATGCTCAAGCCTGTCAACATTCAAGATCTTAATCATGACTCTATCTTCTGAAGTGTTAGCAGTTCCCACCAGCTTTGTGGTGGGAATAAATTTGATAAATGCCCCTTCAGTCCCCTCATCTAGGTCATTTATGAAGATGTGGAAGAGCAATGGTCCCAAGATAAAACCTTGAGGAAGCTCATCGCATACTTCCCTCCATATAGATGTAGTTCCATTAAGGACCATAAGCGGAGTGTTTTGGTAATGATACTGTCTGTCTTATATTGTTCTATTTTACTGAGAAATAGGCTGTGGTCTATTTTACAAAATGCCTTACTGAAATCTACATGTGCTGTATCCACAGCATTTCCTTGGTTCATTAATTTAGTCTATCAAAGAAGGCAGTAAAAATCATTTGGCGTGATTTGTTCTTAACAAACCCGTGCTGGCTTCTATTAATCACCATTTCTCACAAAGTAGCTGCTTGATTATCTTTTCCAGGATTTCCCCAGGTATTCATGTCAAGCTGGTGGATCTGGGGTTTCTTGGATACCCCACCCCCACTTTAGTTTGGACATCAGCTTTTTTCCAGTCCTGGCTCCAGGAGCTCTCAGATTTCCTTCAGTGATTCTGAGATTACATCTGTCAGCTCCTTCAGTACCCAGTCCAGAGACTTGAACTCTCAACTTTTTGTTATTTTTTCCTTCTAGTGAACCAACCATTTCCTTCACTTTCCTTTAGCTCCTTACATATTGAATTTTGTTGCTATTTTTGGTATTTGTTCCAAGTCTTAGCTCATTCTTGAACCTGAGCTGTCCTGACTCCGTCCTTGCAAAATTGTGCTATTTTCTGGTACTCTGCTCAGGTTACAAGACCCTCTGTCTATTCTTTATACTTGTCCTCTTTGTGCCTCAGCTTATCATAGAGTTCTTTGTGCAACCATGCTGATCTCGTCAAGTGTCTCTTGTTTAACTTTCTGTGAGATATTGTTTTTGTTTGGGTCTTTATTGTCTCATTTTTTTCAGAGTTTTCTATGCATCCTGATTTTTTTTCCAACTAGAATTTCCATCCATTAAATCCTTCTTATTCTTTGTCTTAGTTTGTTGAAGTCAGCTCTCTTAAAATCTGGAACACTAGTCCTTCTTCAGTTACCTTTGCATGCAGTATGGTGAATCCTCATATGACATAGTCATTCTCTTCCAAAGTTCCTACAATTTTCACTTCCTTGACCACTTCATCCCTATTAGTAATTATCCAGTATAGTTGACCCTTTAGTACCCCCTCCATCTTTTGGGAGATAAACACAACTATGCATATTAGGAACCTTTCAGGGTAGTTAAAGTTCCTTTTTACTACAGTATGTGTTTCCTGGATACTTCAACTAACTCATTTATTAAAAAAGTGCATCTATTTCCTCTGCTTGGCTATGTAGCTTGTAATACATACGTATACAATGTCATTTCCTTTTCCCTTGTATTTACATGTACCTTAAATTTACATTTTTAAAGAGTTAAAACACGCAACAAGCAAATTATGCAATATCTGTTTTTTTAAAAAAGACAGTAGTGTATCAGATTAAAAATCTGACAAATTAAGATTTTATGTACTTTAATTAAGGGAATGAAAGACATTAGTATTAATTGTGTGTAACATATTCCATGGGGATTTGCAGAAAAAACAAGTTATACCCCAAGGGACTAATTTGTAGTCATCTGTTTTCCAGCTTGACTAGGCATATTGAAATAGAATTACATATTTTTTTCAAAGGGATAGCTGAATATGTGCAGAAGGTTGTTTCCTGGACTTTGAATTTATTACAGTCATTGTTTGACTACAGTAATAAATAGACATATAGCTGATAAATATGTTTAGAAAGAATTAAGTCCATGAAAGAGACCTCGGTTGATATAGTGGTTTATTTTTTTATTTATTAAATTTCTATGCCATCCAGCTCTCTTACAAGGGACTCTAGGTAGCTTATAAATTATAGGAAAAAAGTGAAAAAAATTAAAAGATTAAAATAAATTCTAAAACCACACCTACAACTGCCAAGAGGTGGAGGGGATGAGAATAAGATCTTATCCCTTCAGCCACCTCCAGCAATGAGTGCCGTTGTCTGGGCCCAATTAGCAAAGCCAAGCTTTGATACCCTTCCAGAAGGCCAAAAGGGAGGAAGCAGCTCTCGCCACCAGTGGGAGAATATTGGGGCCCCAGCAGAAAAAGGCTCTTCTTGATCCACCTGCAGATTGATTCCTTGATTCCTTAGCAGATGGGATCCATAGCAGGCCTCTGCCACTGGCACGAGTGGGGGAGAGACAGCATCTCAGATACCCTAGACCTGGGGTGTCTCAAACGTGGCCCATGAGCTGGATCCAGCCCATGATAGGCCACGGAGTTGGCCCGTGGGCCATCCCGGAACCGAAAAGGGATTGGCCCCTGCTGCCCTGATCCCAGCCATGCCTACCCAGTCAGCCGTGATGATCGGCCATGCCCATTCTTCCCCCCAAGGGCAAATAAAATCCCGACGTGGCCCATGACGGGATCAAGTTTTATACCCCTGCCCGCCCTAGACCCATGCCTTGTAGGGCTTAAAAGATAATGATCAACAGCTTGAATTCGATCCAGAAGCAAACTGGCAACCAATGCATCTTGCGCAGTAATGGTATTATATGTGCGGCCCTAGAAGCATCCAGGAGTGTGCCATGCTACTGCATTCTGCACCAGGTGCAGCTTCTGAATACTATTAAAAGGTAACCCAGTGTAGAGCGCATTACAGTAATCCAGCCGAGATATGGAAATCTCATTTGGAAATTTCCAAATTTACATTTCGTTAAGCAGTGAAATAGTTACTAAAGAGAACAGAGATTCCTAATTGTTATTCATTTTCCTTCTATAGTTTTATGGAGAGACAGGAATTTTCATGGTTTCCAGATGACTGGTAATGAAAGAACATGAATTTTCTAAACGTAGAGGTCACCAACATTTGTGGCTTTGCGGTTCGACTGAGGCAGGGGGGAGAAGAGGGGAACTGGGCTGTGGGAGTGGTTGGCCAGTGCCCTTGTGCAGCCCTTGTGCAAGTGGTGGGCCACCAAGCATGCACATGCTGCCCTTGCATGAGTGGCAGGCCTCCTCACACAAGTTAAGCTGTGAATGCATGCATTCCGGCCAGCACCTCATACCGCCCAATTCTGAATAGACCATGGCCCAGTAGTGGGCGTTGGCCCGGACGTTGAAGATCTCTGCCCTAAAAGTATTGCATCGCTTTTAATCTATCCTCAAGAACTTACTAAATGGCTAAATTCAATATATATTTTTGCTACAGATACAAGAGCTTCATAATGACGACCTTCTTGGAATTCATTCAGCAAAATGAAGATAGAGATGGTGTTAGATTCAGCTGGAATGTGTGGCCTTCCAGTCGTCTTGAAGCCACAAGAATGGTGGTTCCAGTTGCTTCTCTGTTCACACCACTAAAAGAGCGTCCTGATTTGCCTCCCATTCAGTATGAGCCAGTTCTCTGTAGTCGCACTACCTGCCGTGCTGTTCTAAATCCGTTATGGTAATTCCAATAAATATTGCAGTTTTTGCTGACATGTTATTAGTCTTGTGATTAAAAGATTGTCTTGTCCCAGTTTTACCAAGTATGAGCAGTCAGTCTTTGTATAGCATTATAGAAACCCAGGTGCTGTGCACTGTTATGCAATGTGAATAACAGCTTATAGAAAAAAATGGGGTTGGGGCAGATCATTCAAGAATGACAACACATTCTCAATCCAAATATTACTAAACACAATAATTCTATTAAAGTAGTTGAAAAACATATTAAATTCTTAAGTAATGCAAATTTAGACTCATTTTGAAAATAAGTGAGAACAGCTTGATGGATAAAACATGAGTTGAGGCTGAAGAGTTACGAACACCATGGAAGAAAAGGCTGACAATGATGAGTAGCAGAAGAACAGATGCAGGATTTAGATGAATATGGTCACATAGCTGCTTACATGGTTTTGAATAAGATTAAAGTGCATGGACTGCTATTCTCCCTTCTGCACTGTCTTCTAACCATTGCAAGTTCTTCCCAAATGCAATTAGAAGTGAAGCAGAATGCTTTCTTTGGTGGCTTGCTGGACAGTGACTTTACTTGGCCCTCGTCAATAAGTTGTTACAGATCTTGGGTTGAAAATTACTTTGCATGAGATTGAAACAGCTCCTCTAAGTCCTCTTCCTCCACTTTGTCAAACCAAACCTGCTGAGTGAGAGCAATACAGTTTGCTTTTATTTGGAAAACTCTTTTATGTGGTCAACACCTTTCAAATCTTACATAAAACCAGAAGGGCCACCAAGCAATATGATAATAGTCTGTTTTAACTTCATTTTGAGCTTACAGAATAATACAAATTGCATTCTTTATGTTAAATTGCTGCAAAAATTGGGGAACACTGCATTTTTATCCTCCGTAGTTATGATAGCCATCTTATATAACAATGTATAAAGTTAACAAAACTGTGGAGTTCTTGCTGCTCTCCTTGGTAGCTCCTTGATTGGAGTATTATTTTACGCTTGACTTCACCTCCATTAGCACTGGCAGAACAAACTATAGTAGATGCATAGGTGGCAGCCTCTCCCTTCACTAGCACCGGTTACGTTACATAGTTGGGTAATGAAACATACTGCAAGAAACAACCAAACGCAGACACCCCCCCCCCCAAGGACTCCATAATTTAGCCCTGAGTAATATATTATCTTCTATTGATAGCAGTAATTCTCTGATTGAGAGGTTGGAAGAGTATTGTTGTATTAGGAAATAAAAATAGGATTTTAATTTTGGGTGAGAGCTCAGTAAGGGATGATTTGGTATACAGATAGTCCTTGACTTAAAACCAGAGGGGGCTGCTCCCGATTTTACTACTGGTTTGCTTTGAGTGTATGTGCATAGTCCAGTGTAAATTGAACTATTAAACAACATGTTTAGTTGTTTACTAAAGTAGTGCTAAACATGTTTAGCACTACTAAACAACATGCCAGCAATAGCAGCAGCAACCCAGGAACCAGTTTGGGGGCGTGGCTAGCTTGGGTCTCTGCCGGTTCTGCGACCCAGGCCAAAATACCACTCCCAGTTCGGCTGAACCAGGCTGAACTGGTAGCAACCCATCTCTGTTTACAACTATTTGCTTAGTGACCGAAGTTACAAAGGCACTGAAAAAAGTGACATGACCATTTTTCACACTTAGGACCATGGCAGCATCCCCATGGTCAAGTGATCACAATTCAGACGCTTGGCAACTAGTTCACATTTATGGTGGTTGCAGTGTCCTGGGAGTCATGTGATCACTTTTTATGACCTTCTGACAAGCAGGGTCAATGGGGAAGCCAGATTTACTTTACAGCTGTGTTACTAACTTAACAACTGCAGCAATTCACTTAACTGTGGCAAGAAAAGTTGTAAATGGGTCAAAATTCATTTAACTGTGTAGCTTAGTAACAGAAAGTTTCAGCTCAATTGTCATAAGTTGAGGACTACCTGTATTGTCCAAAGCAATTAGATTAATAAAATCCACATTTTTTGCTCTTACAAATACTTTGATTTTGCTTTCTTTAACTTAAATATCCTCATATGTGTTGAGTAGAAATTTAACTAAGGTCTGCTCTATCTTTTACCCCCTCTTACTGTGTCTGATATGGACACCAATGATAGATCCATTTTGAGGTTTGGTAATTGGTTGCATGATAAAAAGTATCAGGCTTCAGTTTCAGGTTGCTGGTTTAAGCATTATAGTCAATCTACCCTTAACACCTTTGAATCCTGGAGCTTATGTTTCCTTCCCTGAGATATCGCTTTGTGATGGTGTGTTTTGCAATGAAAATCAATTGCATCCATCGGCTTGTTTCTTTGGTATTTTTTTTCAACTAGTATACTCATTTGGAGGAGGGAGAAGCATAGCTCAGCTGTAATAATACTCCAAAACTGAGAAGAGAGTTGCCACAGACATATATGTGCCATATATGTGGTAACTGGTTTGAGTAGACAGTGAATAAAGCAACTAACTATTGTGTTCAAGTGGTTATAGCTTGCTATGTTCATTTGCCATTTCTGATTGATGCCATAAACTCAAGAAAATTATGTGTAAATCATGCTATGCAAACATTGTTCTCTTTATCAATTGTATATGAGTGAATTAGTATTGCATAAACATGCTACAGAATATGAGAACTGATTCTACAGTGAACTTAGATGGCCCAGCAAAAACTAATTAGAGATGAGCTAAAATAGGTATCCAAAGAGTCAAACGTAATAACCTTTGTTAAATAAAAACTAGAGATGAAAGTATATAATATATATTCAGATTTGAGCTTGAAAGTCCATTATCTCATAATTTATTGAAACATTTAATATTATGTTTGTAGCCAGGTTGATTATCGAGCAAAACTATGGGCTTGCAATTTTTGTTATCAGAGAAATCAGGTAAGTCAACATTTATATTTGTTCCAGCTTCTCTTAACATTTTTTTGCTTTATTAAACATACAGATATTATAGTGATAGTATGGTAAAAATATAAAGATCCAAAAATCATTTTGATGTTATATAGACATGAATTAATGTTAAATCTGAAATAATAGTTAACAGAGCAAATGTTGGGTAAGTAAAGAAAAAGGAACTGTAAATCCTGAAAAAGAAGTCATTTTCTTATCTTTGTTGAAAAATGATTACATTTTTTGACAAGCAAAATTGTATTAGTAATTTTTTATATGTCAAATGTAAATTAATATTTCTGATGATGTATATGGGTAATCTTTACTTAATGACCATAATTGGACTAGAATTGCCATCATTAAGCAAAATGGTAACTAGGCAAAGCACCATGTAGCCACTCTTTAGTGATGGCAGTTCCTATAGTCCCAACCGTGGTGGTTAGGGCAGGACCATGCCATCATTTGGCAAGGATCTCCTGCCTACAATGCTTGTTTCTGCTTCAACTCTCCCCATCTGTTCATATCTCCATCACTGTCATTTTGGCCACCCTACATTTTCTGGTCTTATTCCTATTCTCCAATTGATCTTCATTATCTTGTTCCTTTTGCTGCTGGTTTGGGATCCAGGCACTGGGCAAGGGTAAAGCCCTGCAACAGAGCTTTGCCTGCTGAGGGGAGCTGGCTGAGCCTGTCTGATGGGACAGCAAGGGATGGTATGCTCCATTACCAGGTGAGGCAGGAAAAGCTACGGCGAAGGTGGAGGCAGTGAGGGAGGTGCTGTTCAAGATGACAGCAGAATTGAAGTAAGCTGAAGGCTAGGCACTTCCTGGAGGTGGAGTGTGTGGAAACACTCCTGGAGAACTGGCCTGCCAGGCTTCACAAGGAGTGGAGGCAAGAACCTAGTGTCAACAGAACCTAGGTGCAGTCCCTCTGTTGTCTCTTGGCTTAGCCTTTCTTCTGCAAAGCCTTGCAAAGGACTAGCAGCTTTCAGTGCACCGAAGCCCATAGACCTGTTCTCCCAGGGCACTTTTGACATGTGCTCTGCAGCTCTTGTCCTTCCACTTCCTCCAGTTCTGCTGCCACCCTGAACAGCACTTCCTGCACAGTCTCCGTCTTCATCTGGGGAGCCACCGCCTCTCCTGTGTAGCCTAACAATGGAGAGTTCCTCCCTTTGCCATCCTGCTGCCTCTTCCCCTGTAGGGCCTGGGAAGCTCCCTTCAGCTGACAAGGCTCTGCCCATCCTGCTGCACTTGCTGTGTATATCCCAGGGCTGCACTCTTGCCCAGCTCCTGCATCCTGGCTCTGCAGGAGGAGGAAGAAGACTGAAGGTCAACTGGGGGTAGTGGCAGTGAGGGGAGGGTGTAGCAGGAGTATGTGGCAAAGAGCAGGTGATGAAAAATGTAGAAGCCAAATATTGATCATGTGACTGTGTGGGTGCTGCATTGGCCAGAACTCCAAGGAGGGTTGGTTGTAAGTACCATTTGTTCAATGACACTCTAACTTTAAATGGTCACTGAACAAATCAAAGAACACAAATAGTAATTTGTTGTTGTCAGCCATTCAGTTGTGTCCAACCCTTGGCCACTCTAATTAATATCAAAATAAGCCCAAAAAATAAATTGAGGACTTTCCTTATTGTGATATGCATCCCAGGCTAAAATGACGAATGGTAAGTCTGAAAGATTTCAGGTAGAATGATATGGTATGAATATTAAGATGCACAAATAGAAATAAGGATAGTAATAAAATTCAGAATGTGATGTATTAGGTTTATATATGAACATTTCTGTCATTTTCCTTTCAGTTTCCTCCTACATATGCTGGCATATCTGAGGTGAACCAGCCTGCAGAACTTTTACCACAATTTTCTAGTATTGAATATGTTGTACAGGTAAATATTATGATTAAAAATTTAGAGGTGAGTGCTGAGCTAGTTAACAATAGTAGAGGGAGAAGTTGGGTTGACCAGTATGGCAGCATATTATAATAATATGCATTAGCATTTGTTAATATAATGGAATAAATCAAAATTATGCTTTTCACTGTTTGGCATAATTTGATTTGGTATATCACAGAACTGTATGATTTGTAAGAACAGCATAGATATTTCTCATATGATAGCATATAGATGCTTGCTCAGTATTATAGATGTTACCTATCACATTTGTTCTTAACACATTGAACAATATAACAACATAAACACAGAAATGTTTATTAACACAGGAACAGGTACCTCAACTTATAATAGTTCATTTAGTGACCGATCAAAGTTACAATAGCAGTGACTTATGACCAATTTTCACAGTTACAACCTTTGCAGCATCCCTATGGTCATATGACAAAACTCCAGATGTTTGGCAACTGGTTCACATTTATGACATTTGCTATGGATCATGTAATCACTTTTTGCGATCCTCTGACAAGTAAAGTCAGTGGAAAAGCCAGTTTCACTTAAAAACCAGGATACTAATTTAACAACAGTGATTCACTTAACAACTGTAGCTTGAAAGATCATAAAATGGAGCAAAATGCACTTAACAAATGTTCCACTTAACAGAAATGTTGGGGTCAATTGTGGTTGTAAGTCGAGGACTACCTGTAGTGCAGTATCAAACACTTAAATGTTTTGATTAGTGAAAGGGATAACAAGCACAAATCGTTTGGCATTATTAGTCTAATAACACTATTGACAATAATCTGTATTACATGCTAATTTGTCATGATTCTTTTGTGAATTAATAATATTAATATTGCAATGTTTTTCATTTTACTTAAAGCGTGGAACTCAGATGCCTTTGATATTTCTTTATGTTGTTGACACTTGTATGGAAGATGAAGATTTGCAAGCTTTGAAAGAATCCATGCAAATGTCATTAAGTCTCCTGCCTCCTACTGCTTTGGTAGGGCTTATTACTTTTGGGAGAATGGTGCAAGTTCACGAGCTTGGCTGTGAAGGAATTTCCAAAAGTTATGTGTTCAGAGGGACAAAGGATCTATCTGCAAAGCAACTTCAGGTAGATATCTGATATTTAATTTGATCACTTATTCTGTGACTGTTGTGTCTTGGTAAATAGAAGAAGAAAATGTCTACTGTACTGAACAAAGTATTGTAGTTCAGGAGTTAAACGTGCATTTTCTGATTTTCACTTAGTTTTAATTTTAAAAATGTTTTAATGGCGTCCTTAGATCTCAGGGGAAATGTTATAAAATTTGAATTACTTGTCCAGTATTGTCAGTGTATCATGTGCAACTTTAAAGTTGCCATTAGTACTCATACTCTTCCACTTTAAGATTATTAAAAATTGTAATGACTTCAATAACTTTATACACACCTACATGCAGTCTAATACTGAAGTAGGAGGGTGTATTATCTGGACCCACAGTCTCCATCTAGTCGGGCTTTTCTCCTCTCAGGAATCCTTTTCCTTTTTCTTCTTGAGACTTGAAAGCTCAGTAATAAGTGAATTGTATAAGCAGATGGGAAGAGAAGCTTTGGACAGGTATGTCAGAAACTCATGCTCAAACTTGATTCTTAATTATAAGGGGACATAATAGGATTCAGAAAAGGAAGCCAGATAATTGCTTGAAAAGCTAATCTTACTAATCTATAATAAACTTCAAGGTAGCAAAATAGAGGTATTAGCATAGCAATGAACTGCTTAGGCAGAGAGCTGTATCATCCTTAAACAAGGCTAGACTATAGATTAGTGGGCAGCTAGGGAAAATACACTTTTCTTTTTTAATTCAAGATATTCCAAATTGGGTTATGGATGGCAGCTCTCTTAGTCAATAATGCTTGTATGTTTTTTTTAATAAGAACTTGATATAATGGACAATAACCTCAAGGAGCAAGAAGAATTGCAACCAAGGCAATGGTCAGATAAAAGAAATTTGAATCGGGGGCAGAAATGTAATTTCAAAAAGCATCTCTGATATTATCCTTTCTAATTCACATGAAAAAAAAAGGAGGAAGTGGGGAAAGCACATTCAGACTTGCAAGATTCTGTTACTATAACCCTGTACCAAAACCCTAGTACTATATTGGCTTGCATGTCTTTGATCCCTAAGTTTGGTCTATCTTGGAGACCTTCATGAAAGTTAGGGAAGATCATGCCTCCAATCATATTTTTGCCCCAAATTCAGATTTCTTTTATCTGACCCATGTCTTGATTATGGCTCTTCCCCTCCTCAAAAGTGATTCTTTCTGCCAATTTTATATGGATAGTTGTTATTTTCAATGATTTGCCAAATATATAACTATCCTGTTATACATTGTTCACAGGAAATGCTAGGACTTACAAAAATCAATGTATCACAAGCGGGTCGTAGTCCTCAGGTACAACAGCCACCACCATCTAACAGGTATCATTTTTTTAATTTTAAAAAAGTGTACTCTAAATTGCTTTACGCTAAGTTCTGCTTTGTTATGTATTTCCATAATTAATTTTATCAGTGCTGAACCCTTACGAACCAGCATTAATCCTATTTTTATTCATTTATTTTGGCTAAGAACAAAAATGATCAGTCTAGGCTACTAACAAAACAATCTATTATTTTGGTCTGGTCTGTGTTGATCTCTTGAATAACTTGGGTTATATCCATTGTTATCATGGTGACTATGAAGTCCTGAGGTGACCCTGTTTCCATGCCACAGGAGAGCAGATCGTAGACTCCAAGAATTGTAAACCTTGGAGACTTTACTGCCAGTCTGCTGAAAGCATTTAGTAACTCAGATAGGAATGTTGTTGTGGAGCAGGGAGTCTGGTATAGCAGCAACAAGCCAATTACTCCCTAGAGTCCAGCTTCAACCAGAGTGTCTCACATCTGTTCATATGTGGAACAGGATGGCTGAAAGTCTTGGAAGTCTCATGGATAGTACATATTTTCCAAAATGAAACCCTATATATATATATATATATATATATATATATATATATATATATATATATATATATATATATATATATATATATATATATATATATATATATATATATATTTGCTAGAACTACTCTCATTGGCATTATTCTTGTCCTTTCTTTTCACCTTCTTACTCATTGTCAAAACATTATTTAAAACAGATTTTGGGTGGGACGCAGTGTAGGTAAATGGAAATGGATTTCTCCTTGTGTAAGGCTGGATTTCACCTCCCAGTTGATTTTTTTAAAAATAGTTTCCCTGAGAGCAAAGCTGTTTTTATTCTCTCTAGATTCTTACAACCAGTACAGAAAATTGACATGAATCTCACAGATCTCTTGGGTGAACTGCAACGAGATCCTTGGCCTGTTCCCCAAGGGAAAAGACCTTTGCGATCTTCTGGAGTGGCTCTTTCCATAGCTGTAGGACTGCTAGAGGTAACAAGTTATCTCTGATATAGGAAAATAATTAAGTTAATGTGAGTTTGATTTAAATTAAAAAGATAATTCTTTTTAAAGATGGTAAATGATTTTCTGAAACATTTTCTTATAAATATCAAATATACTAAAATTTGAGCAATAATTACTTTCTCAGATTTACATATCTAATTTGGACAGTGAGATGGACAGCAAATTTAATAAATAAATAAATAAATAAATAATTGATAATGCAATTTATTTTAGAACACAAATTCTAAATGTCAATGGAATGGCTTCAGGAAGCTCATTTGTTTCTTGTATTTATTATCCTGCAGTGTACTTTCCCTAATACTGGTGCTCACATAATGATGTTTATTGGTGGACCAGCTACCCAGGGGCCTGGGATGGTTGTGGGAGATGAACTTAAGCTCCCTATAAGATCTTGGCATGACATTGAAAAAGATAATGCCAAATATGTTAAAAAAGGTACTAAGGTAAGAGATTCAATAAATGCTGATTTTCATTTATGTTAGCTAAGAAGTGTGTTTGTTACATTCCAAAATGGTCCTTAGATTACATATATTTTCCAGAATTAAAAAAAGTCTTTAAAATGTTTACAGTCTTTCTAAAAATATTCTTTGAAACATTGTGACAGTTATAGGCTTCATATGGTATACTAAAAAATTGAATTAATACTGATGCATGTATATCAATTTATAATCAAAATACATTTCATGAGTTGTGTTTGTACGTTATGCTTAATAGATATAATTTTGAACATTTTGTTGACATTTTTGTGTATCTTATGTAATCATGGCAAGAAATACAGCAAGTCAATACTATCAAAATATACTGAGAAGGATTAAAAGGATGTAAAGCGTTACACCCTTTTATTCTGTCAAAGAGCTGAATACCTTCTGTTAATGAATGGCTATAGAAACTCAAGTAACTGGGAAAAATTATATTTTTTGTATAGCATTTTGAAGCTCTTGCAAATCGTGCTGCTACAACAGGTCATGTTATTGACATCTATGCCTGCGCATTAGATCAAACTGGTCTTTTGGAGATGAAATGTTGTCCTAATTACACAGGGTATGTAATATACGAAAGTATATAATTTACTGAAGAAATATTATTTCAATAAATTGTTCAAGAAAAGCATTCATGTATGTGCCAATTAGACTTGCATATCTGAGCATATGTAGTTAGTATGCAAGCCAAAACTTTTGATGTTTAGGAATAGACCTCATAAATATGATTTTTTAAAAAATTTACTCAAAAGTTAAGTTGTATCATTTAATTCTGTAGCCCTATTAGGTTAAAATGTGCTCAAATTGCTAAATAGGATCTATGGGTATTGCTTGACTCATTTGGGACCATCCACTTATTTCTTTCCCTAAATCTATGTATCAGGCAGACGTTGAATTTTGATCACATGACCACAGAGTTGCTGCAACAACAGTAACTTCAGGCATGATTTGTAAATCCATTTGTTCAGCTTCTTCTTTGAATGGTCACTGAATTAATGGTTGTAAATTCAATGCTATCTGCAGCTGCTCTTCAAATGAATTTTATTCACCTGCCTAGTGAATGTTATTTCTTCACTAGACAACCCATGATCCCTTGGGCCATTGTTTCAGAGATGTTTCCTTCTGAGTTTCCTCAATGCCTTTAACAACAATAGAAATTCTGATATTTTTTTAAAATTCAGGGAGGTACAGTATTCAGAGATACATTTGTCTTGAAAGACCATGTTGAACCATATAGCCACATCAGGAGTTTATCACAAGAAATGTTTTATGACATTTTGTATTATATCAGAATGCTTTATGATAATTCTATATAATGAACAGTTTTATGAAATTTGTCAAATTTCAATTTCATGAAAGTCATGGGTCATGGATATTGAATGCATTTTGTAATTTAGCTATTCTGTAATTTGAGACACTGTGCTAAAATTAATTATACTATGATGCACTGTTTCACCCAATTAAAGGTTATGGGAATCAGATTATGTATGCTCTTGAATAAATTATATATTAAAAAGTCAGTATATATAAAGTAAAATGGCAGATGCCACATTTATTTACTTCTGATGACCACTTTTAAAACATTACATTCACAAATATGAAAAAATATAAATAAATATAAAAGGACAGAGGTTTTTCCAGATGCAGATATGTGCAGTTGTAGTTGGAGACCATGTTCTGAAAGCAATAAATGACAATGTAACCATTCTTTAGGACTGTCCATATCTGTCTTATTTATTTATTTATTTATTTATTTTGGTCTTCATGTAGAGGTTACATGCTAATGGGAGATTCTTTCAATACATCTTTGTTCAAACAAACATTTCAGCGGGTGTTTACAAAAGATGGGCAAGGGCAATTCAAGATGGGATTTGGAGGTACCTTAGAAATCAAGGTAAGAAATGACATTTACTATAAAAAAAATAAGGTTCTCGTGTCCTTATCCCATAAAATTTTACTGTGCACTCAGAGCTAAACAGACTTTTGTGGAAAGAGAGTATTGCTAGCAGTAACATTCAGCTTAATTTTTTAAAGCTTGGATTAAAGTACTTTATTTCACTGTGAAAATAAGCTCTTTAAATTGAACAGCTTCTTTTCACAATGCAATAAAACACTGACTGATGTCCTTGGGTTAAAGACGCAAAGTAAACTTTTAACTGCAGCTGTGATTCTGCACTTATTGTTTGGCTAAACCAGTGATGGTGAACCTATGGCACGCATGCCACAGGTGGCACGCGGAGCCATTTGTCATTGGACGGTCCCTGAAGCCTCTGGAGGGCCTCCGGGGGGCGGGGGAGGCTCTTTTCGCCCTCCCCAGGCTCCTATAAAGCCCCTGGAGCCTGGGGAGGGTGAAAACAGCATGTAAAAATGGGGGGGAGCGCCTGTTGTGCGTGCATGCGCACTGGGGGATCACGCATTGCATTATGGGTGCAGCACGCCCGCACATGAACCCCCTGCGCTCCCCCCACTTGTGGCACACGAGCCAAAAAAGGTTCACCATTGCTGGGCTAAACTATATTAATTTCATTTCTTACAAGCCCACAAAATAAATTAGTGAATGCATTTTATGTTCCTGTGCAGTTGCAGCAAACTCTCTAGTGCATGGGAGTATAATCATAAGTAGGATATTTAGATTCCATTCACATGATGTACTGAATATTTAATAGAAACCTTTGTCAATGTGAGCATTTTTCCCTGTCTGCCATTTCAACAGGTGAGCAGCAGCATATGAAAACAAGATAATATATATTTTACCTTGAATAATGAAATGCTGCTCGAGAAATAAAATAATACTGAAAAGAGGAAAAAGCTTTAATAGTAAATGCAAATTTTTCATGTTGAAGGCTCACTCTAAGTTCTGGATTCTCAGTTTAAAAGCATCTCATCCTGGCGGGCCAGTACCTGTGAGAATTCTATAATCATGGCCTCTATACATTCGTAGTATGATTTGATATAATGCTGAATTGGTAAAGGCTTCAAAGGACAATAGAAATATTCTAATTCAGATTCCTGCTCCTAGAGATCATCCAACATCTGTAACCAATTACTCCTCTAACGGAAAATAAATATTTTAAATTTAAAGAAAACCAAGTAATTTTGGTCTAATAATATGAGAAAGTAGTGCACAAACACTAGAATTTTTTTTAATGCAAAATATATAGTTTTGAGGAAGAAACATAACCATTTGTTTAGCAAAATCATAGACACTATTTTTGAAAGATTTGACTGGTTCTGCACAACTACTTAGTTTCACTTTTATAGGCTACAGTAAAATTACTAAAGTGAATTTTAACCCACTTTTTGTATATTATTCTCTCTTACTTTGAAATCTATGTAGACTTCAAGAGAAATAAAGGTATCTGGAGCAATTGGACCCTGTATATCTCTCAATTCTAAGAGCCCTTGTGTATCAGAAAATGTAAGTTATATAAAATGAAAATCAGGTACCAAAGTTTCAAAATATCGATGTTCTTTCTATGCTTCTTCAAAATCCAGCTTTCGCTTCTATAATGTCGCAGAATATGGCATCTGAATATCTTTTTTTCATTGCTACTTTACTAAGTGCTGGTCTGTGACATATTTCTTGATTGCTGATTATTTTACTGTTGCTACTTGATCTTAAAAAGTATAAGTTATTCAGCATTTCAGTATCTACTAAGGCTGGTTGCTGTATCTTTTGTCATTAATTTGGTCTTTAATTTTACTTCCAATTTTTTCGCTGTGCTTTCATTACTAGTGTTTGCAGATCATTTGCATTTTCAGCTTTCAGAGTAGTGTCATTAGAATAGTACACGCTACTGATTTTTCTTCTTTAATTTTAAAAACTGTATATTTGCTTCCAAACAAGCTTGCCCCAATATGCATTCAACATGTAGGAAGAATATGGCACTTTAGGGACGTATCGTATTTTTCGGAATATAAGACGCACCAAGGTTTTGAAGAGGCAAATTTTAAAAAAAGTTTTTGCATTCTGCAAACCTCCGGTAGATTTTTTTGGATCTACGCAAGGAACGCCTTGCTAAGTATCAGCATAGATACTGTTGTTTTCTTTTGGGCCATAAGGTGGCATTTTGTTGCTTCCATTGTCAGATATTCCATCATGCATCTGAAGTAGACTTTAGTCTCTCAAAATGTTTTTTAAAATATAAAAATATAAAATATAAAAGCCTTTGATAAGCCTTTAAAATATAAAAGCCTTTGATAAGCCTTTGAGTTAAGCCTTTGAAAACGTTCATTCTTTTTAGAGAGGGCATTAGAGTTCTAGAAATAATGATTATGTGGACTTTACTTCAAAGGAAACATACCACTAGATATGGAATCTGTAGGGAGGAAATGCCAAAATAGTCTGTATTTGCTTTTTACTTTCTTCCTTCTAAATTACTAGTAGGTGTTGCTGATTTGTGTTATCTCAGGTATCGTGAAAAAAGTCTCATAAGATTTCTTCATCTAAATAAACCAAAAAGCGGTGTTCTAATGTAATACATTTAAGCCAGTAAGTTTTACTAGTATGTAGCAGACTGTATTATTAATAAAAATTCATTTGCAATATCCTTATAGGAAATAGGAACAGGAGGTACTTGTCAATGGAAGATTTGTGGACTTAATCATACTACAACTTTAGCTTTGTATTTTGAGGTGGTGAATCAGGTAAGATAAAAATAGCTGAACATCCTTTATTGAGAATAACAGGATTGCAAAAAGGGAGTTACTGTAATTTTACAATTAAGTGTTCCTGCAAAGATACTGTATTTTTATAAAAATAGACTAATGGCTTGCCTTAATTGGCTTTGGGGAATATTATTTAAATATGGATAGAAATAGAAATGAAATCTAGCAAAATTTTAGGGAAGAAGGTATGTAATTTAAAAGCTGAGTTTTTTATAGCACATCTTTCAGTGTTTATTTTTAAAAATTCCTACTTTATTGATAAATTGTTTTTCAAAGAAGAATCAACACATCAATAGAAAACTGAGTAATTACGCTGTCTGATTTATGACTAACTAAACTTAGTTCCCTAATATTTGCATATTCAAATAAGGCTGGTCAAACTGGCAATTATTATATAACTGTTTCCAGAGGAGAGCAACAAATTTGTTTCTGTTCTCTGCCTTCATCCTTCTCTGCTGCTTCCATCTATTATAGTTTCCTGTTTGTAAAATATGTTTAGAAATAATAGATTAAAGCTATTTTAATCAGAGCAGAATAACAACATAAAATTAGAGTGTGGAAAAAACATGGATGAAATTGTTTTGTTTGACCATCAAAGATAAAGGAGAGCAAATTCCGTGCTCTTCATTTGAATTGTGTCGATTTGATGAGACATAAGCATTGTAAACAGATCTCTTTGATAAAGAATAGGAAACAGGAAGGCCCCACTTTATCTTACCTGTGCCATAAACTCAAAAGATGTGTGCAGACAAATTAACATCAATAGTCATGATGAAAATAGTGTTATTTATCTTAATCTGTTACATTACAATGCTACATATAGCACTTGGAAATTTTTCTGTGCTAAGAATTATCAAAATGTCCAATTTAATATAGAATAGGATGTATTATCAATATAAAGAACCATTTTTGTTTTGAGAAATCTATGTGATTTTCAAAGGTCCAGTTTTAGATATATTTAGATATAGCTAAAGATGAGGAACAAATTTATGGATTTGGTAATTTATCTCATTTTTGGCAAGTAATTTTTAAAATAGATTGGGTAATATAGTTACCTCCTTAAATTCCTGTCTCAATATCTTTGTTATTCTATCTACCTTTTCCCTTGTCAAAATAGCATAATGCTCCAATTCCTCAAGGTGGACGGGGTGCAATTCAGTTTGTGACTCAATATCAGCATTCAAGTGGACAAAAACGTATTAGAGTAACCACTATTGCCAGAAAGTAAGCATTAATTTTTGATGTAGCATTCCAGACACCTGAATGATATGTACATTAGTTAATAGTATTCAATAGGAAAATGATGCTTTGATAGACAAGTTGAAATCTTGCATCTTCGGTTGCAATATTAAACCAGATTTATATGCTTGAGAAGATGTAGAACAGAGTTTGTTGGTGGTGGGGGAAGAAAGAGAGAGCAAACACATTGTAAAACAATTGTTCAGAATTAATTTTGAATCTGAGACGCGTACACAATTCTTTTGAAGTACAAATGAGTTGGCAAAAGAAAAATTTACAATATTGGGGCATATAACCTCTCTGTATAATTATACAAATTAGAATGTACATGTGATTGTAGCATCAAACTATTTGCTTAGATAGTGAGGTCAATGAGCTAGTGTTTAATTGAGATAATCAGGTAGGACTACAAAGCAATAGTAGTTTTGAGAGAATAAAGTGATAGTATTTCATGAATATAATTTCTTTCTAGAGAGTTCTTGTTATGGGTTTTATCAAAGTATCCCTTGTTCCTCTTAAGTCTACCTCTTGGAATCTTTTTCCAGTTTATCGGCATTCTTTGCTTTTCCAAATGTCTGTGGTTTTTCTGGCAGTTTATTTTTCTCTGGAAAAGTGTATTTGGAGAGGGGTGTAATGTATTTATCTACTCTAATGCCATCTTTTCTCCTTCAATATCCATTTGCGGATTGTTTTTAATTTTAAAAGTTGAATCCAAATTTCATAAAACAAATATAACTATTTCTGCTCAAATTGTAAAGCTTGATAACATTTTATTTAAACTGGCAACATTTTGCTTGCAGTGCAGATCTAATATGCATTTGGAATCCTGCAAAACTTCCCATGTGAATTAGGAGGGGTTTTGTAAAATCCTACATTGGATTTTATTTTGTCTTATGTTGGAGGGTAATACTGAGAACTAATAATATTGGTCATATAATAGACATATATAGTAAATATTGGGTATTATGTAGAAAGTGAAGTTAGATAAGGAATTTAAAAACCCGAATTACTTGTTTTGTGCAAAAAAATACTTTAGGATAAAAGTCACAGGTTTTGCAGGGACTGGGAGAATTTTGTTGCTTGTACAATATGCAGTAATCCATATCTGATGCCACATACTTCTGGGAAACATTCATTGCTGGTTGTTTGGCAAAGAATGCTTTGCTATAATGTTAAAAAAGAATATAAAGAAAAGTTCAGATTTGTTCAAGTGACAAAATTATAAATTGCTGTTTTGCTGCTTTTTGGCTTAATTTGTGATAAAATAGTTGGTTTTCTTCATTTTGCAGCTGGGCAGATGCTCAGACACAGATTCAAAACATTGCGGCTTCTTTTGACCAGGAAGCAGCTGCCATTCTTATGGCAAGATTGGCAGTCTATAGAGCTGAAACCGAAGAAGGACCTGATGTGCTTAGGTGGTTGGACAGACAGCTTATCAGATTGGTAAGGCATTCAAAATGTTTTAGAAACTGTTTCCTTTCAAGGGTGAGGTCTCTTCAGAGATGTTTATCCAGAGGTTACACTTCGGAAGAGTTATTGTTCCATATTTGTTCCTCAGCCATTTGTTTTCATTATTGTAGACGAAAAGAACAGTTAAGATCTTATGTTTAAATATAGGCACCATGGCAGTGATCTCGTATGATTAATTATTGCTAACTACTTCAAAAAGGTTTGCAGAAACCAGAAATTTGATAGCTTTTTTTCAGCAGAGTAACAATTTGGAAAGCATATTTGAATATGAATAATAAAAGTTTTTAGCCCACTTTTAGTTGATTAAATAAATCCTATAATAAGCATTTTCAGAGGTAAATCTTGAGCTGGATCCAGATCTTCTTTAAGCAGAGACTGGCTGCAGAGAGAACATTCCTGCTCCTGAATAATTGGATAGTTTAGGAGGTAGTTTTTATTATTTCTTTTTTACCCATAGTATATTTTAGGACATAGAGCCTCTTTAGAACACTCTAGCTCACTGATGGAGAATTAGCAAAAATCATCTCCCTCTTTTTCTCTGATTGTTGAATCAGAGATTTCTGCCTAGAGCTTTTCTTGTGCTATGAACAGAATGGTTTATTTGAATCCAGTCTATTGAGATTAGGCTAGTGTACATGGTAATAATGCTAATAATATTTAATGTGTAAAGAACAGTATTTTGTTATTTTTAATCATTTCCTTGTTTGTATCTAAGCATGAAATAGTTCTTAAGTAGTAAAATACCTTGTCAAGAACAAGGAGGTTCTGCACATACTAACTATCCAACTTAATATGGTATTTATAAATTAGCAGTTGCATTAATAATGACTTCAAATAGCTGTTGTGAGTCCAGTGGATTATGATCCTAGTAAAGAAGTAGATATTTTAAATCTAGTTCATGCCAAACTGAGGCTTTCATTTTTCTTATTTGCCAGCAGGAAAGTTCCCACACTTCTCAGTGCATGTTTTCTTCCACTATGAAGTAGGTTCTGAATTGGATCTTCTGTTAGCCTACTTATTTATAAGGAATATCCTGACTGCCACCTGCAACACTCTTTCCTAAACCTGGGCTTTTAAATTTCTTTTATAACTGAACTTGTCCTTCTGCTAGATCTCATGCCAATCCAATGTTTTAAAAATACTAAAACCATAGTGGGGAACAATAAACACCTGAAAAACCTGCTCACTGTATGATGAAAAATATTAGGAAAATTAACAGTTGATTTTTAATCTGACATACATTTTGTATAATAAACTGTTAATGTAAGAAATAAAATATTTATTTGAAGGTGATTGATACTTTTATAGTTATTATATTAACAGAGTTTCTCTCCACATATGTAAGTTGCCATAGTTTTTCTCAGTTGCTGTATCATTCAAGTAACAATTTATTGTCTGGAAATCATAGCTGTGAACATAATTGAGAACAAAAAAAGTAGCATCAAAATAGGGAAACTATTATTTAGAGATATTCCTAACTATTAAAGTTGATGTAATATTTATGGATACATAATGACTCAAGCCTTAATATTTTACTGAAATCTGGTTTGCAGACTTTTAGAGGAAGATATAGTACATATTATTTTACAACATAATAATATTAAAAATGCTATACTAAACACATTGACTTTGTTTTTAAATCTCGCAGTGCCAGAAATTTGGAGAATATAATAAGGATGACCCAAATTCCTTCAGATTTTCAGAAACTTTCTCCCTTTACCCACAGGTGAGTAAGAATAAAGTATGATTACAATCTGACAAAAGCATGTTGTCAATACAGAGTAGTTCATCTTATGATAAATTAGAAGTGAAATACAGTGGAAAACGATTGTTACCTGCATCTTGAAGATTTTGAGGCCAGCAACTTGGTTAATGGAGGTTGAAGTGCCGGTCTCCAGTCCTCTGTAAAAATGTTAGAGATGAGGATTTAGAAAAAATTGATAGAGGCAGCCATGAACAGTTCTGGAAAAGGCTGCCTGGAAAGCTGTTTTTTTTTCTTCCTAAAGGATATTACTTGCTACTTTTCAAGATTAAATTGATTGTGTGTTATTTGTGAATACTGCTTGATTTCATCATGAACTAAAAGATTCATTATATTTCCAAGTTTGATTATAAGATCTATATACTGAGACAGCATTGTATGTATTAATCTATACTGTATCTGTTTCAAGAGGGGAATTCAAAAACATTTCTCATTCAGATAATGTTAGTGCAGAGATCTGAATTAATGTACAATGAGCTTAAACATTTGCTATAATAGACTTATGTTGGACTTGTTTTCTTTTGCAGTTTATGTTCCATTTAAGAAGATCTCCTTTCTTGCAAGTTTTCAATAACAGTCCTGATGAAAGTTCTTATTACCGCCATCACTTCATGCGTCAAGATCTGACTCAATCACTTATAATGGTTCAACCAATTCTTTATGCCTACTCTTTTAATGGGCCTCCAGAGGTATAGCACATAGGGAAAAAAATCCAAGAGAACAGATTTTGCTTCATCTTATTTTTCACTCATATGCTATTTTGTTACAAAGTCTCAGATTGAAATACATGTTCAGCAGATCAAATACGTTTAGCATCAAAAACATGAAATAAATACATTGAATATGTCTTAATTTGTCACAAAATGGTAGACTCGACATTGATTGACAGCAATTCTAATTACTATCTTCCTCTTCCAAAATTTAATTTTGTGCAACACAGAAGTGGAAAAATTCTTTATTGAAGATTGATTTTTAATCATGTGCTAAATGCCATCAGATGGCTATTCAATACTTGCTCTGGCCTGGAATTGCTTTTGGATACTGTTCCCAAAAATGCATAGAGGAGCATACTGCTCTGTATTTCTAAAGGGAAGATCAGGGATTGCCACCAGGTACTAGTGGTTGGCAAAAACCTAGTTGGAGTTTTTTTGGAGTGGGGTGGCATTTAAATGTAATACAATAAATAAATAAGCTACAAGATGAGAGTTCACTGCTTTTTCCATACACTTTTAAAAATCACATTTTTTTAAAAAAAACGTGTATGTTTATATACATGAGAGTTATGGAAACCTGTATAATTATTTAATACTAAACAGAATGTAAGTGAGGGTTAATGTTACTGTAAAATGTATTGCCTACTGAATCAAGGTATCAAGGAATCCCAAAACATGGAATCATACTTCGTTGTTGTTGTTATTGTTATTGAAACATGTTTATAAGGCTCATGTCTTAAGCTACAATTAAACAAAATAAGAATACCTTATACATTTTACTTTCTTTGCTAACTAATTGGCACAAAACTGTCTTTAAACTTTTTTGATGGTTTCCAGTATATTTAATGAAACGTGTTTCCTCTTTGTATTATAGCCTGTTCTTTTAGATAGCAGCAGTATTCTGCCTGATCGCATACTTCTCATGGACACTTTTTTCCAAATTCTTATTTATCATGGAGAGGTAAGAGGAAATAATTTTTGTTTTCTTTATAAAAGTCTTTGAGTAGCAACTACAGCCAATATAAATTTTGCTATTTTTGAAATGGTACTAAAGTCTCTGAGAAAACTTACTATTTAATCAGGGGGAAAAAAGAGCTCTGAAATCAGCAAGGGGCAGGTTCAGAGCCAGAGGTAGGCATGAACTCCTTTCTCATCATCCTTGTTTTTTTATTTTCCCTTCTATATCTGTATTCACCTCAGTTATCTTTTTCTTTGCTGAGTGTGGAGGGGACAGGTTGATATATTTCCTGTACAATATGATATTGCTACATGTCCTATAAATGGTTACATATGAGATACTATTTTTTTCATTACTTTTTCCTTTTATCTTGCTTTTTGTCGGATTTTTTTTTTTTTACTTTTAATATTTTTATTCATTTTTAAATTTAATAAAAATATTAAAAAGAGATTTTGACAACTGGTATGTTGTTTAGAATAGTCAATAAAAATCTGCTACTACCAGTAAGTTATATATATATATATATATTTGAATATTTTTATCAATTTGAATTATCACATGGCATTCGTGGAACTAAGTAGGCAATTTATGATATAAGTATATTTTAAGTACATGAATATTAAATACTCACAACCACATTTGTTGAAAATTATGAATGTATTTTTAAAAGATTTAGTGAAATGCCATAATTGTTGAGTTTCTCTTAATAAAAAATGATTGCAGTACTAAAATTAAGCAATAGATAGTCTATTGTGGTATTATACTCCAGATACTCTGTGTTCGTATTTGGTCTGTAGTTGTTATTTATTTGTTTTAATCCTATTTAATCCAAGTCCCCTTAGAGTTGCCTGGTAATTGAGGCAGCATATGAATAATTGAGTAATAATGGCAAAAATAATCATGTTAATTGATTTACTTTGATCTAGCAGTCTTACTATTAAAACTGATTTATATTAAATTTTCACTAAACAGTGAATGTTGAATTGCTGTTTAGACTATAGCTCAGTGGCGCAAATCAGGCTATCAGGATATGCCAGAATATGAAAACTTTCGTCATTTGCTCCAAGCCCCAACTGATGATGCACAGGAAATTCTTCATTCAAGATTTCCAATGCCACGATATATTGATACTGAACATGGAGGTAGTCAAGTAAGTTACTTTGATTTCTACCTGAGGGATTGTCTGTTAAATAAAAAGCCGATAGTTTTGGTAGAGTTCTTTGGTAAGCTTTATTTCATATAATTAAAGGGAGCATGATTGAGTATGTATTATCCTGTGTGTTGAACTTGGGAGAGACAGTCTTTCATATTATCAAAACATATAAACAGTGGCTTTATTCCCTGTTGAGAACCACTTATAGAATACCCTGCAAGTATTTTAATTTCTGTCATGCTTTCTCCAGTGTAGTATTGGAATGATGTGAAACCTCTTAATGTATTGAATTAGCACATTGTTGCTCAGAGATGTGGTCTTTGGTTGTTAAAGAAGAATATCAATATTTTACACAAAACAGAGAAAACTGTTAATACTAGAATGCATTGATCTTGTTCTTTGATGCATAAGGAAATATGTAGGCAAGGGCACAATGTATCATAAAGACTTACAGATTGTCACAAAGTCTCATACAAATGCAAATGCTGTGAGAATTGATCTTGTTAATAGGAATGGTGTACATGCTGTGATTGAAACCATTTTAACTGTTATTTAATAAAATAATATTTTTGTTTGTTTCTTTCAAGGCCCGTTTTCTACTTTCTAAAGTAAATCCATCTCAAACACATAATAATATGTATGCTTGGGGACAGGTAAGCTTTAGCATGATTAATCAACCTGCATAGAGTAATTCAAATATTATTTTCTGTGTTAACATTTCTGAACCTCTTCAAATTAAGGACTAAAAGTAGATGGAGTGGTAAATTATCTATTAATTAAATTAAGAAAATATTGTATTAGTATTTTTCTAAAATTAGACATACATTTTTGATAGAAAGTCTTTTTTTAATCTTTTTAAGTAAGGCAAATCTTCAAAGTTATTACATGTGTAAATTTTTAAACCCTGCTTTTGTTTCTATCATTTTAAGAATTTGATAAAGCTATATTGGATATATTTATGCTGTGTATATCTACTGAAAAATAGTTTGATTGTATTATAGATAACTATTCTAGTAGATACAGTCAAAAAATCATTCACTTTTTTAGAAGACAGATTTGTGAAATGAAAGAAGAATGTGCTTATGAACTAAACTGCAAAGCAAATGTGAGGTCTGAATCCAAGATACACAGCGTCTGTTTTTAAATAGTTTTCTATTTTTACACACATTTTGCAAAAGGCAAACTTAGTTAAGTTTTGAGACAGTTATTTTTATGAGGAAACTAAATATAAGGTGTAAAGCATAAGACCAGAAATTCCAACAACAGATGTCTGTACCACAAAGCATAAAAGATTCCATTCATTGATGGCAAACTGGTTAAGGAACCTGAGGCTAGGACACATTCTTAGAAATAAGGATGTTGCTGTAAATCAATGTTTGTTTTGCACTATGCTTACCTCACAATATGATCAGGAGGGGCAACGTTCCTGAGAGTGCCACGTGTATGAAGGAAGAGTAGTTGCATATAGGCAGTCCAACTGGGGACTCCCATTTTTCACAGCTTCTTTTGCTTCCTTGTAATAAATTTATGCGACATAAAGTCTTTATTATTTATTTAAAAATGTATATATTGCTGCCCATCTATCAAAAGGAAAACTGAGTGGTGAACAGAATAACACATTATACTAAAAACCACAGTTTAAAACAATGAACTGGTTAAGACCCCAGTAAAACTTACATCCATCCACCCCATGCCAGTTTGTCAACATCCTAGTTTCACTGACTGGGGAAAAGCCAGATATGCACTGCTTTTCTGAACGCCAACAAAGCCAGGATTGTCTGTGTATCGGGGGAGAGGCTGTATCATAAGGTAGGCACCCTGACAGAGAAGGCTGCTAACATCTTCCATTCTGTAATAGGAATCTGGAGCACCAATTCTTACGGATGATGTCAGTCTGCAGGTCTTCATGGATCATTTGAAGAAACTAGCTGTATCAAGTGCTGCTTGAAAAAAATGTGGAATTTTAAACATGCAGACAAGTTGAAACATTTTCACTTTATTATACTTTGTATGTAATTGTAAAACGGAATGCCCAAGCTGCCTAACTACATCTTATAACAATGTAATTTTCAAGAGAGAGTGTATATTATCAAAGGCCTAAGAACAAACATAATTTTGAAAAGTAAATGAAATTGGAATATTGAGAGAAGTCTTTTAGGTTGCCTTAGTCCATTGATAACTAGCTTTTAAAAAAATATTCTAATGGTGGAAAGTACCATTCTGGTTTGCACTACAAAAATATGGCATAATCATGCTTATTCCTTTTCACTAGCAGAAGAAATTGATAAGATACTACAAATCCAACTTGGTGATATCTGAAAATATTTATTTTCTCTGTTTAGCTACACATGGATGTTTTAATAGTTTTGTTTTTCATTGTTTGGTAGATAAATTGTTTCTATATGAAAAAACCAAGCACCCAGAGATTGATAAAGAATTGTTATCCAGTTGTTATCCAAAGCTTATATTTTGATAGTCTTCTACTGTCAATTTGCTACAATTATTCAAACTCTATAAAATTGAATGAGTTCAAGAAAGGCAAATTAATATCCTATGCCTGTCGCAAATGTCTTTGCAAGAGAATACAAAAATTGTACTATAAATAAAAAACATTGTTGTCTGTTCTCAAATATTCTTTTTTTGTTATAATTATATAACAGTATAAAATTGTGTGTTCTTGTGCTATATTTTCTTTCTGTTTTCTATTAAATTATATAGGTGGCAATTATTTTCCAAACAGTATTATACACTACATGCCATAATGATTACAAATCTGATAATATTTAGCTTTGTTTTTTGAGAAAATCTATATTTACACACATGTACATATCTTTAATAATAAAGTTTTTTTCCCCGTTTGAATACAGATTGGCTTGTTGAAGCTATTTCTATACTCAATATTTGCTAAAGGTACAATGGTATTCTTAAATATAGATATTAAGACATATCTTGTGGGCTTGCATTATATATAATAGAATATGTGAGCTCTTTGGCTGCACAATGAATATAAATTGAGCCTAAGGAGGAGTTTGACAATACATCTCAAGAAACAATATCCTTTGCAACCTTGACTTTAGCATCCTTCATTTGTAGAGAAGGCATTTGTAGCTTGACTGGGAAAGAATAACTTTATTTGATGGTTCCTCTTTTTAGCTCGTCCTTATAACTGTTATTTGAAATGAGCACCTGTGAGGTCCCCCCCCCCCCCCGAATGTAAAGGTGCAAGTCCAAGCCATGCTTTTTATCCTGTTGAAAAGCAGGTTAAAATATTTCAAATGGATGAAGCAGGCTGTGCTTCATTTTTATAAGTGAAGTTAATAAGTGAATATCAATACCCAAATTAATGTATTGTCAGGTCTTTAATGAGGGTAAAAAGAGTCTTAGTAAATCAGCCAAAAAATCTGTCTGGCTGAGCATTCCTTTTTCCTAAAGCGCCGTCTATGTGAAGCCCATAAGAACTTGAGCAGGAATGCATGGATCTTAATAACAACTTCTTTGATTCCATAATACAAAAAGGAGACACATTTTTACTGATTTATCTACCACAATTTCTTGATCATTTTATGCCAGTCTAATATGGCACATTTTAACCATGGCTTGTGTCTGAATCCAGAGTGTTCTTCTATTTTTGGTTTTCTATCCCCAACGCAGCAGTTGCTAATTGACAGACATGTATAGTAAACATTTCATACACAAAACATTGGCAAAAATCAATTAGATGAACAGAAAATTCTTTGAACATGCTAAAAATTTGTGTTTCATAGGTTAGGATCTTTGAAATGCCATCAGTGGCAACAACAATTGATAACAAGCTTGCTAAACCACAGTCATTTTGCTGATATAGAAGGGTAATTCTAGTTTGTTGAATAACATATTTAAAATAACTTTTAGTGCCAAGTTATTTGCATATATAGCCAATGTATTGCTTTGATCTTGTTTCCCTTTTAATGTATCTGCTATTTTAGTGCTCACTTCTCATGTTACACTCTTTTCCAGTACTTTACTATCCCTTTCAATTTTAGCCACTCTAAATAATTTGGAGCCATCTCCTAACTAGTAGCAAGGCTGCTGTTAATTGATAGGGTGAATCTTCACAGCTGGATTGGGAGTGTTGACAGAAGAGGCTGTGGTGTGCTGACCTTGGGTGGTAGCAAGTTGAATTCCTATGCAAGACCTGTAGCTGACCCAATGCTGTGCAAAGTACCTTAGAGTCCATTATTCTCTCACATTCCCATCTTGGAAAGATTTGGCAGTCTGGGTCTATAAGCAAATGATGTGCAGCTGTATATCTCAATCCATGATTGATCAAACAATGTTTTGTCCTGGTGCCTGGAGGTTTGTAGAGTTTGGATGGGGAGGAACAGACTTGGACTCAGATTGAGTGTCTGGATTTAATAAGCTTCTGTTTCCAGGGATTTCCTAAAATTAATTACTGATGGGATTCTACTTTGTCGGGCAGAATTTGTATATAATTTTGGTGTCCTGGACTTTCTGCTCTTGCTTAGTAAGCAAATGGCAGCTGTGCCAGGGGGCCTTTACTCAGTGATGTTTGATGCTCCAATTATGGCTTCTGGATTGGGAAGTCTGTTTATGCTTTAATCATCTTTTGTTTGAACTAATGTATTCTTGATGATCATCTGGGAGCTACAGCTGATCTAAAATTAAACCGTACAATGAATAATAGGAATGTGTCAATTTGCTGCATCTCTATTTTGCAAACTGCATTGGTTACTAATCAGCTTTCAGATGTTATTTAAGATGTTGACTGTCATCTGGTAAGATCCCCCAGGGTCAGCATGCTCCAGGTCCAATGGGCAAAGCAGTGCCATTTTACGGTCCCCAAAGACCCGGTTGCTCCTGTGTCCTGAAATCTGCATGGTTCAAACTCAGTTGCCCTTTAGATTCTTGAAAATCAGGCCTTTTACCTAGTCCTGAACCAGGATTTTGTGATTTAAAGTGTGATAAGTGTGTGTGCTATATCATTTTTTGGTTTCTCCCACTTCAGATGTTTATTAGCTCCTTCCAACTGCATGTTTGTGTGTGTGGATTTTAATACGGTTACATTGCTTTATGCTGACTAGAGTCGTTTCAGTGATTGAGGCAAGTTAATAAATTGTTGAAATAAACAGTTTGGTAAACTCCTTTCCTTGAGTCCAAATCAATTAAAACCAATTAAAATGAAGTGCATAATTGTGGGTGGTTCTATTTAGTGCTTACATCCCTGCTTTTTATTAGGGTTGTGCAAAACCTTTGAAAGAGGTGCTTTATTTTGTGGCCCTACTAAAAGTTTTATTTGGATAACAGATCTAGAGAGTACTGGAGACTTCTGAAAGCTTCCCAGGATTTCCAAAACATTCACGTGCTTTTATATTTTGAGGAAGAATACTTTCCCCACAGTAATGTGCTTTTTTCCAAGGGATTTCTTTTATGTATTTTACACAATCACACTATGCATTTACGGTATTCCGATTCTTTGCTTCCTATTCTAGGACAGTTTTTTAGAAGGGGAGTCTTATCCCATTAATTCAGAAAGAATTAGTGAGCAACGGTCAAATTTTTTTTGTATACCTTATATTATTTGACAACTCGGGTTTATTTAACCATGCTTACTGAATAATCCACAAAGATTCACATAGCAATATATACCATTATTTACATATCACAAACTTAACCCCAACACATCAATTGTAGCTTAATATAATCTCTGGATGAAGTTACAATGAGTGCAAAAGCATCTCTAGCCACAGTTATCTGCTCCATAAGTAAGACCTGTGAGTCTACAAGGACCCCCAAATTGTGTACCGTCTCAGGCAGGGGGAATGCCAAACCATCCAGAACCAAAGATGACATATCACATGGGCTGGGGGGGGGGGGGAGATCAAAGATCCAGAACATTCCATTTTGCCAGGTTTGAGCTGGAGCGAGTTCTTAGAACTTTACCACCTCCAGGTACAGTACTTGGTCAGCACCACAACATCATCATCTGCCCAGCAAGAGGTACAGATATATAGCTGGTTATCAGTATGTTGTGGATATCACATTTGGTGATGTCTGGAGCTGGACCGCTAGTGACCATCAGAAATTCATGCATAACAGCAGCCACATCCTGTCTTGTAATGGGTAAATGTACTTCTGATTCTACTTGGCTACTTACATGGATCAAGTAAAAGCAGTTTTTTTAAAAGCAGGGGCAAATTATTTTTGAGGAATTTAATATTAACAACAATAAGAAAACAGATGCAGGAAACAGCTAGGAAGATGTATGGATTGTAGATTTACAAATGATTTAAAGGATAATTAAAGAAGAATAAAGAAACCACAGAGAGAAGGAAATGTTTCTTTTTGGTTTGCAAAAACATGTAAAAGAGATTCCTATCTCTAAAATGTAATATATTCTCTGTAGACCTCAATTGCCTTAAAGATAACTCAGATGCAGAGTGCAGCAGCCAGATTTGGCAGTAGATGATAGATTATCAGTGGCGGATTAAGGCTCAGTGGTGCCCTAAACACTGACAAATCTTGGTGCCCCCCCCTTCCTTTGCACATACTGTATAAATCTTCATTGGTATTTTTTTTCTTTCTCAGCTTTGTGGTGCCCTTTTGGGCCTGGTGCCCTAAGCATGTGCTTAGTTTGCTTAAGGCAGTGCTTCTCAATTATTTTCTGTCATGCCCCCCCTAGGAAGAAGAAAACATTTCGCGCCCCCCCGCGCGACTGTAAATAGTATCATTTGTCTATAAACACCTATAAACACTCTGCATAACACTGTATCCTTATTAACGTATAAGAGAATAAAAAAAGAAAGAAATGTGGATCAATTTACAACAAAGAATAGCTTTATTAACTTTATTAAAAAAAACTTTAACCCTTTATTAGCTTTAAATATATAAAATAATTTGAGCTGATTTTTTAATCAGAGGTGATGTCTGGATTAATGGCTACAATGAGCACGTTTTGCAATACATAGCTTTTTGAAGCGGGGTTTGAAGCAGGACACAGCAACTCTTAGCTCCTTCTCAATGTGTAGCCGAGACCTGTATTTGCTTTTCAGAGCAGCAACAGCAGAGAAGCCAATCTCACACAAGTAAGAAGTTGCAAATGGAAGAAGAATGTGCACAGCTCTTTGTCCTAAGAGTGGATATTGCTTCTCCACACTCAGCCAGAATTCACTCAGTGTCTGGGATGTGAAACGTAGTCTCAATATGGAGTCAGATGTGATTTCTATGAACTGCTCCTCCTCTGCAAGACTGAAACCAGTAGGAGCTGGTGCATTAAAAGGATCTCTCACCCAGTCATACTGGGAACTGTTTTCAGGGAAGTACTTTGTAAAGAATCCTATCAGTGATGAAATATGCTGCTTAAAATATGGAATCACTGAGGTGGCATCATAGTCAGTAGTGTCAACAAATTCCTGCAAGTTCTCAAATGACACGGTACTTCCTTCATCAAGTCGCCTGCCCCACATTGCAAGCTTTCGAGTGAAAGTGTTGATCTTGTCTGTGGCCTGAGGGAGGTGTTGATTTTCCCCCTGAAGCTGTAGATTTAGTTCATTGAGCTTTCCAAATATATCACTCAGGTAAGCAAGTTTCATGAGAAAGTTCACATCACTAAACTTTCTTGCAATGTCATACTTGTGCTCCTGCTCCAAAAACATTCTTATCTCCTCTCTGAGCTCAAAAACTCGGGACAACACTTTTCCTCGTGACAGCCACCTTGCTTCACTGTGAAACAGCACAGCTTGATGTTCAGCTCCCATCTCCTCACAGATAGCAGAGAAAACTCTTGTTTTTAGTGGTCTGGTCTTTATTAAATTGACTACTCCTATAATGTCAGTCATAACCTCATTTAATTCAGAGGAAAGGTGCCTTGATGCCAGTGCTTCTCTATGTAAAATACAGTGTGTCCACTCAGCATTAGGTGAGGCCTTCTTGATGAGTGTCCGAAGTCCTTTTCTCATCCCTGCCATGGTCTGTGCACCATCACTGCAAACACCCATGCAATTCTCCCACTTTAGCCCATTCTCAGTCAGGAAGCAGTCTAGCATTTTGAATAGCTCTTCAGCCGTGGCTCTGTCTCTGACATATTTACAAAAAAGTAGATCCTCACACAGGGAATTTGCCATTTCAAAACGTACATAAGCGATAAACAAACAGTCTTTGTTGCTGTCAGTTGCTTCATCAAATTGTAAGGCAAAACGTTTATCCTTGAGTTCATCTACCAGCTGTTCGTTAAGATCGTCAGCAATGTCATTTATACGTCTAGCAACGGTGTCATTTGACAGAGGGATAGTTTTTATTTTTGCAGCACTTGCGTCATCTAGCATGACAGAGACCATGTCTAATGCTGCAGGTAGTATCAGCTCTTCTGCTATGGTGTGGGGTTTTTTGCACTGAGCAATTTGGTACGCCACCTTATATGATGCCAACAATGCTCGCTGGTTTACTGAAGAAGCAGTCAGAAAGCGTGATGATTGCTTGCAATATTCGACACGTTTTTGCTGAAAATACTCAAGCGGCTTATTAGCGTGATTGGGGTGTAATGTCTTTAAGTGACGACTTAATTTATTTGGCTTCATGCTGTCCGCTGCCAAAATTTTTACACATAGTAAGCACACCGGTCTTTCCTCTTCTCCCACCATAGTCACAGTGAAGCCGAGCGCTATATACGCCTCATCATATTTCCTCATCTTAGCCTTCGGAAGACTTTCTTTTATCTCCTTCTCTCCTTCTCTCTCCGCCTGTCTTCTCATCCCTGGGGGTTGTATCTGTAAAAATACAGTCCAAATGTTTCCTATAAATAGGACATGTTATGAACTTTTTTTTTTAACTTGTCGTGTCTCTTTATTTATCCTAAAATTTAGGACCTAAAATTTAAACTGCAGAGATAGGCCTGAGTAGTAAACCAGGCACTTGGTCAAAAGATCCAAAAGATCCATTGGAGGAGATTGCATCTTTCTGGAACCAAAGAGTCACATAGATATGTCTCCACACCTCCTTTTATGACACAGCACAGAAACATACGGATGTTTTTCAGTCTCTATAAGGTACACACCACTGTTGCAAAGAATAAGGAACAAGAGTGACTGACTTACATTCATTCTGCCACACACTCCAAGAGTCAGGAGACAAATAATAGCAATAGTAAAAAATATTGCACTTAAATTTGAAAGGAAACTCAACAGGGACTAGAAGTGACTAGAAGGCTTCAATAAATAAAGAAACTAGAAGGCTTCAATAAATAAACTTAGCAATAACACCCACCAGATACAAGGAACTTCCAAAAGGCTTGATAACAAAAGCTTTTGCTTCCGCTTCCCCTCGCGGCCAGTTGCAGGGCGTGGATAGCGTTCGGAGAAGGCGGAGCGGCAGCTCCTCCCTCAGCCAGGAGCCTTCGCCGCCGCCGCTGCCGTTGCTGCCTTCGCCGCCGCCGTTGCGTTTGTTGGCTAGGGCTGGTTTCCAGATGTTTGGTAGGCGGGAGGTATCATCACGTTTGTTCATGCTGTGGGGGTGTTTCTCTATTTTGATGGCTTCCATGACTATTCTCTTGTGGAGGTGTTCTGTTTTGGAGATTAACCTGGCTCCTTCAAAGTTGATTTCATGTCCTGTAGCTTTAAGGTGCTGGAAAAGGGAAGAATGATACCTCCTGCCTACCAAACATCTGGAAACCAGCCCTAGCCAACAAACGAACACCACCCACCACCCAAGCCGTTACAATACAAAACAACATACAGCCTACACCAATCAGCACCAATCTACCAATCATGATACAACCACACAACCAATCATTCCACTTACTGAAACAAAGCCAGCACCCCATCCCCTCCCACCAAGACTTACAGAAAGACGGCAGCTCCGTTCCTATTTTAAGCCCACATTTTGAGCCCACGCTTGAAGATGGCAGGTGAGATCCTGCCGAAACGTTGCAAAGACAATCTCAACCTTACACGGGAAAAGACCCGAATACAACAAAACCAGCATATATATATATATATATATATATATATACGTGTGTGTGTGTGTGTGTGTGTGTGTGTGTGTGTGTGTGTTGTATTTGTACTGATAAATAAATAAAGGGAGACTAGTATAGATCTATTTCGAGCTAATTAGCTCTCATCAGCTAGCCATACCCTTACTGGGATTTGAACCTGTGCTGTTATATATCTCAGGCAGGAGCCTTAGCCACTAAGCCACAGGATCGCCTCCTTATCAGTTGAGCCAGGGAAATAAGTATATATTTGTGTTACAACCCCTGGTATGCCTAAATATGGGAGGAAGGTCACTACTCCCTCTTTCTGTCCTTCGGCTTCATCACAGAAGACCATGCAGGCAGAAAACCATATTCTTATTTTTAATGTTGCCTTTTATATTTGTGTTGTATTTGTACTGATAAATAAATAAAGGGAGACTAGTATAGATCTATTTCGAGCTAATTAGCTCTCATCAGCTAGCCATACCCTTACTGGGATTTGAACCTGTGCTGTTATATATCTCAGGCAGGAGCCTTAGCCACTAAGCCACAGGATCGCCTCCTTATCAGTTGAGCCAGGGAAATAAGTATATATTTGTGTTACAACCCCTGGTATGCCTAAATATGGGAGGAAGGTCACTACTCCCTCTTTCTGTCCTTCGGCTTCATCACAGAAGACCATGCAGGCAGAAAACCATATTCTTATTTTTAATGTTGCCTTTTATATTTGTGTTGTATTTGTACTGATGAATAAATAAAGGGAGACTAGTATAGATCTATTTCGAGCTAATTAGCTCTCATCAGCTAGCCATACCCTTACTGGGATTTGAACCTGTGCTGTTATATATCTCCATAGCACCAAGCGGGAAGCACCAGCCTGAAGATGATGAATGAGACTTCATCGAAACATCGTGAAGATACTTCCAATTCTACGCGGGAGAAAACCCGAACAACCAAAGACATATATATATATATATATATATATATATATATATATATATATATATATATATATATATATATATATATATATATATATATATAATTTTCAAATCCCAGTAAGGGTATGGCTAGCTGATGAGAGCTAATTAGCTCAAAATAGATCTATACTAGTCTCCCTTTATTTATTTATCAGTACAAATACAACACAAATATAAAAAGGCAACATTAAAAATAAAAATATGGTTTTCTGCCTGCATGGTCTTCTGTGATGAGCCAAAGGACAGAAAGAGGGAGTAGTGACCTTCCTCCCATATTTAGGCATACCAGGGGTTGTAACACACACACATACACACATACATACATACACACATACATACATACATACATACATACATATATATGTGTTGTATTTGTACTGATAAATAAATAAAGGGAGACTAGTATATATCTGTTTCAAGCTAATTAGCTGTCATCAGCTAGCCATACCCTTACTGGGATTTGAACATATATATATAAAGAGGGAGTAGTGACCTTCCTCCCATATTTAGGCATACCAGGGGTTGTAACACAAATACATTATATATATATATATATATATATATATATATATATATATATATATATATATACACATACATACATACATATATATATATATATATATATATATATATATATATATATATATATATATATACACATACATACATACATATATATATAACTCGCCATTTTCAGGCTGGGTTTTGGGCTTAAAGTGTGATAGGAGCTGCCGTCTTTCTATAAATCTTGGTGGGGTGTGTGTGGAGTGCTGGCTTTGTTTCAGTAAGTGGAATTATTGGTTGTGTGGTTGTGTCATGACTGGTAGATTGGTGCTGATTGGTGCTGGCTGTGTGTCCATTGTTGTTTCGTGTTGTAACGGCCTGGGTGGTGGGTGGGGCTCGTTTGTTGACTAGGAAATACCATGCAAAATCTGCCCTGCAACATACATAGGACAAACGAACAGGAGAATAAATGCATTCATTGCAGAACACAAGAACGCAGTAAGAAAAAAAAACTTTCTCCCTTTTCAGAACCTTAAAGCTACAGGACATGAAATTAATTTTGAAGGAACCAGGTTAATCTCCAAAACTGAACACTTCAACAAGAGAATAATTATGGAAGCTATCGAAATAGAGAAACACCCCCATAACATGAATAAATGTGACGATACCTCCCACCTACCAGACATCTGGAAAACAGCCCTAGTCAACAAATGAGTCCCACCCACCACCCAGGCCGTTACAACACGAAATGACAATGGACACACAGCCAGCACCAATCAGCACCAATCTACCAATCATGATACAACAACACAACCAATCATTCCACTTACTGAAACAAAGCCACCACTCCACCCCCCACCACCAAGATTTATATAAAGACGGCAGCTCCGATCACACTTTAAGCCCAAAACCCAGCCTGAAAATGGCGAGTGAGAACGCGCTGAAACGTTGCCAAGACAATCTCAATCTTACATGGGAAAAGACCTGAATAGAAGACTGTGTGTGTGTGTGTGTGTGTGTGTGTGTATGCATGCATTCTAGCAATTTGGTGGCCTCTTGGACACATTCCTGTACCACAAAATGGATATTGTAGATCTTTTTTCTGGACTTTTAATCATCTTGTCTGATGAAGAGGTTTTGGAATCTTGAATACTTTGTAACCATTTTGTAAACTATTGCTTGAATTAAAAAAACACAATATTTGAATGTGGATTTCACATTATTTTAATTTTCTCTGTTTCCATAGTGTTCGTTTTCAACAATAAATGTTGCATGTTAATTTTCTGTGCATTTTTTTTATAGTTAACCTGCATGTTAAAATATGCATTATGGGAATGAAATTTTGTGAGTGTATACAATACCATCTTTGTTCTACTATAATAATGGTAGTAGTTTGAAATAATGATTTAGAATAAACAAAACATATTGCAATGAATGGAAAAAAGTTAAAGCTGATTAAAGCAAAACTAACTTTAATTACATTAAACCTTAATTTACATCTCATTTCCCAGACAGATTATTCACAAAGTATCCACTAATTAGAGCTTCACCATGTAATCATACATGCAGATAATAAGGCCACAAATTAAGATACGAAATCACAAGCTGAAGAAAATGAGACCCTCAGCACAACAGGACCATGAAATCAACACAGAAGTCTGCTTGAAGGTAAGATAATTAGCGCCAGACTGGAAGCTTATTTAGATCACCAAAAAAGTTGAACAAAGAATGACTCTGAAATGTTAAAAGTACATGGCATCAGTAAAGTAATTCAAAAAATATGTCTTCTGTAGTCTTCACACCCTCATTGCAGTTGCTGTAATCGGGTTCTGTGTCTGTGTGATAATTTAGCTCCATAGCTTAAATTTGGATACGAGCTCTGCTTTTCTGTATTGCCACAAAGTACATGAAAACCTGGGGACTTCACAAGCATCTCTGACTACCATAGTAATGTTGATTCCCTCCCCCCACCCCTGTTCTCCAAAATATTTTGCCTGATGTCTTCAGAGACTCATTTTAGGAATTGTTGTAGTTGAGAAAACAACTTTTCTCCTCAGGTGGCCAGTCTTTGTGTTGTCCCTATATAAATGAAAGTCACATGAGCGGGATCTGCTAAATCAAGGCTGTCAAACTCCCGGCCCGTGGATCGGATGCGTCATGCGCTGACCATGCCCACACCCGGTTTACAAATGGGAAAATAAGTCCCGATATGTCACGTGACACAACTGTGATGATGTGAGTTTGTGCTTAACTGAGGGCCTTCCATGAACCAGGACTGTTGCAATTCATTATATACCTTTGGGCATTCCTCTAGGAAAGCTTCAGCTTTCTAGAGCAATGTTTGCCAATCTCACTGGCACTAGGAGCTCAGTATAGATGGCTTGAATCTTTAAGTCCAGATGGATTGTTAGATAGTGAACCTAGTCTACAGAGATAAGTGGTGGAACAAATGATTTTATAAGTGAAAGTTGGAGGGCATCAAACTTAAGCAGTAGAAGGAAAAATCAGGGAACACCCAAGGAGTTAATCACTGCATCTACCCTTTCAAAAAAGGCTGAGCAATTATCATTTTTGGTACTCATGCCATTACTAACATCAATATTGATGCCTTTTTGTTCTTCTTTCCTTTAAAAAGCTGCTCCAAAAACATCTCTTCATCAGAACACAATGCAGCGAATCATTCCAATTAAGCTTTTTAAATAATATTTATCATAAAACTCTCAACTCTTCCTCAAAGCTTCTCTGGGAATGTCATGAACTATAGTCATAGCCTTACACTTTCAAGGGTGCTGATTGCTTTTACCAATTGAACTTTTTTTAACATATGTATTGCAAAGAACCTCATATTTCCTTTGATTTCAAAAAGAACAACTGACTGGGGAATTCTGGAAGTTGAAATCTACAGATCTTAAAGTTGCCAAGTTTGGAAAAACACCCATCTACATTATATCAATTTTGAAACCTGTTTGGTCCAGATGTGGCATTGGAAATTCACAGATGCATTTTTCATAAATCTATGAAGTAACACAATCTTTATAGACAATAATGCCAATAATAAATGCTTAATATTTCAGATTTGTAATTATTCAAATTTAAAAGATACTTTTTCGTGTAATAACAAGAATCTTACATAGCCTGAAATAGAAGGGAAGGGAAATGGCGGTGAGGTGCTGACAGGATAATCCACTTGTTTGTGCTTCATTTTATTCTATTTTATTTATTTCATTCCCATTTTATTTTACTGCCATAGTTTATTTCAACTATCATTACTGCCCTCTGAAGATAATGAAGTTGCCATGACATCCTGAGCATCTTAATTTAAATCTGTAAGAAAAGATGACAGAATAAAGAAAAAAAATCATAACAGAACAAGCCTACTTTTAGACTTTACTTAAACTAACAGAGCATCCCATCATCAACCAGGCAAGAAATTCATGAGTACAACTAACAACAAAAGAAATCCTATTCCCTTTATTTACACCTTAAACAGCTATGACATCCTGAAATGGGATTTGGAAATAGAACTAGAAAAATAACAATTTACAGCTCTATTCAGGAGGAATTAAGTCACCAGAAGGAATCTCGCCCTTATTAGTTTCTCCCTCTGAAATAGCTGTTATTTCTCCAATAAATTTATCCCCAGTGCCAGATGAACAAGTTATACAAGGAAATAAAGTAAACCCCTTTAAAGGAATTTACAACAGACCTGATGGCCAGAGACTGTTTACTGACTGCACAAACAATATTTTCTATCTTTGAATATTCAACATCTATAAACAGAAGTGTGGAGGCTCTAAAAAAAGCTTTCGGACACTGTGCTAAATAATGCAGACAAATTAGCAGCTCTCTCTTAAGATCAATACACTGGCACTAGGAATGAACAGTTTATAGCTAGTTAGGAAAATGAACTAGTGGGTGAAACAAATTAAGATAAGTAAGAAGGAAAAACACAAGGAGACATTTGGATAATGCATCCCATAAATGTGACAAACCTAAATAAGCATAATTGATTACTTCCAACGTTTTTTTTAGAAGCTTTATGGGTTGCACTTGATGGAATTAAGAGTGGCCTTTGGCTTACCAGATAAGTTATTAATCTTATCATTTAGTTCTCTCCCCACCCCCACCCCATGTCAGCGCCATAACATTGACTTAAATGCTATTAAAGGGCTTCTCAATGTAGCATAATACAAAAGGATTTGCCTTGACCGTTCTATAATTCCCCAAGAGCTGCTTAAAATGGAAACTTTTCAGAGATATCTTCTGTGTGTATTTCATAATGAGAAAAGGAGAGCTTGACCCAACACACCACTCTGAGCTGAGTCTGTCTTGCCTAATGTCAAGGACAGGGTGGCAAATGATTAACAATGGTGGCAACCTAGAATAACCAGCATCCTTGACAACATACTTTGTCAGTAATGATCCTGAGATTATACAAGAAAAGACTGTCACAGATCAAGCACTAGAATTAATTACCTCTTTGAAGCCTTACCAATAGTGAATAAGAAGCAATACCAAAAAAGATTCCATTAATGTACACTGCTGATGAGATAGCAGTCAAAATTAATAATTCAAATGCCCCACTAACAGCTGAAACTTTGGAGATGCTAGACATCTGATGTACAGGTAAATCATCAGAAGATTCAAGATTTTAGAAAGAAGATACAACACCTTAATGTACATCAGCCAAGGTCTACAGTCCTTGAATGTATCAAAAAATACATCTTTGATTCCAGTTCGTTGCATAGTTTTTCATCCCTCATAGTTGCCATATCAGTTCCATAGTAGGGAAAAGAAGGAATGGATAACATAATGTCATTAGTATGGAGCTATCAAATGCTTTTGGAATAAGTTGAACATCTGAGTGAAAATGTTTTTCCATTAACCGCAGTAGAAGAGATGAGTGACAGTAAACCTAATTTTCTCTGTAGAGTTGCAGATTTTCTGGTTTCTGCAATGAGTAAAAAAAGTGTTGGAATTGCATGTGCAACTCCTGTGGCCACAAGGAATGATTGTGCAGTTGGATATCGTTTTCTTAAAACTTTCAGTTAGAATTCTATCAGGTATAAATAATAGGGAAAATGGGATAAGAAAAAGTAAAGCCACTTAAATTGAGCTTGACTCTTGGTTTCCAAATAGGTATGTCCAGTGACCACATCAACATATCCGCCTAAACTTTTATCAATAATACCAATAATACTATTTTCTTGTAGATTTTAACAAACTTCCTAGTAAAACTGAAGCTCTGCAATTTACCATGATTCTCCTGTTCAAATGCAACTAAATCCAATCTTGTGAGATCAGACAACTGGTGTTGTTACCCACTTTGGAGGTGAAAAAGGAGGAGAGGGATAGAGTTGCATCTCTGTGTATGAAGAAATAAAGCACATCTGGCTGCTTGCTTGAATTTTAATGATCCATATTGATGGCCACTTAATTTATCAGGCAATCAAATCTATGCAGATGTTCTTTTGCTAAATTCATTTTACAACCTGCAGGTGGCATTATTTCAATGTTTTAAGCTATATGTAACATTTTGATGATTTTCATATAAGTTTGATAATGGCATTTACTTTTGCACTGAAACCAAAGCAATCAGGAAGCAAAGAGATGGCATTTTCAAGCAAATTATACATCCAGATAAATTTTCTAAACAGGCTGCAAGTTTGGGTTGAAACTATTCAAGGAGAGAAGCAACTTAGATCTAAGAAATTTCCTGACAGAACAATTAATCAGTGGAATAACTTGATTCCAGAAGTTCTTGCTCCAACACTGGAAGTTTTAAAGAAGAGATTGGATAACCATTTGTCTGAAATAGTGTAAGGGTTTCCTGCCTAAGCAGGGGATTGGACTAGAAGACCTCCAAGGTCCCTTCCAACTATTCTATTCTATTCTATTCTATTCTATTCTATTCTATTCTATTCTATTCTATTCTATTCTATTCTATTCTATTCTATTCTATTCTATTCTACATAAAATCCTTTTCTCCAGTTTTCTCTTGTCCTAATTTATCTACTTACACAATTCTATTTTGGAACCATTGCATGAAATGTCAAAACTGCAAGGAAATAACAAACTGTAGAGATCTATGGAGATGACCTTGGAGAACCTATCCAGAAACCATTAAGATAACAGGAGCAGAAGAAATATGTGTTAAGCTAAGGGTGGAAGGCAGGAAGACTTATTACAAGTATCAGAGACATATATTGGCTGCTCCCTGACTCCCTGGCGTGTAAGAGGAAGGAAGGGAAAACACAGGCAGACTTGCAAGATTCTGTTTCTATAGCCTTTCTCAAAAGCTATGGTTCTAATATATCCATGGAGTCTGTTTCTTGACCTGGTCTACTACAGATGACACTGCCTTATCCCGCTTCACTCATTCTAAATGGGATCAGCATGTGAGTCAGGCAATAGGTTTTTGAGCTGAGAAAATGTAACTGTTTAAGATCTCTTTTTTCAGCTTAAAATATTGCTTCCCAGCATTGTCATATTACTTCAATAACCCCCCTCCCAATTTATATACAGAGCTGTACATTTATTCCATTTCCCATTCCTCAGGTGTGTGTGTGTGTGTGTGTGTGTGTGTGTGTGTGTGTGTGTGTGTGTGTGTCTGTGTGTGTATTCATTTCAGATTTCCCCCATGCCTGTGATGATTAGATATGCTTCTTTGGAAACATGACCACCGAGAGCGCACTCAGCCATTTTTACAGACTTCCTCACTTTGCAGGAGGATTGTTAAATACAAAATACCTTTTAAAACACTTGCACTTATTGATGCAATTCTTTCTCCATTATAAAAGGTGGATTAGTCACAAGTAAAAGCTATACTGTTTTTTCCCCTCCCTAGGACATTTTTAATGCTTTAATATTTTAGAATAGGACAAGAAAAGAAAAGAAAAGAAAAGTACTTCTTGTTGGATTATAGCAAAGTTTACGTCCTTTCTTCCCTGTCTACATTACTTATCCTGCTTTGGTCATAAGCTACAGTATATTTACAAAAGGCCTCCAATTTCCTGAGCAATGAATAAATACTCCATAATTTATTTTCACTCAAACATCAAATTGAACTGTGGACTAATCTATGGGGTTGAAACTACCTGCTTTTATACCATCTTATCGATGTCAGACAGCTTTCTAAAACACAAATCTGCTTGTTGACCCATTAGAGGAAATGGCTAACCAACATCTGTTGGCTTTTATTTTCTGACTAATTAATAAATAAATAGCTGCTTTTTTTGCTGTACCAAAAGGATGGCCTATCTTAGCAATGATAACCTATTTCTAATGCCATTTCTCTCAGTTCATGCTGTGATAAAAAGAGCTATTAATAACAGAATGTCCACGATTGTGGTATAAGTACTGTGTAGTTGTGCCGTGCTGTGATTTGGAGCCTTGGGTACACTTTTTTTTTTTTTTTTGCTTTTGATGCAGGACATTATCCTGAAATGGCAAATACACACAAAAAAAGGAAAGGAAATTGTCAATATATACAGTAGGATGCTAGGCATATTCCAATATAAAATCCTCTGCGCCGGGCAGCAGCAGCACAAAGTTGTGAGTGCATCACAATAGGAGGATCATATCATATTAGTACATGTTGGAATTGTCACTTTCCTAGAGGAACAAAGCACACAATAAACTATAGAGGGCCTACTTGTTCAATAATAAAGTTTCAGTGTTTGCCGATCGTTTCTTTTATTAAATAATAATTCCTATTAAAATGTACAGACACAAAGGTAAAGACTAACACAAAGAATATGAAAAAGAAAAAAGGTAATAGAGAAGAAAAAACACATAAAGAAATGACTCCATCCTCCCTCTAGAAAAGTACAAACCATTTCAGTAAGTTATCATCTTCTGTAATATTTCAATAAAAGAACTCTTCTTGAAATATTTTATCTCTTATTGATAGACAAATGATAAAATCTCATCATCCAGCTCTAATCATCATGTCTGTTAAGAGTCACCAGGAATAATAACATTTTCATTTTTTTTGTTATCCGCAGAGATGAATCTGCTAATCAAGGTTTACAGCTGCACTTTTATTAAAGACCATAAACAAAACTAGGCTCATAAGTTACAATTCCTTTGTGTTTCATGGTATTCGTGCTCTGAATCTTACAGTTGTTGCATGCTGTATTCACCCACAGGACACAACATGTAGACATCCCTATAATAAATGACAGCTCCCATTCAGCTTTTGAGGATAATACAGAATATATAATAATAGAGTGACAGGGACCTTGGAGGTCTTCTAGTCCAACCACCTGCTCAGCAGGAGATCCTATACCATTTCAGACAAATGGCTGTCCAGTCGCTTCTTAAAAGTCTCCAGTGATGAAGCACCTACAACTTCTGAAGGCAAGCTGTTCCACTGGTTAATTGTTCTCACTATTAGGAAATGTTTCCTTAGTTTTAGGTTGTTTCTCTCCTTGATTAATTTTTATCCATTGTTGCTTGCCTTCTAGTGCTTTGGAAATTAGGTTGACCCCCCTTCTTTGTGGCAAATGCTGAGATATTGGAACATTGCTATCATGTCACCTTAGTCCTTCTTTTCTTTAGACTAGCCATATGCAATTCCTGAAACCATTTTTCATGTGTTTTAGTTTCCAAGCCCTTAACCATCTTAGCTGCTCCTCTCTGCACTCTTTCCAAAGTCTCAACATCTTTTTTATAATATAGTGACCAAAACTGGATGTAATGTTCTAGATGTGGTCCTACGCATCACATGCTTTTATAAAGCAGGACTAATACTTCATGTGATTTTGATTCTATCCCTCTCTTTATGCAACCAAGGATTGCATTAGCTTTTTTGGCTGCCGCTGCACACTGCTGGCTCATATGTAAGTGATCGTGCGCTAGGACTCCAAGATCCCTCTCACAGTTACTGCTTTTGAGCCAGTTTTCACCTAATCTGCACTTGTACAGCTGGTCTGGGACATACTGAGGTTGCTCTCCTTTCAGCTATGAAGCTACATTCCTAGGATTGCATCCAGGAATTTACGGAGGAAAGTTCTATATGACCCTTTTCTCCTCAGCAGCCGTAAAATTGATATTTGAACAGAGGTGTGTTTTCTAGCTTTCAGTCAAGACACCTATCTTGAAACCATGTCTGGAATAGTATTGGTTATTACATTTTGCTAAGTTTAGAACAATTATAAATCAAACGTTTATAGCAATAGCAATAGCAGACACATACCGCTTCACAGTGCTTTACAGACCCTCTCTAAGCGGTTTACAGAGTCAGCATATTGCCCCCAACAATTTGGGTCCTCATTTTATTGACCTCGGTAGGATGTAAGGCTGAGTCAACCTTGAGCCCATGAGACTCGAACTACCAAACTGCAGGCAGCCGGCAGTCACCAGAAGTAGCCTGCAGTACTGCATTTTAACCGCTGTGCCACCATTGCTCATTTTAACATTTATAAATGTTAATGTATTGCTTGTTAGTATATTACAGTTATAGGGCAACTATAACTAAAATAATATATCCAAACACATATAAAATTGTAATAACATAAAACAGCATTTGAACTTACCAACTTGAAACAAAGTTTCATTTTTCTTCATAGTCAGTATATAGGATCTAATTACACTACCTGTGATCTCCACTTCCTGATCAGCTAATAGAATATTAAGATAGTCAACTTCAGTTCTCTCTAAAATAGTCCTCTAATTGGAAATATCTATCTCTCTATCTTTCTGTCATATCTTGAAAATCTCTATTAAAAAGAGGAAGCACAGTTTCATCCTCACTATATAGTGCAAAACTGGCCCTTCAAAAGACCAGACCGATATATTACAACACTCTAATTTAAATGGTCTTTTGGTATTATTCCAATTTGATATTAAATAAGTAATGGCAAGTGCAACACATTTTGTTGCCTCACTAGAATAAATAAGATGGAACCTGACATTATTTTGGAGGTCAGTATCTTTGGTGTGTTGCTTAAGTATGGTTTGGCCTCTTCCAAAACCCACTTAGATCAGTGCATTAATTAAAAGTCTATAATACCTTAGGCATCAACTAATTTCCAGAAAGAAGATTGAAGCTACCTAGAAATGTCATAATAGCTAAACTGCTTGGGTTAAAAATAAATTTATGGCAATAACTAACACATGCCACGGATGAAGGTACTGTATGTGCCGATCCCACCAGATTGGATTGCGTGGGCACTGTCTAAGTCCTTTAAATGTGCTCTGTCAGGACCTAGAAGATGGGCCTTCTCCATAGTGGAACCTATCATATAGAACAGCTTTCATTGGAGATGTGGAGGTTTCCTACTCTGTTGGCCTTCTGAAAGACCATCAAGGACCTAGTTCTTCCCCCTCCATTGGGTTAGTTTGGGAATTGAGTCCTTGTTTAGCACCATTTTAACTGTGAATGGTTACTGAAAGAGTGGTTGCTGAATGAAGACTATTTTTGCAACCCTACTTTATCCTGGTCACTGTTTGTGTAAAGAATATAGGGGAAAAAACCTTGCTTTCCTGGCTATTTTTCCATTTATTTTTATTGAGCTTTCTTGTGATATATCTCTAAAGGAATTTTACAGACTACATTGGGTATTGATTTACATATAATAATAAAATATAATCCAATTCTGAAAGACATTAATACTGAAAATGATTGGTTCTGCTGTAATGTTTAAGAAGTGCTTGTTCGCATAAATACATGAATTAATTGCTGGACCATAGCTATGGATTTCAACTTCATTCACTGTCAAGATTAACACTGGTTCTGGTGAACTAATATTTCATAAAGCAAGGGTCATCTTCAGACATTTAAATATATAGTAATAGAGACAGGGTGTCTGGAGGGGTTGGCCAAAAGTTGAAGATGAAGGTCAGAGCAAAGGTTGAAGAAGATCTGCATTTTGGAAAATATTTCTCTTTTGCAGAACTCAAAACTGTGCCACGGGTGTAGCCTTACTATGCCATAAGACAAAGCAGACTGTTTCAGATTGTGGAATATTACAGAAAAACAAAAGCCAGAAATGGAGCTAATGCCTGCTTGCTTTAATGAGACTTGAAAAGTGCTTTCCCTTAGACTGTAATAATACAGGATTTGGTGTTCTGCTTCAGACAGTTCATATCTTTTGGGCTGTCATTGCTGTAGCAACATGGCAGTGTATTAGAGAACCCAGCTGGGAGCTGCATTTGTTTTTCTATTTATACAGAGAGCTGGTTGATGTGACTAGAAAGGATTTTTATCTCCTCTCCCCTCTCTGGCTTTTGTACGTGGTGAACTAGTTGCATGAATCACCCAAGAGTGCTTCGCCCTATGGCAAACCGCACGATCACATGAGCTTTGTGAGAACCAGCAAAAAATCTAGAGTTTTATCTCCTTTAAACAGAAATGACCTTTCCTTCTCAGGCTTGGCTGATAAGATTTTTGTGAGCATTTCGAAATACATTGGCAATCTATTAGCTAGGTAGAGAAAGGATTGTGTATGGGGAGGGGTGGGTCTGACTCAGAACAAACTGATCCTTTCACCAACCTCTGAATAAGTATAATTAGACCAGTTGACGGTCGGTCGTGCCATTTGATGTTTGCTTGCAGAGGTCTGGTGAACACACAAACGATTTCTGGTGGGAAAGAGTATTTGAATAGACAAACTTTTAAGTATGGGGTTGGGCAAACTATTAGGCCCCGAGAAACACACTTGCTTCTAGGCCAGAGGCTCTGTTTACACAAAATACATATAACCAATTTGGCACAAATTTCCTGAGAGAGAGGAAGAAGACTCACCGATCGCAATCCCAGCAAGTCCTGTCAAAATTGATTTATTCCCTGCTGCTGATTTGTAATCTAACCTGTATTTAAAATTTTTAGGGGTAGATTTTTTAGGTTGTTTTAATTTTTAACTATACTGTACAGCCTATCACTTAATCTGTTTTATGGGTATTTAAAAATATTTAAGTTTTGTATATTGTTTTATTGTGGTCTGTACACCGCCCCGAGTCCCTTTGGGGAGAGGGGGCGGTCTATAAATTTAATAAAATTAAAATTAAATTAAATTAAGCAGCTGGACTACAAGAAAGGTTGGGGGTATGGGATTCAGAGCAATGCAGAGTAAAAACACAATTCCCAGATCAGGGAAAAAAGAGACAAAAACAGCTTTGGACTATTTCCGCTGGGGTTGTGAGACAGGCAGTTTCTCATTGGTAGAATTCTTGTTTCATACCCCCATTTGTGTAAGATTGGCTTTGCGTTTTCTTTCCTCCTTCTTACAGCCAGGACTACCCTTTGCTACTATCCCCACTTCTCCCTCCTATCCTTGAAGAGGTGGTTCCTATCCTACGAGCCTGATTGCTGCCTTGCCCTAAAATGTCAAGAGCAGAAGCCAGACAGTAACTAACTGCCATTTTTTTGCACTGGTGGCTGGAAGGAGAACTGCTCAGCATCATGGGAGAATGGAGGAACAGTAATGGCAGCATACACAGATGCCCAATCTGCAGGCTGTGGCTAGCACAACAATCAAGTCTCACATGACTACCATTTCGGGTCAGCAATGCATCCACCTGCTATCAATGTTCAGATGTGTCCTCCAAAGATTATATTTTTATTTATTTGATTTTGATGCTGACAGAGTCTGACTCCAACACACTTTGTTGAGCTTACAAAGAACAACAAACAAGTCCCCCAAACAACTTAATAGGAATACAGTAAACATTACTCCAACAAAAATTCCAGGATAATCGCAAGATTGACTGCTTCTACGATAAATTTAAATCAGTTTTAAAAGTAACAGTAATTCACAGGGACAAACCGAACAGGTTGCTAAAACTTTTTTTAAAAAGTCTAATGTCAGCTCAGAGAGTAAGAAGAGGGCAAAAATATTGTAGTGCCAAGCCAAAGTATGTGTGAGCAAGGGTGAAGGGTGGCAAGAAACAGAGTTTGCCCTACATCAAAACCTAATATATGCACCTCAATAGATCATAAACTTATATTATCAGGTAGTAGGATAACTGAAAGAGTAGGTAATTAGGGAAAAATTGAGGAAAAAAGTAAGAAAACTCTCATTGTTAAAAATGTATTTACAATAGCTTTGCTTTTCAGTCATAGTAATAAAGATGAAAAAGTAAATTCATTTTAACTTTGCATTTTATTTTCAAGCAAATGTAGAATGATTTATAAAGATTAAATCTCTGAGAAAATGATGACTGTAAGCCCCCAAATAACTCTGAATTCTAAATTTAGCTTGATTAAGTTGTTAGTAACTCACTAGTCATTCATTTATGTACCCAGGGTTATTTAAAATAAATAAATAAGGCTTTTAATTGAGCCACCAGATCATAATACCCTCGGAGTTTGTTTGACTAAGATGTTTGATAATAATGAACCTTTTAATTTATTAATCACACAATGGTAATTGTCCCAATCTTTCTTTTTAAATTTATGTAATAGCTTTCTCAGTCCTAGATGTATTTTTAACTTCCTGTTTAACTTCTGTGAGTCACTAGGTATCTCTATTTAGACTCCTATCTCATTGTTTCTTCTTCCATCGAATGCAACCTTGGTAACTTTAAGACTTGTGGACTTCAACTCCCAGAAATCCTCAGCCAAACAGGGGGAAGTTGGGGGCTGAAAAATTGAAGTCCACAAACCTTGAAGTTGTCAAGATAGGACATTCCTGTCTAGTGGGTTACCGCCAAGCCTTCGTCCTTCTGTTGATCACTGCTGTTTTACTGAATCACCACATCCCCCATCCTGAGCTTCCTATGTCCACTTCAGCTCTTGTGTAGCAAAAAGCAACATTCTGGCTCTCCCCCAGACCTGCCCAACCTCATCTGAATCATGTTCTTCCTGAATCAATGGGTTTGGTACTTCACTACCCCAAATCCCATTGTTACCCGAACTTCTCCTTCCTGGGCAGCAGCAGTAGGATCTATCTACGCTTTCCTTTTTTAAACTTAAGGTGATGGCAAGAAACCCCAGAATTGCATGACTCTGGAGCTACCTGCCATGCTATGGCTCTGGGCTGCAAGGAGTCCTTAAGCCACAGTGCAGCTTGGAAGCAGCTTGGAAGCAGCTTGTCCTTGGAAGCCTCAGCTGCTCCTGCCCACTTCAGCATGCTCCAGAAAGCTGAAGTGCTCAGGAAGTTCCAGCAAGCTCCAGCAAATATTCGTTTGTCCAGCTGTCTTCTTTTCCATTTCCCCACATCAACTCTTTGCCACGGCTGAAGCAGAAGCACTTTGTTACCTTTGCTGGGTCCTTTTCAAGCCCACATCTGCCTTGCTACCTTGGCTGCTCCAGCAAAGCCCTTCTGCTTCAGTTGTGATGGCTGGGTGCAAAAGGCAGAAGATCAATGTGGGGAAAAATGCTTTCTGGGATTTTCTTGAGTGCTGCAGCTTCCTGCGGCTTTTTGGGGGGTGGGGGTGGGGGCAGCTGAAGCTTCCTGGTGGCTGTGGCTTCATGTTGCAAAGCAGTTCAGGATTTCTTGCAGCCCCTGAGCTGCCCTGTGATTCTCAAGTGAGGGTACCAGGAGGCAGAAGGACAGAGATAGAGGGGAGATAGGTGGGTGGGGAGAGTTGGAGCCAATCCTTCACCTTATTGAGGCTCTGGATTGGGAAGGACCAAGCTCTGGATTGTGGTGGGTCCTCGAGTAATCCCACTTCAGCTAATTGGTGGGATTAATGACAGCAAGGGGAAATTGCTGGATTGCCATCACTAAGCAATGAGATCATGTGATGTCTCATTTTATGACCGTATCACGTAGTGATGGAAATTCCATCCCAACTGTAGTTGTAAGCCAAGGACTATGGTAGTTTGCGCTGAAAATTTTGAATTCTACCAAACAGTAATTGAATTTGAAGGGGATTATACTTGGAAAAGGGCTTTGTGTAGATTGCACGAATTACATCCAGGGATATTTTACTAGCATATTGAATGAATGGAATATATCTTACTGAAAATGAATGTCAGTGATTGTTTTTAAAAAAATAATTATTACAATTATAAATTATTATAATTTTATCATTTTAATCAGAGCTACCCAATTCTTTCCAGTGTAATTACCATATGTTCACTAAGACAATTGGTTACATAAAAATCCAAAAACTGATTTAACATACATTTCATTAGCCAGCAGATAGTTAAAAGTACCAATTTTAGAACAATTGATATTCCTATATATGAGGGTCATATAAAGTATTTGAAGGGACAGTTCACAAAACATTTCTTCTCAAAATACTGCTGTAGCTTCCAAACAGCTTCACATGGATATTTCAAGAGCAGTTTCAGGTATCTCTGAAGGAATGTCTACTAAATGGATAGATTATGGCTGCTTCCAGATAAGATCTTAATAAGGAATTTCTTTGTTAAGAAATAGTTTTTTTTGTGTATGAGAGAGGAGCTCAGATGATATTGTCTTCTTTTTGCAATTTTTGTAATTAAATTTCGTAATCTTCCCATGTGTTTCTACTGCATTTTGCAACTTCTATTTCTCATCTCAATCATGTTGTTAAGGAAAGAAATGCAGAATAGCTGCCAAATTTTATTTGTTTTCTAGGCACTATCTGTCCAGGAGTATTCTATAATTGTTCCCCCCGCTGAATATTATTTATATATTTACTAATTTTATACTCTATCTTGCCATTTAGTACACATTCTTCATAATACATGGGCATAGCATCACTCTTCTTCAATGTTTACTTGTTTCAGCTCTTACTCTTTTCAAAGTGTAGGAAGTTATCACCCACCCCTCTCCTAGAAGAATGAAATATCCTAGGAAATATTGAAAAGGCAGAATATTATATTTCCCTAGATAAGAAATGGAGAAACATATTTTAGGCAGGAAACAGACACCCCCTTAATAGCCCTCACCTTTCTCAATGGGCCATTTAAAATGTCTGAGTCAGTCTATTCTACATAACAAAGATCTCCCCCTTCAGCTTCAGGATGATGGGTTTAAGGCATGATAATACATTTACCCATCTCACCACAGGGTGTCTGGGAAAAAGCAATGCTCAACCAAACCTGGACTCAAAACACAGTCCAGAGAGTTGCCCCTGCATGGCCCCATGGGAGTCTGACAACCAATCAGAATACATTTCTTACACAGGAACAGGAAACAGAGGTGGGGCCAAACAGAGAGTATAAAAAACCCAGGAACTCTCAGCAAGCCCTTATTCTTTTTCTTCACTCAACATCTTGAAGCATGTGATCACCTTTTCCCCCAGGACCTCAAACCATGTGGTTCTGTCCACCATTAAAATCATCTTTCCAAGCAGCCTCCATGTCTCCAATGTCTTTTTCCCCACTTGAAACTGAACCCAACAAAAGTTCAGAAGAACTGATGATTCCTTACTATTTTACATAATAGAAGAGATACCTAAAACTCATGTGTAATTAAGGTACCAAGAAATCTCTGCCATGTCAAAATAAATCAAGGATTCTATTTCCATACTGTCTCACCTTGCAATGGAATGCTGAACAAATACATTGGACTATAGGGGTGGCAGCAAGAGAGGTAAGGGAGAAAGCAAGGCCATTGCAATACAAATATTGAATCCAGCAAAAGGGAAGAAGAATGAGAAAGCAATTAAGAGTGACTCTTCCTTAATTAAGCTAGTTATAAGCTGTGTGGGAAAATTATTGATTAATGTCAAGACCTGCAAGGCTAGCAAACCCAGGAAGCAAACTTTCTGGAAAGGGTAATATAACTGAATCTTCAAAGCCTAATAAACTAATTCTTCCATGCAACATATACTTAACTAAGGCAGAGTGTCAGGCTGTCCTGGCTTGGGCATTTAGGAAAGAAAGACCCTCAACTCCATTTGTAGTGAAAGGTATACATTTACTAAAGTCAAGTGGTTTCAGTGTAAGCCAGCGGTTCTCAAATTGTGGGGCGCGCCCCCCTGGGGGGGGCGCGAGGCTCCGTAAAGGGGGGCGCGAAGGCTCCCTTTCCATCTGGGTGCAACGGCGGCGGCGGCGTGGGCGAGGCATAATATATCCCGCCTGGAAGTGGCAGCACTTCGCACTGTGGATTTTCATTGGAACCGCGGGCTGGAGCTGTGCAAGAAGCCTGCTCGGGCGGGGGTGGGAGGGAGGGAAGCATGGCTGTCCCACGCTTCCCTCCCTTCCCCCCCCCAGCCCAAGCAGACTTTTTGCACAGCTCCAGCCCGCGGCTCTGATGAGTCTCTGAGCAGTCCCCAGCGCTGCCACTTCAAGCCGGGATATATTCTGCCATGCCCTCGGCGGCGTCTTTATGCAGGTAGCTCGCCTCCCCCCCAGCAGCTCCACCGCCAGCATTCCGTCTGGAAGCGGAAGCGCAACAGCCGCTGTTGGGGAAGGGACAAAGGGGCGGCGGTCGCCCGATCTTGCCACCGCCACCCCTTCGCCCCTGGTAACGGCGACTGTTGTGCTGCTGCTTCCAGCTGGGATGCTGGAGGAGCTGCTGGCAGGGAGGGAGGGAAGAAGGGGAGGAGGGAGTAAGGATAGACAAGCAAGAGGGAAAGAGGAAAGAAGGCAAGCAGGCAGGAAGGAGGCAGAAGGAAGGAGGGAAGAATGGAACTGGAAGGGAGGCAGGGAAGGAGGGAGGGAGAAAGGAAGGATAGGAGGATAGGGAAAGAGGAAAGAAGGCAGGCAGGCAGGGGGAAAGAGGAAGGAGGGAACTGGAAGGGAGGCAGGAAGGAAGGGAAGGAGGAAGGGAGGGTGGAAGGAAGGATAGACAAGTAAGAGAGAAAGAGGAAAGAAGGCAAGCAGGCAGGAAGGAGGCAGAAGGAAGGAGGGAAGAATGGAACTGGAAGGGAGGCAGGGAAGGAGGGAGGGAGAAAGGAAGGATAGGGAAAGAGGAAAGAAGGCAGGCAGGCAGGGGGAAAGAGGAAGGAGGGAACTGGAAGGGAGGCAGGAAGGAAGGGAAGGAGGAAGGGAGGGTGGAGGAAGGATAGACAAGTAAGAGGGAAAGAGGAAAGAAGGCAAGCAGGCAGGAAGGAGGCAGAAGGAAGGAGGGAAGAATGGAACTGGAAGGGAGGCAGGGAAGGAGGGAGGGAGAAAGGAAGGATAGGAGGATAGGGAAAGAGGAAAGAAGGCAGGCAGGCAGAAGGGAGGGAGGTGCAAGGAAGGAAGGAAGCATAGATAAGCAGGAGGGAAAGAAGGCAGGCAGGCAGGGGGAAAGAGGAAGGAGGGAACTGGAAGGGAGGCAGGAAGGAAGGGAAGGAGGAAGGGAGGGTGGAAGGAAGGATAGACAAGTAAGAGGGAAAGAGGAAAGAAAGCATGTGACTACGGTGGGAGAGGAGGAAAGACCGGTGTGCTATGTTATGCAGAGGTGTACTTATAACAATTTTATAGACAAATTATACTATTTACAGTCGCGCGGGGGGGGGGGCGAAATGTTTTCTTCTTCCTAGGGGGGGCATGACAGAAAATAATTGAGAAGCACTGGTGTAAGCAAAGTCAGATCTGAATATTCCCACGTAAACCTGCTGGTTGTCCCTTCTCCCAGGCCCTCCCCCTGGTCATATTGTTAATGTCCAATGATATTCAAACTAGGTGTTTTGATAACAGTTCTAAAGTTTAACAACTGTTTGTTGGGTGTTTGCATTTGATTCCCATGCCTGCGTCAGAGGTGGGTTCCTCCCAGTTCTGCCCAGATCAGCCGCGGCCGTAGTAGCAGCAGCGGGAGGCTCTGCCCACCTGCCTGGAAGCTAAATTTAAATTTAGTTTAGAAAAGTCAGAGAAAAACATTTTTCACCCTCTTTCTCATATCTTTCTAGAAGGCTGAGACCTTCTTTTAAGTAATATGGGATAGGTTACGTAGTTCTGAATGAGAAGGGAATTATTCTAAATGATCTAAGGATTTCAAGACAGCTTAATTTAAGGAAGTTTGTAGGAAAAAAAAGTCTCCTTATCATAATGTGCCAAGTGCTTTGTACTATATTCTTTGTAACCAATCTGAGTGTCTTTTTCAATAGTTGCAAGTTATTGAAGGAAAAGAACAGGAATTTTCCTTAGCATCCAAGCCAGTTAACTACTTTTATAATTACCCCACAAAAAATCTTTGGAGTGTGATGAATAGAAAGGGATTATCGTTTAAAGCAAAATATGAGCAGTAGATATAAAATTGGATCAGATCCTGACTTCTCTTATCTTGGATTTTCAGAATAACGAGATATGAGTTTCTTTTTTTTTTAATCTGAAAGTTCTATTCCTAATAGACAGGACCAACAATGAGATAGAAAACACGATAAATTTGGAGCATAGGCTCTCCACTTCACAAATGCCAGATACATGTTCAAATTTCTCTAGAGAGACAGTGTGTCTCATTTCATATCAGTGGGGAAGAGAGATCGGATGGAAGAAAGGGCAAGCCACCTGAGTTGCTATGCTAAAATTGTAGTGCAACTCTGAGCAGATCAACTTTATTGAAGCAATAATTGTTGGGTTCCAGTATATAGGAGAAGATGATCAGAACACAAAGAGAAGATCTGAACTTTTATAGGTATTTTGAACTGTGGTGTGGGTTATTTTCAAGGTTTTGGTTTGTTGTCAGAATTCTTGGTGCCATAAGAAAAAAAATATCTGGTTAGTTTAGTCTATAAAATAAAAAATACATTTATTGCTAAGAAAAACAAGTCTTTTTAAAAGAAGCAGCAGCAGCATTGGAAACAACTATTATACCTTTGCTAACAGGCATTAGAATGTTGATGAGATTAGGCACTCCAATTTACATAGAACATTTGCAGCTTTTCTGGGTTACCTTGTTGATCTTTCCCTAATTAGACATATGTTGGACAATTACATTGGTGCTGGGTCCCTGCTGCTTTGTGTCCTTTCATTCTGCTTTTGTTAGCATAAGGAATATTTATTTTCCTTCAGGTCCTGATGAGATTAAGGGGCTTTGTTTTGGGCAAGGAACAGTTTTTGGACATGACTGAATTTTGTAAATGAAAAGCTAAACATGGTGTATTTCATCCACTGGGGCAGGGGAAAATGTCCATCTTTTCCCAAGAAGATGGATTTGACACCATAAGTTTGGAAGGAAGGAAGGTCTGTTTTTATAGAAAGCACTATTTTGGGGAAGAAAATTATTACATTAGAATTATGATATCCTCATTAGACAGTGAGTGAGCTGCTGAGGACATGGATGTGAAATATTTCTCTAATAATAGAGCCCTACATAAACTGCCCTTAGCTGATCTTGAAAAGCTAAACAGAGTTGGATCTAATTAGTACTTGAATAGAAGAGCACCAGGAAAATGCATTTTTAAATGCTAATAAGAAAATAATGATTCAGAAAACAGTTTTGATACCTTAGGTTTCAGAGATGACCAGAACAGTCCATAAAATGAAACAGGACTATCTCTTTGTTCCATTGCCTTCTGTCACTTGGACATTCTTTTAAAGCTCTTCAAGTTGTCACTTGTTAGTTCACAGGGGTTTAAAATCTTGGATTTTAGTCTGGAGAATGTATGTTTATTTGTCATATAGTTTAAAAAAAATTCACAACAGTTCAGGCAACCTAGCCTATGATGCTGAAATTAAGTCAAGGTTATTCCTGAAATATGAAAGGATGATAAAGGTGATGGAATTGGTAGAGATGGCAAAACTGACTTCTCCTTTTAACTTTAATTTTTGTTGGCTTTGTATTTTATCTTATAATAAACTTTAATAACATTTTTAAACGGTTGTTTTTAAATTATGTAAAATAATTGAATACTAGAAAAAGTCTGCATAGCAAGATTAAACAATATGACTTTTTGATTATATGTTTGGCTAATATATTTAATGTTTTTTTAAAAAATATGAGGCTTTACATTCGATAGTTCACCAGAGGGCACTATCTTTCTAGGATACATGTAGTGAAATAGTTATTTTAATTTCAGGGAAACTTTCAAAGTCATTTCAATAGTGTAACAGGCATTTAACATTTCTTTATATCTAAGCTCAGTTTATTCTTTTTAGTTATTAGATGTAATAAAATAAATATTTTATCTTCACTCTTCAAAATATTTCTTTTTAAAATACTATGGATATGATTCTATCATGTGATTAGTTCAAAATTGATCCCTCCAGTTCCCCTTTCTTTTCTGTCTATATTCCTTGTCTAGATTGTGTAAGTATAATATTAAGAGCCTCAGGAGTTCATAGTTACCATGACAACCATGGATCTCATCGTATTTATTGAAGACCAAACCCATAAGATAGGTCATATATTAGATCTGGTATTTAACTTGGGGCAGAGACATTGTGATCTGGGGCTCGGAGATGTTAACATCTGCCCCTTGTCATGGATAATCTTTCCTAGCTGGAATCCCTTTTTGGTGTCCATCCCTTGCTGCTGGAAGGTAGGGCTATTTGATCAGATGGCCCAAGCAACTGATGCAACTAAGTGGATTTCAGAAGGAACCTGTTTTTTCCCCCTAGAAGCACTGGAGCCTGCTTCAGCAGAGGCTGTGGTTGTGGCTTGGAATGAGCTTCAATGGGAGCCTTGAATTGGATTGCTCCTGCATGGACTTTCTGTGATCACAGAACCCATAGACCAGGGGTGTCCAAACTTGGCAACTTTAAGACTTGTGGGATTCTGGGAGTTGAAGTCCACAAGTCTTAAAGTTGCCAAGTTTGGACACCCCTGCCAAAGACCTTCTTAGTTTACTGAGCAGCTACAGGAAATAAAACAATGTAAGTGAGGCCTAGAACAGTGCTGGCAAAAATAAAAAATAAAAAGCAAGGCTGACTACATACAGGTGAGAGTTTTACTTTGCGATGATAAGAGCAGAAGAGCAAACTCATTTCTTGATTCGTATTGTGAGCACAAATAGCCAGGCAGTAGACCTGTTTAGGATGACCAGGCCTGTTTTGGGAAAGGAGGGCCTGGGAAAACCTTTGCAGAGTTGCTGTGAAGAAAACATTCTTGGCATCTATCAGATGAAGTTGCTCAATGTTCCTTGCAGTTGTACTCTGGCTGCACAGGCGTTATGGAAGTGATCAAGATATATCTATGCTCAGTTCTTTGGGAAAGGTTTGAGACGGTTACTCACATGGAAGTAGACAGGATCCTTGGGACAATGAGTTCTGCAACCTATTTTAAGATCTCCGTGGAGGTGGCACCAGGGATGGGATTGAAAATTTTTAGTCAACAGTTCTCTGTCCAGTTGCTGGCCGGGTGTGGCCATGGGGGCGTGGCCTAGTCGGCTTCCTGCACCATGGTGTGTGCGTGTGGGGAATTTTTCACCCTCCCCAAGCTCTGGACGCTTTTATCGAGCCTCCGGGAAGGTGAAAACGGCCTCCCCCAGGAGGCCCTACGGAGGCCAGAAATAGGCCCGTTTCTGGACTTTTGGTACTTCTGATATGCCCACTTTACACCCTCCCTAGGCTCTGGAGGCTTTCATTGAGCCTCCAGGAGGGTAAAAATGGCCTTTCCCAGGCTCCAGAGGCCCTCCGGAGGCTGGAAATGGGCCCAATTCCGGACTTCTGGTACTTCTAGTAGGCCTGTTTTTTGCCCTCCCAGAGCCTCCGCATGGGCCCTGCACTTACCTGGCATCCAAAATGGGCTGCATGGAGACTCCTGAGAGGGGCGGGGTGGGGTGGGTGGGGTCAGTTCTTTCAACTACTGGTTCAGTGAACCAGATTAAAATGAACATTAGGTTCGCTTGAACTGGTCCGAACTGGCTGAATCCCAACCCTGCATGGCACATGATTAGGTCAAAGTAGTGATTAATGCCTCATTGTAGAAGGCAGTGCCATGTTCCTTTTTAAAGAGACTATCTTTGGGCCCAATCATGTTTGACAATTTATATCTGCCCTTCAATATTCCCCATTTAGGAATGTTAAGAGGATTAGAGTGTCCTGAATGGATTATCTTTCTTTTCAGTCCTTCAAGGCACATCAGACTAAATCTAGTCATCTATGATAATACTATTTATAAAAGCAGTATTATTATTAGAGTCCACTGGAGTTGGTCAGCCAATAAATTTAAAATACTACTACTAGTAGTTATAGCAATAAAATATTGCAGATTTGAATGTGCTGCCCCCCTCTCTTTATCTTCATGATAACTAGTCTTGCTTGACATATTTTCTCAGTTCTAGCTCAGTTCTAGCTCTAGCTCAGATTTCTTTTATCTGACTTGTTCAGATTGTGTCTCTTCCTCCTGTTCCTCAGGGTTATTCCTTCTGTCCATTACTCTTTTAAATTACGGAATAAGCCAGGCAATATGACCCGTGGAGATGCTATAAATCTATCCAAGTCCTCCTGAATCTTTTGGTGCAGTTCAATACCATCAACCATCACTGGACATTTTTAAGATCATTGTTGGAGATTTGGACAGTGATTTGCCTGACATGGTGTTGGAAGAAATGTCCTTCTGGATTCGGCTCCAAATGGGGAAAAAGACACTGGAGACATGGAGGTTGCTTGGAAAGATGGTTTTAATGGTGGACAGGACCACATGGCCTGAGTCCTGAACAGAAAAGGTGATCACATGCTTCAATGTTGGTGGAGAAGAAGAGAAGGGAAGGGAAGAGTAGAGACTGAAGAAGGGCTTGCAGGGCTTTTTATAATCTGTTCGGCCCCACCTATCTGTTTCCTGTTCCTGTGTAAGAAATGTATTCTGATTGGTTGTCAGACTCACATGGGCCCATGCAAGGGCAACCCTCTAGGCTGAGTTTTGAATCCAGGTTTGGTTGAATTCTCAGAGTTCTCAGATGCCATGTGGTCAGTTGAGTAAAGTGCCAATATTATCATGCCTTAATCCCATCCCCCTGGAGCTGATGGGGAGAACTCTTTATTATGTAAAGTGGACTAGCTTGGCCTTCTTTTGATTTTGTTCAAATTTTTATTGGTTTTAAAAGTTTTACAAGGAAAAGGGATTATAGGGTTATAAAACATTTTGACAGCTACATCGTGCGGGGGGAAGAAGCCCCCCCAGGTCTTACAACTTTTACAAATGAAGATAGAAAAATATCAACATTTACATAAGTATTAGCAGTTTTGAGTTCAACACAAAATCATCAGTATGTTTCAATCATTTGTTTTGTATCACTTCCATAAAGGTACATTGTAACAACAATTGCAATAATGTTTCAAATCACTTTTGTGATCTGAGTCTTCTAATTGTTGTGTCCTCCCCCCCATCCACTGGCTGAGCTTCAGCCCTTCCCTCCTTTGTTTCTTGTGTAGCATCCCCCATTTCACCTAAGAGAGCACTGTTTTTTTAGTGAAAGCCTCTGCTTCCACTACTGTGTTGATTCTAATTCTACTGCCCTCCCAGAAAATCAACATGCCTTCTGGAAACAGCCACCTGAACCAAACCCCATTATTGTATACTTTTTTTGCTAAGAAGGAATATATCCTTCTGTTATCTCTTACTTTCTTTGGGATCTGTTTCAGAATGGTTATTTCTTTATCTTTATATTTTAATGGTCCTCCCCTTTGAGCTCCTAGAACCTCATCTGTTGTAGTTTTTCTAAGAAATTTAACATGAACTTCCCCTGGAACATTGTGTGTTCTTGCATAGGCTGAATTAACCCTATAGATCAGATCAATGTCCCACCAAAGCTGTTGTTTATCTCTATTAATATATTCTACTAGTATTGTGGTCATAATCTCCTTAAGATCTTCATTCTCAACTTCTGGCAAGTTTTGGAACCTAAGAAAAAAAGACATCCTTTCAAATTCCATTTTTAACATCTGATTTCCAAATTCTACATTCCCCCTTTGGATTCTCTTCATCTTGTCTCTCATCTCAACCACCCCCTCCTCCAGTACACCTATCCTCTGTTCATTCCGTGCGGTTTGCTGATTCGTCTCTCTGAGCTGTTCATTTAAATCCTGCAGTTGTTTTTTGATTTCGTCCTGTCCCTTTAAGATGGATTGAAGCAGATGAGAAATGGGGTCTGGATTCACATGCTTCAGGAAAGAAATGAACAGGTAAAATCATTTAGACACACAATAAATGCAAGGATGAAACTTTTCTTGCAAACATTTCCTGGGTTGTTACTTTAAGGTATAGGGAAGGAAGGAAGGAAAAAAACTTCTCTGTACTCTGTTTCTGCTGGCCGAAGAGACGCAAAGTAAAGACTCCCTCCACCTTCACTTAGTTTTCTGGGCCCAACAAACTGAGCAAAGGCAATTTCTGCCAGTTTACTCTTTTCTTTCTTTGAACACTTTAAAATTCTTGTCTTTTTTGGATTGATGACATTTTATAGTTACAATTACCTTGAGGTTGCACAAAGACTTAGAACCACATTTACACAAGGACAAGTAGAAAATAAGGGGGGGGGAGAGAACTCTCAGGTTTACACATCCTAGTCATTCCCAGCACAAATATGTTAAATTAGGGAAGGCACAAATCTTAACAAACAAACCACGTGGTTGCATAGAAGACAGAGAAAGAGACAGACAAGAGAAAAAAAGAAATCCCAACATTTCCCTTTTCTTTTAAGTACCTTTTATGTAGCCAAATTAGTTTTCCCTGTATCATCTTTCAGCAAAGCCCATTTTTCTACATATCTGTTTTGCTTTCCTTTTTTTCATTCCGGCCAGGACAGGCATCTGCCTTTTCATCCCAGGCCCCCAACAGCTCCCCTAAGGGGGTTTCTGTGGCCACCCGCGAGCTACCGCTTCCCATGATCCCACTCAGATGTGGGGCTCACTTCGTCCTAGCCGGGCTTGCTACTTCGTATTCCCCGCTTCAATTTCGTGTCCTTAGAGGACCTTTCACGCCCTTTTAAAGGGACTTTTTTCTCACCCTTCGGAGGGATTATTCCCGCCCTTCGGAGGGACTTTTCTTCGTGCCCTTCGGAGGGTCTTTTCGCGTTCCTCACCGTGGGAACCTTATTTCGTGCCCTTATACGCAGGGACTTTTCTAACAGTTTTCAAGTCTTGGGGAGAGAATCGGGAGGACCAGCCGCACAGCTACCCAGGAGGGGTCCTGTCGTCAGTGGGTATGCGCACCTCCTCTTTTCCTCTCTCTATGCACAATGGGCATTTGCTTTTTTTCTCTCACAGGACAAAAACAGCAACAACAACAAAAAATAAAAAACTCATTCACTTTTCCATCCATTTTCACACACACTAGTCACACGCATGCAGGCATATACACATTTCCCATGCTTTAAAATTAAATTTTAGAGAATTAAAATTTAGAGGTACTCACCTTCTTTCCAGGCAGCCTTTGAGCTCAAACTCTAAACCCCTTTAAAACCTACATCCAAATGGTTAAGGCCAAGATAAAGTCCACCCACAGACTCAATGGGGTCTGTGCCGGCATGGGAGGCTTACCTGGGCCATATCCATTGGTTAGGTTAGCTTGGAGTCCCATCTGTGGGGTGCCAAGTGTTGGAAGAAATGTCCTTCTGGGTTCGGCTCCAAAGACACTGGAGACATGGAGGCTGCTTGGAAAGATGGTTTTAATGGTGGACAGGACCACATGGCCTGAGTCATGAACAGAAAAGGTGATCACATGCTTCAATGTTGGTGGAGAAGAAGAGAAGGGAAGGGAAGAAAAGAGACTGAAGAAGGGCTTGCAGGGCTTTTTATAATCTGTTCGGCCCCACCTATCTGTTTCTTGTTCCTGTGTAAGAAATGTATTCTGATTGGTTGTTAGACGCACATGGGCCCATGCAAGGGCAACCCTCTAGGCTGAGTTTTGAATCCAGGTTTGGTTGAATTCTCAGAGTTCTCAGATGCCATGTGGTCAGTTGAGTAAAGTGCCAATATTATCATGCCTTAATCCCACCCCCCTGGAGCTGATGGGGAGAACTCTTTATTATGTAAAGTGGACTAGCTTGGCCTTCTTAATGGCCCATTGACAAAGTGGGGATGGGCAGGAAGCTGCAGGAATTTACTTTGTGTTTAAAATGTGCTTCTCCCTTTTTCACATCCAGGAAAATATAATAATCTGCCTTTTCAATATTTCCTAGGATATTTCATTTTTCTGGGAGAGGGCTGGGTGATAACTTCCTACAATGGTATGGAAGCTGTTGCTTGAGCAAAGGGTTGGACCTCCAAGGATCCCTTCCAATTCTATTATTCTGTTCTATTTGGCTTCTATTTGGCTTCTTCCTGTGCACCAATCCTGGTGCACACTTTGTTTTACTGAGGAACTCTGGGAGATGAAGTGTCAAAAGGGACACTTGAAGCATCATTAGAGAAAGACTTGGAGTCAGACTAAACATGGATAAGGGACTGTGTTAGAGGTTACCTCTTGGCGATAAGGGAGCTAAAACATTATATATCATCATGAGCCATGCTGGGGTACTGCATGCTACTTCTGCTGACAGCCAGTCCTCACTGGCTCAAGCTTGACTCAGCCTTCCATTTTTCTGAGGTCAATAAAAGGAGGACCCAGATTGTTGGGGGCAATAGGCTGACTCTGTAAATGGTTTAGAGAGGGATGTAAAGCACTGTGAAGTGGTATATAAGTCTAAGTGCTACTGATATATAGAACAGGGGTCTCCAACTTTGGCAACTTTAAGACTTGTGGACTTCAACTCTGAGAATTCCTCAGCCAGGACTTCACTCTGGGAGTTGAAGTCCACAAGTCTTAAAGTTGTCAAGATTGGAGACCCCTGATATAGAGGTTGAAAAAGAGGGGTGACACTGCCAAGCTGACACATCCCACATTACAGTGACTTAAGACTTAATATCTTCTCCCTCCCAACACCAACTGCCTACAGAGGAAGGACAAGACTATTGAAAAACAGATACTCCAATCTCAACTCCAGGATCATTAAAGAAAGATATCAAACCATGAGATCATTTTCAACTTCAGTTGCCTCTGTGCAGCATTTTCATATTTTTGCATCACAGCATATTTTCTCATGAACTGAATGCACATGCTCAGGTAACAAATTATCTGCATTGTCATTCCCATGTCTTTTCCAAGAAAACATCTTTGTTGCTCATGACCAAAAAATGCAGGAGGGGCCAGTGGTGGGATTCAAATTTTTTACTACCAGTTCTGTAGACGTGGCTTGATGGGCATGGCAGAGGAAGGTTACTGCAAAATCTCCATTTCCTTCGGATCAGTTGGGACTCGGGAGGCAGATAATAGATGGGGGCGGAGCCAGAGGTGGGCGGAGCCAGAGGTGGTATTTACCAGTTCTCTGAACTACTCAAAATTTCCGCTACCGGTTCTCCAGAAGTGGTCAGAACCTGCTGAATACCACCTCTGGGTGGGCCTGAAAAAAAAACAAATAAGTTGAACAGGTCAAAATACTGATATTGTGAAGATTTTTAGCTGAATTAAGTAATTTATAGCATTGAAAATATTGCTATGCAAAGTGGACAGCCTAAAACAAAGGAATGTCTGTGAAAACCTGTTATTTGGGACCAAAAATGCAATTATACATATGCCTACCTAAAATAGCTGAAGAGTTCAATGTTCAGTTTTAATGAATTCCTTAGCAGCTGTTGTTTTGATTCTGTTAACTTCTCCCTAATGTGAGTCTCTGAAGGACAGTTATCACACCCACAGTGGGAAGCTGTTTATTGGAATAGTCATACTCAATGCAGATACTTTTGCTCCAATAATCTACTTTGCTTTCTAAGGTAGCTGGATATTGCAGGAGAGCAAGTTGTAGAAGAAAAGAAAGAAAGAAAGTTTATGGTAAAAATCTATAATCAAAATGTCACTGTACCTTAGATAAAGGCAAAGAGAAGTCACAGATTTATTCTGAGTACAGGATTCATTTGCTGAGAACAACAACATTGGTTTAATAATTTTTGCCTCTGCTGAAAATGAATTAAGCTTCAGGTACTGAGCTGGTTTTTGAGCATGATTAAAATAAAACAGGACACCTGAATATTTCAAAGATTCTTCTGAAAGCTATCAAATTGTATATGCGTGAAAGGAGGACTTTGGGTAGGCAGGTTGTGAGGTGGGAGGAGTGGGAGGGGAGGAGAGTTTTTCTTTCCAGTAACCTCTTTGTCATGTCACAACAAGGTTTCTGGCAGCAGCTGATGACTGTATCTGTCATCTTATTTGGTCCGTAGACTTTGAATTAGGTGCTTGCATTTTCAACAATAATCCAGCAGGTGCTGAAATAACAGTTCTGGGCTAAATTATGTGTAAGAAATTCTAGAAAATATTAATTCCTTGTTTCAGACAGTTTTACATGTAATTTCACTTTCAAAGGCTATATTATTTTATGGTTGTATTTAGACTGTACTGTAAGCTGATAACAGGTATAATAATTATACTGAGGCTGAGACCACACATAAAAGTAGTATGTGACACAGTAATATTTACTATAATATTAAAGGTATTCTTTAAGTGTTGGCTTGTCCTAGGGCTACTAATTCAAAAGGTGCTTTTAAGAGGGAGCCATTTGTTTAGGTCTGAGAAAGGGGAATCTTATGTTTCATTCAGATTCCTGCAAAAGAATGACTAGGTAGAATTCTTTCATATGGGGGAACAGCTACACACAGGTCATTTATAACTTAGGAAAAGGGGATGGGATGGGATGGTGGAGATCCCAGGAAAAGATATGTGGTCTTGTGATACCTAGGCAAGTACAATGCCTTAACTATTGACTAATTCAACCACATCATATCCGTTAATCAGAACAGGGTGAAAATCACTAATTAATAAGACAACTAATCCATTCACATTAAGAACCGGTTCTTTAATGATAGCCCTAGAGCTAATAGCTCTGATCCCATTCACCTTTATACTGCTATTTAATATACATTTAAAATTATATACCTTTTAAATGCTATAACTTGTGCAATATGTCACTATGGAACAGTCAATCAGAGGCTGCACTAAAAGTTTGCTTTATAGATGTAGACAATTTCACTGTTCCATTTATGAATGTATGGAAAAAAACATTTTAAGAGTGTCATTTCCTGATCCTGCAAATGTCTTTCCTCAATTCTAAATTCTGCTCATTCAGGTATATGTCAAGGCCCTTTTCCATGGCTGCAGCATATGAGCAAACCTTTCACCAGCCAGAAGGCCTGTGCCTGTCAGATAAGCATTGCTTGGGTGATTAAAAGCCAAAACTGAAATTTAAAGAGCTTTCTGATTTATAAAGAACCCCCACAAAGGTCAATTTTTCTATTTTAAATAGATAGCTGAGAAGAGGCATATGCCTTGAATCCAAAAGAATTTAGCTGTGACATACAGGGTAGATCGCAACCTATCCCCCCTCGCCCCCAGCATTTAAAGCTGAAGCTATCATACCATCTATAACCTTTGATTTACTAAATTCAGTTAAATCCCGTGGAAGAGTTGTCTGCCCCTGGATATGTAAGAAGGGTTTGGAGAACAGGGTGGCTTTAAGGCTCAAAAAGGGACACTTTTCTTGCACCCTTTGCCGTCTGAAGACTATTCTTCCAAATGCACTTAATACCCTTGCCATATATTTTGTAACCCAGTCACTCTAATGCGATACAATGTGCTTAATACAAGTGTGGTAGAGATGGTTCTCAAGCCATGACTGTAATGGAGACTGCCCATTATAGTTACAAGTTGTGCCGGTCATTGAGAAAGGCACACACACACACCACATACCCAGTGCTCTCCCTGATGCTCGCCTGCCCTGCTTCTCTCAAGGCCTCCCCACACCTTGAGGCACCCTGTATTCTCCTTCACAGCCCTCGGGGTCCTGCAACCTTTGGGCCTCTGCCCTTGCACCCAAGGTACTTGCAGGCCTTCAGTTTCCTTCCCACCCTTAAAGTAGAATGTCTAACTCCTTAGCATCAGAACATGTTAATATAAGCCAACTGGCAGTTGGAACAGAGTTCTTTTCAGGTAGAGAGGGGGAGTAGAACTCCTTAACATCAGAGCGTGTTAATTACTGTATAAGAAATACTAATGATCTGATGGTCATTTCAAAAAATCCTTTCTTAGTGAGCACTTAGAAGCCAAGAGGAACATACATGCCAAATTTCAAGTTTGTAGACTTTACGTTTTTGGAGATTTTGTGATGAGTGAGTGGTACTTGGCTTTTACAGTATATATATAGATTTGTATGAAAGGTTTGTTATGCATTTCACAACTAGTCCTGTGGAATACTTTTTGATAAGTAGTTTTTACTGAAACCGGCAAAAAGAATCTCCAAATTGCTGCTATTTGTAACATAAGGACTCTTGTTTTATTTTGTTTATCTATTTGAACAGCTTGGTACACAAACGTAAATTAAGAGTGTACTTGAAGTTTGAAAAGGAATATTGTTGATTCTCTTCAGCATTTTACAGTGGTGGGACTATGCAAAGCTTTGATTTGGAGATACAGTTCAAAGCCCATTGAATCATCTCTGAATCAAATTGATTTTTTATCAAACCAGAAAGGCTTAAAAAGGGCTTTGATGCATATACAAAAATCCTTTTTTGTAAAATGGAATCAACTTGCTTTAGAACTTTGAATCAAAGAATCAACTTCCTATGGTAGATTGTTGTGAGTAGTCAAATTAGATTGAATCAATTATCCTCATTAAATTCATAGGTATGCTGGAGCTCATTCTTACAGTCATTATTCCTTATGTAGTATTATAATATTGAAGATATTTTGGGATCCCAGTCTAGCTTCATAGAACATCTGCATTTACCTTCAGCAATGAATAAAATTGTCAATGTTCAGCAGAGATGGCCAGGGGTCATGAAATAGGATCAAGACATAAAGGTCTCCTGATTGTACTCCCTTTAGGTTGCATATGGAAGTTGAATGTTTCTACTGGGAGGAGGGGAAAGGCCTAGTGGTTAGAGTAAAATAGAATGCCAGAAAAAAGAGAACGAATTCCCAGTAATTTCCTATTTGATTTTTTGTTAATGGTACAATAGTCATCCCTATAGTTGGCATGAGTGACATATAACTCTATAGAGCATTAAATGGCTTCATTCCTCCAGTATCCTTTAATGCTCTTTTTTCTCTACATGTGCAAACATAACTGTTTCATTTCACTGTTGGCTCCAAGGGAAATGTTGTATGTACTTGCACACTTACACAGGTAGCTAAGGCCAACCCATGGAAACCAATGCATTGAGAATTCTGGAGAATACAACTGCTTTAATGCTTCAAGGATGGATGCTTTTTTATGCCCTGCTTTACAGAGTTAACATTTCAAATGAATTGCAAAGCTCTATGAAGTTCCTGAGATAATGTATAGGAACAATGATGTGTACCATGATTGTATTTTATAATTTACTTCATAAAGTAAGTACCAAAACACCTGGTAGGCAGGGTGAAAAGATTCTGCCTACAGCTGTAATGGTGAACCTATGGCACGTGTGCCACAAGTGGCACGTGGGGCCATTTGTTAGGGCACATGAGGCGTTGCCCTGTCAGCTCCAGCATGCATGTGCGCACTGGCCACCTAACTTTGGCCTTCATTTTTGGCCATTTTTCTCCCTCCAGAGGCTACATGAAAGTCTCCTAAAGTCTCAGAAGGGTGAAAAACGGTCCTACGGGCAACCAGGAAGTCTGTTCCTGAACTTCCAGTTTGCGCATTGAGTTGTGCTTTGCAACGGCCGAGGACGGAAGAGTTCGAACAGGAGCGACGCTGGTGAGGAAGGCAGCCGGGTCAGAGGGAGGCGTAGCCCGAGCTGTCTGGGATGGGTAAGCAAGTGTGGGGAGGCGAAGGGGAAAGAGAAGGAAGAGCACTCGGCAGGAACCATAGGAGGAGTAGGGCGGCAGTTCTTCTTCGTGCCTGCCTGGAGAAGGATTCTACCAGCTCAAGAAGACCGAGAGAGGGAGGCTCAAGATGGCTCCACCCTAATCCACAGGTGGCCGGGGGTTGCTCTTGCACCTGGGCAATAGCTCTGCCTCCTCCCCTCCTCAGGCCCGGGAAGGGAGCCCGCTCCTCTTGCCAGACCCACCCAAGGAAGGAGAGAGAGAGAGAGACCAACTTGGCTGAGGTGCCTCTCCCCGAGCCAGAAGAAGCAGCAAGCACCAGGCCACCACCCCTTCTGGGATAGCCACACCACCTGAGAAAAGGAGTTTTATTTTCTCACTCATGCTGGGGAGCATTGCGGTCTCTGCCCTTAACTGCTTCTTCTAGCTTGGGGAGAGGCAGCTCAGCTGAGCCTGGCTCTAGCTCTCTTTCCTTGGGTGGATCTGGTGGGAGGAGTGGGGTTTCTTGCTGGGATTGAGGAGGGGGGAAGTGGAACTGTTGCCTGAGGATGAGAGCAGCCTGCTGCTGCCTCTGGGTGCGGACAGACACTGAAGGGGGGCAGGAAAGAAGCCGGTCTTGACAAGACCAGAGAGCCTGTGTGAAGAGAGAGGAGGTGGGCTGGCTTGAAAATGGGTGGACAGTTTGCAGCCAGCGGGTCCTTCGCTTGTTGGGGCACTTCCCTTCGTCCTTAGTGATGGGGGCTGCTTTATCTTGCTGGGGTGCTGCCAGGGCAAGCTAGGAAAGGAGAGGGGCCAGAGAAAGAAAAGAGACATGTGATAGCACAGAGAAGAGGACGCCCACCCTTGGTGGTGGGGGCTGCTTTATCACACTGGCGAAGGCTGCTCCCACTCTGCAACATGTGAAGGGCTCCCCACAGCCTTGGCTTGTATGGAATGCAGCTGTCCTGAGCTGGTGGAGGTAGTGGGCACAGATGGGAGTGCGCTAACCTTGTCCTCCCCGAGCGCCGGATTCTGCAATTGCTATCGCCCCTGCCCAGCTCACCCCCAGCTGGCTCCTGAGTAGAAGGCAGCAGCCGGTTCCCCCTGACCTCCGGATCACCAGAATGAGCATGGCTCTCCAGGAGCTAGGTAACAACGTGAAAACAAAGCACTTTTCGGCTCCATTGGCCAGCAAGAAGAAAGAGCTGCCATCTTCATGTATGCGCATCCCTTGGTCTTGCAAGTCAAAGGCCTGTGCATGTGTGAAGGTGGCGGCAGCTTTCTGCCCCCACCCTCCTGGGGGTCGCCCACTTAACTAGGGGATCCATGGGGACTGAGTAGAGAATCCGGCAGTGTGCCACTTGCACACCACAAGATGCTGCAGGAGGCCGATTGGAGGGGAGGACGCTTCAATGATGGCCGCTGGAGAATGACCGCGAGGGCCGGTTGAAGTGTCCCATCTGGAAGATGCAGAGCCACATTTTCTAATCATGGCATGGAGGAGGGCCGCAGCGCCTTCATGCCCCTCTTTTGGAAGAGTGGGCCAAGGGGCTCCATTGGGGTGGTCGGTGTCCAGCGGGTCCCAGCTGAGGGGGCAAGGAGATCCTGGCTTGCGGCTTTCTTGGTGCCACTACAAACCGGGCAGGGATGGTGCCCCCTCGTTGCCCAGCACCTTCCATCCACAGCAGCAACACAGTCTTTGCCCTCCTCAGGGTCCTAGAAAGCCTCTGGATCCTGGGGAGGTGAAAAACAGGTCAAAAGCGGCGGGAGGGCAGCCCGCACATGCACACTGGAGGTCACACACGTCGAATTATGGGTGTGGGCACACCCACACAAAGCCCCCTTGCACTCTCCCTGCTTTTGGCATGTGATGGCAAAAAGGTTAGCTATCACTGGCCTAGGTAATAATTGGATAAGAGACAGCATATAGTCCTCAGCTGAATAGTGGAAGGAATAAGAGATTTAGAAAGGAACCTCCCTAAATTCTCGGGCTGTACAGGTGATGGTAGGATAAATTTACATTTAGACATTCAAGACTGATGCCATCCTTACTAATAGACCTGACAGATAATGCAATGCAATACACTAATTATACTTTATTGTAAAGCTACATTAAGAAGAATTGGCATGTGCTTCTCCGGTGACTGTACTTCAGACATTAATACTAGTCCCATTTTCCCTTTACTGTATAAATTCCCAGGATGGGCAGGACAGTTTTATAGCTTCTTGCTTTTTAGATGCCAACCCTGCAACAGCATGCAATGTTGCCAGGTTCTGTTCAGCAGAGCTCAAAATTTGTCAGATGATGATCTGTGCCATAAACTAGATTTGATGAGCACCTAGTTCACCATATTAAAGTGCTATGTTACTCTTTGATGGATATAGTCTTCCAGGCATTAACCTTTTACGTTCTCCTACACCCACCAAATGCTCTTACCCCTTCTTTTAAATTCTTTTAGACTTTTATACATAGTACTTCCTGTTTTAGTATATTCTCATTTTCCATTTTCTACTCTCTAATGTATCTTCTCTGCATTTAATTGACTGCACATCACTCTCTTTATGATGATCTATGATGGTAATAAAGATTTGATTTGATTTAGTAGTGGAAATAAAGATGCATTAAAACAATAGAGCATTGACACATAGTTTTTCCTATATAAGTTGTCTCCTGCGTATGTTCCCAGTATTTTAGATAAATAACTTACAAAACATTCCCTATTTATTTTCATTTTATGCCAACAAATCTAAAAAAAAATCTAGCTAGATACCGTGAAAGAAATCTATAAAATAAATAATAAAAATACACAAGTTACAAATAGCTATGCTCCCGGTAAGTCATAGCTAATAAAACATAGGCATATTGACATGAAAACATAACAATGCATTAGATGTCAGTTGAGCTAATCAATAAAATAGAAAAACATGTAACAAATGTTAACTTTCCTCTGTTAATTTATGTCCCTGCCACTAAAGGCTAACCCAAGTTGACAGGGTTTACACCACATCTGAAACATGCTGATGCCTGGATTTGGTATGTCTCTCGAGAAAAGATGTATAGTAGAACTCCTTTATAGCAATTCTTGACATTCTGTCTTAGCAAAGAGAATGTATTATTAAAAGGAGTTCTGGGTCTCTCTGAGATAAAGCAATGTGGCATAAGGAATTAGGGGCTTTGTAGGTCAAAAGTAGCACCTGGGAATTGTGCCCAGAAGAAAACTAGTATGTAGTAATTTCATGAACCTGTTGACAAGAGGCAAGCTGTCACTTTATGCACTGTTCTAAATGTCAAAAATAAAATAAAATGGATGAATAAATATGGCAAGCCAGTATAATAATAAATATCTGGGAACACAGTGAACACAAAGTTCATTCCTGAGTCAAGATATCTTTTAAAAATAGGGCTTCATTATTCTAAGGATTTGGAACCTTTCTTTTTATTATACTGTCTATTATAGGATAATATAAGAATAAGGGCTGTCACCAGGAAGTGGGCACCGATTTATTCCATATAGAACCCGAGGTCAGAACAAGAAGCAACGGGCGGAAGACTGTCAGAGAGATATTCAACCTGGAAATAAGATGGAATTTATTCAAAATACAAACAATTAATTGATGGAACAGTTTGGTAAGTTATAGGGATTGCTTCCTGGAGTAGGGAATTGGATAAAGATCCCCAAGATCCCTTCTAGGCAGAGGTGGGTTTCTGCTGTTTTGCCCTGGATTGGGTGAACTGGCAGTGGCAGCAACAGGAGCTCCACCCACCCACCCGGACGCTTCTGCGTATACACAGAAGCGTCATGCGAGCATGCAATCAAACCAATAAAATACATTGAAACCCCCACTGCTTCTAGACCTATGATTCTGTGATTATTCTACCAAGGTCTCTTAGTGATGTTAACTTTTAATAAGTTTTATTATTAAATACTTTAAAACATTGTTCAAAACAGTTGGGAATTGAGCACCTACTTAAAAATTGTTTCCAGAGTCTTAAAAAAAACAGCAAAAAAGCTAAGCCCTTCAATTCAGCATGAGATCCATTCCTGGGTGGCAATAGAAAAGGCTTTACTTGATGGATGAGTCCATAGTAACCGTATGGCAAAACTCATCAAATGTTCTTAATAAGGACTGCCGGTGATGAAATCATATAAAAATAGCATTCTCTCTAGTAAGACTTACTATGCACACATGGACTTGCTATATACAGAAAGAGATTGCTAATCATTGCGATACTTTTGGTACAGTTACAATATAGATTTTTGTAGTTTTTTTCAGAGACCACCTTGGTTGCTGAGGTTTGCATCAATTAAAATTTCCTGATGAAAAGTTAGTCCTATTTTAGAGCATGTTGCAATCACCAAAGTGACCATTGACTCTTCCTCAGAGGCTGGTTTGAGGTAGGATAAGCTCGTTCCTGGCACATCAGGAATGGGGTTAATTAATGACTCTAAACTGCCAGTAGAAAGAGATTTACAGGCTTTGGCTGGAGACAACTTGCAGGTCAGTGAAGAGGAGGGGAAGGAGCTGCCTTCTGTGGTGGATCTCAGAGCATGCAGGGGAGGTCTGCCAGATTACTCTGGAGAACACTCCGTCCGTCTTGGTGGGCTGCACCAGAAAGCTATTTAGCATGGCAGGCAGAGGAAGGCGTTGCTGGGAACAATGTGTTGGTTTATGGCTGTGTGTTTGTTCGTGCTTCCCACTTGACTTTTGAGACTCTGAGCTCCTCTTGACAAGTGAGCTCTTGTGGAAGTATTTTCAGTTTTGCTTGGTGGCTTTAAGTTTGTTTAGTAGACTTGTTGGAGCAGCTTTACATTTGTTTTATGGACTATTGAGCATTGCCTGGTAGACTGATCTTGGTTTGCTTGTGGCTAGCTTTATTTGGGACAGTTCTGAAGCCGGGTGAAGAGAACTGCTGGGGAACATGAATAAAATTCTCTATAGGGATGTTAGGGATGTAACCCTAGTCTTGGCTTGGCAATGTATATAAGCCATGATTGTAACAAATGTATCTGTTACTTTAAATGCTAGAGAGATGTAATTGGTTGCTGTTACCTCAAGCAGCCATAAGAGGGAGCCAGAATGATTGTTAGTTCTCTGTTAGATGCTGATTGGATACTGTATCGTGAGTTACTGAGTCTTGCTACTGTTAGCTACTTTGTGTGTTAAACTGTGAATATTGATAACTGACTGACTGAACCGTGTATGACATGGACTGTAAATTGGACTCTGAATACCTCTATATTTCCATATAGTAAACTATTCGGTGTCCCTGTATGCTGGTTTGTGCGTGTTCTTCCATACCACTCTCATTACTCTTCTCTGCACAATTGCTCTCCTAATGGGGAGCTTACTTACTTAACACTGGTTATGGGCCCAGCGTGTACCAGACGTAGCTAAAAAGAAAGTTGATGTTGATACGCAATACCATATACAGATAGCTGTTTAGTTTGTAATTGTTACTATTATGGAGAAGATGGCACAACCACCATCAGCAAGTCTATCACTAATAACCAGGTTGGATGGAACAAACTACGTTTCTTGGTCTATGAAGTGCAGCCTACTCCTGCGTACTGAGGGATTGTGGGATGCTGTACAGAATCCACCAGACGTGACTTCTTGGGATCCAGATGACAAGGATGATGCCAAGAAGATAGCAGAGTTTCAACAATGCAACGAACGAGCATTGTGTATAATTGGTCTAACACTGACTGACCAACAATTAGTTCACATTCGTGGGGAGAATTCTGCAGCAAGATGTTGGGAGAATTTGAAGAAGATCTATGTACATGACACTGTAGGTGCTCATATACATCTTACCCGCAAACTGTTTAGGGCAAGTCTTCAGAAGGGTGGAGATATGTTAGCTCATTTAAACTTTATAAAAGGAGTTTTCCAAGAGGTACATAAAAGGAACTTATTTTCTCAGAGTTACATCAAGTCTACATCATTCTGTCCTCACTAGATGAGAGTTATGATGATTTTGTATCTTCCTTTGAGGTCCTAACCCGAAATGAACTAACATTGACTGACATAACTGCACAACTGTTGGAAGAGTCGAGAAGAAGGTTGGAAAGAGAACAACTGAGAGATAAACCACCACAACATGAAGAGTCACCTTCAACTGCCTATACTGTTAGAAAATGTTTTTCTTGTGGGGCTAAGGGGCATATAGCTAGATTCTGTAAACATGCAAAACACCAGAATACTAGAAAGGCTAAGAAAAATGCTAATAGCTATTTAGGTATGTCTACTTTGACTATCTCTAGAAATGCACCAATAAGCCATGATTCATGGGTTGTTGATAGTGGAGCATCACAGTGCATTACTAGAAATAAGAATTGTTTTGTAAAATTGTCCCCCAGCAAGCAACATGTATCTTTGGCAAATGGTTGGAAGGTGAAAGCATCTGGTGAAGGTATGGCAAGGTGTTCATTTGTAAATGAGCGTTTATCCATGTTGTATATACCTAAACTGAAATTTAATTTATTATCAGTAAGGGCTCTAGTTAAGATTGGCTATGTAGTAACCTTTAGGGGAGATAACTGTATCATTGAAAAGGAAAGTAATAGGGTTACTGCCAATTAACAAATGGTTTATATATTATATCTGATGCCCATACTGCTAACTCAGTGTATGATAATGTGAAACCACATGATGAATGCATACATTTACTACATAGGCGTATGGGGCAAATTAATTTCAAGATGCTGCAGCAAACTGTTAAATTGTCAGAAGGAGTAAAGTTAAAACCTTGCAGTAAATATTTAAATTGTAATGTGTGTAGTCAGGATCTAATTGGACCTATGAAACCCAGTTTGGGAGGTGCCTGTTATGTTTTGAGTATCATGGATCATTCTTCAAGATACGGTTTCTGCTATTTACTGAAAGACAAGACAGAAACGTTTCAACATTTCTTTAATTGGCTAAGATTTGCTGAAAGAAAAATGAAATCTAAGGTGATTACTGTTGTAGCCAACAACGGAACTGACTTTACAAACTTTAAATTTAAAACAATGTTGAGATCAGCTGGTATTGAGCATAAACGTTCTGCTCCTTATAGGCCACAACATAACTCGTTTGTAGAACGAAGGGGGAAAACATTACAAGCCATGACTAGAACTATGTTAGTTGATTCAGGATTGCCTGAAACACTGTGGGTTGAAGCTATGATGTGTAGTAACCATGTTTTGAATAATGTGGTTAATACAACAACTGGTGAATTACCATTCACTCGTTGGCATGGTAGAAAACCTGATTTAAGCTATCTTCACACATTTGGAGCCCCGGCATGGGTGCATATTCCCTCACAAGTAAGACTGAAGGGACAACATAGAGCTAGGCAGTTATTTTTTGTAGGTTACGAAGCCAATCATAGATCATTTAGATTTTGGGAAAAAGGCACTACGAAAATACACTGTAGCGCGAGTGCTCGATTTATTGAATTCTTTGGGTGGGATAAACTGGAATGTAACAATGATGTAGTTATTGACACCCAGGTATTTTCCAGTGGTGAAATACAAAGTCCAACTATAAAAATTAAGGAGGAAGTGCAAAGTCAGGAGGAAGTGCCAAGTCAGGAGGAGTTAGAAGAACGGGAGCAGATGCAACAGGAGAGTCCACTGGTGAGCCCTGAATTGCCTAGGCATTCTACCCGTGTAACACTACCATCTGACAGATATCAAGCTAGTATAGCGTGTCAAGTAGATAAAGTTCCTGCTATGTACCATGAACTATCCACGTATCCTAAAGAGGAGCAAATAGTTTGGAAAGCAGCAATGAATAGGGAACTGAAATCTTTACAAGATCTGGAGGTATATGAGAATGTGAAGTTACCACCAGGTAAAAATGTAATAGGATGTAAATGGATTTACAAGATTAAAACAAGTGTAGATGGGACTGTTACCCATAAAGCTAGATTAGTAGCACAAGGTTTCAACCAGTCAGCAAATGACTATGATGAAGTATTTGCACCTAGTTTAAAAGCTACAACTTTACGTGCATCATTAGTTTGGGCAGCAAAGCATGGATATGTAATAAATCATTTAATTGTTGAGACAGCATATCTCCATGCACCGTTGCATATATATTTAAAGAAACCTGAAGGGTTAAACACTGATAGCAACACTGATTGTTGGAAGTTTAAAAAGAGTCTGTATGATTTAAAACAGTCAGGCTATGAATGGAATCAATGCATAGTGAAGGAATTAGCAAGGATAGGGTTTAAAGCTGGAATGCCTGATCCTTGTTTATTTAAGCAAGGAAGTGATGGTATGGTTTCATTATTGCTATTGTTTAGAGATGATATAGCATTGATTACTAAAACAGAGCAAAATTGAGATTATTACACTATTTAAAAAGCGGTTTAAAACAAAACACCTTGGTGAAATAAAGAAATATCTTGGTTTAAAGATAGATAAGACTAGGGGAGGATATAAAATATCACAAACTGAAAAGATCAACCAGTTACTCAGAAATTTTAAAATGGAACTGTGTAAACCGGCTAAAACTCCGATGAGTCAAGAATTTAGCCATGATGGTATAAAAAGCCCAGTTTTTGATAAGGGTATTTATCAATCCCTAATTGGTAGTTTATCTTATCTTAGCAATTGGTCTAGGCCAGATATTACATATAGTGTTAATCAATTGGCCAGGTTTTATGCTGAACCTACTGAACGGCACTGACAAGCTGCTAAACGTGTATTGAGATATCTTAAACAGACAATATACTATGCCTTATATTTATAGCCTAAGGATGAACTGAAATTGACTGCATACACTGATTCAAGTTTTGCAACTGACGTGTCTACACGTAAATCTACATCAGGTATCGCGATATTCTTAGGAAAGGCATTAATTGGATGGTGGTCTATTCGTCAAAAACATTTAAGTTTATCAACAATGGAGGCTGAATTTTCATGTCTATCTTCGTTATGTACTGATTTGATTTGTTACAAGCAACTACTAATGGATATGGGAATTAATGTACGGGAGCCTATTGTTGTATATGAGGACAACCAAGCAGCGATCCAGATGGCATCAAATCTCGCTCTAAAGATCAGATATTGTATCATGAGTTACTGAGTCTTGCTACTGTTAGCTACTTTGTGTGTTAAACTGTGAATATTGATAACTGACTGACTGAACCGTATATGACTTGGACTGTAAATTGGACTCTGAATACCTCTATATTTCCATATAGTAAACTATTTTATTTTATACTATTTGGTGTCCCTGTATGCTGGTTTGTGCGTATTCTTCCATACCACTCTCATTACGCTTCTCTGCACAATCACTCTCCTAATGGGGAGCTTACTTACTTAACAACCCCATTGAGTGAGTGGGGCAGCACCAGGGACGTGCGGTCAGGGGAGGCAGGGGAGGCAGAGCCTCACCTCTCTTCATGAAATAAATAATATATAATATTATATACATCCGTCCGTCTGCGCCCGCGAGCTGCGGAGGCAGAAATGTTGTCGGTGCTCCCAGATGACGGGGAATGGGATCACGTGTGCTGGAGGCTGAGGCAGCCTCAGTCTCCAGCACACGTGGTCCCATTTCCCACCTTCTTGATGATGTCACCAGCCTCACCAGCCATAAACCTCACCGCACGTCACTGGGCAGCACAATAGATCACTTTTTTCCAGGAAGGGATATATCACCTGAAGCTGGTAAATATGATCTTGGTGTTGCCTCAATATGGGGATAACAAAGAAATCTAGATATAAAAGCAACCCAAAAGAGCATACCTGCTCTTTATGTGAATGTGACTCAATTTGGAATAGAATTACTACCTCTTTGGAGCTGTGATCACTCATAACCTTGTCTAGGTTCAATTTCAATTTATTATCCCTTATATAAACCATTACAAGTTCTGGTAAACATTCAAGGGAGAAAGACAGTTACTGGAAGGTGCTACAGAAAAATAAACTTGAATGTCATCATTATATTGATAGATTTGAACATCAGCCTCCAAATTCTGATGATTTCTCCAAGCTGTTTCACACAGGAAACATTGGAAACAAATTGGAGCTTGAAGGACACCTTATAATAGTTCCTATTTTAAGGACCATTTGTCTTCAGGAAACACAATTTAAAATCTATTGATAGAGAGAAATGGAACTACTGCAAAATAGTTCCCTCTATTTTAAGATATCTCAGGTGATCCAAAATGATATTATGGTTGACAATATCAAAAACCGCTGTACTGAGAGCTGAAGAACCAAATGACTCACACTTCTGTTAATATCAAAAGTGAATCCAGTAGACTGTCTATCAATCTTTATTCTATAACACATCCTGAAACCAATTTGAAATTGATTAAATAATTTTCTTCCTCCATCAGATAATACCCTCCCCCCCCCAGTCATTTTATGCAACCAAGGAAGGTCAGAAACTAGCTTATAATTGCTCATCATTGAGATATTTGTGCAGCCTTCTTTAGAAGAAATCCAGTGATGATGATGATGACAATAATAATAATAATAATAATAATAATAATAATAATAATAATAATAATTCTACATGAAGCATTTATGGTGTTAATTGAAACATTTCTAATAAACTTCCAGTTAGAAGTAATAAACCAAGATAGACAAAGATCAAGAGAATATATAGAAGAGCCTTCTAGTCCATGCAACATTTCCATGTCACAAATAAAAAATGATTCAATATAACCATACAAGAGGACTGACCAGAGATCCCAATAATAGATCTATTGGTAGCATTTACATTTGCCTGTGAGTTTTTATTTGCAACTGTCCCCCCACAAATCTCAAGGCTGTGATTTTAAAACAGGACTGTGGAAGGAAAAAGCAAGAATATGAGTCAATTGCCTTATAGCCCAAACAATTCAGGGGATCATGGTCCTGCAAATTAAATACCCGCAGAAAAGAAATTCTGTTTTTCAGAGTCAGTGTTGAAATGCTATATTTACCAGATACAAGCAGTCTTCTACTATCTGCTGTCTAGATGTATGTATGTATATGTATGTGTGTGTGTGTGTGGGTGTGTGTATGTATGTATGTATGTATGTATATGTATGTATATATGTTGCATTTGTGCTGATAAATAAATAAAGGGAGACTAATATAGATTTATTTATCAGCACAAATGCAACACAAATGTAACAAAGGCAACATAAAAAATATAGTTTGTATATTGGATATACTGCCTGGATGGTCTCCTGGAGAAGCCGAAAGACAGAAAAGGGAAGCAGTGTGTTCCCTCCCATATTTGAGCATACCAGGGGTTGTGACACAATACATACGTACGTACGTACGTACGTACGTATGTATATATATTGCTTTATAACCATAAAACCTCCCAATTCGTGGATCTCAAGAATCCCAAGATTGAGGTACATCCATTTAGCACGAGCCAGTTTTCTCAAACCAAGGGAAATATTTATTTTAGTAATTAACATAGGAATACATCTACAAACATACAGTATATTTAATGAGGAATAATATTCATTTTATAATATTCATTTTACTTCACAAGCTGAAAAGACTTTTAAGCCATTTATTAACATCCAATTCTGTCAATTGCCCATCAGGAATCCAGAAAAACCCAAAGTGGTTCAGGGGTTTGAAATTCCTAAGAAGTCCATGGTTAGATTTAAAAATCAAACTATTTATCTGTTTTTCTGGGTCTAGGGCAGCTGGGCTACTACTTTCCTGCTTCTGCTCACATACTGCCTAAACTCCAAACTCCACTATTATTGAAGAGGGTTTTTTCCGTCAGATTGATTTCAGGTAAAACTCGAAAAATTAGAATATTGTGCAAAAGTTCATTTATTTCAGTAATGCAACTTAAAAAGTGAAATTAATATATGAGATAAGACTCATTACATGCAAAGTAAGATAGTTCAAGCTGTGATTTGTCATAATTGTGATGATTATGGCGTACAGCTCATGAAAACCCCAAATCCACCATCTCAGAAAATTAGAATATTACATGCAATCAATAAAACAAGGATTGTATATAGAACAATATCGGACCTCTGAAAAGTATAAGATGCATATGTACTCAGTACTTGGTTTGGGCCCCTTTTGCAGCAATTACTGCCTCAATGTGGCGTGGCATGGAAGCTATCAGCCTGTGGCACTGCTGAGGTGTTATGGAAGACCAGGATGCTTCAATAGCGGCCTTCAGCTCTTCTGCATTATTCGGTCTCATGTCTCTCATCTTTCTCTTGGCAATGCCCCATAGATTCTCTATAGGGTTCAGGTCAGGCGACTTTGCTGGCCAATCAAGCACAGTAATCCCACGGTCATTGAACCAGGTTTTGGTGCTTTTGGCAGTGTGGGCAGCTGGAAAATGAAGTCAGCATCCCCATAAAGCTTGTCTGCGTAAGGAAGCATGAAGTGCTCTAAAATCTCCTGGTAGACGGCTGCGTTGACCCTGGTCTTAATGAAGCACAGTGGTCCAAAGTCCTGTTGCTCAGTGGTCCAAAGTCCTCTTTTCTGATGAGAGCAACTTTTGCATCTCATTTGGAAACCAAGGACCCAGAGTATAGAGGAAGAATGAAGAGGCCAATCAAGCACAGTAATCCCACGGTCATTGAACCAGGTTTTTGGTGCTTTTGGCAAAAGTTGCTCTCATTCTATATGCAATCCTTGTTTTATTGATTGCATGTAATATTCTAATTTTCTAAATTGGTGGATTTGGGGTTTTCATGAGCTGTATGCCATAATCATCACAATTATGACAAATAATGGCGTGAATTATCTTGCTTTGCATGTAATGACTCTTATCTCATATATTAGTTTCAACTTTTAAGTTGCATTACTGAAATAAATGAACTTTTGCACAATATTCTAATTTTTTGAGTTTCACCTGTATATGCCATTAAGTTGGTGTCAGTTCTCAGGAACCAATAGATAGGTTTTCTCCATATTGATCTGTCCCTTCTCTGGTTTTTCAGGTCTTCCAATGGTTCACCCATCACCAGAGTAACAGACTCCATCCACTTTACTATTGGTTCTTTTCTCTTTTCCTTTCCCAGCCTTGCACTATTCTGATCTTTGTAAGTAAAGCATGTCATGACCTACGGCATATCTTTTCCAAGATGTTCATGTCTTCTCAGTGATGTATTTCTTGGCTGCTTGTTCTTTTGTTGTTGATAGCTGATTTGAAAAGGCAGATACCACTTTGATATCTTCATTATCATTCTATGATTTGCCCACCTTAAAGTTCATTCTAGGACTGAGGATCTTTCGTCAGATTCAGTACAATGTAATATGACTAATTAACTTTGTTCCTAGGTTTAGGTTCTAGGTTCTTTTTATTTGGGGGAAGGGAATTGGACAAGATTGATAGATGCTTTATATCAAGGTATAGTTCTAGCTTTTGCAAGTAAAGAAGTAAGAGTGACAGGACATACAATTAGAACAGATGCACAATACACTGGTAAACTGAGGGCAAAAAGTTGTTTGGGTAGGAAAATGTTCAAGTTGTTTTTCAAGAAGTCTTACATATTTTCAGTCCTTTGGTGCAAATTGATTATATTTTACAGTACATAGCACAATAGTGATTCCCCCACCCCCCATAAAAACATTCTTGGATGAAAAGGATCAATTAAATAGCACTGAATTTGCATAAAGCAAAGTCACATAAAGTGAAGGAAACCTATTTTCCCAGCATCATGAGATTTCTACTTCAAAACAAGGTGGAATGAAAGAGATTTCCTCCCCCCGCCACTTTCTTACCCTCTACAAGCAGAGTTCCTATTTTGTTTTAATATAAAAACCACTGAAGAAGAGAACACGGACCTGCAGAACTATATAAAAATAATGTGCAAGCTTGTGAGACAAATTACCAACCTTTGTTGTTTTTTAACAATTGTGTTAGACATGTTTGGATTGCCATAGCAACCATCTGCATGTTTGAAGTAAATACACTAAATTTCATCCATCATCTGGTGCCAAAACAGCAGCTGTTAATGTCTTATTGTGAAAATGCATTTCATATAGTCAGTTTTGGCTTTATTCTACAGAAATGAGATCCACTGATTAGAAAAGTAATTCCAATTGTGTATTCTGGTTATCATCATAGCTTCAGCTAGTTATCCAGGTGCAAAGCTGGAGTAATTCATTATGTGGCCTTCAACTTGAACCAAGGTCTTACTCTGTTAGCTCATTAAACAGCTGACTATAGAAACAAGATAATGAAACCCTTCCCACAGATCTTTGGAACATAACATTTCTAAAACATCAGCACCATGTTTGAATAAAATGTAATTTCAGCATATGTTCTTTATTTGCTTATTTGTAAATTCAGGAGGGTTAGTCTCATAATTTCACTTGCATAAATACACTTGTTCTAGACAAAATTAAGTCAATCAACTTTATTATGTACTACCAAATTCTCAAAGCAGTTTTTCCCAAGCTGGTGTGTTCCCAAGAAATATTAGACTACTCTTTTGATCATTCCCAATTAGTGTGGCTATTGAGAATATCAATTCTATTTGATTGGTTCTGTAACATAATGGTTTTTTAGGTGGTGGTGGAGAACAATGATCTATAATATGGCTGACTGGTTAAGAAAAAGGAGCAATGAATGCTTTTTATTACTGTCCCTTTGCTCTTGTTTAAGATTTATTGTCAACGTGACCTTCTTTGGGGTCTAGGACAATTGGCCGTAGCTGCCTTACCCTGGCCACTTCACCTCAGCCCTCTCCCACCTCAGTGACCTACTATTGCTGTCCCTACTTTGCCTCCCCACATCTGGGTGCTTCACTCTGGCCACCCAATCCCAGCTGACCCACCATGGGTGTCCTTCCCCAGATGCCACTCCCCCTCCATTCCTCCAACTCACTCATCCCCCACTGGTTTTCCCTTGGTGCTCTTCCCCCACTCCCTCACCTTAGGCGATTTGCCCTGGAACAAGTTGCCCCGGCTGATTTGGACTGTGTGATTGAGCTATGAGATAACTGTGTGGGATAGCTCCTGGGACGTGGCCCTGCACTGAGGTCTGCAGCAGCTGCAACTGCTGCTGCACTGTCAGGGTGGAAGGACTCTGGTGGACCCAACTTGCAAGGTCATGGTGGTAGTGGTGCCCACCCTATCCCGCCTTTGGTAGCCTTTGGATTTAGATCTAAACATAGTTTTCTTCTTTACCTTTTGCTTTCTGTCTTCTTCCTCTTTTAAAGCAAATGACTTTGGGGGCTCCAGATCCAGGTTTAATCTGGGGCCCAGAAAGTCTGACTCTGACCCAGCCATGGGAGCATGGGTGAAAGGAGGGCTGCTCTGTGTCTCATCCCATGTCGGCTGCCCTCTCACAACCCTACCTCACCTCACCTGGGAAGAGATGTAGTCTGCCCCTCCTTCACCCACACTCCCCATGGGCTGGGTTGGGGTCAGATCTTCTGGGCCCCAAATTAGACCTGGATCTGGGATGCAGCTGCCACTCTTATTTTCTAAGGATTTATAAGAGACCTTGTGTCATTGCTGAAAATGCAGATTATGCTTGAAGTCAATGCATTGTTTTACAATGGGTTAGTGTCCTATTAAATATGTATGTATATATGTATGTATGTATGTATGTATGTATGTATGTATGTATGTATGTATGTATATTAAAAGATAGAAAAGGGAGCTTGGCTGAGGCTAAAGAATGTGCTGCAAGTAACATTATTGCACCTAAGTATCATAACAGATTTCTATCAATTGAAGATCTAAAATCTCGAGCAATCTTTCTCAACCTTAACAAGTTTAAAATGTGTGAACTTCAATTCCCAGTTGGCTGGGGAATTCTGAGAGTTGAAGTGCACACATCCTAAAGTTGCCAAGGTTGAGAAACACTGATCTGCAGCACATTTAGTTAACTCCTTATCTGAGTAACTGCATTATTTGTAAAAGAACAGAGGGACTCTTTTAGTTAGATAATATGGTCCAAACCATTGCCCGGAGCAGGATATTCACACCTGGCTAGCTTTTCCTTGAAGGTCTCCAATGAGGAAACTATCATGAGACACTTGTCAAATAAGTATTGAGTATGAAAATGACAGAAGACCATTACAGAAGAGAAAGAACTGAGTACTTGCTGAATTTGCATGTACAAGAGATTAAAACAGATGTTGTTTTGTACTACAAGCATAAGAACAAATGTTTGTCAGAACATTACTTGGGTTATGTTTGCTTAAGGGAATTCAATGTTACCAATATTGTCTGCAGTAACTTTTAATGTATGACAAGAAAATGGAATTCAGTTGGATCTCTGCTATGAAAGAATCTTCCTTTGGCTAATGTATTGGAAAGGATGCTAATTATAGTGGTTCTTGAGCTCCTGTAAACCAGAAACCATATTTTGTTTACTGAGAAAATTTAGGAAGGATAAAATAAAAATGATGTGAGTTAATGCTTTTGGCTAATTAGAGAGCCTTACTTCAGAAAACTGAGGTTGTATTTAAACTTTAGGCAACATATATGAATATATATGAATGGGCTGTAAGTATTTGATAAAAGTCAGATGTAATGTTTGCTTATGCTTCATCAGGCAGAATTACATCACAAATATCTTTTGACTTTATCTAGAATTTTCCCCTCACAAAATCCCCTCGAATGGAACTGTACATTTGCTGAAAACAGAAGATAGAAGAAAACAAACAATTGTGGGGGAGATAAAGATCTTGCTGGGATCTGTTTTTGGAGATTACATTGCTGAAGGACTGGGAAAGGATATATTCTTCTTGCTCCCCTGCTAAATGTTAATTGATTGGTTAAATTCTAAATAAGTTTCTTTCTTTTCCTTTTCTGTTTAGTGTTAGATATTAGCATATATCGTAGTAAGTCTCCCCTCTGGTCCGCTGCTACAGCGGGAAACAGGTATCGTTCTGATTGGTCGAGGGGCGTACCCGATCCCTATAAAAGGGGAACCCTCCGACCACAGAGCAAGCTGGATCACTACTATTACTAATAAAGAGCTGTTAAGTCACTTCGTGTCCGCAGTCTGTCTCTCGTTGCCCAGATCTAACATTGGCGACGAGGATGGGATCGAGAGGCAGATAGGACGAAGAACGCTACCTCCAGAATCTCCGGATTTGATCCAGCCCAGGAATTCGGCAGAAATTCCGGCAGCCATCTCAGATCACCGCAGCGCGGCAAACTCAAACAGAGAAGATGGCGATGCATGCTCCCCCCACTCCTTTCGACCCAGCAAACGACGAATGGGAAGCCTTCATGATTCGTTTCGAGTGTTTCCTCGAAGCGAACGAATACACGGGGATCACCGACGCGAGGAAGAAAAACATCTTCCTCGGCTACTGCGGAAAGGAAGTCTTCAATACAGCCAGAGACCTCACCGCGCCTACTCCAATACAGGCAGTATCGTGGACGGCGTTGCAACAGGCTCTGCAAACTCATTACGCGCCAAAACCTTCCCGCCATGTCTGCCGCAAGGAATTCAACACGAGGAACCAGAAGGCGGGAGAATCCATAAATCAATATGTTGCAGCCCTACGAAAAGCAGCAACTCACTGCGAGTTCAGGGATCTGGACGAGCACATTTTAGCGCAGCTCATCTGTGGGTTAAGAGACATTTTGCTACAAAAGAAGCTGTTGGCAAACCCGAATTTAACCCTACAGATAGCGCTAAACGAAGCAAGAGCGTCAGAGTCAGCGGAGAAATCATCGGTGACCATACAACGAGGGGCCAACGTAAACCAGCCAGCACCAAGACAAACCAGAGTACACTACGAGGACACAAGCCCCGACTACGAGAATCCCGAGTTCGAGGACAGTCACCTGATGCAGAGTAGTCACTTGAGGCCTGGGGGGAGACCCGGATTCCGTTTGCCGCCCTGCGCAAGCTGCGGAGGGAATCACCCCAGGTCTACTTGTAGGTTCAGGAACGTTGTTTGTTCGCATTGCAACAAACTTGGGCACATCGCACGAGTGTGCCGGAGCGGAGTCCCTGCCACACGGCAGCCACCCATGTACCGCCAACAGAAGCCCAACCCAGGGGCTTGGCGAAGTCAAAAAGGGCGCCCAGAGAGAAATCCACAAGTGTTTACCCAGAGAGAAAATTTCCAAAGAGCTGAGCGAACGTATCCCCAGAGAGAATACACACAAAGAGCTGAAAAAGCGTTCTATCAAGACGCTCAACGAGAGTATTTTCAGGATGTAGACGATGAGATAGAGTTGACCCAGAGAGAGGAGTTGCGAACGTATCTCACCACAATACATCAGGTCCGCCCTAAGCGGCCAAAAAGGCTGAGAGTCACAGTCCTCTTGGAGGGCTCACCCTGCGAGCTAGAAGTTGACACAGGATCGACCCTGACGATTATTTCATGGGCATCCATGAAACAGGCTATCCCTAGCCTCAGAAAGAGCCAACTACGCGCTCCAGACGTCCTGCTACGAGACTACCAGGGGAACCAAGTCCCCATCGTGGGCCAAGGCACATTCCACATCCGTTTCAAGGACATCGAAGCCCAGCTGCCCGTGACCATAGCCAGCGCGCCATTGCAGAACCTTCTGGGGCTTGATTGGTTTGAAGCCCTGGGGTTAGAAGTCACCGGAATCAACGCCGTGAGAAACAGCAGCGCTGAACAGATTTTTAAGGAGTTCGAGGATGTGTTCAGCCCCGGTCTTGGTAAGTATGTGGGTAAACCAATATCATTCAATTTAGACCCCAAAGTGGCGCCAATCCGACTTAAACCGAGACGAGTGCCTTTTGCACTCCGCCCAAAAATAGATAAGGAAATAGATAAGTTAGTGGAACAAGGAATCCTTGAGCCGGTAGATCACGCGCGCTGGGAAACACCCATCGTGACCCCAGTCAAACCAGACGGATCAGTCCGCATCTGCGCGGACTATAAATGCACAATTAATGTCGCGCTACAACAGAGCGCATATCCTGTGCCAGTAGTACAGCACTTATTGCACTCGTTGGGGCCAGGAAAGGTATTTGCTAAGTTAGACATGGCACAAGCTTACCAGCAACTGCCAGTTGATAGCGCCACAGCGGAGGCCCAGACTATAGTGACGCATAGAGGAGCATTCAAATGCAACCGGCTACAATTCGGTGTGAGTATTGCCCCAGGATTGTTCCAGAGCGTCATGGAACGACTTTTGCAAGGGATACCGGGAGTCGTCCCCTATTTTGACGACATCTTGGTGTCCGCTGCAAACGAGGAGCAATTAAATAAAAGAGTCAGAACTGTTTTGGCCAGAATCAGAGAAAAGGGTCTCCGCCTTAAAAAGGAAAAATGCCAAATTAACGTGCCTAGCATAGAATTCCTGGGTTATAGAATCGATGGTCAGGGAATACACCCCACTTCAAAGAAAATTAAGGCGATCCAGGACGCCCCCACACCACGAAACCAGACCGAGTTGCAGGCCTTCCTCGGATTACTTAACTTCTACAGCGTTTTTCTGAGGCAGAAGGCGACCGTTGCTGAGCCACTACACCGTCTACTCCAGAGGAACGCACCATGGAGATGGGGACGATCCGAAGCAGCAGCTTTCGCCGGGGTAAAGCGCCTGCTCACCACTGACTCACTGCTTGTCCAATACAGCCAGACCCTACCGCTGGTATTGACCTGCGACGCATCACCCTTCGGAGTTGGAGCAGTCCTCAGCCACAGGATGCCTGACGGAAAAGAAGCACCCATCGCTTTCTACTCCAGAACTCTTTCATCGGCCGAAAGGAATTACAGCCAAATGGACAGGGAAGCGCTGGCTGCTGTAGCTGGAGTAAAGCATTTCCACGAATACCTCTACGGCCGCGATTTTGAACTAATTACAGATCACAAACCGTTGTTGGGACTTTTGGCGGGAAACCGCCCCACCCCGGTCTCCCTTTCTCCACGCATGACCAGGTGGACTGTTTTCCTGGCTGCGTATTCATACAAATTGATTCATCGACCGGGCTCCACTCTCGGACACGCAGATGCACTCAGCCGTTGCCCATTTCCTGACATTCTGCCAGACCCCACTCCAGAAGTACCGGTATTGCTCATTGACTGTTTGGACTCTGGACCGGTTTCTTCATACGACGTTGCAAGGTTCTCCTCTAAAGACAATGTAATAAAGCAAGTTCAAACTTGGGTTTGGAGGGGGTGGCCGAAGGGAAACGTGGGCCCGGAATTCAAAATGTTTTGGGCAAAACGGGACGAACTCTCAGTGTTACAAGGTTGTTTATTGTGGGGGGATCGAGTTGTTATTCCGTATGTTTTACGTAGGAATGTATTAGAGGCTTTACATATGGGTCATCCGGGGATTGTTAGAATGAAGGCGTTAGCAAGAAGTTACGTTTGGTGGCCAAACATGGACAAAGAAATAGAGGAGTGGGTGGCCACTTGCGACCCATGCCAGGAATCGAGACCAGCACCCCCGGAAGCGCCCGCCACAGAATGGGAAAAACCTAAAGCACCCTGGTCGCGAATACACATCGACTTCGCAGGGCCATTCCAAGGTCAGACTTTCCTTATAGTTGTGGATGCATACTCAAAATGGCTAGATGTAGTCCTAATGACTTCAACCACGGCAGAGGCAGTCATTAAGGTTCTACGGCGACTTTTCGCCACTCATGGCCTGCCCGACCTCCTAGTCTCCGATAACGGGCCCCAATTCACGGCCATGCAGTTCGAAACGTTTATAGCAGGTCAGGGAATTCGGCATGCCCTCGTCGCGCCATTCCATCCGGCATCAAACGGACAGGCGGAGAGAATGGTGCGATTCGCAAAAGAGGCCCTCGCTAGGATGGGTCCAGGTGATTGGCAAACACGCATTGACCATTACCTCCTAATTCAGCATATTACCCCAAGCGCAACGACGGGTAGGATTCCCGCTGAACTACTCATGGGCCGCCGTCTACGGTCTCACCTGGACCGTCTGCACCCAAATTACTCTGCCACAGCTCCCCCAGACTCCACAAGCAAAATTTGGTTTTTCAGCATAGGGGATTCAGTATACGCCCACAACTATGCAGGCAAAGGTCATTGGCATCACGGGTCCACGATCGTATCTGCTGGAATTAGAAGATGGGCGGAACTGGAAAAGGCACATCGATCAACTTCGGGGGCGTCTAGCACACTCAGACCTTCGAAACGAAGACGATATTTTCCAGCCTACAGAAAGTCAGCCACGCGAGAGCCCCATCATGGAAAACTACGACACCTGCGATCCAAGCTTGGAACAAGAGAAAACGCACGAAGCAGAGCAAACCCCAGACAACGTAACCGAGAAGACTCCAGAACGCCCTAGCAACGAAGGCACAAAACCTCCCGAACGTGAAACAGGAAAAGCACCCGATCCTGCAACCACTTCTAACCAACCCGAACTACGACGCTCCTCCCGAGCAAGACAAACACCCACCTACCTAAAAGACTATGTTACCTACCGCAACGTTCCATCTAGGAGGGGAGGGGTGTTAGATATTAGCATATATCGTAGTAAGTCTCCCCTCTGGTCCGCTGCTACAGCGGGAAACAGGTATCGTTCTGATTGGTCGAGGGGCGTACCCGATCCCTATAAAAGGGGAACCCTCCGACCACAGAGCAAGCTGGATCACTACTATTACTAATAAAGAGCTGTTAAGTCACTTCGTGTCCGCAGTCTGTCTCTCGTTGCCCAGATCTAACATTTAGTTATGTGTCTTCCCCTCATTTCCTGTCCCTTCACTGTTACTTCATCTCTCCAGCCTACCTACCTCCTCCTTTCTTTTGCTGTAGAAGGATCAATATGTATATATGTTTGTACATTTGTATGTTTCTGCATAAGTGAATTGTTTGTGTATGTGAGATAGAATGGTATGCATGCTATAGCTGGTAACAGTTTTGAGTAGCTCAGTTCCTTCTGGGCAAGGAGAGGTCAAGAGATTCCTTGCAGTATAGTTGTGAGAATAAAACCAAGCATATGATGGATAAAATCACATGGATTCACTTAGAATTGGACTCTGTCTATGCTGTGTTGTAGAAGCGAATCACTTTTATATGATTATGTGACAAAATTCAGTCTAGTTAGTTCTGAGGAAGTGGATAATGTCCTTGGGATATTAATTCTGCCACCAAAGTGTTAGATTGATTTAGAACTCATTTCTCCAACTTAGTTGTGGCTTCTTGGAAGGTGATATATGGTGGGTACAAGAGGTGGTAAATGCCACTTTGCGGGAAAGAATGGTTCCACCTTTCTTTTCTTTTTTTCCATTTTTTTATTTTTATTAAACAAACAACACACACAAAACATAATCATCTTACATTACATCTTGTAGAAAGTGTTAGCTTTCGTGCATCTCTTCCACAGTCATTACTTACATTCATATCAAATGTCAAAGTTCTTAATGAGTCTTACTTTCAACATATCATATTTCTCATTTGACTGAAATTGTTTTAGTGTCTTTTTGCCTAGAATAATCCTTAGTTAAAAACACAACCACCTAATGGCATTTCATTAATTATTACAAAGTCATACAAAAGCCTTAAACCTTTATAAGATATTCTAAACAAAAATTAGTTGACAAGATTTCTAAACCCTTTCCCCCCCAAAATCACTGTTTACAATTTATGTCCAGGTTCCTTTTGTTATGGTAGTACACACACACACACACACACACACACACACACACACACACGTATATGTGTATATGTATATATGTGTATATGTGTGTGTGTGTGTGTGTGTATATATATATATATATATATATATATATATATATATATATATATATATATATATATATATATATATATATATATATATATATTATATATATATAATTAATGGTATCCCTTATCCTTATCATTCCATTGTTAATTGTTATAATTACTATTGGTTAACAAAAAATCCTTTACTGTTATATCTATTTTCTTCTTATCAAACCAACATATATGTATACCTTATTGCCCTTATCAATTATTTATTTAACATAACAATCTGTAGGTTACTAAATTACTGCTTACTAATTATAAAACTTATTTAATTTTTTGTTATCTACTTTCATATATCCAATAGCATTATTTATTTTATTTATTTATTTATTTCTTGGATTTCTAGACCGCCCCCTCTCCCAAGAAGGGACTCGGGGCGGTGTACAGTCAATGCAGATAAAAATACAATCATAAAACACTTAAATACATTTGGATGGAGGAGATAGGCTGTACAAGAAATAAATATATTCTAAAACCCTAAAAAACATCCCCAATTAAAAACCCAAACCCCAGTAAAATAAATCCCCGGGAGATAAAATTAAGAGAGTGCCAGGCCAGCTGATTGAAATAGGTGAGTCTTTAACTTTTGACGGAAGGAACGGAGGTCGGTGGTAGTTCGAATGTCGGGGGGGAGGTCATTCCAGAGGGTTGGGCCCATCACAGAGAAGGACCTACTCCTAGGTGTCGCCCGCTGGCATTGCCTAGCGGACGGCACCAGGAGCAGTCCCTCCCTGTGTGAGCGGATAGGTCGCAGGGACGTGTGTGGTAGGATGCGATCCTGCAGATAACTAGGTCCTATGCCATGGAGCGCTTTAAAGATGGTAATCAATACCTTGAAACGCACCCGAAAGGCCACAGGTAGCCAGTGCAGCTCGTGCAGGAGAGGTGTTACGTGGGAGTAACATGTACTCCCCATGATGACCCGCGCGGCTGCGTTCTGAACTAGCTGCAGTCTCCGGATGCGTCCCAAGGGAAGCCCCATGTAGAGGGCATTGCAGTAGTCGAGGCGAGACGTCACCAGCGCATGAGTGACCGTGCGCAGGGCACTCCGGTCCAGTAGGGAGCGCAATTGGCGCACCAGGCGAACCTGGTGGAACGCCCCCCTTGCCACGGCTGCCACATGGTCCTCCATTGACAGCCGGGCATCAAGGAGGACTCCCAAATTGCGCGCCCGCTCCACAGGGGACAGTTGTTCGCCCCCTATGGCCAGCGATGGTGTCAGCTGGCTGAACCGAGGTGCCGGTACCCACAGCCACTTGGTCTTGGAGGGGTTGAGCTTGAGTCTGTTGTCCCCCATCCAGACCCCGACGGCTTCCAAACACCGGGACATCACTTCGACAGCCTCGTTGGGGTGGTTTGGGGTTGAAATGTACAGCTGAGTGTCATCAGCGTACAGGTGGTACTCAACCCCAAAACCACGGATGATCTCACCCAGCGGCTTCACATATGCGTTGAGCAGGAGAGGCGAGAGGACCGACCCCTGTGGCACCCCACAAGTGAGTGGCCTCAGGGACGACCTCTGCCTCCCTGTCAACACACATTGCTTCCGGTCAGAGAGGTAGGAGCCGAACCACCGCAAAACGGTGCCTCCGACTCCCATCCCCTCCAACCGGCGCAATAGGATACCATGGTCGATGGTATCAAAAGCCGCCGAGAGGTCTAATAGGACCAGGATAGAGGAACAACCCCTATCTCTGGCCCTCCAGAGATCATCAACCAACGCGACCAAGGCTGTCTCAGTGCTGTGCCCGGGTCGGAAGCCGGACTGGCGTGGGTCTAGATAGTCGGATTCGTCCAGGTGTCGTGGAAACTGCTGCGCCACCACATTCTCAACAACCTTCGCCAAAAAGGGGAGGTTGGAGACTGGACGGTAATTAGCTAGCTCCATTGGGTCGAGCGAAGGTCTCTTGAGCAAGGGTCTCACCACCGCCTCTTTCAAGGCAGTTGGTAAGTATCCCTCACCCAATGAGGCGTTCACCAGGCCCAGAAGCCAGCCTCGTGTCACCTCCCAGGCTGCCAGTACCAGCCAGGAGGGGCACGGGTCCATTAAACATGTGGTGGGTCGCAGCCGTCCACGCAACCTGTCCAGATCCTCGGGGGCAACAGAGTCAAACTCCTCCCAGAATGGTCTCTCAAGACTCGCTGTTGACGGCTCGTCTGGTCCACTGACGGAGGTCCATCCGCTCCGGATCTGATCGATTTTGTCCTGAAGATATTCCCCAAACTCCTCTGCTCTTCCCTGTAAGGGTGTCTCCTGCGTCCCCTGCGATAAAAGGGAGTGGGTCACCCGAAACAGGGTGGCAGGGCGGTTATCCGTGGACGCAATAAGGGCAGCACAATGTCTACGCTTGGCCGCTCTTATTGCCACAAGGTAAGTCCGCAAATAGGCTCTTACCTGTGTTCGGTCAGATTCGGAGCGTGAGGACCTCCACCTGCTCTCTAGACGTCTCCTGTGGCGCTTCATCACCCTTAGCTCCTCAGTAAACCAAGGAGCCCGGGTGGGTCGATGCCGCAGGAGAGGTCGCAAAGGCGCAACCCGGTCCAAGGCCCCAGTCGTCGCCCTATTCCAGGCAGTCACTAGGTCCTCGGAGCGGGAGCGGGACAAGGCTACAGGTATTGGCCCAAGCTCCGTCTGGAATCTATCCGATTCCATCAGGTGCCTGGGGCGGTACCAGCTTGTAGAGTCTGGTTCCGCTTCCTCGCGGTGGGGGATAGCGCCAGGGAAGTCCAGCCGGAGGGATGAGTGGTCTGACCATGACAGGGGTGTGATGACTAAGTCCCCTATTCCCAGATCACTCGTCCACTGTTCAGATACAAAAATGAGGTCCAGTATGTGGCCCCCTTTGTGAGTGGGGCCCTGCACTAATTGGGTCAGGTCCATGGCTGTCATGGAAGCCATGAACTCCCGAGCCACCTCGGAAGCCGCTCCCGTTGACGGCAAGTTGAAGTCCCCCATGACCAAAAGTCTGGGAGTCTCAACTGCCGTCGCTGAGATTAGCTCGAGGAGCTCGGGCAGGGCTGCTGATGCATAGCGAGGAGCCAAGTATACAATCAGCAAGCCCCACTGCCTCCCTGGGCCCCAGTTCACACCAAGGGACTCACACCCGGGTATCTGAGGGACAGTGAACTCCCTCGGCTCTAAACATTCCCGAATAACCACCGCCACCCCACCACCCTTACCCAGGGCCCGGGACTGATGGAATGCCCGGAAACCTGGTGGGCACATTTCCACGAGGGGTAAACCACCCTCGTGGCCCAACCAGGTGTCCGTTATCCCTGCAAGGTCTAGCTCCCCCTCTGAGATCAACTCATTAATGAGGGGGGCCTTGTTGGTAACAGACCTTGCGTTGCAAAGCATCAGCCGCAGGCCCTGGCTCTGTAGCACCTGTCCACCTAGACTGCAGGGGTTGGTACAAACGACCGGGCGTAACCAGCAGCCACGGTCTCCCAACCGACCTTGGGATCTTATTACACCTTTGTAACATATTCAAAGTAAGAATTAATTAATTAAATTTCTAAACCTTTTCCCCCCAAATCATTATTTGCAATTTATATCCAAATTCCTTATATTAAACCAGTACATATATGTCATTAACTATATCTGTTATCATTTCATTATTATTATCATTAATATTTGTTAACGAAATCATTTATTACTTATATCCAGTTTCCTCACCTCCAGCCAATATAGAAATATACCTTGTTACCATTATCAACTATTTATTTAAGCAAGCAATCTAAAAATTACTAAATTCCTGGAGAATGAGCCAGACATTGCAACAACACAATGTGCGGTCTTGATAGTCTGAGACCGCAGTTGATTCTTTTACCAGCTGCACGGTCCATATGGACCTAAACCGTCCCAAAGAGATGGTGACAGGGAGACAAATCCTTGCTGGTCTCAGGGACACCGCAAAGTCCCTGAACAACCCAAGGGAAGTTCTCCAAGCTGGCGGTAAACAGACAATCCCCAGGCTGACAAAGTCGGAGATGGCTCCGGAAGGAAGGCAGTGAAAGTGAGTCCAGCTGGTGAGATTTTTTCTTTGAGAATGATTGGCCAAAGAAATTAAAAAAAAAAGATAAATTAGTCCTTTAAGCAAAAGAATAAAGCGGCGAAATTTATCTTTATTGGACTGCCTTAGAAAGTTTTTTTTTCCTTTTCTATGTAACAGCGTTTTATGGATTGAAGTGATTGGAACGCTTCTCGTTTCTCCTCTTAAGTGAATGAATTGATTTTTTTCTTTTATTCTGTGTTACCTTTATTTTTTGGTTGATCTATTTTTTTTTACTTCAATAATCCTTCCTCTTACTGTTTATTAAATTTTATTAAAGACACATAGAGATTTTTGCTTTCCTTAAGTTTGATACGAATAAGCGAAAGTTGAATCTGCCATTCGGAAGCCAGAAATTGGTTTTTTTTCTTTTTTTGAAACAAAGTATCCTTTGCTCTATTTTCTCTGATTATGTTGACGTTGTAACTAGAGGGTTTGCAGCTTGTCTGTAGAGATTGATAATGACTCAAGGACAGGAACTGTTCTCTTGCAGGTGTCTTTGTGGAATATTTTGGACAAGGGAAGGGAAAGAAAATAAAAGATAAGATAGAACCCTCACTTTTTGGAAAAAATTAAAAGGATCTTATGTTTAAGCAAATTCAAAACAAAAATATTTTTATACATAAAAGAGACATTGAAGGCGAGAGTGGCAGTTGATTCTAAACATTTTCTTCTCTTCTGGGAAATATGTATTTATATATAGATGAAGAAACTCTAAGTTACCAGGATTTTTTGGATGGAATTCTAAAGATATTGGAAGGATTTGAGAGATTTGATAAGAAGTTGGATAGATTATTGTCTGGTTCAATAAAAGATGAAGGGACTGGAGCCTCAAAATTAAAAAGAGAGTGAAGATATAGAAGATAAAGACAAGATAACAGATGAACCTAATAATGGAGCACCTATGAGTGAAAGTGGAAAGGAGGGAACATGGAAAAGTGAATCTGATTATTAATATATACTTGATGATCTGAAGCTCTACCCCTCCTGTCAAGATATGGATTTGATGATGGAATTAAGAAGAGAAACAGCTTTAGAAAGACATCTGATAATCAAAGACATGTTAATTTTAATACCCGTTCAAGGGCAACAAGACTATATGAGAGATCTTTCAAGCAAAAAAGTGTGGAGAGAAGTTTTAAAAAACTTTATAAAGAAGTTCATAAGAGAATTGACGCAACAACTGGCTAAAGAGATAAGATTGTTTTGTTACTGGAAAGACACAGGCTGATAATGAAGGTTGATAACTTAAAATTTAGTTAACCTTTGGTGATTAATAAGTAGGATTTTCTAGACACTTTTAGAATGTTTTCTTTAAAATGTTTATTCGTTAATCAATAACTCATTATGATAATAATAATGGAATAATAATCTCAATTAGTAAAAATAATTTGGATATAAACTGTAAATTGGGACCTGGAGAAAAGATTTATCAATTTCACTAATACATTTTTGTTTAGATTTTGTTATAAAGATGTAATTTTTCTTGCATCGGTGGGGACGAGATGTGATATAAATGGCATTTTTTTCTTTTTTCTTTAGATAACTATAATAATAATAAGGAAATGTTAATGGATAATGTTTAATGATTTTTACATGTCTTGGCATTGGTAAAAGCAATCAGATATAAGCCTTAAATAGTGAGTTGGTAAAAAAAGGGAATATGCTATAAAAGTGTAATTATTGGAGGTTTATAGGAATAGTTAATGAATGCCAGTAGGTGGTTGTATCTTTAAATACAAATGATTCTAGATAAAAGCATGCTTAAATAATTATAGCTAAATGAGAATGATGGTATATTGATGGCAAAATACATAAAGATTTTCGATTTTAAAATGTAAATTAAAAATATGGATGTATAGTAACACACGAAATTTATTTGTAACCAATCGATATGCTTTCTACAAGATGTAATGAAGAATGTTTTTTTTGTGTGTTTTTGTTTAATTAAAACAATAAAACATTTTCCCCAAAAAATAAAATAAAAATTACTAAATTCCTATTTGCTAATCATCAAAATTAGCTATTATTATTTTTTATTATCAATTTTCATATATCAACCTGTGTCCTTCCAGAAAGCATGTAGTCTTATTTCTTTTGCCATTTGTGGAATTAATTTTCTGTTTATTTCCTTGGTAAAGTTTTTATGGACATCTCTCCGCACCTTGTTGTCTGTTGGATCTCCCAGGTAATCTCGGCACCCTTTCGCTGCTTTAATTGATTTATTTTTTATTGTCAATCCTCTTTCTGATAAATTTTTTTTCTTTAAAACCATCATTTTTTCTCTTTTTTCTTCTTTTGTGCCTTGAAATTTGGGGTCCATCAAATTCCCACCTCCAAACTCCTGGTTTTTTTGCTTTCAACTACTATCATTTCAGAAATCAATTCATTAGTTTTCTTATCTTTGTTTTTGTTTTTCTCCTCCGTTTTTGGAGCTTCATCTCCCTCATTTTTTCCTGATATAGACTCTATCTTCTTATCAATTCTCGAAGATACCTCCAATAACTTTTGAATTGCATCCCAAATCTTTTGCAAAATTAATGTTTTCTCTTCTGAAAATTGCTCCATGTTCCAAATTATAAATTACTGCCACTGTAGCTTTAATCTTCACAAGAGAGAGGTTCCGTTTTTTCTCTCCTCTCCCAGTGCTGATAAGGCTCTCAAGGGACAGCTGTGGTAAACAGTTTGTGCCTTTGACTCTTATCATTTTTAGTTACCAAGCTTTGAAGCACAAAGACAGTGAGATCAAAGGAGAAACAGGAACAAATGCGTAGTTTCAAAAGAAAAAAAACTCTAGCCTGTAGCCTTCGAGCAACAGACTTCAAATATTTTTTCACTTTCTTGTGTTGTCTCAGATTTAGGAGGGACAAAGTTCTTAAATGGAGTTTAATAGCAAATAATAGACAATTTTTGTTAGAGTAGAGAGGGAGGTTTTAGTCCTTAAGTTGAAAAATAAAGCAGGAAGAAGCCAAAAAAGAAAAACCGATCCGTTCACTTTAAGAAGAGGGGAGGGAGAGAGAAAAAAAATTGCGAAGAGCGTTTCAATACAAGAAGACTAACCATAACAAACCAAAGAAGATCAGTTCCACCGCTAACTTCTGCTTAAGGATTTAATTTAGCACCTTTCTTGAACAGGTAATGGATGTCCCTTCCCAAAGACTTTGTTGATGGACCCAACATTTTTGGATAATTTTCATCCAGCACCAACCTTCTCTTTTGCAGCAAGGTTGATGAGAAGATGTTAGATCTATAGGTCTGACCATCAGGAAAAAGCAGATTACGTGGACCTGTAGCAGTTGGGTTTCAGACAAGAATATAGGACTGAGAGGCACTGATTGTACTTACTGATGACATCTGATATGTTCAGGATAGAAATAATGTAGTTTTAGGTTTAGGTTTATTTGGATTTATATGCTGCCCTTCTCCAAAAGGACTCAGGGCGGTGTACAACATTAAAAACACACATCACAAAAGTTAAAAAAAAGATTAAACCCATTTCCAAAAAGACCAAACCGATTTTTTTTAAAAGAAACAATACATTTAAAATAAATTAAAATTAACATTAACATTAACAGGCCAGGCCGGCTTGCTGGAAAAGCCAACTTTTTAGGGCGCGTTGGAAGGACCGGAGGTCAGGGATTATGCGGAGCTCCGGGGGCAGCTCATTCCAGAGGGAAGGCACTCCCACAGAGAAGGCTCTCCCCCTGGGGGTCACCAGCCGACACTGCTTGGCCGACGGCACCCTGAGGAGGCCAACTCTGTGGGATCGTACTGGACGGTGGGAGGCTACTGGTGGCAGTAGGTGGTCTCGCAGGTACCCTGGGCCTAAGCCATGGAGCGCTTTAAAGGTCATAATTAATACCTTGAATTGCACCCGGAAAACAACCGGCAACCAGTGCAGGCTGTCTAAAAGGGGTGTGACATGGGAGCACCTAGGTACCCCCATGACAACCCGCGCGGCCGCATTCTGGACCAGCTGAAGCCTCCGGGTGCTCTTCAAGGGCAGCCCCATGTAGAGAGCATTGCAGTAGTCCAGGCGAGAAAGGACGAGGACATGAGTGACTGTGCACAGAGCATCCCGATCCAGGAAGGGGCGCAACTGGCGTACCAGGCGAACCTGGTAAAAGGCCCCCCTGGTCACGGCCATCAGGTGTTCTTCTAAACTTAGCCGCATATCCAGGAGGACTCCCAGATTGCGAGCCTTCTCTGAGGGGGCTAAAATTTCTTCCCCTATCATCAAAGATGGAACAAGATGTACAAATCGGGATGACGGGAACCACAGCCACTCAGTCTTGGAGGGATTGAGCTTGAGTCTGTTCCTCCCCATCCAGATCCGCACAGCCTCCAGGCATCGGGACATCACGTCGAGGGCATCGTTTGGGTGGTTTGGGGTAGAGATGAAAAGTTGGGTATCATCAGCATATTGATGATACCGTACCCCAAAACCACGGATGATCTCGCCCAGTGGTTTCATGTATATATTGAACAGGAGGGGTGAGAGAACCAACCCCCGGGGCACCCCACAAGTGACGCGCCTGGGGGTCGATCTCTGCCCTCCAGTCAACACAAACTGCGACCGATCCGACAGGTAGGAGGAGAACCACCGTAAAACGGTGCCCCCCACTCTGAACCCCCCGAGTCGTCGCAGTAGGATACCATGGTCGATGGTATTGAAAGCCGCCGAGAGGTCTAATAGGACCAGGACAGAGGAACAGCCCCTGTCCTGGGCCCGCCAGAGATCATCAACCAACGCGATCAATGCCATCTCCGTGCTGTACCCAGGCCTGAAACCCGACTGAAATGGATCCAGGTAGACAGCTTCATCCAGGTACTGGGGAAGCTGACGTGCTACCACACTCTCGACAACCTTCGCTACAGAGCGAAGGTTGGAGACCGGACGATAGTTGGCTAAAGAAGCTGGGTCCAGGGAAGGCTTCTTGATGAGGGGCCTCACCACTGCCTCCTTCAAGGCGGTGGGAAAGAACCCCTCTCTCAATGAAGCGTTGGTAATCGCCTGGAGCCAGCCTCGTGTCACCTCCCGGGAAGCCGAAACTAACCAAGAGGGACACGGGTCCAGCACACAAGTGGCAGCACTGAGTCTCCCCATAATCCTGTCCATGCCTTTGGGGGTCACAGGGTCAAACCCATCCCAGATAGTCTCCATCCTCCATGTAGCTATCCTCATTCTTCTTAATCTTTCAGTAGCTTTCAAGACCACTGACCATGGTGTTTTTCTGGTCTGGCTAAGGGATTAGAAATGGGGGACAATATTTTTCAATGGTTCTTCTCTTTCCAGTAATTGCTGGCCATGGAGAGAGATCCAGCCAGTGATGAAATTCAATTTTTTTACTACTGATTTTGTGGTCATGGCTTGGTAGGCATGGTATGGTTTGGTGGGCGTGGCTTGGTGGGCGTGGCAGGGGAAGGATACTGCAAAATTTCCATTCCAACCTCACTTCTGGGGGAAGGATATTGCAAATTCTCCATTCCCACTCTACTCTGCGGCCAGCCAAAGGTGACATTTGCCAGTTCTCCGAACTACTCAAAATGTCCACTACCAGTTCTCCAAAACCTGTTAGAACCTGCTGGATTTCACCCCTGGATCCAGCCTTAGGGAACTGCTTTGAGTGTGCCAAAGGGCTTGACTTTCTCCTCACTTCTATTTAAACCACATGAATCTGCAGTACTGAATAATTCAGATATTGGCATGAAGTTGCTGCTACTTGGTGAAATGACTTCTTGGTAATGCCATGGAAGATGATGAATATTGCTATTGTTTTGCTAGCTAGGCAGCTAGCAATGTTTGTGTATTATGTAATTATACAAATGATGTAAATTGATGCAATGACTATTATTATTATTATTATTATTATTATTATTATTATTATTATTATTATTTATTAGCGTTTATATACCACCCCCTCTCCCGAAAGGGACTCGGGGCGGTGTACAGTCAGTATCAAAACACAACAAATTAAAACATAGTAATAACTACATAAATACATGTATGAGAGGAGGATAAAATATGCCAAACTGTACAGCTAAATAAATAAATCGATACAAAAGTTTAAAATCCCAATGTCATATCAGGTTAAATTTAAAACACTATCCCTCTAAAAACCAGTAAGAATGTGTATGCCAGGAGGTAGACGTTACAAATTATGCCAGACCAGCCAGTCGGAACAGGTGTGTCTTCAGTTTCTGTCGGAAGGAGCGGAGGTCAGTAGTGGTTCTAATGTCGGGGGGGAGGTCATTCCAGAGGGTTGGGCCCATCACAGAGAAGGCCCTACTCCTCGGTGTCGCCCGTTGGCATTGCCTCGTGGACAGCACCAGGAGAAGGCCCTCCCTGTGAGAGCGAATTGGCTGCAGGGATGTATGTGGGAGGATGCGATCCCGCAGGTAACTAGGCCCTATGCCATGGAGCGCTTTAAAGATGGTGATCAGGACCTTGAAACGCACCCGAAAGACCACAGGCAGCCAGTGCAGCTCGTGCAAGAGAGGTGTTACGTGGGAGTACCTAGTACTCCCCATGACTACCCGCGCGGCTGCGTTCTGGACTAGCTGCAGTCTTCGGGCGCATCCCAAGGGAAGCCCCATGTAGAAAGCGTTACAGTAGTCCAGGCGAGACGTCACCAGTGCATGAGTGACTGTGCGTAGGGCATCACGGTCCAGAAGGGGGCGCAATTGGCGCACCAGGCGAACCTGGTGGAACACCCCCCTTGCCACGGCTGCCACATGATCATCCATTGACAGACGGGCATCTAGGAGGACGCCCAAATTGCACGCCCGTTCCACAGGGGGCAATTGTTCGCCCCCTATGGCAGTGATGGAATCAGCTGGCTGAACTGAGGTGCCGGTAGCCACAGCCACTCAGTCTTGGAGGGGTTGAGTTTGAGTCTGTTGTCCCCCATCCAGACCCCGACGGCTTCCAAACACCGGGACATCACTTCGACAGCTTCGTTGGGGTGGCTTGGGGTTGAGATGTACAACTGAGTATCATCAGTGTACAGATGGTACTCAACCCCAAAACCACGGATGATCTCACCCAGCGGCTTCACATATGCGTTGAACAAAAGGGGCGAGAGGACCGACCCCTGCGGCACCCCACAAGAGAGTGGCCTCGGGGTCGACCTCTGCCCCCCAGTCAACACATATTGCATCCGGCTGGAGAGGTAGGAGCCGAACCACCGTAACATGGTGCCTCCGACTCCCATCCCCTCCAGCCGGCGCAGTAGGATACCATGGTCGATGGTATCAAAAGCCGCTGAGAGGTCTAATAGGACCAGGATAGAGGAACAACCTCTATCTCTGCCCTCCAGAGATCATCCACCAACGTGACCAAGGCTGTCTCGGTGCTGTGCCTGGGTCGGAAGCCGGACTGGTGTGGGTCTAGATATATGGATTCGTCGAGGCGACGTGGAAATTGCTGCGCCACCACATTCTCAACAACCTTCGCTAAAAAGGGGAGGTTGGAGACTGGACGGTAATTAGCTAGCTCCGTTGGGTCAAGTGAAGGCCTCTTGAGCAGGGGCCTCACCACCGCCTCTTTCAAGGCAGTCGGTAAGGAACCCTCGCTCAATGAGGCCCAGAAGCCAGCCTCGCGTCACCTCCCAGGATGCCAGTACCAACCAGGAGGGGCACGGGTCCATTGAACATGTGGTGGGTCGCAGCCGTCCACGCAACCCGTCTAAATCCTCGGGGGCAACAGAGTCAAACTCCTCCCAGAGTGGGCTCACAAGACTCACTGATGACGGCTCGTCCGGTCCACTGGTGGGGGCCCATCCGCTCCGGATCTGAGCAACTTTGTCCTGCAGATATTCCCCAAACTCCTCTGCTCTTCCCTGCAAGGGTGCCTCCCGCGTCTCCTGCAACAGGAGAGAGCGGGTCACCCTAAACAGGGCGGCAGGGCGGTTATCCGCAGACGCAATGAGAGCGGCACAATGTCTACATTTGGCCGAACTCACCTGTTCGACTAAAAACATCAATTATGTAATCATGTAAATGGTACAACTTGACCTAAATTATGTCAGTTATGTGAATTCAGATTTATTTATTTATGCAATTTATCTGCCACTTCACTCCTCCTGGGTTTGAAATTGCTTAGAGAAATTAAAACAGAAACAAGAATAAACATACATTTTGAAACCTCAAAATATCAAATAATGAAAGAGTTTGATACACGTGCACAAACACATACACATAGTTGCCAGTGACTCTTTAGTTAGTCTGTAAAGTCATTGATTGGAATTGGTGGCTATAGAAATTGAATAAATGAATGAAAAAGTAAAATAAAAATAATTTCTGGAAAAGCCAGGTTTTGCAAGCTTCTGGAAGACATAAGTATAGAAGCCATCCTTGCCTTGGGGCCCAACATTTCCATAGGAAAAATGTTGCTACCAAGAAATTCTGCTGTTGAATATCCTTCCATCATATCTCCTTGTAACCTGGGATCATTAGTAAGAGACTAGACAACCTGTGACCTATTAGGTCATCCTTTCAGAGCTATTTCTTTTCCAAATACTTCAACGCCTTCAACAATGTCAGTATTTTGAATGTATTGCCTTCACAGGAAAATTTGGTATACCTTCAGAGATATATCTGCATTGAAAAGAGCTCATTTTGAGAATTAGCAAAGGAAATGTTTTATGACATTTTGCACTATATCATAACATGTTTTACGATCAAGGTTATGTCATAAACTATATTATAAAATTAGCCAGATTTCAGTTCTACTGGAGTCATGGGTCCCAGATTTTGGTTGCATTTTGTAAGTTAGCCAATGTGAAATACATTGGTTCAAAAATTGTTATCCTATATGCACTATTTCATGAGATGTTTACTAGTTATAGATAGATTTAATAGACCTTTAGATTTAATGGAATCTTCCCCCCACCCCAGCCAATTAAATAAATGTTCTACTATAATACAGAATCAGGAATATTTGCCTGTCCCTCTATCTTTTTCCCTCTCCCTCCCTATGCCTAGTTATATCTATCTCCTGATGACATGATTAGGGATATCCTTGGAATCATTCTTAAAATAGCAGAATGTTTCACCTCCTACTATTCAACTCCTAGCTATTACTCATATTCATCAGGCCTAATTTGCCCACATAATATAATTTTCACTGCTATTTAAATCACACAACCACAGAATAATTTAGCTTCCTAATACAGAATATTTATCAGACTGCATACAATTATAATTCCAACCACTCGGTTGGATGGTTAAATTTTTTATTATTTACTGATACACTTTCTTACCTAAGCAATTAGGCATGTAGGTAATCCATGCTTAACTATGATAACTGGGATCAGGATTTCCATTGCTAAGTGATGCAGTTGTAAAGTGTAACATCATTTGAACCCTTAGCAATGGCAATCTCACAATCCTCATTGCCATTGTTAAGCAAGGATCATGGGTCATTAAGCAAACACTGTTTCATAACTTTCTGATGGCTTCCAAGGTCAATGGGGAAGCCAGCAGGAAAATGCAAGTCATAAACTTGCAAAAAGTCCCAGGCAGCTTGCAAGTAGGCTAATAGGCAGGTAAGTGGCTGTTGCCAAGTGTGAGTGGATGCAGTAGCATGCATACTGTAAGTGCTTTCCAACCTGGGGAAGACTACTACCAGGTGTGGGAACCTTATCTGAGCAGCTTCTGAGCTGAGCAACTTCTCTGACAATTTCCCCATTGACTTTGGTGATGAGAAGCTGGCAGGGAAATGGTGATCACATGGCCAAAGGATGCTCTCACCATTGCCAGTGCAATCTGATTGCCAAATGCCCAGATTGCATCCATGTGATTGCAGGAGTGATATATGGCTATAACTTCAAGAACTGGTTGTAAGTACCACTCGTTCAGTGCGGTTGCAACTTTGAACAGTTGCTGGAGGAATGGTTGGTAATGAATAATTACCCATAGTCATCTTTTATCAGACCATTTTGAATATCTAGAAAGACATTCTGCCTTCTGATGAGAACCATATGGCTATATAGAATCAAGATGGAAGTAAAATTATATTAATATTTCACACAATAGAGGTAAAGTAATAATATTTTCCCTAGGCATACTGGTTGTTTCCAGTGACTAAGTTAAAACATTTAAATATTTGTTGCAATTATTATAGCCTTTATGTTAACATTTGTAAACAGCGGGTATGTCAATACAGATGTACAGACACATTTTAATCTGTGATCTGTCACTTGCCCCTAAAAGTAGAATTACTTTACCAAGCAACATAACTGTGTTTATTTATCTCTCGAAACTACAAAAATGCTAGTGTTGATTGTGCTGCTATAAAAACACTTTTCTCTGATAAAAATGTCAAGCCTTTCAAACGCAAGAAAAAGAGTGATGTTTCAAAAGAGAGGCAAGATCTGTAACTAAGACGTGCTTTAGCACTCTGATGTACTTTAGTTTAGAAAAGGCTGAATCTACTCTTTCCTTATTATTTCGGTTGAATTGAATTTGAATTATTTCAGCCTAATGTTGCAAGGCTGTATATGACACCATAAGAGCAGCAGCCCCCAACCTTTTGGACACTAGGGACCAGTTCCATGAAGAGAGTTTTTCCACGGACCGGAGGGAATGTGGTTTTGTGTGATGGCTGCATTCCAAGGATAGGCTATTGCTTGTTTCTGGCGTTTCTGTGGCCTGCTGCCTGTCCATAGACCAGGGTTTGAGGATCCCTGCCATAGAGTGTTATTTTACCAGATAAAGTAATCTGTGGAATAGGCTACTTTCTCTTACTCTAACAGTAAAAGTACTTCAGGAAAGGAGGAAAGTGAAGCAACTGATTGAAGGGAGGCAAAGCAGGAGAGTAGGAGAAGGACTCAACTTCCCTCTTCATTGTCTTCCTTATATGAATATGGGATGTGGTGGTACAGGCAGTTCTCTTCTCCATATTGTTTCAATACAATGTAATAGCAGAGTTGGAAGGGACCTTGGAGGTCTTCTAGTCCAACCCCCTGCCTAGGCAGGAAACCCTATACCGTTTCAGACAAATGGCTATCCAACCTCTTCTTAAAGACTTCCAGTGTTGGGCATTCACAACTTCTGGAGGCAAGCTGTTCCACTGATTAATTGTTCTAACTGTCAGGAAATTTCTCCTCGGTTCTAAGTTGCTTCCCTCCTTGATTAGTTTCCACAAATTGCTTCTTGTTCTACCCTCAGGTGTCTTGGAGAATAGTTTGACTCCCTCTTCTTTGTGGCAACCCCTGAGATATTGGAATACTGCTATCATGTGTCCCCTAGTCCTTCTTTATATTAAACTAGACATACCCAGTTCCTGCAGCTGTTCTTCATATGTTTTAGTCTCCAGTCCCCTAATCATCTTTGTTGCTCTTCTCTGCACTCTTTCTAGAGTCTCCACATCTTTTCTACATCGTGGTGACCAAAACTGAATGCAGTATTCCAAGTGTGGCCTTACCAAGGCTTTATCAAGTGGTATTAACACTTCACGTGATCTTGATTCTATCCATCTGTTGATGCAGCCTAGAACTGTGTTGGCTTTTTTGGCAGCTGCTGCACATTGCTGGCTCATATTTAAATGGTTGTCCACTAGGACTCCAAGATCCCTCTCACAGTTACTACTGTTGAGCAAGGTACCACCTATACCGTACCTGTGCATTTTGTTTTTGTTGTCTAAATGGAGAACCTTACTCTTTTCACCATTGAATTTCATTTTATTAGATAGTGCCCAACGTTCAAGTTTGTCAAGATCCTTCTGTATCTTTAGCCTATCTTTTGAAGTGTTGGCTATTCCTGCCAGCGGTGTCATCTGCAAATTTGATGAGTTCCCCATTTATTCCCTCATCCGAATCATTGATGAAGATGTTGAAGAGTACTGGGCCCAAAACAGAGCCTTGGGGTACTCCACTGCATACTTCCCTCCATGAAGATGCAGTTCCATTGAGGACTACACATTGAGGGCGGTTGGTCAGCCAGTTACGAATCCATCTGGTGGTGATGCTGTCCAACTCACATTCTTCTACTTTATCTAGTAGTAGGTTATGGTCTACCTTATCAAATGCCTTGCTGAAGTCCAAGTAAACTATATCGATGGCATTCCTCTGGTCCACTAATTTTGTCACTTTGTCAAAGAATGCAATAAGATTAGTCTGGCATGATCTGTTTTTGACAAACCCATGTTGGCTTTTGGCTATTACTTCGTTTGTTTCTAGGTGTTTGCTAATTCGTTGCTTGATTATCTTTTCCAGAATCTTTCCTGGTATTGAGGTCAGGCTGATAGGTCTGTAGTTTCCTGGATCTGTTTTTTTCCCCTTTTTTGAAGATGGGAACCACATCATCTCTTTTCCAATCCTCTGGTAGTTCCCCTGTGCTCCAGGATCTCTGAAAGATATAGTTCAGTGGTTCTGAGATCTTGTCTGCCAGTTCCTTCAGAACACTGGGATGTAATCCATCCAGTACTGGTGATTTGAACTTGTCTAGGGAAGACAGGTGCTCACTTACCATTTTCTTCCCTATTTCAACTTGTGTTCCTAATCTGATTTTTGTGGTGCTGTTTTTGATAGGTTGGACTGTTTTATCCCTTTGGATAAAGACAGATGCAAAACATGAGTTAAATAGTTCTGCTTTCTCCCTGTTTCATGTCACCTTCTTGTGACTTTCTCCCAGCAATGGACCAATTGTTTCCTTAACTCTTTTCTTCTTTTTAACATGTTGGAAGAAGCTTTTTTGTTATTTTTTTACTTTTGTGGCAAGCCTTTCTTCATTGTGAGCCTTAGCTTTCCTCACTTCATCTTTACATGCTCAGGCTATTTGCTGATATTTTGCCTTAGTTATGTCCCCCCCTTTCCACTTTTTATACTTATCTTTTTTGTCTTTCAATTTATCATAGAGTTCTTTATGCAGCCAAGCTGGTTTCTTTTGGGAGCTGTTATTTTTATTCTTCATTGGTATTGTGCTAGACTGCGCTTTTGTAATCTCATTTTTCAAAATTTCCCAAGCTTCTTGAGTTGTTTTCCCCTTGAGGATTCTCATCCATGGAATTTTTCCCAAGCTCTCTCTAAGTTTATTGAAATTAGCTCTCTTAAAGTCCAAGACTTTAGTTTCACTTTGTTCTACTACTTGTGTTTGCATAATGTTGAATTCCAATATTGCATGGTCACTTGCCCACAGGGTTCCTGTGGCTTCAACACCTTCTATCATTTCCTCTCTGTTAGTGAGAATTAAGTCCAATATGGCTGATCCCCTTGTTTCCTTCTCTACGTTTTGAGAAGCAAAGTTGTCTGCTAGGTTTGTTAGGAACCTGTTGGATCTTCCACTTGGTGCAGAGTTTGTTTCCCAGTTGATGTCAGGGTGGTTAAAATCCTCCACTACTATTGTGGTGTGCTTCCTACATACTTTAGTTAGCTGACTAGCAAAAAGTTCATCTACTTCCTCTGCTTGGTTGGGTGGCCTGTAGTATAGACTTATGGCAATGTCATTTCCCCCACAACCTTTAATATTGACCCAAATGCATTCAAGATAGTTCTCATCATTGTTGTGCTCTATTTCTGTAGAGAGGTAATTATTTCTTATATATAGTGCAACTCCACCTCCTCTTTTATTTGGTCTATTTCTTTTAAATAATTTAAATCCTTCTAGCTGTATGTTCCATTTGTCGGTTTCACCCCACCAAGTTTCTGTAATGACAACAATATTGTATCTGCCCTCTTTTACTTGAATTTTTAATTCACTGTTTATTCCTCATATTCTGTGCATTGGTGTATAGACATTTGAGTCAATTTTGATTGACCCTGTGTTTACTGTCTACATAACCTGTGTTATGCCTGACTGCCCCTATTTTCTTGCCACTTGTATGATTCATGCATGTGGTATGGCACTTACTATTAAATGCTTGGTTTTTCTTGGCAGCAGGAGTGATAATTTTACCCGCACAAACATCTGTGTTACATGCACTGATAACCCTATGAATTTTAGATTACTGGGGACAGAAATGTTCTGTATCAATTAATTCTGTGTCCCCGCTGTTCATTTTAAATGTTTATCCAGAAAATCTCTGAATTTAATGCCAAGTAACTCCGTCCCTTTCTTGGATGGGTGCAAACCATCTCTTTTGTACAGTTTTTCATTGGACCAGCTGCAGACATCATGACTACTAAAATCAAAACCTTCCCTTTTACACCACTCCTTTAGCCACACATTAAACTCTGCTACACACTGGCCCTTCCCTTTTTGTTCCTTATATACTGGTAAAACCCCTGAAAAGATAAGCCTACAACCTATACTATTAAGTTCATACCCCAAGCTCTGGAAATCATTCTTCACAGAAAGTACATCTTTTTGGGACAGATCATTTGTGCCAAGGTGTATAATAGCATCAACATCACAGTCCTTATTTGCATTCTTGACTACCTTAAGAATATGCCTCTTGTCTCTGCTGGCAGTAGCACCTGGCAGACCCCTGACCTCTTCTAAAACCTCCATATCCTTTCCTAAATTTATTTATATATATATATATATATATATATATATATATATATATATATATATATATATATATATATATATATATATATATATATATATATATATATATATATATATATATATATATATATATATATATATATATATATATATATATATATATATATATATATATATATATATATATATATATATATATATATATATATATATATATATATATATATATATATATATATATATATATATATATATATCCCTTATGATTGACTCACCAACCGGAAGGTGACTTTCCTTTTGCATATCTTGCTCTTCTTGTGCGATTGATGTGTGATACCTGGTTCCTCATTTCGCCTTTCCGAAGTAAGTTCTTCATTTTGGACCACGATCAACTGCTTATTTGAGTCATCATTATCACAACTACCTTGACCTGTCTCTTTAGTATCCCCATTAGGGTCAGCAAGGGCACTATATCTGTTATGCTGGGTCACAGCAAAAGCTTTGTGTTTATGGTTCACAGCTCTCACCCTGCCAGATCCCACGGTTGTCCAGACTGCTTTTCTCCTGCAGGATCTTTGTGGTAAGGGAGGCTGATAGCTTGGCATCTCCGTAGAGTGGAATGGCCAAATTGGACACCGAATTTCTGCGTGGAGAGCACAGATTAGAGATTCTAGATAGGTAATCTGTCTATGTAGACTAGTAATTTGTTTACAAAGGGGACTATCCAAATTTGAAAAGAGTACTGCGAAAGACAGGTGCAACACAATTATTACATTGAACTAAATCAGTCATTTTGAAATAAAACAAAATCACAATTTCAAGCACACTAATCCAGAATGTATTATTACTATTTTGGTTTATGGATACAGTATATGATTCGCGCGCCGTTAGGTGCACGGGTCACTACCTACTCCTCTTTGTCTCTTTGTTTCCCTCCTTCCAGCCAGCAGCTCCAATCACCAGCCACAGTAAAGTTCAAATGAAATGGAGTTAAAGGGCCACTACCTACTCCTCTTTGTCTCTCTGCTTCCCCACTTCCAGCCAGCAGCTCCAATCACCAGCCACAGGAAAGTTCAAATGAAATGGAAATTTCTTGTTGGAAAAAATATCCATCTGGTTCAGTTCCAAACCCGGAGAAAAACACTGGAAACAGGGAGGCTGATTGGAAAGATGGTTTAATGATGAAGCAGAAGCATATGGGTTCTGGGCCGCTGAATGCATGGAACTGAGAGTGGTGTTTTTTATACCTTTTCTTGGGCTTTGAACTTGAGCTTCCTGTTCCTGTGCAAGAACATATATTCTATTGGCTATTGTCAGACTTACATTGCACCATGTAGGGGTCAGTTTGTCTGGGCTAAATTTGGTTGAAATTTGAAGGGTGATGCAATGTCCTTAGGAGAGTGTGTAATGTAGTGAGCACTGTGTCTTAGTGGGTTAATCCTATTATGTTTTGAAGGGTCATGTCTTAATCCCTTCACCCTGCAGCTGAAGGTCTTTTGTTTTGTAGATAGACTAGCCCAGTCTTTCTTAATGGGCACAAAATATCTGCAGGGAGCTGGGGCTCTGAGCTTCTGTCTTCCTTAAGATTTTTTTTTATTTCTCTTTTAGGGGAAATATTTTATCCTGCCTTTTAAAAAATATTCCTCAAAATTTTTCATTCTTCTAGAAGTGAGTTGGGTGCTAACTTTCTACAATATTATATAATTTCTGCACCACCTCTTCCTCAGGGTGTCTGTGCATCCCTCCAGGTTAGATAAGGTAAGTTGCCACCTGGTCCCTTCCCTTACATTTTATCATCAGAAGTGTGCTTTCACTTTCCTTTATTTTGCTACAACCACTATGGTGCTCTCTTGTTATTCCTAGAAACTGGCTTCTAAGCACATGGCTTCTTCCATTGCTGTGGCGGGGTGGGGGGGATGGAAACACACAGAGAGTTTATTTTTAAAATAACATCATAAGTTATTTCAAGGCACAAGAGTACTAGGGCAGTCTTTTCTGATTATGAGAATAGGTTACATCACTATTTGCACATTCCATCTTAGAGGTTTCCACTGTTGCAATATTATGTTGAGTAATTAGTGGAATTACCTTATATTGCTTTATCAACTTGGTAGCTATGAAGACAGTAAGATCTCTCTCTCTCTCTCTCTCTCTCCCTCTCTCTCTCTCTCTCTCTCTCTCTCTCTCTCTCTCTCTCTCTCTCTCTATCTATCTATCTATCTATCTATCTTACTGTCTTCATAGCTACCAAGTTGATCATATATATATATATATATATATATATATATATATATATATATATATATATATATATATATATATATATATATATATATATATATATATATATATATATATATATATATATATATATGATATGATATATTTATATAGCAGAAATGTAACAACGGCAACATAAAAAAACGGCTTTCTGCCTGGATGGCTCCTAGGGTGATCCGAAAGACAGAAAAGGGAAGCAGTATGCTCCCTCCCATATTTGGGCATACCAAGGGTTGTGAAACAATACATACCTATTTCCCTGGCTTAGCTGATAAAGGAGGAAAGCCTGTGGCTTACTGACTAATACAACTGCCTGATATGTAATACAGCCCAGGTTCGATTCCCAGTAAGGGTATGGCAAGCTGATGAGAGCTAAGTAGCTTGAAATAGATCTATACTAGTCTCCCTTTATTTATTTATCCGCACAAATGCAACATGGTTGATAAGTTTACAGTATTTGGCTTCTTTTATACTTGACAGCCCAAGGGCTATCTGAAAAGTATTATGAATTTTGATTTCTGACATTTATAAAAAATGCCCATTTCCCTTTTATTAAACAAGAATTGAATAGAAATATTATGGTGCTGAACATTTGAATGTGGTGTTCCCATATCCACAAATAACATTTACATTAAATATAGATCTCACTTAAATTTTATATTCCCCTTTGAGAAATGTCAGAAGTTCTAAACAAGAGCTGCTAATTTCATTTACTGTATAGTCTCCTTTATAGTTGCTTTTATTTCTGATATGAAGCATTTGAAAGGTCAGAAGCAGCATATATTATATGTGTGTGATATACATGAATCTTGTACCTGACAAGATTACAAAAGAACAGCACAAACATCCAACTTTTATTTTTAGAATTGGATTTAAATTATATTACAAATACAATCTATAACCTATCTCTGAACTCTTGCCACAATCTGCTGTAGAATACAATGGATATTGTGCTTGGATTGAGCATTGTTGCTAAAGGCACAAATTGTATATGAGTTGTTTTACAAACAACCTGGAAGATTCAGCTTGATTAAACTGTGCCTTGGTGGCGCAATGGTTAGAGTGCAGTACTGCAGGCTACTTCTGCTGACTGCTGGCTGCCTGCAATTTGGCAGTTCAAATCTCACAGGCTCAAGGTTGACTCAGCCTTCCATCCTTCCGAGGTTGGTAAAATGAGGACCCAAATTGTTGGGGGAAATATGTTGACTCTATAAACCGCTTAGAGAGGGATGTAAAAGCACTATGAAGTGGTATATAAGTTTAAGTGCTATTGCTATACATGGCTGTTAACCAAGACTGGAGAATTCCATTAAATAAGTCTGTGCAGAACTTTGATGAACTGATACAATTTGTAAGTGTCTTAAAAACATTCTTATTAAGGCAAGTTGGTGAGGTGAAACAGCTTGTTCATCAATTGCATTGGAATAGGCATGCTACTTCTCTTTGTCCACTGGTGTATCCCTTCAGTGATCTTCTGCTGAAGTGCAAAAACCATTGCTCACACTGAAATAGCAGATTGAGATGGATTGACCCAGACTCAATACTTTGCATACCAGACTGTAGTGCTTCTCATATTTAGGAACAAAATGCAGAGATAAATTGTGTCTGTTTTGCATAGCACTGCCATTTATTTTATGCTACTGCTTTGTCATTGGTTTTGGGGCTTATGTCCTTGTGTTGGTTTTAATCTTTAAAATTCTATATACTGTAACTTTGAGCATAACCTCAAATGATTATCAATAGTCAGTCTCTGAGACTAAGCAGTTGCCAAGAATTTTTAATGGGTGCCAGTGTGCCCACAGAAAAAAAAATGACAATAAAGGTTATCTCATTTCATCTCATTTCATCTCATTTCATCTCATTTCATCTCATTTCATCTCATTTCATCTCATCTCATCTCTTGCCTTGCCTTGCCTTGCCTTGCCTTGCCTTACCTTATCTATCTATCTATCTTAATAATGACTGAAAGGCGTATATACTGTATATGCACAACACACACCTGGGACTAACAACTACATATGCCAAGGGGAAAAAAATTAACACGAAAGCAGGGAAATAGCATGACCTATGGTGGAGGAGTAATCTTGAACAATCTTAATCTATTAGTAACAGTTTTGTATTTTGTCATACATTTGAAAATATGTATAGTTTATTTTAAATTTTGCTAGCTATAATTCTTACAAATCTATATCCATTGATTTGTTAATCATTGTGGATTCTACTGTGCTATATTTATGTTTATGAAATGAAACATCACCAGATTTCTTGTTCATTGTCCCTCTCCCACTCCACTGCATACTCTAAATTTAGCTCTAGTGTTAAAATAGACAATTACTCATTGCTAGAACCACAGTTTCTATTTATGATTCTGACATTTGTGTGTATGCGAGAGGTGAAAATAAAAGGTCAGCGATGGAATCTAGTTTTATTAGTTGATCGTATAGGCAATGTTCATATTTTAATTCAAATTTAAGATGTGAAACACCTCAGAGCTTCGCTACTGAATTCTTGTGAATTAAGGAATTTCAGAAAGAAAATCTTGGTCATAGCAATTATTAAGCAGAGCCAAAGTACTTTATAATATCAACTATTTTTTTGTTGATGTGTATTTCCGTGTAAACAAACCTACAACCATTTGTAGGTGAGGTAGTATTTTAGTAGTATTTTAATAATTTTTTTTTCAATTTGAATTGAACACCCTGAAACTTTTTAAATATCTGTATTGAGGAGAATTTGGTGGGATCACATTCTCAGAGAGGATTTGTGGAGAAATGTAGGGTTTTGGTGAGCTGAAAACTGAAGACAACAATTACAATTTACCCACAATTTTTTTCTTTTTCTATCTTTGAAAGTAACAAATCACTCTTGAATATTTAAACTGATCACTTAGAGAGGAATAGAAATTAAATTAGACGGTAAATGTGATCTGTCTATATTATATTATATTATATTATATTGGAAATATAGTTTGTTTTTCTACGAGTATTAAATTGTAATCTAATATTGCTGAGGTTGAGAAATATTACTTTAGTGTGTAACTAACCTTGAAGATAGACTAATGCAATATATATTGCGGTAATTATATTTGTTCCCTTCAAGGATTTGCATTTTCTTTTATGTGTAAATGACATTCAATAGAATAGATAGTTTTAAAATAGCTTCCAATCCAGAGATTGCAAAATGTACATGTAATATAACTTCCTTCAGTTAGAAGATAATCAATTTATGTTTGAGTTTGCATACTTTGCTAATCTATGGTCTGCTTAACCAGATTTGTTGAATAAACCAAAACTGATGGGATTCGTACAACAAACTGTTTTATCAACAAATTAATTATACTCACTTTATTTAAAATATTGATTTTATACAACTCAGCATCCCAGCAAATGATTTAAAATCCAATTATTATATTATTGTATCCTTCATTTACACTCAGTTTTATAGTTACAATTATATTTTCAATATTTGAACACAAATCTGTCAACTTCAATTTAGAGAGTGTGTATAAATTGCAAGTTGCTTGCTTCAAGTTTTCAGAAAGTGAAACGATGAAGGATATGAATAACAAGCACACACTGTATATATCGTATTTTTCAGAGTATAAGACGCACCGGAGTATAAGAGGCAAATTTTTCAAAAAGTGCAGACCTCCCAAAAACGGCCCCATTTTTTGTCAAAAAAAGGGCATGCATAGCCTTTAGGAGGCTTGTAGAGTGCTCATGGGGGCTGGGGCCTCCCCAAAAATGATTAAAAATGGTCCGTTTTTTGCTCATTTGTGCCCTCCCCAGTCCCAAGGAATATTCTGGAAGCTTCCTAAAGGCTATGCACAGCCATTTTTGCAAAGGGGTGGGGTTTTGGGAGGCCAAAAATGCTGTATTCAGTGTATAAGACCCACCCAGATTTTCACCCTCTTTTTTGAGGGAAAAAGGTGTGTCTTATACTCTGAAAAATACGGTAATTCTTCCTAATTATTAAAAATCTGACTCAGATCTCATTTCTATTTCACTGGACATTCCTGCCTCCTCAGTCACCAGATTGAAACATGTAATAGTTCTAAGATTTACTGCTGGAATAAAATAGAAGAAAAATGCTAGTCTAAAAAAAAAAATCAAAACAGAAAAAATGTGATATAAAATATAGCCGTTTAAATTACCCAGATACTTTATCCATAAGCAGTACAGGTAGTCCTTGATTTGCAACTGTAATTAACTCCATAATTTTGGTCATAAGTTGGGATGGTCATAAACCAGGTCACCACATGATTGTGCCTAATTTATGACCTTTTCTGTTAAGGGAACCTTATTAACGTCATATGAACTCATTGTTCATATGGGGATTTTTTTTTTAGAAACTAGAAATAAGGACAGGTTAAATTACAGTCACTTGACCATAGAAATGCTACAAATGACTGTAAATATGAGCCGGCTGCCCAGCTCCAAAAATGCAGTCATCTGACCGTGGGAAGACTAGATATCAGAACTTTGAATCTGAATTGTAAGTTCTTTTTCAAGCTCTGTAGTAAATTTGAATGGTCACTAAGCAACCAGTCCTAATTCGAGGCCTCCCCATGTCCTTTCAACAACACTGTCTTCCTTTGTAGCTGGTCACTTGATGAATCAGGAAGAGACAGGAACACTGTAGGTTGCATGAGTCGTGGTAGCACAGTGGCTATAGTTCAGTACTGCAGGCTACTTCTGCTGAATGCCGGCTGCCTGCAATTTGGCAGTTCGAATCTCACCAGGCTCAAGGTTGACTCAGTCTTCCATCTTTCCGAGGTCGGTAAAATGAGGACCCAGATTGTTGGGGGCAATATGCTGACTCTGTAAACTGCTTAGAGAGGGCTGTAGAGCACTGTAAAGTGGTATATACAGTAAGTCTAAGTGCTATTGCTATTGCTATTTTAAAGATCTTTTGAAACCTTCTACAATTCTATACTATTTATTGTGCTGAGTTTGAAATGGCTACTATTCAAACTATTGTGTGCTGCAAAATGTAGTGTTTATGACAACTACACCTTATTGTCAAGGTATCATTAACATGCTAATGAATCCTGTCCACTAGAGCTTATTAATTGCGAATGTATTTTTAAGACCTGATTAGCCAGAGCCTTAGGGTGCAAAGTTCCATTAACATGCTAATGTTCTTTGCCGTTTCCTGATGTTTAGCTAGTAAATGCTCTTATTAGTAAATGAAAGGTGATTCTTCCACTGTGCTAAAGCTATTAGCATTCAGGAAAGTAATGATATCCCAGCTGTCATTCAAAAATTCTATCTTCCATCAACTTTGCATAACAGGTTTTCAAAAGATCTTCCTGAAACAGGAAAACATAATGTTATTGTGAAACTGTTTTCATAGGTTCCATTCCACTTTTATCTATGAATTATCATTAGCATCAAATTCCTTCTCTACCTTCAAAGGGAATGACCTAAAACGGATCTTTGTGCAAACTGCAACTACGGATCTTTGAGGTAAAGCATTTTACTTTTGTGCAAATTGCTTCACTACAATTGGATTTAGAAGAGTAGCAGCACAGAGCTGGAAATGGAGAGGGATTTATAGGACCTCTAGGGGTTTATATAGCCAATTAGTTGATATAGAAAATCAAGAGAAAGAGCACATTTACTACTTGGCTGTTGTAGGAAAACCATCTGGGTTTAGTTCCAAGTGGGGAGAAAGACATTGGAAACATGGAAGCTGCTTGGAAATATGGTTTAATGGTGGACAGAATGATATGGTTTGAGATCCTGGGCAAAAAAAAAGGCACATGGGTGAGAGAGGGAGATAGATTTATATAGTATCTTGGGCCCTTGGCCGATCAGGAAACATTAAATAGGGTCAATCTGGTTAATAGTGAGAAAGAAACAGGAAATCCAATTTGGTAGTTAGCCTGGGAAGTTGAAAAAAGATCATAAAGGGACATTATTTTTGTATTGTTGCAAGAAAATTTATTCAAACATGTGCATGTATTTACCAGGAGTTCAGCTTCAGTCAAATTGAACACTTGGTGACTACATCTGTATAGATATAGGCTTTTATCAATTTTTATTATCTTCCTCATTAGAGAAACTGATAATAGGCAATAATGTGATTTATGATTACTTATTTTAAAAATATTATCAATGTTAGGGTTTTTGACTTTTAATGTTTTCCTTGTTTTTTTTTAAAAAAATAGTATGTAACATTCTAGAAGAATCCAGAAATTTCTGTTGTGAATTGAAGCTTTCTAAACATTTTATGGGGACTGACCATAACACAGAACTCCACATAAGGTAAAAGTTCCCCTCGCACATATGTGCCCGTCGTTCCTGACTCTAGGGGGCAGTGCGCATCTCCGTTTCAAAGCCAAAGAGCCAGCGTTGACCAAAGATGTCTCTGTGGTCATGGCTGGCATGACTAAATGGCTAAGGCGCATGGAACACTGTTACCTTCCCACCAAAGATGGTTCCTATTTTTCTACTTGCATTTTTACATGCTTTCGAACTGCTAAGTTGGCAGAAGCTGGGACAAGTAACAGGAGCTCACTCCATTACGTGGCGCTAGGGATTCGAAGAGCCGAACTGCCTTCCTTTCTGATCAACAAGCTCAGTGTCTTAGCCACTGAGCCACCACATCCCTTTATATATTATATTATATTATATTATATTATATTATATTATATTATATTATATTATATTATATTATATTATATTATATTATATTATATTATATTATATTATATTATATTATATTATATTATATTATATTATATTATATTATATTATATTATATTATATTATATTATATTATATTGTTATGTTATGTTATGTTATGTTATGTTATGTTATATTATATTATATTATATTATATTATATTATATTATATTATATTATATTATATTACATTACATTACATTACATTATATATTGTATTATATATACTATATACTGATCAGCATAGACTTACGTAGATCCAGAAAGCTGGTTGTTTTTTTCTTTCTTGCATGTACTTTGTAACATTTTTCTAATGTAAATATGGCCTTTTGTGAAGAAGAGCATATTATCCCAGAGGGAAAATAATAAAATAATAAAAAGTCCAGGCTGACCTAGTCCTTCTTACAGATTCCATATAGACATACTGCATGAACATTCCTACCCTTAATAGCAAAAACAACATCAATAGTGTTAAATGAACAAAAAAAAATCCATATCAGGACTGTGAACAGCTCAGTTCTAAGTTAGTGGTCAAATTATGACTTGGCAATTAGAGACATTTAAAAACGTTCCCTGCTTTGTACCAGAGGTGGAATTCAGCAGGTTCTGACCAGTTCTGGAGAACTGGTAGCAGAAATTTTGAGTAGTTCAGAGAACTGGTAAATACCACCTCTGACTGGCCCTGTCCCCATCTATTCTCTGCCTCCCAAGTCCCAGCTGATCGGGAGGGAATGGGGATTTTGCAGTAACCTTCCCTGGAGTGGGGAGGGAATGGAGATTTTACAGTATCCTTCCCCTGCCACGTGCACCAAACCACACCCACAGAACCGGTAGTAAAAGTTTTTGAATTCCACCACTGTTTTGTACCCCAGTATGTGAATTATCATAGTATCATCAAAGATAAATGACAGGTTTTTACCTTCTTGCCTTACAAAGCTCAGATGATTAAAGAAGAGCTGACTATCATAAAACAACAACACTGTCACTGAATTACAATCTAATATCGAAGAGTAAGGCACTTAGCACACAACTTTGGCATTTATGATGGTTATATGTCACTAACTTTGTTACTGATGTCTTCTATGGTGAACGTTAATACAGAGCACAAAGTGATTTTTCTATACTAGCCAACCCTTGCAAATCAGCTTGAGAATGAAATCATTCCAGTATATTAGAAAACTGTGCATTTGCAATATTCATGACTTTTTCATCACCTCCCTCACACTCTGTGGCTGATATTTTAAGCTTCTATTTTTATGCAGTGCAAGCATAGATTATAGCTAATCATTAAAGTATTTAAAATGCTAATCATATTTTAACAAAAGGGTTTTTTTCACTGTTTTACTGTCTAAGTTTTATCATTTTAATAATTCTGTTAATAAGCTTTTCTTTGAAAATGTTTGTACTGCAAAATATGCACACTTATTTCACCCTCCCATTGAGCAAATGTGGAATTCGACTTCTTTTTCTTGAAAAGAACTTATTGGAATCTTTTCCACCTGAAGTCATAGAGTGCTATGGAATTTTTTTTCATTTACATTTTTTTTGGGGGGGGGAAGGGAAATATATTCTGGAAGAGCAAGAAAAGTTCCCAAATTATATCATAGCAATAAACTTTGAGATGGGCTCAGGAATTTATGACAAACTCTTTAAACCATCTTTGGTATATTTAGGCCTCTCATGTTCATGTTAGTATCCAGCTGTAACATGAAGGCTGGATTAAATAATTCATTTAATCATCATGTTGTTTTTAAAGAAGAAATAAGCATTTTATAAAGGATACTATTGTAGTTCTGAAATACAAGGAAAGGTGAAATATTTCTAATAAGAATGGAGCTAATAACTCAGAGTCCCAATTAAATAGGGTAAAAAAAATCAAGTTGTTGGTTATTGTGAGGATCCTGTATATATTTTGCAACATTCTGTAAATTTTGATGCCTGATTAGTGGTTGTCTGACCAGATACATAAAGTAATGAAAGACCATAAGTTTGCCAATCAAACAAGATTGCTTCTTAATACAGAATAGAAAGTTTTTTGGCTGTAAAATACAAATTAATTTCCCAAAACAAGGCCCCTATTTGTTTACTGTTATCATTATATTGAATTAAAATTTATTAATTCTCATTCATGTAAAAAATTTCCATAAACTATACCCGCAGAAAGAAACCTTGAATGTGTGCTTACTTTTTCCAATTTTTGGATACCGACAGGAGAACTGGTGTTGATAACCAATGTATTGAGGGATAAAGATAATTATTCTATAGTTCATCCTAAGGTGACTTGTTTTCCAACCACAATATGTAGAAATATTCAATACCATTAAATGCAATGCTTCTATTTTTAAAAAAGATCTTTATATCTGGTTAAAATAGCAAGTGAATATTCTGGATGATTTTTAAATGGGCCTTTTGATGGAAAGAAAAAAAAATCTTCCACATTGTAAATATGCAACCTGCCTCATTAAGTTTTTAGGTCTTGCTAAATGAATGAACAATAACTGTGTATCTAGGCATTCTCCTCAACTGAGTTGTTTAGAAAAAAATAAAAGTGATACTGTTATGTACTGAACTTCCCTGCCATAGACTTGCATTGCTGACTCCTGATTGGCTAAGATGCAGCAGCCTGCCAGCGGGAAAATCCAGCTACCTGATTGGTTAAACGCCTGACAGCTCGACTATAAAAGAGCTGTTAGCTGTCTTTTGCTGCTGTTTGCCGGTACGAGGTTTGCCGTACATATGAGCTGTTTGTCACTGTTAATAAAGGTTGTGTTAGCTTCAACCTGCCTTGCCTCAGTCCCTGTCTGCCTTGTTCTCCTTACAGAACACTAGCGACGAGGATGGGATCAGGTCTGAGGTAAAGGACAAAAGCGAAGTCACTGTTAGAGCTGTCTGAAGTCACTAAGCGACGAGACGTCGTTCATCGCTGATTTTTCTGATTCTTCACGTCCGTCCTTCCCAGGATGGCTACCCAACTAGCATTCTTGGCATTCAGCCCGGCCACCGAAACATGGGACGCTTACCTCGAACGGTTTGAGTGCTTCCTGGAGGCAAATGACTTCACTGGTTTGTCTAGTGGCCGTAAAAGAGGCTATTTCCTCAGCGCCTGTGGCCACGAGATGTTTGGCACAGTCAGTGCACTGAATGCCCTGGGAGACGCTCTTGGAGACGTTAAAAAACCATTATTCTCCAACTCCCTCATATATGGCGAGGCACTATGCGTTCCGACAGAGGATCCAGAGAGAAGGAGAATCCATGTCGGACTACATAGCATCCTTCAGAACGACGGCTCTACACTGCAATTTCCCAGTGCTGGATGATGCCCTACTAGAACAGCTGGTCTGTGGTATCATAGACCTCAGACTTCAGCTATGTTTGCTGGCGCGAAAAGAGCTGACACTTCAGGCAGCCGTGGATGATACAAAATATGTGATAAATCTACTGCAGAGATTCAAACATTTCTGCCACCAGCCACCCATGCCAGCAGGGGCCACACAGTCCACCACGATGAAGTTGATGCAGATGATTTTTCCAACATAGAAGAAGATATCAGCTGCTTCAACCTGACAACCCGGAAAAACGAACTCAGATAGACCTTTTGCCTCAGCCGGGTTGTCTCAGTTGCGGCGGGAACCATGCAAGGTTGTTTGCAGGTTAAAAATCACCATCTGCCAACGTTGTGACAGGAAGGGACCAAGGTGTGCATGTCAGTTGCTCTTCGGCTCCTGAACATGCCTTGCCAAGGCAGTCCACAAGACAAGCGCCACTGCACCGCAGGGACTGTTTCGCCATTGCGGAAGACCAGCAGTACTCTGATTGGGCTGTCAGTCACACATCGCTCTCAAAGCCGGCTCACAAAATCTATATGACTGTCCAAATTGAGGGGAAGCCGTGTAAAATGGAGATGGACACTGCATCTTCCAAATTCCTTGTCTCGTGGGCCACTTTCAAGCGGATAGTGCCCAGCCTTACTAAGTCTACCCTGAAGCAGTGCCAATTTGCCTCAGGGACTATCAAGGGCAGCAGATCCCTATTGTGGGCTGTGGCACATTCCAGGTCGCCTGCCAAAACTTCCAAGGGCCTCTTCCTCTCGTCATAGTCGACAGCCAGCTGCCCAGCCTCCTAGTGCTGGACTGGTTCTCCGCGTTTGGGCTCAACGTTTCTGGCATCCACTCCGTGGTTCCAGATCCTTTCGCTGCGCTGACCAGCAAGTTTGCGGATGTCTTCGACGACCAGCTGGGTAAATATATGGGGACATCTATTTCGTTTAATTTGGCCCCCCAGGTGGCACCAATCCGCCTTAAGCCTAGGAGAGTGCCATTTGCCCTACGGCCCAAGGTAGACCTAGAATTGGACAAATTAATTGCGCAAGGGGTGCTAGAAGCAGTGGACTACTCCCCCTGGGAGACCTCCATTGTGATACCCATCAAACAGGATGGGAGCATTAGGATCTGTGGTGACTTTACATGCACCATCAATAGGGGGTTGCAAGCCAACCCTTACCCTGTACCTGTGGTGCAGCACCTGCTCCACTCCCTGGGGGGGGTAATGTCTTTGCCAAGTTAGACTTAGCACAAGCCTATCAGCAGCTCCTGGTGGATGAGGCCACTGCCTTAGCCCAGACCATCGTGACCCACCAGGGAGCCTTTAATTTTTTATTTTTTTTGTGTGAATTTTTTACGTTAATTTATAGACCGCCCCCTCTCCCCGTAGGGACTCGGGGCGGTGTACAGACCATTCATAATCAAAACAATAAAAATGACATAAGACATAAGACATAGAACATAAACAACTCACACACACGGTCTGTTATAAAATCCCAAAACCAATTTAAATACTAAGAACAATTTTAAAACCCGTTAAAACCCCAATATAAAATCCCAATATAAAATTTAAAAAGCCATCCAGGAAGGTTTGAATAGATGTTAAATACAGTTACGATTATGGTTGTAGTTAGGCCAGACCTGCTACTCGAAACAGGTGGGTCTTGAGTTTCTTGCGGAAGGAGCGGAGATCAGAGGTGGTTCTAATATCGGGGGGGAGGTCGTTCCAGAGGGTTGGGCCCATCACAGAGAAGGCCCTACTCCTAGGCACCGCCCGCCCGCATTGTTTAGCGGATGGTACCCGGAGGAGGCCCTCTCTGTGAGAGCGGATTGGTCGCAGGGATGTATGGGGTAGAATGCGATCCTGCAAATAACTAGGTCCCGAGCCATGGAGCGCTTTGAAGATGACGATCAACACCTTGAAACGTACCCGAAAGGCCACAGGTAGCCAGTGCAGCTCGCGCAGGAGAGGTGTTACATGGGAGTACTTAGTACTCCCCATAATAACCCGCGCGGCTGCATTCTGGACCAGCTGGAGCCTTCGGGTGCATCTCAAGGGGAGCCCCATGTAGAGAGTGTTACAGTAATCAAGGCGAGAAGTCACTAGGGCATGAGTGACTGTGCAAAGGGCGTCCCGCTCCAGTAAGGGACGCAATTGGCGCATCAGGCGAACCTGATGGAACACCCCCCTAGCCACGGCCGTCACATGATCATCTAGTGACAGCCGGGAATCTAGGAGGACGCCCAAATTGCGTACCCTATCCACCGGGGGCAGTTGTACCCCCCCAATGGCCAGAGATGGAACACATTGGCTAAAGCGGGGCGCTGGTAGCCACAGCCACTCCGTCTTGGAAGGGTTGAGTCTGAGTCTATTGTCGCCCATCCAGACCCGCACGGCTTCCAGACACCGGGACATCACCTCGACGGCTTCGTTGGGGTGGTTCAGGGTAGAAATGTATAGCTGAGTGTCATCTGCATACAGATGGCACTCAACCCCGAATCCTCGAATGATCTCACCCAGCGGTTTCATGTATGTGTTGAACAGGAGAGGAGAGAGGACCGACCCCTATGGCACTCCACACGTGAGCGGCCTCAGGGTCGATCTCTGCTCTCCCGCCAACACACATTGCGTCCGACCGGAGAGGAAGGAGGAGAACCACCGCAAAACGGTGCCCCTCACCCCCATCCCCTCCAGCCGACGCAACAGGATACCATGGTCGATGGTATCGAAAGCCGCTGAGAGGTCTAACAGGACTAAGATGGAGGAACAGCCCCCATCTTTCGCCCTCCAGAGATCATCCACCGATGCGACCAAAGCCGTCTCTGTGCTGTGGCCCGGTCGGAAACCGGACTGGCGCGGGTCTAGATAAATAATTTCCTCCAGGTGTCGAGGGAACTGCTGCGCCACCACACTCTCGACAACCTTCGCTAAGAAGGGAAGGTTGGAGACAGGACGATAATTGGCTAACTCAACTGGGTCTAGGGAAGGCCTCTTAAGTAGGGGCCTCACCACCGCCTCTTTCAAGGCGGCTGGCAGAAACCCCTCCTCCAGCGAGGCGTTCACTAGACCCAGGAGCCAGTCACGTGTAACCTCCCAGGTTGCCAGTACAAGCCAGGAGGGACACGGGTCCAATAAACATGTGGTGGCCCGCAGTCGCCCGCGTAGCCTGTCCATATCCTCGGCATCAACAGAGTCAAACTCCTCCCAGATAGGTACCTCAAGACTCGCCTCCGGTGTCTCCTCACGATCACTGAAGGGGACCCATTCGCTCCGGATCTGAGCGATTTTGTCCTGCAGATATTCCCCAAATTCCTCTGCCCTCCCCTGTAAAGGGGCTTCCCGTGACCTCTGTGATAAGAGGGAGCGGGTCACCCGAAACAGGGCGGCAGGGCGGTTTTCTGCAGACGCAATAAGGGTGGCATAATATCGACGTTTAGCCACCCTTAGTGCCACAAGGTAGGTCCGTAAATGGGCTCTTACCTGTGTTCGGTCAGATTCGGCACGAGAGGAACTCCATCTGCTCTCTAGGCGTCTCTTGTGGCGCTTCATCATCCTCAGTTCCTCGGAAAACCAAGGGACCAGGGTGGTTCGCTGCCACTGGAGAGGCCGCAAGGGCGCTACCCGGTCCAAGGCCCTGGCCGCCGCACTGTTCCATGCAGCCAGCAGGTCCTCCGTCCGGGAGCGGGTCAGGGCAACAGGAGGTGGCCCAAGCTCCGTCTGGAACCTATCTGATTCCATCAGTCGCCTGGGGCGGAACCATCTAAGATCCTCTGGTTCCGCCTCCCCGCGATGGGGGGTGGCGTCAGGGAAGTCCAGCCAGAGAAGCGAGTGATCTGACCATGACAGGGGAGTGATCACCTGATCCCCTATTCCCAGATCACTCTTCCATCGACCAGAGATAAAAACAAGGTCCAGCATGTGTCCTCCCTCATGTGTGGGGCCCTGAATTATTTGGGTCAGGTCCAAGGCTGTCATGGAAGCCATGAACTCCTGAGCAACCTCGGATGATTCACCCGTCGATGGCAAGTTGAAGTCCCCCATGACTAATAGTCTAGGGGTCTCAACTGCCACCTCAGCAATCACCTCGAGGAGCTCAGGCAGGGCCGCTGAAGCATAGCGAGGAGCAAAGTATGCAATCAGCAGGCCCAACTGACTCCCTGGGCCCCATCTCACACCTAGAGTCTCACATCTGGATATCTGAGGTACGATGAATTCTCTCGGTGTCAAGGCTTCCCGTATAATGACCGCCACCCCACCACCCCTACCCCGGGCACGAGGCTGATGGAATACACGGTATCCTGATGGGCACATTTCCACGAGGGGCACACCCCCCTCGTGGCCCAACCAGGTTTCCGTGATCCCTGCAAGGTCCGGTTCCCCCTCAGAAACCAGATCATGGATGAGGGGGGCCTTATTAACAACGGACCTTGCGTTACATAACATCAGTCTCATGCCACGGCTCTGTAAACCCTGACCACCTAGGATGCGGGGGTTGGTACAAACGACCGGGCGTAACCAACGCCCCCGGTCTCCCAACCGACTGCAGGATCTTCTTCTGTCCTCGCATCTACCCCTTCCTGTGACCGTTGGAATATAGGAACCCTCTAAAGGAACGTTATACTGACTCCCCTCCCCCGCTCCGCTCCCTTCCTCCTCAGCCCCACCTGTTCATCTGGCTCTACTCCTATTCCTGGTCTGGCTAGACCCACCCCCCGCCCTGGATCCCTTTAAAACATTAAAAAAACATTTACACAAAACCCCCCGGAGCCTCCTCTTCTTCCACCTCTCTGGATTAATACATCCGTCATCAAGGTGGGCCCTTGAAAGGGCAGAGGGCCATATTTGCGAGAGGGGGGACTCCCACAATAAAATCAGGTCTACCCTAGAGTAAAAATAAACCATGGTTCAGCAGGGCCTCAGATCGAATTGAGGGTGCTACAGATATTACAATTACTTTACAAAGATGTTAAAATAGGTGCTGCATACAGCACTGAGTCCAGGAGGAAAGGGAAATGCAGAGGGATATAGGGAGCCAGGGCCTGGATACTGATGGTAAAAGGCCATAAGTCCTAGGTGGGGATTATGGGTGTAGCAGACCAGTCCATCAGTCTGTAGATGGTCTATAGATGGTCACAGGATGGTCAAAAGATGGTCAAAGGATGGGTGGGCAGTAGAAAAACAGTAGGGAGACAATAAAAGCAGATGGTCGATAGATGGTAAACCAGGGATAGTAACAGGGCTAATAGGCAATGATGAAGATAAAGGCAAAGGCTGCTACCATCGCTCCTCCCCTCTCCTTCGCTCCAGCAGCAGCCATTGCCTCTCCCTGTATGTCCCAATATGTCCAGCACCATAAAACGCCGAGTCGCGCTGCTCCAGCCCCAGGGCCATTTCACCAACCTCCAGTCCTTCGTCTGGCCTCCAGGGCTCCCAGCGCCCGGCTCCACGGCCTCTCCTGGCCCAACCAGCATTGAAAATGGCTTGCATCGCTTGCATCGCTCCTGCTACGCCCAGCCGCTCCGCACGTTCACACGTTCGCACACACACCATATGTCAGACACTCGCCAGCTGCTTTTGTCTCAGCTTTGCCCCGCCGTCCCACGCCGCCCCACGCCATCCACGCCATCCACGCCCGACATCTCATCAGTAGAGGCGGAGGCTGAGGCGACAGAAACAGCCGCAGCAGCAGCCGGCGCTGGCTCTCTCTTCTGCTCTCCGGCACTCTCACCCTCGCATTTTCGGCCAAGTTTTCGATCGCCAGGCCACCCTGGGGACCCGTTGGGGTCGTGATAGAAAGCCAGGGTGACCCTCTCCAGGACCCGGCCCTTCCGGCTAACGCAGGGGACCTAGTAGCATCCCTATTCACACAGGCAAGCCCCGCACGCCTGCGGAGCTCAAGGGCAAGCCGCCATAGCTCCGGAAGCTCCTCCGAACATAAGTAAATAAATAAAAATAAAATAAATATTAGCAAGTGAAGCCATCCATTAGTTTACATTTGATCCGTCACTCTGTTCACTGCAACTCCACAATAGGTCGGAGGTTACAGTTTGGGGTTAGCATAGCCCCAGGCATTTTTCAAAGCCTAATGGAGCGATTGCTCCAAGGGCTGCCTGGGGTAGTGCCTTATTTCAATGATGTGCTTGTATCCGCCAAGGATGAAGCCGACCTCATCGTCAAGTTAAGGGCGGTCCTGCACAGATTTCGCCAGGTGGGGCTTAAACTTAAGCGAGGCAAATGCAAGTTGGGAGTCCCCAGCGTAGAATTTTTGGGGTACCTAGTGGATGCCAATGGCATCCACCCTATCTTGTCCAAGATCGAGGCAATCAAAAAAGGCCCCATGCTCACATCTAAAGTGGAGCTTCAAGCATTTCTTGGGCACCTCAATTTCTATGCCATTTTTTGCCGCATAAGGCTTCTCTGGCTGAGCCCCTGCACAGGCTTTTAGACTCTAAGGCTCCCTGGCATTGGGGTCCTAAGGAAGCCCATGCTTTCAAGGCAGTCAAGGATGTTCTCATGTCCCAGTCACTGCTAGTCCAGTATAGTGACCGCCTTCACTTGATTTTGGCGTGCGATGCATCACCTTTTGGCATTGGGGCTGTTCTGAGCCACATCCTCCCTAATGGCTCAGAAGCCCCAATTGCCTATTATTCCCGCACTCTCTCACCTGCGGAAAGAAACTACAGCCAGCTAGACAAAGAAGCTCTAGCTGCTGTAGCATGACTATGTCTATGGTCATTTTTTCCAATTGGTCACTGACCAAAAGCCCCTCTTGGGTCTCTTGGCAGGGGACCGCCAGACCTCCCCAAATTTTGTCACCTAGAATGACCAGGTGGACAGTTTTCCTGGCTGCTTACAATTACCAGTTGCTCTATAGGCCAGGAAAGAATTTGGGGCATGCAGATGCCCTCAGTTGCTGCCCCCTGCAAGCGCTTGTGACCCTGCCCCCGCTGCCTCAGTCCTCCTGGTTGAGGAATTAGCCATGCCAATATCCTCCCAGGATATTGCCAGGCTTTCTGCGATGGACCCCGTCCTCTCCAAAGTGCTGGACTGGGTGTTCAGGGGGTGGCCGCAAGGGCCGGTTGGTCAGAAGTTCCAGCCCTTTTACGTATGCCAGCATGAGCTATCCATTCTCAATGGATGCCTGCTGTGGGGAAACCAGGTAGTACCTCCCCCCAAGCTTAGGGCGCCAATTTTGAGCTGCCTGCATACTGCTCACCCAGGAATTGTGCGCACGAAAGTGCTGGGCAGGAGCTATGTGTGGTGGCCCAAAATTGACCAGCAGATAGAAGACTGGGTGGCTGCCTGCCAACAGTGCCAGCAGTCAAGGCCAGCTCCCCCGTCAGTGCCTGTCACAGAGTGGGACACGCCCCGGGTTCCATGGGCACGAGTCCATTTGGATTTCGTTGGCCCATTCCTTGGGCAGAATTTTTTAATTGTAGTGGACGCCTACTCGAAGTGGATGGAGCTGGCACTCATGCCATCCACCACTTCAGAGACCGTCATTAAGGTATTGGAAAGACTTTTTGCAACCCGTGGGCTGCCTGATGTGGTGGTGTCCGACAACGGGCCCCAGTTCACATCGGCACCATTCCAAATTTTTCTAGGCAGGCTAGGCATCCGACATGCGACCACGGCTCTGTTTCACCCAGCAGGCAACGGCCTGGCTGAATGAACCTTCCGGTCTGCTAAGGAGGCATTGGGACGCCTGGGGCCAGGTAATTGGCATAATAAATTGTCCCAATACCTCCTGGCACAACATACAACACCGTGCCCGGTCACCAACCAAAGCCCAGCAGAATGGCTAATGGGACGCCGGCTCCGGACAACCCTGGACCGGCTGTACCCCAGCTATGTGTCAGAAAAAAGCCCCAACACAGACAACACTGCTTGAGCCTTTAACTTGGGAGACCTGGTCTATGCTCAGAACTTTGAAGCTAAACCAAGGTGGCTCCCTGGACAAATAATAAAGCTAACTGGACCCTACTCTTATAGGGTCCAGCTCGACAATGGAAGAGAGTGGCGCCGACACATTAATCAACTTCGACGAAGATCGACCGGTGTTTCAGACCTCCAAGCAGGGCAGGCCCAATCCTATCCTGTGAACTAACACCACCCGAAGCCACTTCAGCACCCATCTCCAATGCATTCTTGTCGCCAACCCTACCTGGTAGTCCCGTTGGTCCAGCGATGGTCACTTGTCCCGCTGTCTTGGCCGCTCAGTCTCCAGCAGTTCCACAAGCCCAGCTAGCAGAGACTCCTCCTATGGCCACCGCCCCTGAACTAAGACGATTGGGGCGGATCTGACATCGGCCAGCATACTTGGCGGACTACGCATGTGCCAACTGGGAGGAGAGGGGTGTTATGTACTGAACTTCCCTGCCATAGACTTGCATTGCTGACTACTGATTGGCTAAGACGCAGCAGCCTGCTGGCGAGAGAATCCAGCTACCTGATTGGTTAAACGCCTGACAGCTTGACTATAAAAGCTGTCAGCTGTCTTTTGCTGCTATTTGCCGGTACGAGGTTTGCCGTACATATGAGCTGTTTGTCACTGTTAATAAAGGTTGTGTTAGCTTCAACCTGCCTTGCCTTAGTCCCTGTCTGCCTCGTTCTCCCTACAGAACAGATACAGTTGTGCAGCAGGTGCTGAATTTCTTAAATGTGAGTTTTTGAACTTAATAGAATTCTCCTCATTCCTGTTTACCCCATTGGCAAAATGTTTGATACTGTTGCAAATAGGCCTTATATTTACATTGAAGAAAAATCATGTTTCCATTTTTTAAATAATATTGTATGCTTATTTATTTCTCTGGCACGGTATACTACTATAACATCAGAAACATTCTGATTTGAGTCCCCTTGGGTAGAACTGAATGTTGGATATTGTAAAATAGACCCATAAATACAAATAATTGGGTTTTCTAATAGATAGCTATCCTTGAGTTCAATGTGCAAAGACTCCATTTACATTTTGTGGGTTGAAATGTATTTGTTTCATCAGACAATACAGTTGAAGAGGTCAAACTTTGTATTAAATGGCTTTAAAAAACAATAGGATAAAATGACAGAAGTTACATCTATCAAGGAAAGCGGCTTTTACTGTTTTTATGTAAATAGAGAATTTTTTGAAACCTGCTGTGTTCTTCTCTGCAAGTCAAAGAAAGACTTTTAGAAATAGATTTGACCCTCAGGATGTCTTTCTGGACTGAGAGAAAATTGATCCCAACATGTGGTAAGTCAGTTACGTGCATCCATGTCAAGGGTAGCAGGATTAATAAGTTGCTATTAGTAGATACCTTATTTTTTTGAGTATAAGACACACCTTTTTCCCTCAAAAAAGAGGCTGAAAATCTGGGTGCATCTTATACCCTGAATACAGCATTTCTTGCCTCCTGGAACTCTGCCCACTTCACCAAAATGGCTGTGCATAGCTTTTGGAAGGCTTTCAGACAGCTCCTGGGGGCTGGGGAGGGCAGAAATGAGTGAAAAACTGTCTGTTTTTTGGCCCCCCAGCCCCCAGCAGCACTTTATAAGCTTCCTAAAGGCTATCCATGCCCTTTTTGTGACAAAAAATGGGCTTTTTTTTGAGAAAAACGGGCTGCTTTTTGCTCATTTTTGCCCCCCCCCCCCCCAGCACTCTACAAATCTCCTAAAGGACTATTCATGCCCTTTTTTTGAAAAATAAAATGAGCCTGTTTGGGAGGTTTGCAGAGTGCAAAAACTTTTTAAAATTTTTTTCCTCTTCAGAACCTTGCTGCGTCTTATACTCTGGTGTGTCTTATACTCCAAAAAAGTACAGTATACAGTATGTTAAATATTAACAGTATGTTAATACAGTATGTTAAATATTGTTGATCAATATATATATATATGTGTGTGTGTGTATGTATATGTATATGTATATGTATTTGTGTTACAACCCCTCGTATGCCCAAATATGGGAGGGATCTCACTACTCCCCCTTTCTGTCATTCGGCTCATTACAGAAGACCATCCAGGCAGAAAACCATATTTTTATTTTTAATGTTGCCTTTTTATATTTGTGTTGTATTTGTGCTGATAAATAAATAAAGGGAGACTAGTATAGATCTATTTCAAGCTATTTAGCTCTCATCAGCTAGCCATACCCTTACTGGGAATCGAACACACACACACACACACACACATTTGAAATACATATTTCAAACTGTCACCATGAGATTATATATGTAGTAGATAATGGATACTAAATGGATACTAAAACCTGGATATAAGAATATACACAATAATATTGACCAGTCCTGAGATGGTATTCAGTCAGTTCTGACAGGTTCTGGAGAACCAGTAGCCGAAATTTTGAGAATGGGGAGGGAATGGGGATTTTACGATATCCTTCCCCTGCCATACCCACAGAACCGATGGTAAAAAAAATTGAATCCCACCACTGGACCAGTCTACTTTTATTAGTTATATAAATATATTTACTACTTCAATAGACTTTATTAATTGATACATTTATTTCCTGTCCTTTCTTTGGGGACTATACATGGGGGCTGGGTATTTCACAATAATACTTCAGAACTATCTTGGAAGTTCAGTTTTGGCCCAACATCTCAGAATGAGCTCATGAATAAATGGCAACTTGAACTTGGATCTCCCTGGGCCCAATCGCTGTACCATTCTGCTTTGAGAGTCAGACTTGTTTAAGGTCATAATTTCGAAGTTGCTACTACATGACCAACCACCAACTACAAAGATAAAGGCCGTTAAGAAATATGCTGAAGACTAGCACTTGGTAGAGGAGCCAGGAAGTTCTTGGAAAAGATATCCACATGTCATGATGCGTCTATGCCTATAAAGATCAGTAAAGTTCAAGTCTATGACATTCAGTGAAAGTGAAAGTTGGACTTTGAAGAAGCAGGGTAGGAAGACGCTTAGTGTTTTTTAACTTTGATGTTGGAGGAGACTCCTGAGAATGCCAAGGCCAGCCATGAAAACAAACCAATGGATCATTGAACAAACCAGCAAACTGAATGGACTCAGTTTCTATGACTATGAGTGCATCATTGGAAGACCTGAAAAATCAGGCTAGTGTAATGCTATGTAGAAATGACCTTGGAAAATAGGGGTGGGGATGTGGGGAGAGATGCTGCCTAGGATATGACCAGATGTGTGTGTGATGGGGGGAGGAGCCTGTAACTGCATAACTGGCAGAAAAACTCAGAAATGATTCTCCCTAACTTACCATGCTGTAAAAGGAGATAGCAGTACATCTGTACTTTCAGACCTGCAAGATTCTGTTAATGTAGCCTTATGATAAAGTTGAATTAGTTCATCTGCTCTGCTTCTTATCTGGTAAATCTGAAAAGGTTGGCTGGAATAGATTGTCATGGAATCTATATGGTCGCTAAGAGTTAATATCAACTTGATGGTACATAATTAATCATTCAATCAATCAGTTTCCATCTCATTGTCCTTTTTACACATGGCAGGATAAATAGCCGTTGCTTAAATAAATGAATAATTTTTTTTAAAAAAAATATTATTCCATCAAAAATAGATGTGCAAATGTTTGCACTAAATATCTAATGTTCTTTGGGATCTTTGCTTCAACAGCAGAAATGGACACGTAAATAAAAGAGAAAGCTGTATTGCCTATACAACCTTGCAATCAACATTTTAATGCTTGTTTTCAACCTGTTCATCAAAGTGAGCAACTATTATATTGGTATGTGTGCGTATTTCTGGTTCACCTCGGCACCCAATAAAAAAGTTTGACTACTGTTCAGTACACAGTTCAGGAGAACAGTTAAATATTCAGATCATAAATTTTATTTGGGGGGGGGGAATCAATTTCATTTATCATTCTGTACCAGTTGGGATAAAAAGATGACAGACCTCGCATGCAATATCAGCCAAGGTTAAAAATGCAATTTCCAGTTTATTAAAACTGCAGAAGGTCATCCTTCAGTAATTGCAAACCTACCATCATAGGTTCTCAGAAGGATGCTCTGCAATGCTAAAATCTATCATCTTTTAAGAAAATGTGTACATTTTCTTACCGACTTACTATAACATTTGTCTTTTTTTAAAATACTAGCATTAATTAATGTTCAGTGCTTCCCCCTCCCCCTTGAGTAATGCAAATTGAGTGTCAAGTGCTTTTGCTGAATCTATCTTTGTCTAATGGCAAATGAATTTCTCAGTTTCGATTAGTGTTGTTTTTATAATGCTTCTGTACAGTGAAAGTAGATAAAGTAGATAAAGTTCAAAAGGATGAGATGCATTAATAAAATTAAAAGGTGTGTAACATTAACAAAAATGATTCACTGTTACCGTATGAAAAGATTTAAAGATAATTAATTGATTAGAATCAATCACTATGTTTATGGTATTGTTTTTCTTAATTTCCAATATATTTTACTGGATTTCTAAAATGTTTACATTACATTATGGAATATTCTTGATTGAAATTAGGTTATTCAAATAACCCTCTTTTTGACAATTTAATGTATATTAGAAAGTTTCTTGGGCACCATTATTGAGAATTGTGTCTGAATAACCAAGCAGGGAAACCCTCATCCTATCTTTCAGGATCACCACATATTTCTTTTTCTTCATGTAAAATGGACATACTCACCATTAGGATGAACCATCCAAAAGTACTTTGCTTTGTGAAGATGCGTGACTCTGCCTTTATTTGTGGAGCATTTTCGAGGAATGTGTGACGTCCATCCACTGAACTTCCTTGTGTTTTCTTTGCACTTCTGTGGTCACATCACCACCCAGAAGAAGTTGAAGACTGCTTTACTTCAAAGAGGAGCTTCGGTCGGCTGCATAAGAATGTGGTGTGTTCTTGCATGGCCTCTGGAGCTTCTGGTGTGCTTTCTTACTCTCTTTGGAGACCCATGGCTATGCAATGTCCAAAGTTTCCAGGCCTTGTGTGACTTGGAGGTGCCTCAGATAGGCAGTCATCTTTCTTTCTGCGAGACCAAAACATTTTTTTTTACAATTATATAAGTTATGAATTGTTTCTTTTTTGTTCATGGGTGTTTGTGTGATGGTAATAAAACAGCAGAATCAAGTTAGGTATTTTCTGAACTTTTGACATCTTAATCCCAAAACAGACCTAGATTTACACAACAGTTCTTATTTATTTATTAAATTTATATGCCATCCATCTCATTACCAAATGAGTCCAATAAAAAAAACAAGATTACTGTTGTGGTGCAAATAATCAGGAGTATTCATTGAAGTACATAAGTGTTAAGTATTGCTACCTCTAGTACAATAATCTAGTCAACTAATGGTCAAAGCTAAATTGGCACTAGACAAGGGTCAATAAAATTCTTGGGGGGGAGATATACTTAGGTCTTTTGTGACACCACAAGACTCTAAACTGATGACATATTTAATGATGCCTTCCAGTTCAGCCTTTTTTTAAAATCTACAGTTACCTATGATACTCAAGCTATAGGAGCATTTATGGCTAATAGCAAGGGCACAGTTTTTTGCTGTAGCCTACAAGCATAACTAAAGCCAGTGTTCACCCCAAGTATTCATAATCTATTCTATGCAAGCATGATTCACTATTTTAAAGACTATGTATGCCAACATTCAGTTTGCAGTGTAAATCATACATTCAGAGTAGCTGACATGCTTAGGATATACAGTAGTTAGAATATTACAAACAGAAATAATGCATGTTAAATGAATGCCAAGCAATTCTTTTTAATGAATACATATGTTTTTGTTTGCTACTTGAGTGCATAAGAATTTAAACATCTGGGTCCACCATTGTGCTGTCTGTTGTTCTATATTTTTCAGTTGAACAATTACTTTGGCTGAGATAATAAACAGCACATATTATAGAGTGGTTAGAAGTGACCGGTAAATGTATTTAGTTTTATGATAGAAAAGAAATGCACTTGTCTCTAAGTGCAAGGATGAAATTATGTTAGAATTGCCATCCAGGTTCTCCTATTAGATTTGGCAAAATCTACTAAATCTATTTAGTGAATCTTATATAATACACAAACCCAGTGCAGGATTCTCTCCTGATTTATTCCATGCATTAGCTTAATGCTAAGGTTGATGGCTTGCTTTAATTTAATTATTGTAAATCATAGTAACAAGGCCCATTGTTATAAAAGATCAATTCTAAATGGACTAGTCATCATTTAAAACTGTATATAAATTGTTAGTAAATAATTCTTTAATTATATTTTAAAGTGCCCTCCTACTTGGTTCATTTTTGTTTTAATGCACAGGTTTTGTGGGGGGTTTTTTGGAATATATTTTAATACATATTGAAATTGAAATATCAAGTCACATATGACTGTCCATAATATTTCTAAAAATTGTCATATGCAATAAAGAGATACCCCTATAACAATTTTATACTTAGAATGTCAATAAGCCTAATTGTAATTTTTTGATGTCTGCAACAGCTATTTCAGAGTTTACAAATGTGGCAGATTTTTTCATCTGGAACTTATTGTACTGATATGATAGTCACGATTTCTGAACAAATTGGGTATTGAGAGGTCCTGATCCCTTAAAAATACAAAGAAATCCATGATAGTCTGATTGATCATACAGGCAATGATGCCTTTATTCTTTGATGGAAATATTTCTCCCAGTGGAAAAACAGTATGGCATTTCAATAAATTTCCTTTTTAACCTGCTCACATAAAGAACGTACTCATTGTACTCTTTTCTTTTCCCTCCATAATACTGAAACACTGGTGTGATTAGTTTGCTTTAAATCACGGGGAGTAAGTGGACCTTTTCGGCATATGCAGCAGAATCAGATGTACCCATTTGTCTTGCCTGTGCAAAGCAAGAACTGTTCACAGCAGCAGGATTTAAATCATGGAAGACTGGCAGAATTAATGGCACAACTGTTACAAACTATTTGAGATAATATACTCTCATTGCTTAAGAATTATATCCAAATAATGCAGAATGTCATTGCAAGATAATAAAAGGTTCGTGTATTTTTCCATAGCATGAAAAAATGTGGAATTTAAAATCCCCCTGTCTATTGGAAATGCTGCGCTAAACGATGTAGAATTGCAGATCGTTTTTCATTAAGTTAATTTCTGTCTTTGTCTTTTGTGAGAGGTTTTTATGCAGAGGGATGCGGTATACATGGTTTCTGAAAGCAAACCTATTCCACTTTGCAGGTCCAGAGGAAGCATGATGAAACTTATTGCCCTCTTCTCCATGGAGGCAGGAGCTGAGCCAATTAATGAATGGAGTTAATTGGTGTGATTTTCCAAGATTGTCAGAAATCCTACAGCAATAGGTTCAGCAGAGTCCTTTGTGTGAGAGTCTTTATTCTATGCAAATCGATATAACCAAGCATAGTTTCTATTGCAAAGGGCAAATTATTCCCCCTGCTTACGCATATATTTTTGCATGAAATAAGAGATGTGGGATAATAAATGCTACAAAGTAAAACAGAAAAGAAGAAAAGAAATAGGAAAAGAGAGAAATGTGTTGTAGAAGCAGCGATGAATGTTGAATACGTTCATATTTAAAACTAATTTGGCATTTTAAAACAAAATCTTTTTGTATCTTTTATTTTTTTAAAAATATTACTATTTCACCTTCTCTAAAATTGTTTGAATATCTAGATCAGGGGTAGTCAACCTTTTTATACCTACCGCCCACTTTTGTATCTCTGTTAGTAGTAAAATTTTCTAACCACCCACTGGTTCCACAGTAATGGTGATTTATAAAATAGGGAAGTAACTTTACTTTATAAAATTTATAAAGCAGAGTTACAGCAAACCCCTACTGCCCACCATGAAAGCTGGAATGTCCACTAGTGGGCGGTAGGGACCAGGTTGACTACCACTGATCTAGATCAATGGCTATAACATTATAACGATTTTATTTAATTAGATCAGTGGATCCCAAGGTTGAATCAGATATTGGTTAGAAAGAACAAACGGTCCCATTAGGTGGGGCCAGGAGGAAGAAAACCAAAAAGGGGACAGATCAAGTGGACCAGAAACCTGGTCCAAGGAAGCAGTTGAGACAAAACTTCAAATTGCCCCTAAGGGAAATTTTATTGCCAGGAGTTGAGGGGGAGCTACGTAAGGTGTGGACATATGCTCCATTCTCAGTGGCTGATTTATATAATTGGAAAAATCAAATTCCTGCTTTTGGAGAAAATCCAGATGAGATGCATGTCCTTTTTGCATCCATTTTTCTGAACTCACCAGTCTACTTGGGCAGACATACAAAGTCTGATGGAAATTTTATTAACCCCAGAGGAAAGAAGGCTGGTGAAGGGAACCATGAATAAGCCTTTGCAGAAGGATCAAGCAAAAGATCCAGACTGGACATGGTTACTGGAGGAACCAGATTGGGAACCCCAGTCCATTCAGCCGCAAAACTACTGGACCTTAGTTTTGTTAGGACTCAAACAAAAGCTAAGAACTTAGGGAAGGTCTATCAAGTTCAACAGAAACAGGATGAAAATCCAAGGGAATTCCTAGAATGCATTTATCAAATATTTTGGCAATATACCAAATTAGATCTTGAGGCTGAATAAAATAAGAGAATATGATCTTCATTGGTTAGTCTGCAGATGACATTAGAGCCATATTACAGAAGACCAAGGGGCCCCCAGGAAAGGCATCTCTGAACTTGTGGAATTAGCATACAAAGCATATAGTAATTGGGGTCAAATTCCAGAGAAGAAGGAACTTCAAAAGGCAAGAGGAAACACATTTTTCCTAGCTGAGGCGCTTAGACAGAAAGAGTGGGAGGCCAGGGGACCTGCCAGAAGAATTAGTAGTTAGAATCACACACTGATTAGAAGACGAGCCCTCCAGTTGGCAAAAGGGAAAATGGTTAATGTCCACACAGACAGAAAATATTTATTTAGAGTTTTACATGCTTATGGGGGTATTTGAAAAGAAAGTGCCTGTCTCTGTTGTGCACAAAACAAACTAAAAACAAGATGGAATGGATGCCAAGTTTTGCCCTACTAGCCAAACTACTCTATGAACTTACAAAGGGGGTGAAAAAGAACCCTTTGTTTGGGAGCGGGAACAGAAACAAGCGTTTGAAACCTTGAAGTAAAAATTGTCTCAAGCTCCTGTTATGGGACTTCCCAACCTCGAATAACCTTTTAATTTGTATGTGGACTCAAAGAATAATATAATGCCACTGCTCTTCTGATAAAGGAAGCTAATAAATTGACTTTTGGACAACCAACTAATTTATAAGTATCAAACTCTCTTCACTCATAATCTCAAGTGACATTGAAACAGACAAATGCCCTAAATCTGGCCACCCTCTTGCCTAACTAGGGGCCTCATGGGTGAGTCAAATGGTGGGAGATTTAAACAAGCAAAAGAAATCCAACAATATTGTGTGTCCCTTAGCCCACTGTTTCTGAGCACCTCTAGTCATAATATTCAGGTGGGAGAAAAGTATAGGTAAAACACTGGAAAGGAAAAGAACTTGAAACCCAAGTGGAAGGGCCTGTATATTGTTGTCAGGTGTTCTCCATTTGCAGTAAGAGTATTGGAATCCAAGTTTTGGATTCACTGGACTTGAGTTAAGCCAGCTGCTGATGAGCCTTGGGAGGCAGACCAGGACGAAGCCAGGCCTTTAGTGCTACGCTTGAAGAAGTGCCTCCCTATAAATGTCCTACCGGCAATGGGTAGTCAACCTATGAGGCAGAAGAGGCCTTACTGGGTCACACTGGAAGCTGACTCTCGATGTATGGCCGAAGATTTGAAGGAGGAAGACAACATTCCATTTATTAGATATAAGATGTATTAGAAAGTCTGGGCACCTGTCAGGGTATGGAAAGTCGAGCATACATAGCCATAACTGCATTATCTGTTGCTTTAGTGAGTGTGCTTGCCCTGATTGTGATTTGCTGTGTTGGATATTCATTCCACTAGAATCTCTCCCTCCCCAGAAAAGCAGGTGCCAAGTCAAAAATAATTGATTGTGACAGAGAGCAGTACGAAACCCCTGGAGATACTTATGTATGTTCCTGGCAGGAACTTTGCAGGTCAGGACTAATGAAAAGAACCTCCAAGCCCATGCCTTTTCCATGAACAAAGGTGTGTGTGTGTGTGTGTGTGTGTGTGTGTGTGTGTGTGTGTAGGAGAAAATGGAGTTTTCTTCTTATATGGGAAAAATGCGTATTTATGCTTATCTAGCAATTGGACTGGAACATGCAGCCTGGGGACTGGAGAAAGTGCCGTCAGAGAATAAGATCTGAGAATCATTCTATATGTATCACTTGTCTCTTTCTTCTCACTGCTATATAACATTATCCTGAAGTGATTATGTTATGCCAAATATTATATGTTTGCATGGCTAATATGCACTGCTGAAATATTAACCTTGCCATATGCAATGACAAATATCATAATAAGACACAATAAGAGGCAAGACTCAATTGTAGCTAAAAATAGTCTTGAAGGGGGGACTAAGGCAGGACATAAAGTGAGATTTGGTCATAAGAGTGAACATGAAACTGGATCAGACTAGAAGATCTCCTGAGATTTATCCCTTCTATCTCACTATACATTTTCTAGTTTTGAAGAAGAACAGGAAACTTGAACTCAGGAAATTTAAATGTCAAACCGCAACACCTGCTGTAAGTAGGCCAAGTCAGTTGGAGGTCTCGCTTGCGAGTCAAACATAGAGCTTAACCACACAAGTCAGTATGAAACTAGTGCTTCCTGCATGCCAACTGTAGCCTAGACATGAAAGGGCATCACAATATTATCTGCTTCTCTGCTCAGCAATAAGGAACTCAGCCAATATAAATGAGCTAACATATTTCCGTGTTTTTGATGCTTTGAACATGCTACAAGAATGTGTGTTGTGATTAGAACATTGTTCAGATGTTAGAAATTGCTATCTCTATCTGAGCTATTTGGCAAAAAAAAAAAAAAGCTTTTCTTGATCTCACAGTCCGAGTCTCCTGATTTTCTGCAACACAGTTAAGTAAGTGATTGCAGTTGTTAAGTTAGTAACACAGTTGCTAAGTGAATCTGTCTCCCCAATGGCTTTGCTTGTCAAAAAGTCACAAAAGGTAATCACATGACCCTAGGACATAATATGAAACAAGCCTCCACATTTTGATTACGTGACCATAGGGATGCTGCAATGGATGTAAACGTGAAAAAAGGTTATGTCACTTTTTTAGTGCCATTGTAGCTTCAAATGGTCATTAAATGACAGTTGTAAGTCAAGGACTACCTATATTGCTCATATATTTCAGCTTCTAACATATTTTTTATTCCTGGATCTATTCTGGACAACCGCACGCCTTCTGAGTAATCAGCTTCATTGTGCAGTAATTATTTAGGAAACATTATGGTTGGTTAAAATGGTAATTTTGACAACATGATGTCACACTGTTTACAATGGAATTAGGTAGACATGCAAAAAGGCAATGAATGTTAATACTCCTACATTGTGCCTAAGCTTTGCTAATTTGCGTGAGTTATTGAGTGATAACTAAATCTGTATGACAGCAGTTTTGTTTCATTCCCTGAATACAAGTTTGCATATCAGTAAAACATTCATTTTCTTTCTCAGATGATGGCCAGGCATATATTTTACTATTAATACTGGAAATAGTTAACCTCAACATTTCCTTTTAAATTATTTCTGTGACATTTCTGTACAAACGGCAGGCTGAGATTCTATAATTTTACCACCAAAAAGACACTCAATAGCTGCCATTCTGAAAAGCAAGCCACATATTACCTTAACATATTTTAAAACTACATCTTACAATAACTTTTTCACCTGAAATACTTTGATCTGCCTGCCTCCTCCACCCTGATGTAATTACATGATGATGCTCTTACTCTGTCTCTTATTTATAATAACCGATTGCAGAATACAGAATAACTGAGTGGGAAGGGACTTTGGAGGTCTTCCAGGCCAACCCCCTGCTCAAGCAGAAGACTCTATACTATTCCAAACACATGGCTGTCCAATCTCATCTTAAAAAATTTCAGTGATGGAGTACCCATGATTTCTGGCTGCAAGCCATTCCACTGATTAATTGTTCTCACTGGCAGGACATTTGTTTAAAGTATTCTGTTGTATTTCCTGCATTTAAGTGTAATCCGATGGTTCCTGGAAGATAACCAGAATTTGAAAGATTCAAAAGTGAAGAGTCAATACATAACTTACAGAGGGACTAATTTGTTAAGTATGCTTGGGAAAGTGTCTGGCAGAATTCTGATCGATGCGATACATAAAAGAACAGTGAATACAACCTGGAAAGAGCCATGCAGCTTTATATAGGATTGGGATTGTGCGGGCCAGTTTTTTTTTCTCTTCAGGAAGTCACAAAGTAATGGATGAATTAGAGAGGAAAGTTCACTGTGTGTTTGTTGATTTAGAGAAACTGTTATAGAGCATTTTCATGAATATAGAACAGCACACATTTGCTGAAGGTGATAACAGTGATATATGATAGAAGTAAATAATACATGGACTACAGTTCATGTTTAGTGAATTGTCCAACTTTCAGTAGGGAGTAAGACTGGATATATGGCCCCGCTTGGCAGTTTAATGTGTTTATGAATACATTTTATAAGGAATCCTTGTGATCATATTAAAGGAATTTTGTTTGCCATGAATGTTACATAGATAGCATGATGCAATGAAGAGTATATATGGAAAATTAATGTATAGAAGACAAAAGTAGTGTTTATACCTACTAATATTGCCAAACCTCTTTTAAGATAAGTGATGTTATAGAAAGTTCAGAAAAGGAATTAAGAAAGTAAGAAATAATATTCAAAGTAAAACGAAAAGAGAATGAAATGTATTCTATATCTAATCCTATCTTACACCAATAACCAATCATTTTATTTCTCATAACTTTCTATTTTGCAAAACTACCGTATATTTTTTTCTACCATGTCGATGCAATTCATAATATAATTCCTATTACTATACCAATTTATAAACTGCTTTCCTCATCTCTCTTTTTCTGAGAATCCCATCTATTTAATATGCCTACTACTTTCTTCATTCTTCCTTTCCTTTTGACCCATTTGTTTTTTCTTTATTTTTATTTTTGTGTGTGATTTCATCCTCATTATTATTTCTATACCAAACTGCTTTGGTAAACCTCTTTGTACTGTCTGGCACATTGATTCATTCATGATCTTGTTTCTTCTTGTTTTATCCTACATAATTAACCTATTTCAATGCATTCCTTTAATATTTCTCCTGAATGTAACTTCCACATGAAAAATGTGCAGAAATATTCCTTTTTATAGTGTCACATCTTTATACCAGGAAATGGTGATTGGATGGAATTAACAAGACATCAAAAAAGAAAGAGGTAAAAAATTTATAAAACAAACTATAGTGCACAACCTCAGTATAAAACCAGTCCTTGTACATGTGGATTGTTAATTTAAAATTAGACTCATAATTTGATGTGCTATTAGGATTGGAAATGCAACTATCCATCAAGCCTGCAAAAAGGAACAGATAAAGCATTACAGTTTGTAGTAAAGATTATAATTTTGGTTAAATAGTATTGAATTATAGGTTGAATTGGTTGTGATAATCTGTGATAATCTGGTTCTTTTGCCCAGTTTTTTGTGTTGTTTTTCACAATGAGCTATCAGCATTAAATAATTAGTATGAACATTATGGTATATAGTGCTTATATTATGATTATATGACCAATAAATATTATGGCCATAATAAAACTTTCATTTGATGTTTTTTGACCTTAATAGATATGACCAAATAAATAATTATTTGGAATAATTGGCTGTAACTAAAATGTAATTACTTTAAAATGCAGTAATAAATCTTTTCTGCAAATGTAGCATTATTGGAGATTACATTAAACCTATTTTACCTATGAAGGTCTGCCATACATATTGTGCAGGGATGCAGTGGCTCAGTAGCTAAGACGCTGAGCTTGTTGATCCCGAAGGTCAGCAGTTCAGCAGTTCAAATCCCTAGCGCTGCATAACGGAGTGAGCTCCTGTTACTTGTCCCAGCTTCTGCCAACCTAGCAGTTCGAAAGCTTGCAAAAATGCAAGTAGAAAAATAGGAACCACCTTTTATGGGAAGGTAAAAGCGTCCCATGCACCTTCGGCATTTAGTCATGCCAGCCACATGACATGGAGAGGTTTTCGGACAGCGCTGGCTCTTCAACTTTGAAACGGAGATGAGCACTGTCCCCTAGAGTTGGGAACAACTAGCACATATGTGCATGGGGAACCTCTACCATACATATTGCCATTATAGAATTATATATAATTTTTATTTAGTGCAAATGTGTTACAATATGAAACCCCTTCCTTCCTTCCTTCCTTCCTTCCTTCCTTCCTTCCTTCCTTCCTTCCTTCCTTCCTTCCTTCCTTCCTTCCTTCCTTCCAAGAAAAATCTAGAAAAAAATAATCAATGTTAGTTTTAACCTCTAAGATGGTTAAGTGGCTTGATATCTAGTTTCTTGTAGGACAGCCTTCTCAGGGTAGAGCAACCTATCCAGTATTCTATGGATTCCCACTATGGGAAGACTGGTGGGGGCAGATATGCTGTCTCTCTGTATGGGTACCAATCTATGGAATAGCCTTTCACTAGAATGTAGATTGTTGACAATTCTGGCTTCATTTAAAAAGGCAGTCAAGACAGAGTAACTCCCGAGGGCTTTTGAACGCTCTCTACATGGGGCTTCCCTTGGGTCGCGCCCGAAGACTGCAGCTAGTCCAGAACGCAGCCAGAACGCAGCCGCGCGGGTAGTCATGGGGAGTACTAGGTACTCCCACGTAACACCTCTCCTGCGCGAGCTGCACTGGCTACCTGTGGTCTTTCGGGTGCGGTTCAAGGTTCTGATTACCATCTTTAAAGCGCTCCATGGCATAGGGCCTAGTTACCTGCGGGATCGCATCCTCCCGCACACATCCCTGCGGCCAATCCGCTCTCACAGGGAGGGCCTTCTCCTGGTGCCGTCCACGAGGCAATGCCAACGGGCGACACCGAGGAGTAGGGCCTTCTCTGTGATGGGCCCAACCCTCTGGAATGACCTCCCCCCCGACATTAGAACCACTACTGACCTCCGCTCCTTCCGACAGAAACTGAAGACACACCTGTTCCGACTGGCTGGTTTGGCATAATTTACAACGTCTGCCCCCCTGGCATATACTTTTTACGGGTTTTTAGAGGGATAGTGCATAAATTGTATGATATTTTAAATTCTTATATTGTTTATTTATTAGCTGTACAGTTTTGGCCTATTTTATCCTCCTCCTATGCATACATGTATTTTATTTGGTGTTTTTTAATATGGACTGTACACCGCCCCGAGTCCCTTTCGGGAGAGGGGGCGGTATATAAGTGCTAATAAATGAAATGAAATGAATGAATGAATGAAAGCTGATGTAGCCTTGTATTGCTGAATGCTATTTAATGGTTGAAGTAACGGTGATAACTGACTTGACTTTCACAGCATTTTATTGCCATGTTTTTATTGGCACTGCTTTATGTTTTTATGGTTGTGAACTTCCAGAAATCTTTGTATTCTGTCAGTACATAAATGAGAAAAATAAACTAAAATAAAATAAAGTGAGAAGGTGGAAGCTCATGTCTATGCAGGTGCAGCTGTTGCTTATTATGCTTCAGGCTACTGGGTTATTCATACCTTACTGGCTTATCTCTTTCGTTAGGAATCCTGGGATCTGTTTATATGTGAGTGAATTGATTTTAAAATCAAACAATAGCTGACCTTTTTCTAATCATATCACATTTTTATGAGTCAATCCCAGAATATTTTTAAAAAGTTTTAATGATTTAATTAGTTTTTGAACATTCATATTATTTGGAATTTTAAATAATACCAAATTTGAGGATAATATAAGCACTTCCTTTCCATTAAGCTATATAGGATTTGATTAGTAAGTTGTACAACAGTATCCGTAAGACAGTCCCATGCTGCTTGATAGTGTGAACTGAATTGGTATTAGGAGTGGACCACTGATTTGGTCCAGAATGGTCTATCAGCACCAGGAGGCATTTTTCTAAGATGCACAATATTGCTCTAAGTCTTGGCAGGAATAGGCCTACAAAACTGTCTTACTGTCTATTTTGTTGCTAAATATTTTAGAAATGAACTTAATCATTCCATTAGAAAATATAGGAGCATTCCATCATTGGGCTTATTTTACCAATCATTATTTCTTTATGCTGTATAAAGCAATTACGTTTTGTGTTTATTATTAATTAAGCAATCCTAATGTATCTCCCTTTTTAAAAAAATAAACTTTACTGAATTTAGTCTCCTACAATTAACTATTTTTTCTGTATTAGATTGCCCATATGCATGGCACTTCTGAGCATTACTGAAAAGTGAAATTGAATCAGCCGGTCTCTAGGTTCAATTGCTTAGTGTTTGCATCTCAGAGGTTTTGCATAAATTATAGTTATTTACAATTGTATGCAAATGTTTAGGCACTCCTGGGCAAAATGTATACTACAGAGCAGTGACGTGCAGTCAGGTGAGGCAAGTGAGGCATAGCCTCACCACTCTCATCATGAAAAGAAAAAAAATGTAAAAAAAATGTAAAAAAAATGTAAAAGAGCTGAGGTCAGGCTGAGCTAGTTACTGTCTCACCGTGGATGACTCTGCTTAACTGTTTAAAAAAGCCTCTTAAAAAGCACCCTCTACTATGAGGCAGGAGAACTGCATGCATACTACAGCATGGCTCTTTGCCTGGCTTCCTGCCTCCTCCTGTGGTCTCCTCAGTGCTCGCTTGTGCTCTCCCTCCCCAAGTGTAGTTTGATTGCAGGCAGAGCCACGTTGTGGGGCAGATGTGTGTGCTACAGCATGGCTCTTTGCCTGGCTTCCTGCCTCCTCCTGTGGTCTCCTCACTGGTGCTCTCCCTCCCCAAGTGTAGTGACTTCCTCTCCAGGCCCCCATTCATTTCTCTCTCTCTCACACACAGCTGGATAAAACTATACAAAAATCTAGCCCAGCTTCACTGATTACAAGTTTGAAAAGGCAACGTGGCTCCGCCTGCAATCAAACTACACTTGGGGAGGGAGAGCACAAGCGAGCACTGAGGAGACCACAGGAGGAGGCAGGAAGCCAGGCAAAGAGCCATGCTGTAGTACACACACTTTCCCCCAGCCTCTTTCTTTTGGAAGGCTCGGATTGGCTCCCCTCCGGCTTCTCTGCCTCTCCTCTCACCCCAGCCTGCCAGCAGGTGGTGAGTGGGTGGGCTTTATTGTGTTCCAGGCATTTCCCACCCAGACAGCAGGCTGCATTTGCAATGGTGGAGGTGTTTGGGGAAGGCAGCAGGGGAATGGGGGGGGGGGATGGCAGAGGAACTGCTTTCAAGCCACTGGAAAAGATATCCAATGCAACTTTTGTGTATGTGGGGGTTTGTTTGAGAGTGAGTGAGAGAGGGAAGGGGGTAGGAGAGATAGTCCAATCCAACTTCTGGGTGTGTGCGTGCGTGTGTTTGAGAGAGGGGGAGGAAGGGAGAGTGGGAGGAAGGAGGGGAAGGGAGAAGAAAAAGAAAAAGAAAGAAGGAGCAAAGGAGAAAAACAAATGCTGTCGCTTTAAATTGGAACTGAGCGTGCCTGGCTGTGGAATTCTGGGAGTTGAAGTCCACAAGTCTAAAAATATTTGAAACCCAGCACTGTGTCAGTGCCTCACCAGTCATAAACCTCACCGCACGTCACTGCTACAGAGCTATGTTGAATCAGCAGAAGTTTACCAAAACTTTATGTACAGTAATGCAAAGTTATATATATGACATCTTCCTGCAAATTAGCAATTGAACTGTAATTGAATTGTTCAGGAACTATATAAGAAACTTTTGCGAAAAAAGTTTGAGACATTTAAAGAATAGAATGGGTGTGCTATACTATATTATGATTTGGTGCTATATGGATTAAGCTAAATCTTAACATTCTCCCAGATGATTAGAGATAATGTTATATTCAAGAATATATTATTCGAGTATTGGTGGCCAGGTAGTATAAATCAGCAATGAAAGCACAGATCAAGTATTCTAAACTGACTATTCCTGGAAGTAAATCTCAGGGGTAATCTAAGATGAAGAAAATAATTTAAGGAGTAATGGGTTTCATTTTTTGATTGCCTTTGAATCAATGTTGACTTCTGATTACTCATGCTTGGCCTTGAGTTTAATAACTCCAAAATATCTAATGTTGGCAGCCACAAGCAGGCATTAGATAAAAGGTTGGTTACAATTGGTAAGCCATAAAAATCTCATTATTTTAAAATCTCAAAAATTGGTTTGCCTAATGAAAGGTTCTCCAAAGTGGTCATTATCAATCCTGACGTGGGTTCAATATTATAATTTGTAGTACTATTAGTTAAGTAATATTTATTGAATTATTTTCATATAATAAATGTTTGGGGGAGGGATGAACAATCTGAAACTTCATGAAGGGGTTGATGAACTGAAAGGTTTGGGACCTCTGGGCTAATATGTTCCTTCAAGGTAGATGTCAGGCCTGCAGTTATATTCCTTTTAGGATCTTTGGCCTGCCACACTCTCTATTATTTTACTATGCTGTTTCAATAGTGGGGTAATTGGGAAGGGGAATAGTAAGGAGTAGAATTGTAGAATGTGTTGTTGTCATAATGAAACATTCCTTTCCAGAAGCCCAAGGTCATCTTTTGTCTCTGTACCTCTGTACCTGACCGGAACTAGATGGGTGGAAATGCCAGAGTGGCAGAGGAACATTGGACCATGTGATGGATTTGTGGGTGTGGGGGCAAGGTTTTGAACTTTCAACTGGGTGGAAATCCAGGAAGCTTTCAGATTCGGATTTCCACAGTTTGTACCAACATGTCTATGTCATTAAATTGGAACTTTGATGAAAGCTATGCCTTGAATTCTGATTTAATTCTGGATGATGTTTGGAACACTGACAGTAGATTTATTTCCTCTTCCTTGTTCAATTTACCTTGTTGTTGGGCTTTAAACATAGGAGCTCTGTAAGGGAACCTTCCTCTTTAATATGAAAATATTGTCTTGTTATCCACATAAACTTGCAATGGTTGTGAGGTTTTTGTAGAATGTACTTTATATCTGATAGATATAATTATCTACTGTGATCTAATTTTATGAATCACTAGTTGATAACCCCATGTTGCCTGGAGATTTATTTATAGGGGAAAATATCTGGACCAAATGTAATTTCTAATGTTGGATTTTCCCACTTACCAGAGAGATCTCTCTTATGGAGTACTGTGATGCCGTTATGATGGCAACTCAACTGCTCTGTACAGTAGAAGCCAGTTTATAGCAGTACAGTAAAAGCCATTTTAAGGCACAACAGGCTGTATCTTAACAGAACACACACCCCAAGAGGTGTTAGGGGTATCTTACCCCCACATATTTGTTTCCAGAGAGTAAGGCATCTGTGTACCAAGTTTGGATGAAATTGCTCAAGGTGTTCCAGAGTTATGCTGGAACATATACACAGCCATTTTTATATGTATAGATTTAATGCCATCTTCCTCTTATAGGACTAAAAAGTGTTCCTCCTCAATTCTGAATAATTAATTGCTTCAACATTTATATAATGAACAAATTAATTTTTCAGCAACTACTTGATACTTGGTTTCAGTAACTTGCAGATGGCTTGAAATTAAAAAAAAATGACTTGAGGTGGTGAATTCATCTTGAATATGATGTATGAGATACAGCTATATCCAAAAGGGCAGACTGGCGGTGTGATTGGCTAATAGCACACATTTTGTGTGCATATACCTAACATTTACATGGTCATACTGTACTTTATTTCATGGTAGTTTTGTTTAATAAAGCTTCACATAAAAAATCTGTTTGACTTTGAAGTAAAAAAATGATGTGCACCAAAATAGAATATGAACATTAATTGAAGAAAAGATTTGTCCATTTCACATTTCAGTGAATTAATGGCCCTCAGCTTTATTTTATGTTGTTCTTTGATGTGCTGCCCTGAATTAAGATTTGTTTCTCTAATCTACAAGAAGGTTAGCTAAAGCTGCTATGGCAACCAATTGTACCTAAAAGAAAAGTCTGAAGCTTTCAAATCTACTGGGTGTAGATTTCATATTCAGTCCTCTATAACCCTTTTGCCCTGTGTAGATGCTTGTTAATTTCTAGTCCCACCACTGATCTTTCAAGGGGCATCTTATCTCCCTGAGGTAGATGGCTTTCATACATATCTTTCCGTTCTGATGAATAAAAAATAAAAGTTAAAAAAAGATAATGTAATCTCTGGCTTTGTAACATGATAGCATGTAAATACAGGTAGTCATTGACTTACAACAGCATTGAAAAAAGTGAGTTATGACTGTTTTTCACACTTATAACCATTGCAGCAATCCTGTGCTCATGAGATCAAAATTCAGGCACTTGGCTGACATATATTTATGACAATTGCAATGTCCCAGAGTCATGTAATCACCTTTTGTGGTCTTTTGATAAGCAAAGACAATGGGAAAACCAATACAATACAATACAATAGTAGAGTTGGAAGGGACCTTGGAGGTCTTCTAGTCCAACCCCCTGCCTAGGCAGGAAACCCTATACCGTTTCAGACAAATAGCTATCCAACATCTTCTTAAAGACTTCCAGTGTTGGGGCATTCACAATTTCTGGAGGCAAGCTGTTCCACTGATTAATTGTTCTAACTGTCAGGAAATTTCTCCTCAGTTCTAAGTTGCTTCTCTCCTTGATTAGTTTCCACCCATTGCTTCTTGTTCTACCCTCAGGTGCTTTGGAGAATAGTTTGACTCCTTCTTCTTTGTGGGAACCTCTGAGATATTGGAACAATGCTATCATGTCTCCCCTAGTCCTTCTTTCTCTTAAGCTAGACATACCCAGTTCCTGCAACTGTTCTTCATATGTTTTAGTCTCCAGTCCCCTAATCATCTTTGTTGCTCTTCTCTGCACTCTTTCTAGAGTCTCCACATCTTTTTTACATCGTGGCGACTAGAACTGAACAGAACCAGTTTCACTTAAGAGCCATTTTACTAACTTAGCCACTGCAGTGATTTGATTAACATCTGTGGCAAAAAAAAATCGTAAAATGGGCCAAAACTAATTTAAGAACTATATTTGTTAGCAACTGAAATTTTGGGCTCCCTTATGATGATAATTTGAGAACTACCTGTAGAGGTGTCATCCCTTCCTCTCCCCTTTGGGAGATAAACAAAGGGGATACAAAAAAACATACATTAATTTTTAAAAAGTAACACAAAAATATTTTATATGAAAAACAAATTTACAAAAATATATGTGATGCTCTCAACAGACAGTGCTGGACAGCTATAATGAGTGATCTCAGAAAAGAGATTACTATCTTAACTCAGCCTGAAATCACATAGAATGCTCTCACATGAACATAGAAATAAAAATAAGAGAGAATAAATTATCTAACGTGAATCTTACACTGAAACTTGGAAGATTTATATAACAGCCATGGTGAGGCAGTGGTTAGAATGCAGAACTACAGGCTACTTCTGCTGATTACTGGCTGCCTGCAATTTGGCAGTATGAATCTCACCAGGGTCAAGGTTGACTCATCCTTCCATCCTTCTAAGGTCGGTTTACACATAGTTCAATTTTGAAAATCACCACCACCACATTAAATGGTAGTGATTTCCAAAATTCCTTCACTTCCAACTTAGCTGGCTTCAAAAAGGGCTGGACCAATTCATGGAAGTCATAGAGATCAATGGCTATTAACTTAGATGTAAGCATGACTGTCTCTGAGGGCCTATGCTGAAAGACATTTCTGCTGGGAGGCCTTCTGAGCAATTATTAGCCATTTAAAACATCTGGAGAGATGTTACACTTTACTTTTTTTCCTAGTCTGGAAAGCTCTTGCTCCATGTCACTGGAATTCTGGCTTTGTGTTTGGAAAGAGCATACATTTCCCTTCATCTTGGAGAGGGTTGAATTACTCTCCTAAGTTTATGTTCTAAAATACTGCTGACAGGAAATGTACATTCAAACCCGTCTAGCATATACATGGGTAAGAAGCTTGCAGGATTGTTCACAACAGCTGCATAAAATCATTCTAAAAAAATTATGAATTGCTGCTTCCCCTTTTCTCTCTAGCCGGTGAAACAGGTTATTCATATACTTTTTAAAACTTGGCATTTAACCTTGGCATTTCAGCAGTAATCAAGATACACAAGATTACATTGAAATGCTCTTCATATTGCTCCAGCGAAAGTGTCAGTTGGTGCACATAGAACAATACTTTCAGTCATTTATGCAGGGACGTGCGGTCAGGGGAGGCAGGGGAGGCAGAGCCTCACCTCTCATCATGAAATAATAATATATAATAATAATATCCACGAGGGAGTTTCTTATATATAAGAGGAAGAGGAGGGAGGAGGAAGAGCGCATGCGGGGCGGTGCCAGCTGGGCAACCGGCGGAGGCAGGAGAGTTATCGGAAGCGCCAATAACCTTCCTGCCTCTGCTGTACTTTGCGCGCTCCTCACGACTGCAATAGATGTCCAGAAGTGGCAGGGGCTTGAATACGTTGCTGCAGCTGCCATGCGCGGACGGACGGAGGTAGCCAGAGTGGCGCCGAGGCAGTCCGGCGGATGAGCGACCGAGGATCAGGCTGCCTGATCCTCCATCGCTCGCTCGCTCTTTCGTCCGCACGGACCCCACGGCGCCACTCTGGTTACCTCCGTCTGGCCGCGCCCAGCAGCGATGTCGGCTACGTCATCAAGATGAAGTGGCTTGGAGGCAAAGTGCTTTTCAGTGCTTTTCTGTGCGTCTGGCGTTTAGGTAGCTAGCCGGATGTCCTAAACGCCAGACGCACAGAAAAGCACTGAAAAGCAGCTGCTGTTGGGGATCGCGGAGTGCGAGCTGGCGGACCACGCTCAGGAAGGCGGGAATGGGCTCACGTGTGCTGGAGGCTGAGGCAGCCTCAGTCTCCAGCACACGTGGTCCCATTCCCCGCCTTCCTGATGACGTCACCAGCCTCACCAGGCATAAACCTCATCACACGTCACTGCATTTATGCCAGGATAAAAGTCTCTTGTGTGATGACAAACTTGGCAAAATAAACAAACAAACAAATAAACAACTAAATAACTATAACAAGAATATAATGGTACCAATCAACTTTACCAGGTCACCTAACTGTATTTATTTCTTTTGATAATAAAATGGGTTCCCTGTAACTGATGTAGATGAAAAGCTCAAGAAGCCATGCGAGAGGACCGGAGGGAGCTATGACTTCTCTCAGCCTCCATATAGTTGTAAAAGAACTTGATCTGCACAGTTGTGTTATGCCCAGGAAAGGCAAGGGATATTACAAAGCCAATTGTAATGGATGAAGTTGCCGCCGAGCACACTACTAATTCTGTCTTCACAGAACCAGCGGGAAGCTGATGACTTTGATTTCCTTGGGAATAAAATTGTGATTAATTTTGTAATTAATTGTTAGCTTCCATCTGATTCGTATTCTTATTAATGTGAGCTTTCCTTAATCAGGTAGTCTCATTCAATAACAATTTAGCATCTGATCATTTTGAGAAAGGATAGATTCATATTTCTTTCCGAAGATATTTTTCAGTGTATTTCATCCCTAAGGGCACATTTTTGAAAATGCGTACCAACCCATCTTCCTCGTGCCGTTGTGTCACAAAATCATTTTCTTCCTCCACTGCTTTTAGGGAGTTTCCTTTCATCAGTATAGCTTTCATGTTCTGCCAGGTACAGTATGCATCAAAATAACAGTGCTATTTATTTCACTTGTGGGACATAGTTTAAGGAAATAAATATGAGAAATTTCCTACAGACAGCGGGAAACTGAATAAAAGGGATTAAGATCAGATTTAGTGAGAAGACCCTCTGGGTAGAATGTATCATACAGGAGGCATTTCTCCCCCCCCCCGAAAAGAATTGTGCTGAGGAAAGAATTGCATTTGTTTAAAGAGTGTGTTAGGTGGACAGAATCAAAGGAATGGTGCTTTAAACCTTGATACATATGCAAATTGAAAATTCAATTAAAAGCTGAACATACTTGAGTTTTTGGAGTCTAAAAGTACAGGGCCTTTCAGCACTCCAATCATGAGGCCCTCCCTTCTTTTCCCACCACTATGAGGTATTAGCTGTATGATGACATCATCATAAGCATAGCAAATAGCAAGTTGCTCTGTCTCGGACAGAAAAATCCCTGCAGCTATAAGATCTCACTCACGGACAGGATTCCAATATAGATGCTTTCCTATCTCCACACCACAGATTTATTTAAACTGGAAAATCTCTATATCCGTGATGGCGAACCTATGGCATGCATGCCAGAGGTGGCATGTAGAGTCCTCTCTGTGGACACGTGTGTTGTTGCCAGCTGGTGTTTTGATTTTTGGCACATGCATGTGTGCTGCCCAGCTGGTATTCGCAGGCACTGGAGCACTGGAAATCCAAAGACTAGCTGGCTGGAGCAGCTGGCCGCTGTGCACATGCACACTGGCCAGCTGGTCTTTGGGTTTCTGGTTCAAATTCTATGCGTGTTCTAGTTTGGGCACTCTGTGCCAAAAAGGTTTGCCATTACTGCTATCTATCTATCTATCTATCTATCTATCTATCTATCTATCTATCTATCTATCTATCTATCTATCTATCTATCTATCTATCTATCTATCTAATCTATCATCTATCTATCTATCTATCTATCTATCTATCTATCTATCTATCTATCTATCTATCTATCTATCTATCTATCTATCATCTATCTATCTATCTATCTATCTATCTATCTATTTATCTATCTATCTAATCTATCATCTATCTATCTATCTATCTATCTATCTATCTATCTATCTATCTATCTATCATCTATCTATCTATCTATCTATCTATCTATCTATCTATCTATCTATCTATCTATCTAATCTATCATCTATCTATCTATCTATCTATCTATCTATCTATCTATCTATCTATCTATCTATCTATCTATCTAATCTATCATCTATCTATCTATCATCTATCTATCTATCTATCTATCTATCTATCTATCTATCTATCTATCTATCTATCTATCTAATCTATCTATCTATCTATCTATCTATCTATCTATCTATCTATCTATCTATCTATCTATCTATCTAATCTATCATCTATCTATCTATCTATCTATCTATCTATCTATCTATCTATCTATCTATCTATCTATCTAATCTATCATCTATCTATCTATCTATCTATCTATCTATCTATCTATCTATCTATCTATCTATCTATCTATCTATCTATCTATCCTATCATCTATCTATCTATCTATCTATCTATCTATCTATCTATCTATCTATCTATCTATCTATCTATCTATCTATCTAATCTATCTATCTATCTATCTATCTATCTATCTATCTATCTATCTATCTATCTATCTATCTATCTATCTATCTATCTATCTATCTATCTATCTATCTATCTATCTATCTAATCTATCTATCTATATAATCTATCATCTATCATCTATCTATCTATCTATCTATCTATCTATCTATCTATCTATCTATCTATCTATCTATCATCTATCTAATCTATCATCTATCTGTCTGATCTTTCATCTATCATCAATATCATTGTGTTGAACCCAAAATCTGATTTTTTTGAACAATAGAGATATCCTTCACCTCTGTTTTCATCTATAAGGGTGTTTTGAGTAGAACACCCCTGAACAACGTTATCAATCTTTTGGTGCAATTAGCAAACATAAATTGTCCTGGTAAAAAGCGAAAAGGTGATAAATTTAGTATACAACATCTCTTCACAGAGTATATTTATCATCCAGGCCTCCAGAACTTCCCACAGGTGTAGCATTTCCAGGGAAGCAAGGGAACGTATATCTTTCTTAGTCTGTCTGTTCCTATTATGGATGAAAAAAAGAACTCATTCTTCTTGTTTTCAGTATAATAAATCTGGTGAATCAATTGCAAGAGATAAAAAAATAACTACAGGTAATTAACTATGCAAATACATGAATACAAATAAGTATAAAAATAGCATTCCTTGTTAGATGTAGTATTATTCTGTCCTAATGAAGAACTGAGCAATGAATTGGTTTCTCGTGCTTTAAAACTGCTGGATCTCCTCCCCTGCTCACAGAATGTTAATATATTACTTCTTGTGCTTCAGTATTCTTAATGTTATTAACCAAAGTAACTGCTGATAGCATCAGCTGGATTTATAATCCATTCTGACATTACTCACCTAATATAGGCAAAGATCATTGTAAGGAAAAACATGCACAACAAAGAATAGAAGGATATGCCACCAATCACTGTTTTCCTCAAGCTCAATTAAGAAACACTCTTTTCTTTCACTTTTTGGTTTTCCCCTCCATCCCTTATTTTCTATGGGTTTGTGTTCTGTTGTCCAAGATTTTGTTATTAAAGAAACGGTGCTGAATTCAAATGAGCCCTTTGCTTACCAATTTAAGGACAAACATTATATGGCAGACCCAGCTTATAACAGACACCCCCAAAAGTACATATATTTTGAAGCTTGGCAAGCAGCCTACATTTAAGGTGTTTGCTGTATGGCTTGGTCATGTATTTTACTTCTGGTTTGTAGCAAAAAACATCCAATGTGGGCAATGGATTCAATTAACAAACGTGTTATTTAACAATAGCAGATTTACTGAATAATTTTAGCAAAAAAGATGGAAAATCAGGTTGGTCATGTGATAATTTGCTTAACAATCAATACAATACAATACAATACAATAATAGAGTTGGAAGGGACCTTGGAGGTCTTCTAGTCCAACCCCCTGCCTAGGCAGGAAACCCTATACCATTTCAGGCAAATAGCTATCCAACATCTTCTTAAAGACTTCCAGTGTTGGGGCATTCACAACTTCTGGAGGCAAGCTGTTCAACTGATTAATTGTTCTAACTGTCAGGAAATTTCTCCTCAGTTCTAAGTTGCTTCTCTCCTTGATTAGTTTCCACCCATTGCTTCTTGTTCTACCCTCAGGTGCCTTGGAGAATAGTTTGACTATTGCTAATACTAATACTGCTAATACTGCTAATAATGCTAATGCTGCTGCTACTACTACTACTACTACTACTACTACTACTACTACTAATAATAATAATAATAATAATAATAATAATAATAATAATAATATACAAAATATCACAACCTGGCCATCAAAACTACGTGATTATGGATGAAACATGTAACAGTAATACCCATTGTCATCAGGGCACTTGGTACCGTGTATATTTAAAGAAGGTACTTGGTTGTTACCCAGGACGCTGGCAGCAAACTGTATCAACCATTAGCACTAGTCACTGGTATTTGTAATGCATTTTTGAATGTTCAGTTGGCTGAGTTTCATGTTTAATTAATAAAGTATACAATAATAATACTAATACTATTACTACTACTACTACTACTAATAATAATAATAATAATAATATTTAAAAAATTGCTACTCGGAACATCGTACATTTTAAGAAAATACTTGGTTGATACCTAGGACACTGGCTGCAACCTGTATCAACCATTAGCACAAGACAATGGTATTTGTGATGCATTTTTGATTGTTCAGTTGACTGTGTTTCATGTTTGATAAATGAAATATATCATCATCATCATCATCATCATCTTGTAAAAAAGATTTTACAGACCACTAAAATCCCATTATGAGTTCTATAGTCCAAAGCAATGTTTCTCCACCTTGGCAATTTTAAACTGATTGGACTTCAACTCCTAGAATTGTTCAACAGCATTCTGGGTGTTGAAGTTCACCCCTCTTAAAGTTGTCAAGGTTGAGAAATACTGGTTCAAACTCTTTGTGCTCACCCTTGACCATGACTGAAAATGTTGTGGAACGTTCAACTCTTTGGGAAGAATTCCTAGAATGTGTAAAGTATCTTTTGAGAAATTTTCTATATTGACTCAACTCTGGATGAAATGAACTGTTCTATGAACATTCTTTTTAAACTATTTATTTATTTTTACTCCATTACTTCTTGCTTCATTGTGGTTTGTTAGAATCAATTGATTCTATCAGTACATAGCAAACAAGAATTGTTTCATTTGATAATAAGGACAGCAATATAGATGAAATAAATAAATAAAATTTTACTTTATTGGTGAAACATTTACTTCTAATCTATACAGCAATTTGTGACAATGAAGAATGAATCTTAATTATTCACAGGGACAGAAAGGGACATAAAACTCAATGACATACTATCTGGAACTAAGAGAACTACTGTAAGATATAGAAATTCAGAATCCCATTACATGTTGCAAACAACCAGAAAAAAGTGTTGGCTTTATCTTCCAAGTTTTATGTTTTTTAAGAGTTAGTTTCACGTGAATCTCTTGCTGTTATTATCTAAACAATATGTTATTAGAAAGTAGCATAATATGCAACCTCAGATCAAGATTGGGCCTCAGGAAACAGAACCCTCTGAAAATATTATTGCTATTATTACTATCATCATTATTTTTTCTGTACCAACCTTCAAGAGCACTTAGAGAGATCAAAGAAATTGGACGAAAACAGAGAATGTAAACTAAAGTCTGAAACAGAGAAAGTATCAGAGACAAATAAAATGCTTGTATGAGCCGAGGTGGCGCAGTGGTTAGGATGCAATTCTGCAGGCTACTTTTGCTGACTGCTGGCTGCCTTCAATTTGGTAGTTCACATCTCACCAGGCTCAAGGTTGACTCAGCCTTCCATCCCTCTGAGGTGGGTAAAATGAGGACCCAGATTGTTGGGGGCAATGTGTTGACTCTGTAAACCACCTAAAGGGGGCTGTAATGCGCTATGAAGTGGTATATAAGACTAAGTACTATTGCTATTGCTCTTCACGTTGAACCAAAGAATCAGTACAGTGGACACCAAGAGTGCTGCTCTGCACAAAATTTTCACAAATTGGACACTCCTTTAGATGGATTTCTCTTCCATCATGATTGGTTTTAGTTTAGATAGGAAGGGACACCAAAAAGAGTTTAATGTGTTTGTTTTACTATACATATGGATAACAAAGGAGACTATTTGTAGCTCAGGATTGAAACGAGGGATCACGATGTTACCTAGTTTGAATAATGAAATGTCTGCAAGAAAACAAGAAAGTTGAGAAAACATCAAGAATCACACATATGGATAAGCCAAAATATTAATTGCTGATTTTTCAAATTTAGTCTAATAAATACAATACAATAGCAGAGTTGGAAGGGACCTTGGAGGTCCTCTAGTCCAACCCCCTGCCTAGGCAGGAAACCTTATACCATTTCAGACAAATGGCTATGCAACATCTTCTTAAAGACTTCCAGTGTTGGGGCATTCACAACTTCTGGAGGCAAGCTGTTCCACTGATTAATTGTTCTAACTGTCAGGAAATTTCTCCTCAGTTCTAAGTTGCTTCTCTCCTTGATTAGTTTCCACCCATTGCTTCTTGTTCTACCCTCAGGTGCCTTGGAGAATAGTTTGACTATTGCTAATACTAATACTGCTAATACTGCTAATAATGCTAATGCTGCTGCTACTACTACTACTACTACTACTAATAATAATAATAATAATAATAATAATAATAATAATAATAATAATAATAATAATATACAAAATATCACAACCTGGCCATCAAAACTACGTGATTATGGATGAAACATGTAACAGTAATACCCATTGTCATCAGGGCACTTGGTACCGTGTATATTTAAAGAAGGTACTTGGTTGTTACCCAGGACGCTGGCAGCAAACTGTATCAACCATTAGCACTAGTCACTGGTATTTGTAATGCATTTTTGAATGTTCAGTTGGCTGAGTTTCATGTTTAATTAATAAAGTATACAATAATAATACTAATACTATTACTACTACTACTACTACTACTAATAATAATAATAATAATATTTAAAAAATTGCTACTCGGAACATCGTACATTTTAAGAAAATACTTGGTTGATACCTAGGACACTGGCTGCAACCTGTATCAACCATTAGCACAAGACAATGGTATTTGTGATGCATTTTTGATTGTTCAGTTGACTGTGTTTCATGTTTGATAAATGAAATATATCATCATCATCATCATCATCATCTTGTAAAAAAGATTTTACAGACCACTAAAATCCCATTATGAGTTCTATAGTCCAAAGCAATGTTTCTCCACCTTGGCAATTTTAAACTGATTGGACTTCAACTCCTAGAATTGTTCAACAGCATTCTGGGTGTTGAAGTTCACCCCTCTTAAAGTTGTCAAGGTTGAGAAATACTGGTTCAAACTCTTTGTGCTCACCCTTGACCATGACTGAAAATGTTGTGGAACGTTCAACTCTTTGGGAAGAATTCCTAGAATGTGTAAAGTATCTTTTGAGAAATTTTCTATATTGACTCAACTCTGGATGAAATGAACTGTTCTATGAACATTCTTTTTAAACTATTTATTTATTTTTACTCCATTACTTCTTGCTTCATTGTGGTTTGTTAGAATCAATTGATTCTATCAGTACATAGCAAACAAGAATTGTTTCATTTGATAATAAGGACAGCAATATAGATGAAATAAATAAATAAAATTTTACTTTATTGGTGAAACATTTACTTCTAATCTATACAGCAATTTGTGACAATGAAGAATGAATCTTAATTATTCACAGGGACAGAAAGGGACATAAAACTCAATGACATACTATCTGGAACTAAGAGAACTACTGTAAGATATAGAAATTCAGAATCCCATTACATGTTGCAAACAACCAGAAAAAAGTGTTGGCTTTATCTTCCAAGTTTTATGTTTTTTAAGAGTTAGTTTCACGTGAATCTCTTGCTGTTATTATCTAAACAATATGTTATTAGAAAGTAGCATAATATGCAACCTCAGATCAAGATTGGGCCTCAGGAAACAGAACCCTCTGAAAATATTATTGCTATTATTACTATCATCATTATTTTTCTGTACCAACCTTCAAGAGCACTTAGAGAGATCAAAGAAATTGGACGAAAACAGAGAATGTAAACTAAAGTCTGAAACAGAGAAAGTATCAGAGACAAATAAAATGCTTGTATGAGCCGAGGTGGCGCAGTGGTTAGGATGCAATTCTGCAGGCTACTTTTGCTGACTGCTGGCTGCCTTCAATTTGGTAGTTCACATCTCACCAGGCTCAAGGTTGACTCAGCCTTCCATCCCTCTGAGGTGGGTAAAATGAGGACCCAGATTGTTGGGGGCAATGTGTTGACTCTGTAAACCACCTAAAGGGGGCTGTAATGCGCTATGAAGTGGTATATAAGACTAAGTACTATTGCTATTGCTCTTCACGTTGAACCAAAGAATCAGTACAGTGGACACCAAGAGTGCTGCTCTGCACAAAATTTTCACAAATTGGACACTCCTTTAGATGGATTTCTCTTCCATCATGATTGGTTTTAGTTTAGATAGGAAGGGACACCAAAAAGAGTTTAATGTGTTTGTTTTACTATACATATGGATAACAAAGGAGACTATTTGTAGCTCAGGATTGAAACGAGGGATCACGATGTTACCTAGTTTGAATAATGAAATGTCTGCAAGAAAACAAGAAAGTTGAGAAAACATCAAGAATCACACATATGGATAAGCCAAAATATTAATTGCTGATTTTTCAAATTTAGTCTAATAAATACAATACAATAGCAGAGTTGGAAGGGACCTTGGAGGTCCTCTAGTCCAACCCCCTGCCTAGGCAGGAAACCTTATACCATTTCAGACAAATGGCTATGCAACATCTTCTTAAAGACTTCCAGTGTTGGGGCATTCACAACTTCTGGAGGCAAGCTGTTCCACTGATTAATTGTTCTAACTGTCAGGAAATTTCTCCTCAGTTCTAAGTTGCTTCTCTCTTTGATTATTTTCCACCCATTGCTTCTTGTTCTATACTCAGGTGCCTTGGAGAATAGTTTGACTCCATCTTCTTTGTGGCAACCCCTGAGATATTGGAACACTGCTATCATATCCCCCCCCCCTCATTCCTCTTCTTGTAAAACTAGACATACCCAGTTCCTGCAACCGTTCTTCATATGTTTCAGTCTCCAGTCCCCTAATCATCTTTGTTGCTCTTCTCTGCACTCTTTCTAGAGTCTCCTCATCTTTTCTACATCGTGGTGACCAAAACGGAATGCAGTATTCCAAGTGTGGCCTTACCAAGGCATTATAAAGTGGTATTAACACTTCACGTGATCTTGATTCTATCCCTTTGGCAATTTTGGCAGCTTCAGTTCAGTGATGGAGTAATTGAACCATTAAAAAAAACCCAACCAACCTTTGTTGTTAGTTTGCCATAAGGGATAGAAATTTATGGTTAACTTGTAAAGTAACATCAGATTTTTAAGTTTCATCTAATTTCCAAATGTGAGCATTAACTTCATTGAGGGAAAAACTGATCTACTAATTTCCACAAATGAGAAGAATTAATTATTTAGACAGTATGATAATAAATTACTTTCTATCCTTATCTTGTATGATTTGCTTAGTGTGTTTACTTCAGTAAGCATAGCAGAAATGCAACTTTTTATTGTATTTTGATTTTCATTAATATTACTCAATCAACTAGTTTGAATAATGTGGGCAAATTAATTAATGTAATATATTGTATTGTGAGATTTAATTATCATTCCTACTGATGCATAGGATGCATGACCCTAGTAACACAGATATTTCTATTTTATTAGCATATTGTGTCATTCTGTTCACTAGATTTTATGCGATAAATGTATGTTAGTTTCTTTACAGATGAAAATACCAATATTTTTCCTTGTTAGAGAAAGCATGCTTAATTCATTTTATTCATTCTCGATTTCATAAAAGCAAGATATTACTAGAATCTTAAAAATCAGATTTTCAATTTCTGTCTTTCACATATTTCAGACAACAGTACTATGAATAAATAACAACAAATGACAGATCGTCTTTTGTAAAGTTGCAGCCCTATTACTTCAGCAAATCCTGGGAATAAGATGAAAGATGTGATGCGAGAGTTGAATTCTCCAACCAGCCATTACAGAAATGGAAAGTTTTCATGGAAGATTAATTCATTCCAGTGTTAAACATGAAAATGCACTCTCAACTGATGCAGCTCTATCATGAGTTCTGTCTTGGTAATTGGCAATTGACATACGTAAGTTCAGTTTAACTTTACAGTTTATTTCCTCTAAAAAGGCAACATGGACTATGAAATAAGATCTCCCCAACTTTCATGAAAAACTGGTAGGAAATGGAGAAAGACATGTTGCCCTAGCTTGCTTATATATGTAGGTATCTGATTAGAATCTTGTGGAGTAAATATAATCTTTCTTCTAAAAAATACCATTAACCAATGTTCTCAGGTTCTTGTTCCTTTGATTACTGTTTCTAGGCTATATTGCACGAATGGAGGTCTGATAGTTAAGCTTGTTTAATCCCATTTTTGTAAAAATCTATTATATGGTCTTGTAAGATTCCAAAGTATTCAAAGTATTTGATATACAAGTAGTGGTCCTTGCTTAATTAACCTAATTGGGGCTGGAATTTCCATTGCTAAGTGATGAGGTTGTTAGATGAAATCAAATGTCTGCTTAGCATAGACAGCTCCAGTAATCCTGGTTGCAGTTGCTAGGACCTCATGCTTCTTCTGCCCTTCCATGTTTGTCTCCATTTCAACTCTCCCCACCCATTATCTCCCCATATCTCTGCCTGTTGCTCCCCTGCCGTGTTTGATTCCCCTTGCCGATTCCGTAGCTGATTGATATGGCGTCTCCACACTCGGCCACCTTCCAACTCTATTAGGTAAGAGCAGGAGCCAGTAATTTTCCTAACAATTCCCTGGACCCAAAGTGGGTGCCCAGCGTAATTTCAGGCATAAACTGTGGCGTTAAATGGAAAACCCTTTATCTGACAGTGTGAGTCCAGAGGCTTTGATGGGGCATACTCTGGATGAAGCCTGTCAAGTGTAGTTCTAATTCGTCGACCCATTAATAACTCAGCAGGGCTTTTATTTGTTGTGGCGCATGGGGTGGCATGCTGCCAAAATAGGTACGTGTCTATGTCCTCCTGCCAGTTGAGCGGCCCAAACTAGCCAGCGCTTCTTTCGCTGATCTGACAGCGCGTTCCGCTAGGCCATTGGCCGCCGGGTTGAAGGGGGCCACAAACGCATGTCGGATCCCCAGCTTGGTAAAGAACTTGTTTAGTAAGGCAGCAGTAAATTGGGGCCCATTATCTGACACTACTAGATCAGGTAACCCATGGGTGGAAAATACCCTCCTTAATACCTTAATAATGACAGGGGCAGTGGTGTTAGACAATAATGCAATTTCAACTCACTTAGAATAAGCATCAACAATAACAATAAAAGTCTGGCCCTTTACTGGGCCTGCTAAGTCCATATGGATCCTGGACCATGGAGCTCTTGGCTGCTCCCAATTTTGGATAGGAGCTCTGGGACCGGCAGGTCGGGACTCCTGGCACTTCAAGCAGCCAGAGACCCACCGTGCAATGTCCTGGTCCATGCCTGGCCACCAAGCGTAACTGCGGCCCAGTGACTTCATTCTGACGATGCCGGGGTGGCCTTCATGGAGGGTAGTCAACACCGCGTCTCGCAGGGAGGCAGGAACGACCACACGGCTACCCCACAGGAGGCACCCTTGCTGGGTTGAGAGTTCGTGTTGTCTGGTCACAAAGGGTTGCCACTCGGTGCCTGGTAGTTTGGATGGCCATCCTCGTTCAGTCCAAGCCAGCACCCTGGAGAGTAGTTTGTCTCGTCGTGTGTGTGTGGCCATGTCTGCTGCTGTGATGGGTAACTGCATCTCGTCGATCAGTAGAACCTCAGAGGCAGGCACAGGATCCTGAACAGCGATGTGCAATGGGCATCTGCTCAAGGCGTCAGCATGGCAAATGTGCTTCCTGGGTCGGTGATGCAGAGTGTAGTTGTAGGCGGCCAGGAACACCGTCCATCTCGTGAACCTGGGAGACAGAAGCTGGGGCGTCTGTTTGTCCCCAGCGATGATGCCCAACAGGGGCTTGTGATCTGTCACTATATGGAAGTGGCGGCCGTAAAGATACGAATGGAACCGCTTCACCCCAGCCACTATAGCCAATGCTTCCTGATCAAGTTGGCTATAGTTTCTTTCGGATGAAGACAGGGTGCGGGAGAAAAACGCCACCGGTGCTTCTAGCCCGGACTGCAGACGATGGCTTAAGACTGCTCCGACCCCATAGGGAGACGCGTCACAAGTCAGGATCACCGGGAGGGACTCACTGTACTGGTGCAAAACAGTCTCAGAGGTTAAAAACTTCTTGACATTTTCAAAAGCTGTGGCTTCCTTTTCCCCCCAAAACCATTTAGCTGATCGGTCTAACAATCGGTGGAGGGGCTCCACCACAGACGCCTTGTGAGGCAGAAAAATATTGTAAAAATTGAGCAGACCCAAAAAGGCTTGAAGCTCGGCTTTGTTTGTCGGTGGGGGGGCCTGATTAATCGCCCGCACCTTCTCAGGGGTCGGATGGATCCCTTTTTTATCTACTAAAAATCCCAAAAATTCAACTTGGAGAACTGCAATTTGGCACTTGGTAGTCTTTAGTTTTAAACCAGCACCACGGAAACGTTGAAGTACAGTTCGCAAACAGGCCATAAGGTGTGACAGGGAACGGGCTGATACCAGGACGTCGTCAAAATAAGGCACGACACCTGGTATCCCTTGTAGAAGCCTTTCCATCAAGTTTTGAAATAGCCCAGGCGCTACGCTGACCCCAAACTGTAAGCGGTTGCACTTGAACGCGCCCCTATGGGTGACTATTGTCTGGGCTTCAGCAGTTGCCTCATCCACAGGCAACTGCTGATACGCCTGAGCCAGATCGAGCTTTGCAAATATGGTTCCCTGACCCAGAGAGTGCAGCAAATGCTGCACCACTGGCACAGGGTATGCGCTCTGTTGCAATGCGCGCTTAAGCGTGCATTTAAAGTCCCCACAGATGCGCACAGACCCATCATGCTTCACTGGTATGACAATGGGAGTTTCCCAACAGGCATGGTCAATAGGTTCTAACACTCCTTGGGCCAATAGCTTGTCCAATTTGGCATCTACTTTGGGTTTTAAAGCAAAAGGCACTCTGCGCAGCTTAAGACGCCGTGGTGGTACCTGGGGGTCTAAATTGAACGAAATAGGAGTGCCAGTGTATTTCCCTAACCCGTCCCCCAAAACTTCGGGAAATTCCTTAATCAATATGTCAAGGTGTGGAGTGGTCTGAATCTGATCTATGCCGGTTATTGCTAGACCCAGGGCTTCAAACCACTCCAGCCCTAACAAGCTTGGCCTGGGACCCCTGACTACAATAAGAGGGAGCCTCTTATGATACTGCTTAAATGACACCTTACAAGAAAATTTCCCCAGCACAGGAATGGGATTTCCCTGAAAATCCCTTAGCTTCAATGGGCATGGGGTTAATCTTGCTTGGGAGATGTCTGGCACTAGTCTTTTAATTCCTGCCCACGATATGATAGACACTGCTGATCCAGTATCTACCTCCATCTGGCAGGGTTTGCCCTCTAGCTTAACTGTGAGGAAATTTTTTCCTCTCGGGGCATGGATGATCTGATCTACTTCAGACTCATCTCTGTCCTCACCTCCTGTTTCCTGGAGCCTGCGCTCCTGCTTAAATTAGAGGGTTTTCTGAACCCCTGGTTGGTGTTGGGAGAGTTCCCTTCTAAAGTGCTGGCACAAGGCGCAGCTGCCCTACAAACTCTTGCCAAATGGCCCCTTTTTCCACAACGGAGGCAGGACGCGTTTTTGAAACGGCAGTCCGCCCTATCGTGCCTACCCCCACACCCAGGGCAATTTGTTCGGGATATAGCCTTCCCCGGTCGCCCCTTAATTTGCTCACCACGCAGGCGATGTACTTCATCATTTCCGATGGCCCTGGTGTCATCGAGGACGTCGTCATGGTGAACCTCAGTGGTCCTGTCTGTGGGCAGAGGCTTTGCGAATTTCTGGATTTCTTCTGTGGATTTATTTGACAGCTCTACAGCCCTGGCTTCGTCAAGGGCTGCTTGTAAGTCGAGTTCAGGTTTGGCCAGCAGGCGGTGCTGTATATGGAGGTCCCTAACACCCCCCACAATCTGATCTGTCAGGACTTCATCTAAGTCTTTAAATCTACAATGAACAGCTGCGGCTCGTAAAGCAGCCACATAGTCGTTTATAGACTCTCCTTCCTGCTGAACCCTGCGGTAAAAAGCAAATCTACGTGTTGTACGGGAGAGCGCAGGGGCATAATGATTTTTTAATTTGGTCATTAAGACGTCCCAGGTTACCTCGTGAACAGAGTGTGGGGCAACTAGGGTCACTGCCAAATTAAACATCTCCGTACTACATAAATTTAAAAACATGCCTTTTTCCGCTGTTCAGTTAAATCTGTAAAGCCGTTGGCTTCTAAAAAACATTCAAAACGTGAAATGTATGAAGCCCAAGTCTCTGTGGTCGTGTTGAAAGCGGCTAACGTATTCATCGATGCCATTTCTGAGGTAAATTCGTCCCTAGATTGATAACTGGAGGTAGCCTTCGTAGGAAAGTGACTTACTCGACCTCTCGTCGAGTGATCCCCTGAGGGAATTCAGCTCTTAGTAACTCAGCTCGTGGTTAGTGAATTCACAGCTCTGCCTGGGCTCCTCCTGAGTATCCCACCTTCGTCGCCAAATGTTCTGTCTTGCGGAGAACATAGGTGGACAAACGGAGGCGAGCCAGGACTTAACAAATGCTAACAGTTTATTGCTAACAGGTTGCCAACGCAGCAGTTCACATTTCGCGCGTTTAGCTAACAGGCAACAGCTGAGCTCTGCTTTGACAGCCTTTATATATGCCGGCTGTCAAGCAGCCAGCCAATCAGCGTTTAGCACAGTGCCCCCTAGTGAAACGGACCAGAGGGAAAACTTGTGATACATAACAGTTTTGGTTCTTGGTGCATTGCCTTGCTGCCCCCCAGCTGACCTTTGTTGTCTTCTTCCTCCCACTGCTGATGAGACATACTCAGATGAGGCAGCTGTTGGCTCTTCATGAGGCATGTATGCAGCCTCCCTGAAGCCACATGGAGTAGGGAAAGTGGGGGAGATGGGGGGGGGGATGGAAACTGAAGCACATGCTGCAGTTCTAAATGTAGGCAGGCTGCCAAGGGCCCAAATTTTGATCATGGGACTGTGGGAATGCTACCATGGCTGTAACTTCAAGTATTAGTCATAAGTACCATTTGTTTAGCCATAATTGAACCAAATTAATGGTCATTCAGCAATGACTATCTGTATTTATGTTTGTTAAATTTCCTATAGTCATGATACCTGAATTAAATACTGCCCCCTCCCCTTATCTGCTCCCTTGCTGGAAGGGAGGTTTCGTTTCAGGCGGTGCTTTCACATGGAACTGGGGCAACTACTACAACAGAAAAAAGCTCTAGGGACCATTCACCTTGAAGATGATCAATTGGCTTGAGCTGGGAAACAGCAGTTTTGAAACAAGGCTGGAAAATGTGGATGCAAGATGAATTTGCAATCGGCTGAGAATGGCAGGTAAGTAGTGTATCCAAGCAGAAATCTGTTCTCTTGGACAAACTCATTGCTGCTGGATGCAGATTGAAATAGGGGGGAAAGCATCTTCATATGTTCCTGAAAATATATTGCAGACATTGCAGTGAACACTGCAAAAGAATTGTAAACATGGCTGCCTTCTGCTCATGAAAGCTCCGAATTAGAGGAAAGGAAGCTGCCATTGGATCACATTCTCTTCCCTAGGCAGAGTTTCCTCTGCAAATATTTGGTTCTTTTTCTTCCAGATTCCCTATAGGCTTCATTCTTTCTCTAGCCCCGGTGACCGAACCAGATTGGATTTATTGTTTACATAACATCAGGATTCTTCTCAGGGATAGTGAACAGTGGCTCTTCAGACAACCATCTATCTTCAGTCACCATCTCTTTCCTCCCTAAGTGCAGCAAGACACTACTTTTTTCTTGTTTCCAAGCTCCAGCTGGGGCAACTTAAGGCTATCTTTATTTCACTTAGATTTAAATTAGTGTATTCCTGAATATATTTTTTTTGCCATGATCGATCATGTTTCACTGACAAAGTAGTTATACAGCCAGAGGTGACATCTGCCAACCTCCTATTCCCATTATTGTGGCAGAATAGCACTTGACAACCAGGGTAGCAAATGTTACACCCATATATTGTTTTGGCTTGCTTGAACACTGGTAGATAGTATTTTAATGTAGCTGTCTGGCTAGGTCCATAGAGATGATGAAAGGCAAAGGAAACTGCTGTACATCACAATCTTTAGAATCATGGCTAGACTATCTATGTTAGATGTGCTTAAGCCCACTTGATTTCTTTGATGGTTTCATCATTTATTTTAATAAATTACAGCTGCTATGGATGGTGCCAGCATGAAAACTTTATGAAATTATGTTGATATTAACTGGGAAACAAATTATTATATTTAGCATGTTTAGCTGAAATACTAAAAATAAGACAATAAACGTGGATGTGATTTAGGCTTTGTCATTATCAAGTATTTAGCAGATAATATGCCAAAAAAATATGGTATCCGCATGCATATGTGTAGCTGTAAGAAGGAAAACAACTGCTGTTTTTATATCAACATTCAGAAGTGAATGGTTTTTAAATCCACTAAAAATATAGTTGTTGTCTTGAAACATGGAACAATTGCTGCAACAAAGGAAATTATAACTATAGGACAGGAAGACTATTAAAGTTTCAAAGGGGGTGAAATTTTTCCATTCGTAGCAATCAAGTCATAAAATGCTTTGCCTTACACATTTCATCTTCCTCTGATGAATTGCAGCAGGATACATCACTGTCAATCACAAAACTGTGTGTGCCTTGAGGTGAAGCTGTTCCATAGGAGAACGTGTATTTGGATGTTCTGCACCTGCCTTGCTCAGTCTGGCACTCTCTGGGTCTGATGGAATTGCAGTGCAAAGCTTGAGCTTAAGCACTAATACCTTTTGACTTTTTGACAGCCTATTCCAGTTCTGAATACTGAATAGACCAAGGCAGCTCATGAAAGTAGGAATTAAGCAGAAACTGCAATTACCCTTTATTTGTTTTAATAGAAATTAAGGTTTAAAATAAGGTTCATTTCCTAATTCTGAAAGTTTGGTGGCTCCATATTCCATCATATGTATTCTTCTGTAGGAGAAGAGATGGCCTTGCACACCTAATTGTTAAAGGTTCTATAGAAGCACAACCAAACTACAAGTCATCTTGGCATTTCTTTGCCTTTTCCATGGTCTATCAGATACAATGGGGGCCCCTGGTTGTCTACGGTGATTCTCAGTCATCCAGGTCATGGTTGTCCGAAAGGTGTTTTTTCAAGAAGCAACTCTTGTTTTTCTTTGAAGACATTTCACTTCTCATCCAAGAGGTTTCTTCACTTCTGTTCCCCACCAACCTGTCAGAGAAGAAGAAACTTCTTGGATGACAATCAAAACATTTTCAAAGAAGAACAAAAAAGTCCAGTAGCCTCTTGAAAAAGTGCCTTTGGGACAATGGGTGCCCCTGCTTCCTCCGCACACATTTTTATTTTCTAAGAATACTTTTGGAACCACTATAGGGTCCTAAATCATTTCCAGAAAAGGCAATGAGACAAAATTTACATTTAAGCTAGCTTTGTTTAAATGTGAAAATAAAATAAAACCATAATCAGTTGGGACAAGAAACATGGGAAGGATCATGGGAGATATTTAGTCAGTGAGTTAATTTTTAGGTTAAATTCATGTAGGAGTTCAAACAGTTTTGCACAATGTTTCTTTTTCCAATTTTATTCTCACAACAAACATTTCAAGTACATTTAGAGATCACTTGAGCTAATTATGTGAGAAAGGCTGAATATACAGTTGCAAGAGCACGTGCTGAGCTGTTTTTAAAGAAAACTAAACTTCTGCTCTTCTCTCTGCAAAAGGGAGGAGTTAAAATGGCTCCCCTCCGTTCCCGTTTTTGTACTCATAAATGAAGCTGCCTTTTGAAGCCACCCCAGGGGGAAAAATGACTTCTGGCATCTTTTAATACTTCCCTTGAGGGTGCTCTGGATCTCTTCTGCTGCGTGGACTTTTTGGATTTGTCCCTTCTTGGTGTACCTCTGTGCCTTGGAATAGTGAAGGAGAACTAACTTTTTTACTTTCGGATCTGCCTGTCACCTTGGACTATCCCGGCTGCGCGCTCCAGCGGCGCCATTTTCTTTGTGAAAGATTTATCATCTCTGAATTTACACAATGGGATCTAAGAAACCTCCAACGGGCAAGTCACTTTCGGCCCCCGTTTCAGTGACTTCCAGCCCAAATATCCAACAGCCAAAGATCACTTCATTGCTACAAAAAGAAGCGGCTGGAGAGAGTTCAAAAGAATTGTCTGTTAATGAAATGTTTCGGGAAATTATGAGAGGTCAAAACGAACTGAGGAAGGAAGTGGCAGACCTCAAAGATGAACTCAGAGGGGTACAATATAATTCAACAGAAAATAAACAGAAAATTGCAGTGCTAGAGGAGGGGGCAGCCGAGATGGAGGAAAGGGTTAAGGAGGTCCGAAAGGGGAATTTAGAATTGGAAAATTTTATGACCAAAATAGAATTTGAAAGAATGTGTTTTTTTCTCAGGTTCCAGAATCTATCAGAGACAGAAAATGAAGACCTTAAAGATATGAGCACAATTTTAGCAGAATATCTTAAAAGAAACAAAGAGCAGATGTGGTGGGATATGGACCTGGTTTATAGAATTAACTCAGCTTATGCTAGAATCCATAATGTTCCAAGAGAGGTACATGTTAAATTTCTCAGGAGGACCACGAGCGGTGAGATGCTAGGGGCCCAAAGGGAGGGATCTTTAAAATACCAAGATAAAGAAATCACCATTCTAAAGCAAATTCCAAAAAAGATAAGAGATAAAAGGAGGAAATATTCTTCCTTATCAAAGAAACTATATAATAGAGGAATTTGGTTTAGATGGCTATTGCCAGAAGGAATGCTGATTTTCTGGGAGGGAAGCCGTATCAGAATTAAGACAGTGGACTAGGCAGAGGCCTTTATTAAAAAACATTTTTCTCTCCCAGAGGATGAAGATAGTGGTGGTGGGGGAAAAGACAGTAATCTAGAAGACATGGGGAAGGGGGGCTGTGGCTCCACCTGGGGACAGGGAGGGAGCAATATCGCAAAGGCTCAGGTCACAAAAATAAATATATTTGAAATATTATTGTAATTGTTGATATTCTAGAAAGTGACAAAGAAAGAGAGGATTGAACATATGGCTGATATAATGTAAGAACTCTGTATATGCTTATCCTTTACATGTTATTTTTAAAATTGTAGAAGCGTGAGAACTGGGGGGATTTCTACTACTAACATGGGAGCTACCAAAATTTTCTATGTACCCTATTACCCTTTTCCCATAAATGTTTTAAAACCAATAAATTTTTTTACAAAAAAACAACAACATTTCAAGTACATTTAGTTCAACTGGCTGAAATTTTCCTGTGAATTTCTATGCTATCTGAGCTCCTATAGCACACAGGTTCTCCAGATCCATGTCTTTGGGATTCCAGACACATTCAGATGTGAAGGATCAACAATATGAGTTCACCTTTTAATTTTTTTAAAATAGATTATCTGCATAGCATTCTTGTGGGTCAATATGGCCACAAAATCAGCACCCATGTGGGATCAGTTGTAGAAATCATATATTAAATCCATTCTGGTCTTACTTCTTCACTCATAAGCTAAATCAACTTTGATTAGCTATCAAAAAGTAATCCATACCAGAGGATGTAGTAGTGCTTGCACTGAAGTGCCTTTGTTAAACCTACCTAATATCACCTTTAAATATCGCCCAAATAGTACATGGGGCAGGTGCCCTGGACAGTGATGAACCTGTACTTGTGAAAGAGGTGAGCTATAATTTTACATTGTCATACCTGAAACTCTGCAGTATCATTAGTTCCTTATATTTTCCCATATTATTGCTTTTCCCATGATGGCAGTCACAGACTAAATGCACCTGGTGGGTAGCATGTAGAGGGAAGTTTAGCATTACCTGTTTCTTCTGTTTCAATCTGTTCAGAAGTATAAATTATAAATTCAAAATTTTGAAAATGGACAAAGGCAGATTCGTGGACGGGTTCGTGGACCCCGAGAGGTGCAGGAACCGGAAGCTAAGGGGATTTTTAGTAAAATGTTTTTTATCTTTTTTAGGGGGTCCCAGGGTGGGGGGGAGGGTTAATCAGACCGGGAGGAGGGCCAGAGCCGGACAGACAGGTGAGTCCAGGAAGGACGGGGATGCGGTGGAGGGGGGGAATATAAAGGTCACTAAAGCAGAGGGTTGTCCTATTACAACGGTCGCGGGGAGGAGGGGATGCGAGGACAGGATAAGATCCCAAGGTCGGTTGGGAGACCGCGGCTGTTGGTTATGCCCGGTCGCTTGTACCAACCCCTGCAGTCTAGGTGGACAGGTCCTACAGAGCCAGGGCCTGCGGCTGATGCTTTGCAACGCAAGGTCTGTCATCAACAAGGCCCCCCTCATTAATGAGTTGATCTCAGAGGGGGAGCTAGACCTTGCAGGGATAACGGAGACCTGGTTGGGCCACGAGGGTGGTTTACCCCTCGTGGAAATGTGCCCACCTGGTTTCCGTGCATTCCATCAGCCTCGGGCCCTGGGTAAGGGTGGAGGGGTGGCGGTGGTTATGCAGGAATGTTTAGAGCCGAGGGAGTTCACTGTCCCTCAGATACCCGGGTGTGAGTCCCTTGGTGTGAACTGGGGCCCAGGGAGGCAGTGGGGCCAGACAGAGCTTGGGCCAATTCCTGTAGCCTTGTCCCGCTCCCGCTCCGAGGACCTGGTGACCGCCTGGAATAGGGCGACGACTGGGGCCTTGGACCGGGTGGCGCCTTTGCGACCTCTCCTGCGGCATCGACCCACCCGGGCTCCTTGGTTTACTGAGGAGCTTAGGGTGATGAAGCGCCACAGGAGACGTCTAGAGAGCAGGTGGAGGTCCTCACGCTCCGAATCTGACCGAACACAGGTAAGAGCCTATTTGCGGACTTACCTTGTGGCAATAAGAGCGGCCAAACGTAGACATTGTGCTGCTCTTATTGCGTCCGCGGATAACCGCCCTGCCGCCCTGTTTAGGGTGACCCGCTCCCTTTTGTCACAGGGGGCGCGGGAGACACCCTTACAGGGTAGAGGAGAGGAGTTTGGAGAATATCTTCAGGACAAAATCGATCAGATCCGGAGCGGGTGGGCCTCCGTCAGTGGACCAGACGAGCTGCCAACAGCGAGTCTTGAGAGACCATTCTGGGAGGAGTTTGACTCTGTTGCCCCCGAGGATTTGGACAGGTTGCGTGGACGGCTGCGACCTACTACATGTTTAACGGACCCGTGCCCCTCCTGGCTGGTACTGGCAGCCTGGGAGGTGACACGAGGCTGGCTCCTGGGCCTGGTGAACGCCTCATTGGATGAGGGATACTTACCTACCGCCTTGAAAGAGGCGGTGGTGAGACCCTTGCTCAAGAGACCTTCGCTCGACCCAATGGAGCTAGCTAATTATCGTCCAGTCTCCAACCTCCCCTTCGTGGCGAAGGTTGTTGAGAATGTGGTGGCGCAGCAATTTCCACGACACCTAGACGAATCCGACTATCTAGACCCACGCCAGTCCGGCTTCCGACCCGGGCACAGCACTGAGACAGCCTTGGTCGCGTTGGTTGATGATCTCTGGAGGGCCAAAGATAGGGGTTGTTCCTCTATCCTGGTCCTATTAGATCTCTCGGCGGCTTTTGATACCATCGACCATGGTATCCTATTGCGCCGGTTGGAGGGGATGGGAGTCGGCGGCACCGTTTTGCAGTGGTTCGGCTCCTACCTCTCCGACCGGAAGCAATGTGTGTTGACAGGGGGGCAGAGGTCGTCCCTGAGGCCACTCACTTGTGGGGTGCCACAGGGGTCGGTCCTCTCGCCTCTCCTGTTCAATGCATATGTGAAGCCGCTGGGTGAGATCATCCGTGGTTTTGGGGTTGAGTACCACCTCTATGCTGATGATACTCAGCTGTATATTTCAACCCCAAACCACCCCAACGAGGCTGTCGAAGTGATGTCCCAGTGTTTGGAAGCCGTCGGGGTCTGGATGGGGGACAACAGACTCAAACTCAACCCCTCCAAGACTGAGTGGCTGTGGGTACCGGCGCCTCGGTTCAGCCAGCTGACCCCATCGCTGGCCATAGGGGGCGAACAGCTGTCCCCTGTGGAGCGGGCGCGCAATTTGGGCGTCCTCCTCGATGCCCGGCTGTCAATGGAGGACCATGTGGCAGCCGTGGCAAGGGGGGCGTTCCACCAGGTTCGCCTGGTGCGCCAATTGCGCCCCCTACTGGACCGGAGTGCCCTGCGCACGGTCACTCATGCGCTGGTGACGTCTCGCCTGGACTACTGCAATGCCCTCTACATGGGGCTTCCCTTGGAATGCATCCGGAGACTGCAGCTAGTTCAGAACGCAGCCGCGCGGGTTATTATGGGAAGTACTCGTTACTCCCACGTAACACCTCTCCTGCGCGAGCTGCACTGGCTACCTGTGGCCTTTCGGGTGCGTTTCAAGGTATTGATTACCATCTTTAAAGCGCTCCATGGCATAGGACCTAGGTATCTGCAGGATCGCATCCTACCACACACGTCCCTGTGACCTATCCGCTCACACAGAGAGGGGCTCCTCCTGGTGCCGTCTGCTAGGCAATGCCAGCGGGCGACACCTAGGAATAGATCCTTCTCTGTGATGGGCCCAACCCTCTGGAATGACCTCCCCCCAGACATTCGAACTACCACCGACCTCCGTTCCTTCCGGCAAAAGTTAAAGACTCACCTATTTCAATCAGCTGGCCTGGCACTTTCTTAGTTTTACCTCCCGGGGATATTTTAATTGGGTTTGGGGTTTTAATAAGCTTTTAATGTACTATATTTATTATTCTATATACAGTCTTGCAACCTCCTCCACCTACGTATTTAATTATTTAACTGTTTTATGTATGTATTTTATAACGCATTTTAGTGACTGTACACCGCCCCGAGTCCCTTTCGGGAGAGGGGGCGGTCTATAAATATGAATAATAAATAAATAAAAATAAATAAAATAAATAAAGATACTTGTTTTCTGGTCCTGTTTTTTCTACTAATGTTTTTAAGAAGCATTGTCTTGTGTAGAAATGTGTATCCTTTTAATAAAGAAATGCATTATTGTTGATTTTTAGTAGGTCTAAGTGAATATAATTTTTCAGCAAGTTTTCAAAGAGAAAAGGTCGCTATGACCTTGAATCTCATTCTGTCATCAGTTTTCTCAAACCAATTACGTACAGTAAATCTGATAGCTATGAAACCATAAAGTTAAGTGTTCCATGCAGCTAAGCTAGATAAATGTAGAGACAGATGAGAGTGTATGAAAGAAGCCGAAGGCACTGTTCTGAGCAACAATTTCTCTGGAAGTTAATATACATTTTTTGGTTGCTTCTCAAAATTAATAATATATGATTTAACTGCTTCTGAGGCACAAGGATATGAGTGAGTGTTTTAAGGAGTTATAGGCCTTTTAATATCAAAGAGAATGTTGCCACTATTTTTAACACTTTTTTCTTGATTGTAGGATAAACTTCCTTAGTTTTATTTTTCAACCTAGTTAGTTTGAAAGAAATTGTAAGAAACTTTTGGATTAAAAGAGAACCTCCTGCTTCATTGCATATCACTGCAGTGGCAGGCCATATATTTAGACATTCATTTATAAAATGCATATCCTGGCAAGAAGGCTTTCAATGATTTTTAAAACATCAGAGTGCAAATATAACAATAACATTGATGAATGGAGTCTTTGGTGCTATCCGAGCTTGGTGGTTTTCTTGCAGATGTTTCATTATCTAACTAGGAATCAACATCAGTTCTAGAAAGGAGTAGGGCTTGATCTTATTTTTATATTCTAGTCATTCTAGTGCTTTGCCCTATTTGGTGTTAATCTCTGCTCATATGTGTTGATTGGTAGTGAGGAGGCGTTTTGGTCTTTATGTTTCCTTTTCAGCTTATTTCATTCTTTTTGACTAGTATGTAGATGTTGTTTATCTCTATGTGCCTGTTGATGGCTAATTTGTCTGGGTGCCAGCTGTCCAGGAATTCTCTGGTGTTTTGGGATTTGATTTGATGCTTAGTTTCCCAGGTGAAACTATGGTTGAATCTGTCCAAGCATTGTAAAAATAATAAGTTTTCATCATGACTTTTGACTGCTAGTTGGTGTTTATGGTGATCTTCTATCTGTTAGCCCTACATAGTGTTAAAGTCATTACGCTCTATGTTGTAGATGACTCCTAAATTTTCTTCTGGGACTGCTAGATCTTTTGGTTAACTTTGGCTTAAATAGAGATATACTTGCCCACTCCCATTCTATCACCACAAAAGCTGCTTATGTCATGGAAGCACATGACATAAATAGGACTAGGAGTGACATTTTGAAAAAGAAGGATTAAGGGTGACATGGCAGAAGTGTTCCAATATTTGAGGTTCTGCCACAAAGCACCAGAAGGCAAGATAAGAAGCAATGGATGGAAACTAATCAAGAAGAGAAGCAACCTAGAACTAAAGAGATTTTCCCCCCGACAGTGAGAACAATTAATCAGTGGAACCATTTGCCTTCAGAAGTTGTGGATGCTTCCTCACTGGAGGCTTTTAAGAAGAGATTGGACAATCATTTGTCTGAAATGGTACAGGGTCTTCTGTTGGGGTTGGACTAGAAGACATCCAAGATACCCTCCAACTCTGTTATTCTGTTATTAGAATACCACAAGCCTGTAATGCAGATGTAGTCAGCCTTAGCTAAAAACATTTCTATTTAACATTCTATGTGCAGGGTGTTTCTCTGCCAAGTAAGCACAAGAGAATGTCACAAACATTTTGCCCCTTATCTTTCAACAAGGTTTCATTTCCTAAGACGTTAGACATGTTCATTGTTTAGTATAAGAGTCCATGAGTGCTTAAAGGAGAATTAAGATACACTGCAAAAGCATTCATGACCTAGAACAGGGTTTTCCTAAATGGCCAATATCACACCCCCCCCAAAAAAAAATTCAATGTGAGTATCTATTATTGGATTATTATTATTCATCCAACAAAGTGTATCACAGCTGCTAATCCTTTACCATGGATTGGCCTTCATATGCCGTGAGTTCTTTCCAAGAACTGGGGGATATTGTAAGGTATTGGTATAGTATATGTACTTATACAAGCAGTGTGGACTTTTGTAATTGACAGATGGAAATTTGGTCAATGTATTATGGTTCATCACACAGTCAGCCAGATGGATTTGGCACTTTTACCACCTATAGACTGATAAAAGAACCTGGTATAGGCAGATGTTGTTTGATGTTAAAGTTATCATTGCAGGATGTAAGCTGTTCCAGGTAAAGCAGCTTTTTGCAATTGACTGGTGGTGGTTTAGTCAATGCCATATTATTATTATGGTTGTTTGCATTGTCACTTGGATGTTTAGATTGGATATGGAAATTTTATCCATTTATTGAGACTTTTGGAAATATTATGTATGTAATCTATAGTTAGATTTACAGCTTAAGACTGCTGGAAACATAATAATTTAAGTCCTAACAAAGGACCTAATAATTATTAAGGTAGTATCTAAGAATGTAGGCAGTTGCAAGCTGGGTGGTTTTTTGTTAGGGTATTCAGATCTGATAAATTCAATATTTCCAGATAACTCCTAGCCTTTGAATATTGCTCCGAAGGCGCCAATCACAATTGGTATAACAATGGATTTTTTTTACAAAAGTGTTCAACTTTGATCTGCATGTTGAGTCACACATCAGGATGCTGGTTGTCCTCTTCTTTTCATCAGTTATGATGCATTTGGATCTTTATTGAGGAAATAACAAACTTCTAGAAGTTTCAAGTAATCTTTAGATTTTATGTTTTCCTCATGTTGATTCTGATGCAGAATGTTCAAACCAAGTCTTCTGCTTCAAAATATAATCTCCTGCCCATGATAGTTACCTAATAACTTTTTAAAAACATCTTGGCTATCCTGAAGTAAAATATATATAGCTTTTAGCAGAGGTGGGTTCCTACTGGTTCGGACTGGTAGGTAGTAACTTGTCTGGCCACACCCCCGAACTTGTTCTATCGGTGGCAGTGCCATCTTTTTTATTGCTTTTGCACAGAAGCATTTTTTAACCTACTGTGCATGCGTGCGTAGCATGCACGTGCCCAAAGCACATCCCTGAGTGAATTGACAGTAGAAGAAGCCAGAACCCACCCCTGGCTGTTAGCATTCACATAGCTGCTATGTCCAATAAAATTGGCATAGATATTAGTTGATATTATTGACATGATTTCACATATAGTATTATTTCTAATAAAGATCCTATGTAAGATAAGCATTTTAGAAGAAGAATAGAGTAGGAGTAGGAAGATTAGAGATAATAAAGTTGCAAAGGCAGGAACCGTGAGGGAAAATGGGGTCAACTGGAAGGCAGAAAAACTGAACTGAATGGACGGTCCTAGACTGTCAGGATGAAGATGGCAGGAACATTGAGATGTCTAAAAAAAATGGCTTGTTATCTGGAAGCTAAATCATTTTCTGAGAGAGTTACAGCAGTCTTATGATATAGGCAGCAGTTGGATAAGTCCCAAGGACAGTGTAATACAGAAGAATGCAGGCAGATTCCTAATGGACCTCAGAGAATGACTGCACTGTACTGTTTTGCTAGCTGGAGGCAGCTGATGCGTTACTGAGCGCACATCAAGACAAAGACAGAGAGGAAGAATAAGTGTTAGATATTAACATATATCGTTACAAGTCTCCTCTCTGGTCCGCTGCTACAGCGGGAAACAGGTATCGCTCTGATTGGTCGAGAGGCGTACCCGATCCCTATAAAAGGGGAGCCCTCCGACCACAGAGCAAGCTGGATCACTACTACTACTAATAAAGAGCTGTTAAGTCACTTCGTGTCCGCAGTCTGTTCTCTCGTTGCCCAGATCTAACATTGGCGATGAGGGTGGGATCGAGAGACAGATAGGACGAAGAACGCTACTTCAGAATCTCCGGATTTGATCCAGCCTAGGAATTCGGCAGAAATTCCGGCAGCCATCTCAGGACACCGCAGCGCGGCAAATTCAAACAAGAGAAGATGGCGATGCACACTCCCCCCGCTCCATTCGACCCAGCGAACGACGAATGGGAGGCATTCATGATTCGTTTCGATTGCTTTCTCGAAGCGAACGAATACACGGGGATAACCGACGCCCGAAAGAAAAACATCTTCCTCGGCTACTGTGGAAAAGAGGTCTTCAACACGGCCAGAGACCTTACCGCGCCTACTCCGATACAAGCGGTATCATGGACGGCATTGCAACAGGCGCTACAGACTCATTACGCGCCAAAACCTTCCCGCCACGTTTGCCGCCAGGAATTCAACACGCGGAACCAGAAGGCGGGAGAATCAATCAACCAATATGTTGCAGCCCTGCGTAAAGCAGCAACTCACTGCGAGTTCAGGGATCTGGACGAGCATATCCTGGCACAATTTGTCTGTGGGTTAAGAGACATTTTGCTACAAAAGAAGCTGTTGGCAAACCCAAATTTAACCCTACAGATAGCACTCAACGAAGCAAGGGCATCAGAGTCAGCGGAGAAATCATCGGTGACCATACAACGCGGTTTCAGCGCAAGCCAGCCAGCACCCAGGCACACCAGAGTTCACTACGAGGACACCAACCCCGACTACGAGGATCCCGAGTTCGAGGACAGTCACCTGATGCGGAGCAGTCACATGAGGCCTGGGGGGAGATCCGGATTCCGTTTGCCGCCCTGCGCAAGCTGCGGAGGGAATCACCCCCGGTCTACCTGTAGGTTCAGGAACGTTGTTTGTTCGCACTGTAACAAACCTGGGCACATCGCACGAGTGTGCCGGAGCGAAGTCCCTGCCTCACGGCAGCCACCTATGTATCGCCAACAGAAGCCCAACCCAGGGGCTTGGCGAAATCAAAAAGGGCGCCCAGAGAGAAATCCACAAGTGTTTACCCAGAGAGAAAATCCCCAAAGAGCTGAGCAAGCGTATCCCCAGAGAGATTACACACAAAGAGCTGAGAGAGCGTTCTATCAGGACGCTCAACGAGAGTATTTCCAGGATACAAATGCTGAGATAGAGTTGACCCAGAGAGAGGAATTGCGAACGTATCTCACCACAATAAGTCAGGTCCGCACCAAGCGGCCTAAAAAGCTGAAAGTCACAGTCCTCTTGGAGGGCTCACCTTGCGAGCTGGAAGTTGACACAGGATCGTCCCTGACGATCATTTCATGGGCATCCATGAAACAGGCTATCCCTAGCCTCAAAAAGAGTCAACTACGCATTCCAGACATCCTGCTTCGAGACTACCAGGGGAACCGAGTCCCCATCGTGGGCCAAGGCACATTCCAGATCCGTTTCAAAGACATCGTAGCCCAGCTGCCCGTGACCATCGCCAGCACACCGTTACAGAACCTTCTAGGACTTGATTGGTTTGAAGCCTTGGGGTTAGAAGTCACCGGGATCAACGCCGTGGAGAACAGCAGCGCTGAGCAGATATTTAAGGAGTTCGAGGATGTGTTCAGCCCCGGTCTTGGTAAGTATGTGGGTAAACCAATCTCATTCAATTTAGACCCCAAGGTGGCGCCAATCCGACTTAAACCGAGACGAGTGCCTTTTGCACTCCGCCCAAAAATAGATAAGGAAATAGATAAGATAGTGGAGCAAGGAATCCTTGAGCCGGTGGATCACGCGCGCTGGGAAACTCCCATCGTGACCCCAGTTAAGCCAGACGGGTCAGTCCGCATCTGCGCGGACTATAAATGCACAATTAATGTCGCGCTACAACAAAGCGCATATCCTGTGCCAGTAGTACAGCACTTATTGCACTCGTTGGGGCCAGGAAAGATATTTGCAAAGTTAGACATGGCACAAGCTTACCAGCAATTGCCCGTGGATAGCGCCACAGCGGAGGCCCAAACTATAGTGACGCATAGAGGAGCATTCAAATGCAACCGGCTACAATTCGGCGTGAGCATTGCTCCAGGATTGTTCCAGAGCGTCATGGAACGACTTTTGCAAGGGATACCGGGAGTCGTCCCCTATTTCGACGACATCTTGGTGTCCGCTGCAAACGAGGAGCAATTAAATAAAAGAGTCAGAACTGTTTTGGCCAGAATCAGAGAGAAGGGTCTCCGCCTTAAAAAGGAAAAATGCCAAATTAACGTGCCTAGCGTAGAATTCCTGGGTTATAGAATCGATGGTCAGGGAATACACCCCACTTCAAAGAAAATTAAGGCGATCCAGGACGCCCCCACACCACGAAATCAGACTGAGTTGCAGGCCTTCCTCGGACTACTTAACTTCTACAGCGTTTTTCTGAGACAGAAGGCGACCGTTGCTGAGCCATTACATCAACTACTCCAGAGGAACGCACCATGGAGATGGGGACGATCCGAAGCAGCAGCTTTTGCCGCAGTAAAGTGCCTGCTCACCACTGACTCGCTGTTAGTCCAATACAGCCAGACACTACCGCTGGTATTGACCTGCGACGCATCACCTTTTGGAGTTGGCGCAGTCCTCAGCCACAGGATGCCTAACGGAAACGAAGCACCCATCGCCTTCTACTCTAGGACTCTTTCATCGGCCGAGAGGAACTACAGCCAGATGGACAGGGAAGCGTTAGCTGCTGTAGCTGGAGTAAAACGTTTCCACGAATACCTCTACGGCCGCGATTTTGAACTGATTACAGATCACAAGCCGCTGTTGGGACTTTTGGCGGGAAACTGCCCCACTCCAGTCTCCCTCTCTCCACGCATGACCAGGTGGACTGTTTTCCTGGCCGCATACTCATACAAGTTAATCCATCGACCGGGCTCCACTCTAGGACACGCAGACGCACTCAGCCGTTGCCCACTACCGGACCTTTTGCCAGACCCCACTCCCGAAGTACCGGTGTTGCTCATTGACTGTTTGGACTCAGGACCGGTTTCTTCCTGCGACGTTGCAAGGTTCTCCTCAAAAGACAATATAATAAAGCAAGTTCAAACTTGGGTTTGGAGGGGGTGGCCGAAGGGAAACGTGGGCCTGGAATTCAAAGTGTTTGGGGCGAAACGGGACGAACTCTCAGTGTTACAAGGTTGTTTGTTGTGAGGGGATCGAGTTGTTATTCCTTATGCTTTACGTAGAAATGTGTTAGATGCATTACATGTTGGGCATCCGGGGATCGTTAGGATGAAGGCTTTAGCGAGAAGTTACGTTTGGTGGCCAAACATGGACAAAGAGATAGAGGAGTGGGTGGCCACTTGCGATCCATGCCAAGAATCGAGACCAGCACCCCCAGAAGCGCCCGCCACAGAATGGGAAAAGCCGAAAGCACCCTGGTCGAGAATACACATCGACTTCGCAGGGCCAGTTCAAGGTCAGACCTTCCTTATAGTTGTGGATGCATACTCCAAATGGCTAGAAGTAGTCCTAATGACTTCAACCACGGCAGAGGCAGTCATTAAGGTTCTACGGCGACTTTTCGCCACTCATGGCTTGCCCGACCTCCTGGTCTCCGATAACGGGCCCCAATTCACGGCCATGCATTTCGAAACGTACTTAGCAGGTCAGGGAATTCGGCATGCCCTCGTCGCGCCATTCCATCCGGCATCAAATGGACAGGCAGAGAGGATGGTGCGATCCGCAAAAGAGGCCCTCGCTAGGATGGGTCCAGGTGATTGGCAAACACGCATTGACCATTATCTCCTCATTCAGCACATTACCCCCAGCGCAACGACGGGTAGGAGCCCCGCTGAAATGCTCATGGGCCGCCGTCTTCGGTCTCACCTGGACCGTCTTCACCCCAATTACTCTGCCACAGCACCCCTAGACTCCACAAGCAAAATTCGGTCTTTCAGCATAGGGTATTCGGTATACGCCCACAACTATGCAGGGGGAACATTGTGGATGCCGGCAAAGGTCATTGGCATCACGGGTCCACGTTCATATCTGTTAGAACTGGAAGATGGGCGGAACTGGAAAAGGCACATCGATCAACTACGAGGTCGCCTGGCGCACTCAGACCTACGAACCGAGAACGAAAGCTACCCACCGATGCAAAGTCAGCCACTCGAGAGCCCCAACACAGAGAACTACGACACCTGCAAGCCCAGGACAGAACAAGAGGTCGAACGCGAAACAGAACCCCCAAGCAACGTAAGCGAGCAGACCCCCGAACGCCAAAGCAACGAAAGCCTGCAAACCCCAGAACTCGAAACAAAGAAAGCAACTGATCCTGCAACTACTTCTGACCAACCCGAACTGCGACGCTCCACCCGAGTAAGGCAAACGCCAACATACCTTAAGGACTACATAACGAACCGCAATGTTCCGTCTAAGAGGGGAGGGGTGCTAGATATTAACATATATCGTTACAAGTCTCCTCTCTGGTCCGCTGCTACAGCGGGAAACAGGTATCGCTCTGATTGGTCGAGAGGCGTACCCGATCCCTATAAAAGGGGAACCCTCCGACCACAGAGCAAGCTGGATCACTACTACTACTAATAAAGAGCTGTTAAGTCACTTCGTGTCCGCAGTCTGTTCTCTCGTTGCCCAGATCTAACAATAAGTGAATGATCCTTTCAGTCACTGGGAACCCCAAGTTAGCAATGAGAAAGACTTCAACAGGAGCAGGCAAGATTTTTCTGGGTTTGGTTGCTGATGACTTCCTAAAGGATTTTCTCTGCGGCTATGTTTACATTTTTCCCTTTGCAGAAAATATTGCTATTTCAACATATAGCACATAGTTGTATACTGGATGTTTGAGGTATTCAGTGCTTCAGATTCAAAGGGGAATAGATGTTACACATAGGAATGCGCATAGGAGTGTGCCAATACAATAGATTGGCACACATAGGAACTACAATACCTGCAGCTCCTTAAACCAGTGATTCTCAAAATGTTGGCAATGACCTCTTGGGAGTCACGGGCAAATATGAGGGAGCATAGATTTGGGGAGCCTTTACAAAAAAGATAGATCACTATCAGCACTAACCCTGCTCTACCTGGACAATCTATCAACTGCAAAATGTGGGTAGAAGGTTTGGGAATGGGAATTTGTGTGCCACCATGGCTTACAGAAAGACTGAGTAATATGTAAAAGAAAAAAGTAGCTGCAAACCATTATATACTAGAAAATTTGATATTAAGTGGTGCAGTCATTAACTGAAGCATCACCTGATTGCATCTGATTTTTTTTTTTGCCATGTTCATTAAGTGACAGATGACGTGACCCTGACTTGTGACCTTCCTGCCGGTTTCCCCATTGATTTTGCTTGTCAGAAGCAAACTGGGAATGTCACAAATGTGATTACATGATGTGGGATGCTGCATCTGTCATAAATGCGTGATGGTTGCCAAGCACCTGAATCACAGTTACATGACTGTGGGGATGCTGTGACGGTCATAAGAGCGAGGACACTTTTTTCAACAGCGTTATAACTTTGAATGGTCACTAAATGAATGGTCATAAATTGAGGCCTACCTGTGGCCAAAAAGAGTATGGGATGATTTATAGCAAGTTCTTTAATATCTGTCTCTAATGATCCTGCAGTGCAGAACTGATTGCTCTGGTTTGTACACAGGATTAAAATCAGCTAAAGTGAATGATGCCTTTAATTTTCTGTAATAACTTCATTAAGCACTCGAAAAAGGTATCATGCTCCCAAGAGAGTTTATTGAATGTGTAATTGAATGCAGCATCTTTCTTTCTTTCTTTCTTTCTTTCTTTCTTTCTTTCTTTCTTTCTTTCTTTCTTTCTTTCTTTCTTTCTTTCTTTCTTCTTTCTTTCTTTCTTTCTTTCTTTCTTTCTTTCTTTCTTTTTCTTCTTCCTTCCTTCCTTCCATTTATTTCTTATACATCTCTAAGACTCAAGGATCTGTCTCCGAGGAACTGTGCACAGCAGAACATTTTCAGTGTGCTCCCCAAAGCTTTGTACTTTCTTGGTTAATAAAATTCATTCAATTTCCTTTCTATGTCAAGTTTTAAGGTTAAAGAAAATAAGTGTACAAGCTCTCCCATTGATCCAGCTGGTTGTATCGAACTCTGAACAATAAATTGTACCAGAGACAGGGGTAATCAGAAGATATATATGGGTGAATGTCTTTCCTCGGCCCTGAACCTGTTTGTGGCCAGAAAAAAAAGAAAAAGAAAGAAAAACATTTACTGCCTTCTCTGTGTAGTATATTGGCAACCATAGTGTTTATTTCTAAAATGTGCTGAGAAAAAATATCTAAATCAGCCTTCCCCAATCACACGCTTTCCGAACATGTTAGTACTGCAGTTCCTAGAATTTTCAGGCTGCACCCTGAAAATTAAAAATTAAAATTCAGGCTTTTAAGAAGAGAGTGGACAGCCAGTTGTTTGGAATGATGTAGGGTCTCCTGCTTGAGCTGGGGATTGGACTGGAAGACCTCCAAGATCCCTTCCAGCTTTGTTAGTCTGTATCCTGTGATGCTAGTTCTAAAGCATCATTTCCAGAAATCTACTGTACGTGGCAGAAATTGTATACAGGCGTATGCAAACATGGTAATATTCTTTGAGGAATTTACCTGCCTCAGAGTTCTGTTTACTATGGGTGTATTACTTGGAACCCTGACAATCCTTATGATTCATTGGTTGACCCCAGGACATATTTTTTTGTGGCTGGGTGGTACACTTTTAGCAGTTGAAGAGCTATGACATTGATATGGTAACATCATTGAAGATGTGGCACAGATAGTTTGCTCCAGGAGTGTGACAGGCATAACTTTAATTTCACCATCACTGCTACCATTCTGGCTTTTTTGACTACTCCCCGTGGACACTCCTGGTTTTCTCCAGTTTATTTTCCTGGTTAGGTATTGTTGAAAAAGAAAATAAAAACATTATAAGATGAAAGCATGGCTGATTACAAAAGACAACAGTTCCTTCTAGTAGCCATATCAAAATTGTAAAACGTCTTGTTTCACAAAACAGTGATGAATGATCTACATTTTGGCTACAATTTACCAGGTGATTTTAAAAAAATGTATTGTATTTGGCTCAATATAAGGGATTTGTTTTGCCTGTAGATTTTGCTGCTATTGAATAAATGTATTTATTGCATTTTTAAATGTTGTTAGCTAGAGTGGAAGAAGGGAGAAAGAAGACCATTCTTAGTGGCTCTAATCCAAATAACAGAATAATAAAATTGGATGGGAACTTGGAGGTCTTCTAGCCCAACCCCCTGCTCAAGCAGGAGATCCTATGCCCATGATGGCGAACCTATGGCATGAGTGCTCGAAGTGGCATGCAGAGCCATGTTGCTTGGCATGTGTGGTGTCGCAGGTTCATCTTCCGGGTTTCTGGCGCGCATGCATGCACGATGATTAGCTGGCGTTCGTGCATGCGGCAGTGCCGGAAACTGGAAGAGCTGGTCTTCCATTTTCTGATGTGAGCATATGCACTGGCCAGCTGATTGCCGTGCACACATGCATGTCAGTAACTGGAAGACTAGCTGCCAGCGCATGCGTGCACTAGAAGCCAGAAGTTCATTTTCTGGCATGCGCATTCCCCCTGGGCAGCTCCTCTTCCGAGTTGCTGTCCCAACGAGCGTGCATGCTCCCTTTTCGGCACTCAATGGTGGAAAGATTCACCATCACTGTCCTATACCATTCCAGACCAGTGGCTGTCCAGTCTCTTCTTGAAAGTCTCCAGTTATGGAGCACCCCCAGCTTCTGAAAGCAAGCCATTCCACTGGTTAATTGTTCTCAATGTTAGGAAATTTATCCTTAGTTCTAAGATGTTTCTCTCCTTAATTAGTTTTCATCCATTGTTTCTTGTCTTGCCTTCTGATGCTTTGGAAAATAGCTCATCTCCCTCTTCTTTGTGGCAGCCCCTCAGTGCAATCATGACACCCCAGTCCTTCTTTTTGAAATGTCACCCATGGTCCCACTTATGTCATGGAAGCACATAAATGTGTGCTTCCATGACATAAGCAGCTGTTGGTGATAGAATGGGAGGGAGCAAGAATATCTCTTTTTTGTAGGCATGTTTAGGATTGGATCCAGATATCCTATACCTTTGTAGCAGATTTTAAGAGCAGTTAGAAGACTAGAGGATGGAAGACATGGAAGTTTGCTAGTATAGCACTCAATTTCACTAATGAAGATTATTCAATTCTAGACACGCTCATTATTGTTGATTTGCTATTGGAACTTGCTTCGAAATAAATTTGTGTGGCACAGCATAAACTATTTAATATTAGACATGTTATGTATTTTCTTTATTTAGTTATGCTACTAATGCATAAAACCTAAAAAAAGAAGTTTAAAACATCAGCTTTCAAACAGTTTATTCAACTTTAAAGATTAATTCCAGGGAGTGCAAGATATGCAGTCTTTAATACATTGCTCTGCAGGAATAAGTGAAGTCATTTTCCCCCTCACATTAGCTTCTATGACTTTTCTTTTCCCTTCAGGAAAGAACACAAAAGATCATTCTTCTGCCATTTCCTTTGCCTAAACTTTATGTTTCAAAAACTCAATGGGGTGGAGAACCAAAACTTATGAATTATGAAACTTGCTAGGAAACAGACAAAAGAAAACACAATTCAGAACAATGATACATTATCTCAGCTGAAAGGTTTGTCTCCAAAACTGACATCCCATCACAAGTGTCACATTTTGGGGAATGTAGGATCTGACAGACTATGTTAAGAGCTGAAGCATATTCCACTCAGACAAAACCTCTGTTTGAAGGAAGGAAAGAAAGTGGACTGTGGTTTTTTTTTTTTTTGAAAAACCATAAACCATTGAGGCTCCTTGGGAAAGGAGGAACTAAATAAATGGAGGAAGTGAAGATTTGACAATAGAAAAGTATAGAGTTATATAAGTTCAAAAGTTACTTTTTTCACATGTTGATATTCTCTGTGGATGGTTTTTCGTGATTGACAAACCCATCTGGTTTATGTTCTTCACCACTGAGAATTGAAGCTACTGGTTATATTTGCACCTATTGAGAGTTAACATATCACTCTCACTAATAAGAAGTAGTTACATTTTACAACTATCCTAAAATATTATACATAACGTGAGCCTTCTCCATGCACTTTCTTGAATACATGAAACCTCTGTTTTGAGATGTAGTTGGATCCTTTGGTTCCATCTCCCTTGTGCCTGGGCATTTTCTTCACAGCCATACAGGTCCCAAACTTGAATCAGGGATTTCCATACAGCAGAATCCCCAATTGCTCAGGGAGTTTTATTTGTGGCCAAGTTGTCATGCGTATAACTCTACCAAAGACCTCTGAAGAGAGGGCAAAGAGAAAGAGACTGGCACAAATAATCCGGGCTCTCCAGTTTGAACCTTCAAGAATGCATGAAAAGGGCTCCATTGTAATGGTATTTGTGCCTTCATATGGTTTTTCTACTTTGGCAAATTCTGTTTGATTGATAGCAGCATCTTGCAACTAATCTCATGAGTTCGGGGTTTGGGACTTCTAGATACTACTGACTTCTTTTTTCACCTCCCAACTTGAATGGCATGTTTACAGATTAATCTCAACATTCTGTAGTATGCTAAAAGAGGAGTTCAGTCCATTTCATATGCAATGCTTTAGCTATGTGCTTGTTTATTACTATCTGCAAAAACAGTAGTTTCAAGGTATCTGTAAAACAAAACAATTAAGTACTGAACACTTGAGATAAAAATATAATATAAACATCTAATACAATACAAAGTTAAAACAAAGTTGGTATAAGTACATAGTTGATTAAAATGCAGAATGTTACATAAACTTGAAACCCTACAAGAAAACAAGATTAGAAGCACCAGCATATCATAAGGATTTCTGATCTCAACAATAAATTGAAGGAAGATTTTAAGCTTGAGAAAAAAGTCAACTGGATGAATGAAGGAAAATACTGTTGACATCACACATATTTCTAGATGGCAGTATTCTACATTGAAAGGGGGACTTCACAGAAATGAATGATGGTAGAAAAGTCAGGACTTAATCAGATATTTATGTTCCAAGCTGTAGAGAGCATTACAGGTCAAAACTAGTTTTTTGAACTGGACTCAAAAATTAAATGTGAGCTGGTGAGTGAAATGGAATCGATCAAATGTGCACATATTTCTGAGTCCCAGTTAAAATTCCCACTCCATATTTTCTATCAGCTGTAGCTTTTGGACGATTATCAAAGGCAACACATTTGCAGTAATCCAGATGGTGGATTACTAACTTGTAAATTACAGTAATGAAGTTGTCTGTCTTTAGCAATGTCCCTGTTGATAAAAGATGTGAGTCATAGTAGTCACCTGTGTTTCTTATGAAAGGGAGCGCTCCAAAGCACACACAGAAGAGGTTTAAAGTTCCTCATCCAGATCAAGAAATGTTCTGTCAACAGTTTTTCTCTCTCACCTAAATCAAGATTCAGTTTATTAGCCCTCATCAAGTCCATTTATACTGTCAAACTGGTAAGGAAAAGTGAATGTAACAAGCTTGCACAATGAAGAGCACAAATGGTTTATTTGCCACAAATATGGCCTTGGCAATCATTGCAACAAATCAATGATGATCAGACTAAACAAGCAAGTTGCTTTTTGCACACTAAGCATAACAAGCAGAGACATTTTGTGTATGGAGAAATGTAGTCAAATATATTGATATATTCAATTTTCAGCCCAGATTTGCTCTAGATTGCTTATTACTTACATTGGCTACAATGTTGATCTCTTTCACCAAGTCTGAAAATTGGTGCAAATATAATGGTTGAATGTGGGCTGGGACTTCCTAACATTTTGGCTTATCTACTATCATAGCTTTTGGCAATAATATATATGCCTTGAATACTGAAATGCACTGGAAAATGGAAGTATTATTATCAAAATGTTATTTTTATATTTTTGGATCCTCAGCGACCAAACATTAGGATTATTGAAATAAGGGAGTAACACTGAAGAAACATGAATAGCTAAGGCCTTGTGGAAACTGCAGAAAAGCTATATTACTTAGCAAAATAAAAACATTTTGGTGGGGAGATTTTTGAATTGTTATAATTATAAATTGGAGGATTTTGCTGCTACAACTATAAATGTAGTTTGCAAACACTGCAAGATACTTATAAGAGTTTTTTTTTCCCACAGGGGTCTAAAATGCAAATAATATTAAATCAACATTCAAAAAAGTTTTTAATATTTTTGCTCCCTATCAAGCAAATTCAGAAATGCATTTTAAACAATGGGGGGAGGTTACGTAATGGGAATTGTACATTAATTCTTTCATGATAAATATAAAATCTGAAAATTTATTTTGAAATATGTACATATTGAGATTCTCTTTCTCAAGTTATATAGCAATTGTTCTAGGCTGGCTTGTTCATCTGAGTACTTTGCTACCATACTAAGCACAAAACATTTGCCTTGACTAAAATAATTTATTTATTCAAATGATTTTCAACATCACCAGCATTACTAGGAATACCCCAGTTCCATCTTAAGCTCATCGTCAAGATACAGTTTAAAATTCTTACCCTAAGTTGGGATATTATAAAACACCTGGTCCTTCTTTTGTAGGTTGCTACAGCCCCTTCACAATACCACAAGTGATGGTACTCCTCTCCTTTTTATAGAGCATGTGATTGGAGTAATCACTTGATTTTCTTTGGTAAATTCCTGTTCCACTACCATTATGTTAGGAAATGTATGCCATTAGTTATTTACTGATTTATCAGGACAACACTCTAGCTGATATACACACAGACAGACCTGAGCTGTCTGTAATGAACCAGAAAATGATCTTGGAGTCAATTAAAGAGCACAACTAAAAAGTCAACTCAATATGCCGCAGTGGTGAAGAGGCAAATTTCATGCTTTGGATCAGGGCTGTCAAACTCCCAGCCCGCGGGCCGGATGCGTCACATGCTGGCCATGCCACTCCCAGTGTAACAAAGCAGAAAAAAGTCCCGATATGTCATGTAACGCTGCTGTGACAACATGAGTTTGACACCCCTCCTTTGGGTCATTAGGAAACAGTCTGAAAATATAATTGCCAACATGATAAACCCCTTACACCAATTTATAGTATGTCCAAATCTGTAATATGGTATACAATTGTAATTGCCATTTTTGAAAAAGGATGTATTGCTGGAAAGAGGGCAACCAAAATAATCAGCAGGATTGAATCAGTGGGATTGAATACCTTTCTTACAAGAACAGGCAGAAACAGTTAGGGGTCTTTAGTTTTTTTTTTTAAAGCAAGTGGAGCAGCACATGATTGAAATGTATAAAATTGTTCATGGCATGGAAGAAATAGACAGGGAGAAGTATTTTCCCACTCATAAAATATTGGGACCAGGGATGAGCCAGTAAACTGGAAAATGATTTTAAACAAGCAAAAATATATTTACTCAATGCATAATTAAACAGGGGATTTATTACTACAAGATGTGGAGATGACTGCTAACTTGCATGTTCTTTATAATGGGATTGGATCAATTAATAGAGGACAGATCTATCAAGAAATGTTAGACTTGAACAGCCGATCATATGTCACAGTTGTAAGTAGTATGCTTCTAAATTCTGGGTATAGTATAGGATGATTGATTGGAGTGAGCTGCTTGGGAGGCTCCCACTATAAAAACACAATGCCAGACTAATATGGGTCTAAGGCAGTGGTGGGTTTCAAATTTTTTTAAGAACCTCTTCTGTAGGTGTGGCCTGCTTTGTGGGAGTGGCTTGTCAGCCATGTGACCGGGTGGGAGTGGCTTGGCAGTCATCTGACTGGGTGGGCATGGCCAACTTGTAAAATGTGGTGAAACACACTTAACAATGCTCTTGCTTAGCAACCAAAATGTTGGCTCAGAAACTCTGGCATTTGAAGCACGCAAATCTTAAAGCTGTCAAGTTACAAGACCCTTGCACTCCTAACCCTTAAAAAAACAACCCAGGGGTGTTCAAACTTGACAGCTTTAAGACTTGTGGACTTCAACTCCCAGAATTCCTCCTCCAGTCATGTTGGCTCAGAAACTCTGGCATTTGAAGCACGCAAGTCTTAAAGCTGTCAAGTTACAAGAACCTTGCACCCCTAACCCTTTAGGAAAAAAAACCCCAGGAATGTTCAAACTTGACAGCTTTAAGACCTTACGGTTTAGATAGGACTCTTAGAGGTGGGCGGGGCGATTGGTGAGCCAGCCAATCAGTGAGCAGCAGGCGGGGCAAGCGTGATGCAGATGGGCGGGGGGGGGAGGGAGCTGGAACCGGTTCTAAACAGCATGGTAGATTTGTGGAACCTTTTCTATAGGTTAGAACTGGCAGGAACCCACCCCTGGTCTAAGGCTAATCCACCTGGGCTTAATCTTAAATTGTTTTCATCTGCATTGGATGTTTCTGGTTTTCACTTGCCTGTTTTGGAACCTGACAACAGATCTTTTTTCTTGCCCTTTGGATACGTTTTGCTATGTCTTTCTGAGAAAATGCCGTTTGCTTCTGATCGAAATGGGCTTCTATTAAAATGCAGTATACAATACTGCAATAAACAAAATAAACAAAATCTTAGTTTCCAGGACCCTGTAATTGTCCTGGTAATAAAATTATTTTTATCTAGATTCCTCTTTGTCAGTCTCCCTTTTTCTTAAACTCAAAATAGGAAGCCCCATTCTGGGTTAATGCAGAGTGGAAGCAAAGATGGGTTGGGGTAAGGAATATGTTTTTTTACTTTACTTTACTTTACTTTATTTTGGACTTTTATACCGCCCCCTCTCCCAAAAGGGACTCGGGGCGGTGTACAGTCAGATTAAAACACATAAATACATAAAAATACAAACATAGTTAAATACTAAGTGCCTAAAAGAGGAGGCTATAAAAGACTGTACCCAAAGTAAAGTAGTTAAAAACAATGTTTAAAAGTAACCCCTAAAAAATACCCAATTAAAAATATCTGCCAGGAGGTGAAATAGGACTATGAATGGGCCAAGCCGGCTAAACGGAACAGGTGAGTCTTCAGTTTTTGTCGGAAGGAGCGGAAGATGTCTTTAATGTCTTCTCCAGTGTTGGAGAGCAACTTGCCCATCAGGTTCCAATAGACTTCCCTCCAATTGACTCATGCTAATTTGTGGAAACAGGTTTATTAATATAGCTAGGATTTAATTTGCAGGATCAAAGTGATTTCCTTGAACACAGTTTTACCTGCCATCTCTCTCTCTCTCTTAATTGTTACAATTAGGAGCTACTTCAGTTTTAATTTTGCAGTATGCTGTTGGATAAATGGTAAATAAAATGATGCTGTAGAGAGAATTGCATATAATATTTGCAATAATTGCCTCTGTGTAATATAGGAAAGCAGCATTGCTATAACAAACCAGCATTTATCTTTAACACACTTTGTGTGGACCAAGAGTTTCATAAAGTTTGAATGGCATGTTGGATACCACACTCCAATAATGAAAGCTTTGAGCAAAACTGAAATTTAATTTTACATATAATCAAATGAAAAAAACAGAATGTTAAATTAAATCCAATACAGTTATAATATGATTTTTATGCATTTGATTTTCCCTTCCCTTATATTAAAATTTTTAAATTGGTAGACTCTGGGGGAGCTTTCAGGAACTGAATGTAACTCCAAGTTAGACAACCCATTTGTTTTAAGGTGTGTGTGTGTGTGTGTGTAACATAGAATTTCTATTAGCGGTGCCATATGAGGGGAAGTGGTTAATTTCTCCCACCATTCATATTTTGCATTTTAACCTTAACTGACACCAACTTTCCATCCTGTGATACTAAATAGCCAAGCTTTAGAACAGTAGATTAAAGAAAATACTGCAGTATGAAGATAATACAGATATATTTCAGAAAGAAGAAAGAGACTTCAAACTATGATCCTTGATGGAAACAATTATCCAGAAACCACAGGTTTGGCCAGTACACTGGGTTGTTCTATTCTTTTCATTTCTTTCCATTGATCACTTGGGGCCAAGTTGTTTCCTCTATAATGGAGCCTTCCTTCCAGATAAGGCTCTCAAAGTACTAGAATTCCCACTTCCCAGATCTCAAAGAAAAACACTAAGCTGACTCTGTAATCTTTCAGGTTTCATTAGTCACCAGGGGTGAACCAATCTAATAGAGGACCTGTCTCCCTATGGAGGAGATGGAAAGCGATCGGAAAATGACCAGTCCATAATGAGGAATTGGCGGTAATGTTAGCCATTGTCTAACAATGTCATACCTTGACTCTCACCATCATTCTCCACCCAAAAAGATTGGAATTTCTTACCCTCTCCTCCAAGCTCCACCACCAGCCATCTAGGCCTGGGTATTCATGCAACCGCCCTCACTCTTAACTCTTTCACATGCTGTATCACATTCTCTGATTCCTGCTATACCCAACATTCAGATGGAAGGGTGGAATGGAAAAACTACACTGTCATGGATGAATTGACCCTCTACATAGAGGTAACACCCTTCCCATCTCCAGCCCACCCCCAAGAAACACAATCTAGCACAAATAGTCAATCATGTCAGGGCCATTCAAGTTTTAAGCAATCCCAATTGTGATGATAAGTCAAGGGCTCCCTGTAAACCTTTTTGCAGTCCAATCATCTTGTATTTCTTTAATCAGAGTTGCCCCATACTCAGGTTCCCAGTTTCTTTCTTTCCCTCATAAAAAGTATTGTGAGACTAATGCATTCAGATATTTGTACTGTTATTAAACCTTAGATGCTATACGTAGTGGTGGGATTCAAATAATTTAACAACCAGTTCTCTGCCTTAATGACCAGCTGGGTAGGTGTGGCTTGGTGGTCATGTGACTGTGTAGGTGTGGCCAACTCAACATCACTCAGGTCGATGGGCACTTCGCCTTAGCTGTTACAATGTAGTAAGGGCTAACTGGAGAGGCAGTTTCTGTAATCAGGGCAATAAAGATTAGGCTAGAAACAACACCAGAATGTTTCCTTCCTGCCTTCCTTATAGGATTAGCCCTGTAAAGTGGAAAAAAACAAAAGGAGATGTCTTCCAACAACCGGTTCTCCAAACTGCTTAGAAAGTTAATAATCGGTTCTCCCAAATAGGTGCGAACTGGCTGAATCCCATCACTGACTATACAGAAATAAATATAACAACCCATCTTTAACCAAGGAATAATATGTCAGAAAAACAAGATAACTACAAAATTCATCTAATCAAATTACTCACAGCTTAACAGCAAAACAGAAAACAAGTATTACTGATGAAGACTAACCAATCACAACAACCATAGCTCCTTGAAATGGTATTCATCTACCTCCGCAACCTTGAACTGGGAGGTACTGGGAGCTAGTGAAAAGGCCTGCACTGTAATGGGACATTAGAATAGTGTGGAAGGTTTCAAAAAGCCCAAACGGCACCATTTGGACACAGATGAAGAGAGGAATAGTGAACACATGCCAGGAAATGCTTGTATTCATGTGTGTGTGAAACAACCAAGGTAGACACCGGTAAAGTTACAGTCTTTACTGTAAGTCAAAATATTACGATGCCATGAAGGCCTACAACTGTTTTGCTGCCATTATTCTTTTTAATTTTAAAACCTCAGTGAATTGTAAAGATGAAATGATAGCAGGTGATTATTTTTACATAAGTTGTAACCATGATTATGTGTTGCTGTGGGTGGGGGAGGGTGGAAATAAATTATAAATAACTCATATGGAAGAGATATTCCAGGATCCAAGTCTTTGTTGGGGAGAAACACAATGTCTCGTCTAGGAATCAGGAGGCTAAGTGAAGCAAGGGTTTCTGCCAAAGGGAAAACAGATCCCCCGAAAGGCAGCATTTTGAATTTAGTTATGGTTTCCAGAGCAGAGTCAGAAATCAGATGGCTTTATTATGTGCTTTGATTGTATACTACCCAGCATCACATTTTATGAAAATATATAAATCAAGTGAGCTCCCAAAAATATATTCTATTTAATTGTTGCTATATAATGATTGATAAATTGTATATATTCATATATGATTAGTTAAAAAGTAGAATATAATTGTATCATTTTAATTGATCTATAGCATGTCAGAGTAAGTATAATTGGAATAAATTGGGGTGGTCAAACTGCTGAAAAACAGGAGTGAAAATCACTGCCATTTTGTTATATAAGGCCAAAATAAGGCAAAGGGCACCTGTAGTCAGACCACTGGTTTAACATGTTTTCTGTCTGTGGAAGTGACACAGGCACATGGAAGCCGATGGGAGTTTTGAATAATTCAGTGGCATGGACATCCAGAAAGAAAGTACTAAGTAAAATAATGCACTATGTGGAATTGTATATGTGAGTTTATGGTTTTGGTTCAGACCAAATCTCTGTTTTAAATTCAATACAAGAATTCACATATGCCATCATTTGTTAACAAAGTTTTGTTGAATGTCACATCTGTCACTTGTTAGAGATTTGTGATTTGTAATCTAATTTTCAACAATATATTTCAGTGTAGAGGATGCAGATATTATCTCCAAGCTTTGAACAGTTTAAATGTTCAGAGCCAGACAGAATTTGCATGACAACACACTGATCCAGATAGTGGCTTATGAAGTAGACACCATGGAGGCACTTAAAACATACAATAAAAACAAATTAAAGTTTTATGAAGGATAATAAAAAGTCTAGATATGAAAGATTACAGATGATATGTGTTGCTCTCTACAAGTACAGAGTTATAATATGAATATGCTAGCATAATAAATAAATATTTATAAATCAAAATATTTACTTTCGTGATGATATTGTTACTCAGAACTCAACATGAGTTTCTATTGCTATAATTCAGGTGGGAACATGGCCAATTTTCAAATTAAAAAGTTAAATGCATGCAAATCTCATTTGTTTCAAAAAGCTGGGATAGGGTAATAGCCACTATGAGAATAATCATAGTACCTGTTATATAGATATGGAATGTTAGAGCAGGTACAAAAACATGATAATAAAGATATTGGGACAAATAATAGAGATTCCATTGTAGTAAATAACTATTCGAATTAACATTTTATAGACATATGTAGTTAAGTCATACAGTTGAAAGGTGCTGTTTAGGCCATAGAGTCCAAAAATTGCTCAGTGCAGAAATCCAAATTTAAGGATTCCAGACTGATGGCTCTTCAGCCTCTATTTGAACACACTCAATGAAGGATTGGTTCCACTTCAAACTTCTCTGGCAAAAAAACCATCTCTAACTTTAAAGGAAAAAGTGCCATTCTGTAACTTAAATTTATTATTCCTTGTCCAGAACTTAGTCCTTGGATAACAACACTCATTTAGCAACCATTCAAAATTCTGATGGCACCTTTGACCAGTCCTCAAAGTTCTGGCACAGCAATCCTGCAGTCACACACAGGATTGTAATCTGGATGCTTGGCAAATACTTGAAAGTACAATTGCAGCACCACGCAGTCACATGATCACCATTTGCGAATTTCCCTGCCAGTTTCCCAAAAAATGTAAAGGGAAAGTTGACAGGAAAGAATGGAAATCGTTTCAGTGATTCCCAATTTTGGGAGCTGAAGTCCACACAGTTTAAGGTTAGTTTCTCATAATATGCCTTTAAGACAGATTATTTTTTTTACCATATACTTACAGGAAAAATATAAAGAACACAAATAAGAACCTTTGAAACAACAATTTATGAAACTTTTGAGTACACATGTAATCTAACATATACTAAAATTAGGAACTGTAACAATTATGAACACAAAACAGAAACATAATTTATTTGCTTAATACCTTGGATCAGTTCACTATTAATGATTTGTTAAACAATATGAATTTACTTCAAGAGGAACAGTGATTGTTCCAAACTGAAATGTCACTCTACTACTTATTTAAAATACTTGTAGTTTCATTATTTAGTCTACATGCATTAGCAGCATCTACCATTTGTGATCTATTGTCAGGACTGGTATCTGTTTTGATCTGTAATACTGATCTATAAACAATAAGTCACACGATGATTTCATCTCATTGGGGAACATATACTGAACCAAGTAAAATGTTATAAATAATCATACTTGAGAATATAACAATACCATTAAACTACTAAAAATTAGAGGGTAATATAAATTTACAGGCCAACAATTTTCACATTGTTGACTGAAAGGACAAAAGACTCTGATGGAACTTGATGTTTGCCAAATATATGAGTCTAGAATTTAGTTTAGCTCTTCCATTATGTTTAAAATTACATTCAAACAGACTGAAAGAACATACAGAAAATTAGTATCTGGAAATATTTCCAAATGTTCAAAATATATCATTTGCCCAATAACATTGGTCTTACAAAAGTTAACCATATTTACTACATTGCATCAATGAGGATTTGAAGCACATGTCTGATTGTCATCATTTTCATCACCAGAAAGTAGAGGGACTAACAGTTTCTCCCTTCAGCTAGATCAGGGGTGTCCAAACTTGGCAACTTTAAGACTTGTGGACTTCAACTCCCAGAATTCCCCAGCCAGCTGGGGAATTCTGGGAGTTGAAGTCCACAAGTCTTAAAGTTGCCAAGTTTGGACACCCTGAGCTAGATGAAGTTTAGTGAATCAAATCCTGGGAAGGCCTTCATGGATGGAAAAGGGAACAATGCTTTCCGTTAAGAAGAAGCTTTTAATTCAATGGAAACTTTTAGTTGGGTAAAGCAGGGAAGAAGCCATTTTCACTATTTATCCTTCCACTTGCACATCCCCTTTGATGGGGGTGGGGGGTGGGGGTAAAGGCTCTCTGCAATATTGGAAAAAGTAGTGGTTGTAATGGGAAGGGATAAGGTTAGACCCTGCCACTTTTCTGGCAAAATAACATTCTGAATCCATTCTTTACCTGCTATTCAAAGCTGCCTTAAGAAATATGCATCATTTTCTGTTTAAAAAAAAATCAAGAATTCCTCCTCATTGATAAAGGCATAGTTTATGCGAATTCCTTAAGCAATGACAGCATAGAGTAGCATTACTACAGAAAACAATAATTCTGCTCATTGTTCTGAATCTGATGTGGTGTCAGGCCTGTAGTTATGTTCCTTTTAGGATCTTTGGCCAGACACACTTTCTATTATTTCACTGTGCTGTTTCATGAGTGTAGTAGTTGGGAGGGGGGAATAGAAAGGAGTAGAATTGTGGAATGTGTTGTTGTCATTCTTTTCTAGAAGCCCAAGGTCATCTTTTGTCTCCGCACCTCTGCACCTGACCGGAACCAGCTGGGTGGAGATGCCAGCATGGCCGAAGAAGATTGGACCATGTGATGGATTTATGGGCGTGGGGATAAGATCATGAACTTTCAACTGGATGGAATCCAAGGAAGCTTTAGATTTGGGATTCCACAGATGTACCAACATGTCTGACTTATTAAATTGGAACTTTAAGGATAGTTTTGCCTTGGACTCTGATTTAATTCTGCATGATATTTGGAACGCTGACATGTGATTTGACTTTTTTTAACAGTTAATTTCTTAAATAACTGTAACACAAAGGATCCCGATCTAGATAAGGATGATAATGTGGAAGAAAGATTAAGTCTGCTTGCCACTTCATCTCAAGATGTGAAATTTGCATTGAAAGTAGATACCATTTTGAAGAGAAGCTTCCAGTAAGGAACAGTAAATTAACACTCCATGATTAGTGGGGATATTATGGTCAAAAACGCCATTGGATGCTGGATCTGGACTGCAAAAAAATTCTCTCAAAAAAGGAGAGATCTTGACAGCATCCATCTACTCTGGACAGTTGTATTTCATGTGAGTAGATAGCAGTCATGGGATTCTACCAAGTGCAGAGTCATTAATGTAGTCTTTTTATGAACTCTAGGTTCAACCAAACCTCAGCTTTTTAATTACTTTGGAATTTACATTTATTTTTACTGCTTGTTAAAGATTGAAAACTTTCAAAACCTCACATCTGGTCATATTTGATGGGTGAGTTTTCCTTCACTCTTTTAAGTAAGAGAATTACGAGTTTAAAGTTTTGCAAGAGATTTTTTAAAAAGATATACAGCAACAGAATGATTGCAGAATAATGTGGATTTTAAAAAGTTTTAAACAGATTAAGGATTCAGATGGATTTGAATGAATTTGAAGGTAATTAAAAAAAATCCTTTCCCATGGGAAATGCCTATGTTTATATCTAGAAACAACTGATAAAATGACTTTGAAGTTTGGATAATAGAGGGCACTAAAAGGGAAAAAAGTATCAGTGGCTAGATGAAGGGAAATCTGCAATGGATGGGTGAAAGATGTATTTTAAAAATTACTGTGTTTCCCCAACAGGGTCTTTTTTTTTTGATCCCCAAAATAAGCACTTGGCCTTATTTCAGGGAGGTCTTATTATTTTTGAGGTGTAGGAAGCAGTGAGCATGGTCACCTCATGGCTTCTGCTGCTTTGCAATATTTTCAGGGAGGGCTTATTTTAGCGCTTGTGCTCAAAAGCCCGGTTGGGCTTATTATCCGGGGAGGTCTTATTTTTGGGGGAAACAGGTATCTCCTACTATAAACTTTGAAGTTGCTATTGAAGAGGAACAAGAAGCTGAAATTGATTTGAAGGTGGATTTTAAAATGGTAGCCTATAAGAAAGAGTTGGAAATAATAGATTTACAAATGAAATGGACAATGATTTAATAATTACAAAAGGGATAGAAATGTTAAATCAAAATAGCATGGTGGATAATTTTTCTACATTGCATTTTCAAAATTGACTTTTCAACTGTCCCACTGGATTAGACAGCAAAAGAATCTCCTGGAACATTTTTTAAATCAAGAGTATAACTTTACTGAAGATTTCATGTGGGTACAGAAGTAGAAAACCCAGTTCTAATTATTTTGCACACAAACAGCATAGGAAAACTACCCCTCCCGGTCCATTGTCCACCAATCATTTGCACTTGCTTTGTTTTGGGAATGGTTTGTCTGCCTCCCAGCCAGTGACTTTGGGATGTTGGGTCTTCCTCAGGCTTCCATTCGGCACACTTGCATTCCAAATTTCCCTTCCAAGTCTCCAATGCATTCCCTACTCCCTCACATTGCTGTTGTCTGTTTGCAAGTGGGGCTGCATAGTGAGTCAACCATGATAGGACTAGTTGAAGAACTTAAAGGTACTGTGAGAAGAGACAGTGAGAAGATGAACAGTGACATACATGGATATCTTTTTTTTAAAACTAGAATTACAAAAGGGGCTTGATAAAGCTGCAATGATTCTAGGAGAAAAGACAAAGTACAAGAAAGGAAGATTAGGACTTTGAGGAAGCTAAAAGTTTTTGGGAGAAACACCCCCCCCCCAAATTTATTTATTTGAACAAGTTTATTTAACACAAATTGTTTGCTATTTTTGATATTGTTTAAAGGATTTTTGTTAATTAGGACTATATAACAATGTTTTAATGTTTGCTTATTTGAAGAGAGGAAAAAGGAGGATATGACTAAATAAAAGGAAGATATAAAGATAAAAGGAAGGATTCCAAGGCCCCTTCCAACTTTGTTATTCTGTTATTCTGATTCAAATTTAGTAGATTTAGTTGGTAATAGCCATGTTGTTATTTATAATAGCCCTTAATGGATTTTTGCTGATTAACATGAACATATGAGGTTTTAAAGATTGCTTTATAGAGATCTGGGTGAAAAGGTAGTTGGTTTTATTTTAAGAAATACTGATAAGTTGTTAATGTTGATTATGCATGCTGGTGATGAAGAAGGAGGCATCATCTATCTTCTTTTTTCTTTCTTTTTCCTGAACTTTTTTATTTCTAAAGATTTTTCTGTTTCTCAAGAGAGAAAATTTGATACATTAGATTTTATTAGTTTTGTTTGTGTAATATAATCTTGAATAAAATTATTAAAAAAGAAAGTATATACCATTATAAATATTTTGCCATGCTTTGCAATAAAAACCAAAGTAGGGGAAATTATTCTGGTACAATTGCCTGCTATCTGCATGAAAATAAATTTCCTTGTTTATGCAACTATATTTAAAAAAATCGTTGTGGTTTTCTCCTGTTAAATAATACATTATCCTAATGCATGAATTCAAAATAAGAATATGGCCTGAGACAGTTTCTATTCTATTGGTTTAATTGGGTCAATAACTGCAAACACCCACACCACTAATCATGCAGATATGATTCTTCCATATTTCATGCTCTGCATCTTTGAATTCCCAATACTGCAGAGTGGGAGGATTACATTATGCCACCAGCCCATACATCATACAGCAACCAAATTTTTTCTTTGATATTTTTTTTAAAATAATTTTTTTATTTTGATTAAACAGACACAACACAACACAAAAAATTAAAATAAAATCATCTTTTGTTACATATTGTAGAAGTGTGTCGATTGGTTACAAATAACTTTCGTGTATCTCTTCCACAGTCTGTCAGGCCTTTAGCGGTTCCTTTAAGAATCTTTGGCCTGCCACACTCTCTCTTCTAGCTTTATCTTTAGTATACATATTCATTAAGGGGAGGAATAGCAATGGCTAGAATGTGTTGTTTTCAAAGTAAAAAAAATCCTTTCTAGAAGCTCAAGGTTATTCTTTGTCTCCGCACCTTGGCACCTGACCGGAACCAGCGGGGTGGAGATGATAGCGTGGAAGAAGAAGATTGGACCATGTGATGGATTAGTGGGCGTGGGGACAAGATCATGAACTTTCAGCTGGGTGGGAATCCTAAGTAACTTGCAGAATTGGGATTCCACAGATGTACCAACACGCCTGACTTATTAAATTGGAACTTTAAGGAAAGTTTTGCCTTGGACTCTGATTTAATTCTGCATGATAATTGGAACGCTGACATAGTCATTACTTATAATTCATATCACATTGTATATTTTAAATCAAAAGTCTTTATATATCTTACTATCAACATCCCACAATTCTCATTTGGCTATAATTGTTTTAACATCCTTTTGCATAAAAGAATCCAAAATTGAAAACACAACCACATAATGACATTTCATTAATTATTTCTAACATCATCCAATAACATTGCACCTTTATAACATGTTCTAAATAAGAATTAATTATGATTGATAACAAAATTCCTAATCCTCTTTTCCAAGTCACTGTTTACTATTTGTATCCTAATACCTTTTATCGAGCCAGTACACATATAGTGGCTAACACTTCTGCCTAATATGTAATACAGCCCAGGTTCAAATCCCAGTAAGGGTATGGCTAGCTGATGAGAGCTAAATAGCTTGAAATAGATCTATACTAGTCTCCCTTTATTTATTTATCAGCACAAATACAACACAAACATAGCAAAGGCAACATTAAAAATAAAAATATGGGTTTCTGCCTGGATGCTCTTCTGTAATGAGCTGAAGGACAGAAAGGGGGAGTAGTGAGCTCCCTCCCATATTTGGGCATACCAGGGGTTGTAACACAAATACATACCTATTTCCCTGGCTCAGTGTCAGGCCTGTAGTTATGTTTCTTTTAGGATCTTTGGCCTGAAACACTTTCTTATAATTTTCTATGTATTTCATTAGTGTAGTAGTTGGGAAGGGGAAATAGAAAGGAGTAGGATTTGTGGAATGTATTGTTGTCATTCTTTTATAGAAGCTCAAGGTCATCTTTTGTCTCTGCACCTCGACACCTGACCGGAAGCAGAGGGGTGTAGATGCCAGCGTGGAAGATGATGATTGGAACATGTGATGGATTTGTGGGTGTGGGGATAGATCATGAACTTTCAACTGGGTGGAATTCCAGGAAGAACATTAGAGTTGGAATTCCATAGATGTGCTAACTTGCCTGTATGAATAAATTGGAACGTTAAGGATGATTCTGCCTGGTTTCTGATTGATTTCATACATACCTATTCCAAATAGCTGGCCTGGCTCAATCATAACTTCATAACGCTCCTGATGGGTTTTTAATTCAGTAATTTTATTTAATGGGATTTTAAATTGTGTTTTTTAATTGTCTTTCACTTATGAGTCTACCTCCTCCATGCACATGCACATGTATATGTCTCTGTTCTTTATGTATGTATGTTTGTCTTTATTTGTTTTTTATCTGTTTTGATTGTACGCCGTCCCGAGTCCTTCGGGAGAGGGTTGCGGCTAATCAAATAATTATTATTATTATTATTATTATTATTATTATTATTATTATTATTATTATTATTATTATTATTATTATTATTATTATTATTATTATGGTATTTAGAACACCTGACACTCAGCTGATAGAGAGCCTGTGGCTTAGTGGCTAACACTTCTGCCTAATATGTAATACAGCCCAGGTTGAAATCCCAGTAAGGGTATGGCTAGCTGATGAGAGCTAAATAGCTTGAAATAGATCTATACTACTCTCCCTTTATTTATTTATCAGCACAAGTACAACACAAACATAGCAAAGGCAACATTAAAAATAAAAATATGGTTTTCTGCCTGGATGGTCTTCTGTAATGAGCCGAAGGACAGAAAGGGGGAGTAGTGAGCTCCCTCCCATATTTGGGCATATTTCCTCTCATCAAGCCAACACATGTATGTACCTTATTATCCTTATCAATTATTTATTTAACATATCACTCTAGAAATTATTAAATTACTAATCACTAATTATTAAAATTAACTATTTTTTTATTATCAACTTTCATATATCAACTTTCATATATAGCCTGTATCCTTCCAGTAATAATACAGTCTTATTTCTTTTGTCATTTGTGGAATTGATCTTCTATTTATTTCCTTGATAATTTTTTTGTGAACTTCTCTCTGCAGCTTGTTGGTTGTAGCATCACTTAAATAATCTCGATGCCTTCCATCTGCTATCTTAATCAGTTTATCTTTGGTTGTCAATCTTGCTTCTGAGAAGTTCTCTCTCCTTAAATCCATTGTTTTTCCTCTTTTTTCTTCTTCCATGCCTTGAAATCCGGGGTATAGTTCCTGTCGATCTAATTCCCTTTTCCATAGTCTCCTTTTCCCACTTTCAACCACGTTCACTCCACTGGTAAAGTAATCAGTTGTCTTATCTTTATAATCATTTTCCCCTTCAATTTTTGGGACTCTGACCCCCATCATTTTCTGCTTTTATAAACTCTATTTTTTCCATCTTCTTCTCAATTCTCTCTGTTATTTCCAATAAGTTTTGAATTCCAGCCAAGATGTTTTGCAAAGTTATTGTTTCTTTTGAATATTGTGTCATTTTGGCAAGCTGGTAGATACTACCACTCTGGCTTTCAAGGCTTCTTATATTAAATTAGCTTAAACACGTTCATTTATGATCTTCAAAAAAGAAAGTTATGTTTCTTTTTCTCTCCCACTGCCAATAAGACTCTCAAAGTGCACCTGTAAAAACAATTCGTGCCCTTGCTTCTTATCACTTTCTATAAACAAGTTGCCAAGCCTCGAGTTACAAGGTCAGTGAGATCAAAAGGAAAAGGGAAAGTGCATTGTTTCAAAAACTCAAGCCTCCAGACTCCAAGTGGCAGTATTGCTTCCCACTGTCTAATGTTATTTCAAACTTAAAAGAAACAGAGTTCTTAAATAGAATTAATAGCAAGTAATAAAAGTCCTTGTTGAAATAAAGAAGACTTTAATCCATAGGTTGAAAAATAAAAAATAAGAAAGATGGAAGAAGAAAAAGTGATCCGTTCTCTTTAAGGAAAAAAGTTGTGAGCACTTCAATCCACAAAGTAAAATTACAAAGAAAAAGAAACATACCATCCAAAGCAATCCAATATAGGTTAATTTCGCTGCTTATTTTCTTCCGCTTTCGGATTTAATTTAACTTAAAAAAAAATTTTGGGCAGTCTTTTCCAAAATGGTAAAGTTTCCTCACCAGATGGTTCTCTTTCCGCTTCCCTTCTGTTCCGGAGACATCCCAACTTCATTAGCCTGGGGCTGGACTTTTTGTTGCCGGCTTGAAGAACTTGTCTTGGATCAATCAGGGACTTTGCGGTGTCCCTGGGATCAGCAAGACGTCTCTACGGGATGGTTTAGGTCCAATTGGACCACCCAGTGACAAAAGTATTGGCAGCGGTCTCGGAGCATCAAAACTGCACGTTCGTATCGTTGCAACGTTGGCTCTTTGACATTTTAAAACTACAAGCAGCCTTTGAAGGATATGATTTTGCCATAACAAGGACTGCTTAATCATTCCTATGCCAGCCATTTTCTCCTTAGATTTTTTTTTTACTTATTAGTTTCTCCATATTTATAAAAGTGAGATACAACTGTTTAAGAAATCAGAGGAAGGACACCTACATGTCATATCTAGCTTAGTATTTCTATCATGCTGAATGATTCCCATTGTTGTTTTTTTGCTTCTGGCTGATACTTACTCTAGAAGTGCGTTGTGGATATTTTATTATAATATTTAAGCTAATTCTAGGCATTAGGGATAACCCTTCCCTTCCCATGCACACAGAATGTGCAGAATAGATATGTATTAGGGCAGGGAGATTAAATCTGGGCTGCAAAAATACAAACGTTCACTCATTGGCAGCAGCAAGATAGAGTTTTCTCAGCTGCCATCTAAGTGTTTTGCTGGATCTGTGCAGTCTACACCTAGTTGCCCTAGGATAGATAATCTCTAAAGGATTCCTTCTCTTCTTTGTAGTAGCCATAGTCAGACGTCCCTTCCCTACAATTAATTCCAGTGTAAGATGCTGAGCTTGTCGATCAGAAAGTCGGCAATTTGGCTGTTTGAATCCGTAGCACCTCATAACGGAGTGAGCTCCCATTACTTGTCCCAGATTCTGTCAACCCAGTAGTAAAAATGCAAGTAGAAAAATAGGAACCAGCTTTGGTGGGGAGGTAACAGCATTCCATGCACCTTTGACATTTAATCATGCCGGCCACATGATGATAGATACATCTTTAGACAGCACTGGTTCTTCGGCTTTGAAACAGAGATAAGCACCACTCCCTAGAGTCAGGAATGACTAGCATGTATGTGCAAGGGGAACCTTTACCTTTACCTTAAGTTGAAGAAAAAACAACTTACTCATGTTTGATCTTTCTATCTATTTTTTTCTTCTCCCTTTTATTTATAAACTCTCCCTCCCTCCCTCCCTCCCTCCCTCCCTCAAGTTAGAAGGATCATGCTAATGAAATGAAATGAAATGAAATGAAATGTATGAAATGCTCCTTTTTTAGTTAACAACTTTGGCCAAAGGTTAAAAAAAGAGGCTTAGGTCAAAGATATGTACTAGACCTCTGTTGGCTTAGGTAGAACACCTTCTGTAAAATGAATGTTTTTATCTGCACTAGATTCTTCACAAACAAGTACATAATTATTTTGCTGAAATAGGAGCATTAGATGAGCCTGCTTGCTAAACTGTCAGGCAACATTTCTTTGCTGAAAAGAATTGTGCACCTAAATAAGTTGTGAACAAGTTCCACCCCACTGACAAAGAGAAGTGAACATGGGAAATGGTGGTGGTACCGTGTTTCCCCCCAAAATAGGACAGGATCTTATTTTCTTTTGACCCCCGAAATAAGCACTTGGCCTTATTTTCAGGCAGATCTTATTATTTTTGAGGTGCAGGAGGTGGCAAGTATGGTCACCTCATGGCTGCTGTTGTGTTGCAATATTTTCAGGGAGGACTTGTTTTCGGAGGAGGGCTTAATTTAGCGCAAAAGCCCGATTGGGCTTTATATTCAGGGAGATCTTATTTTCAGGGAAACAGGGTAGCAAAGGTGAATTAAAAGCAAAAGAAAGTGAAATTATGAAAAAGATGGAGAAAGTCTCACAAGAGACAATGTTTGTGTGGAAAGCAGTTAAATGGCTGCAAATCTATCAGGCTAGAAGCTAAGAGAGTTTGATTTAGGTTATGTTCAGTAAACCCGTGAGATTGCTGAAAGAAATTACTTTCCAAAAAGCTGAGGAAAGGCAATTCAAATGCTGAGTGTTGCAGATTGTTGTGATCAGAGAACTAAATGTTGGTCAATATGGGGGAAGGGGACAAATTCCATAAATAAATAGGTAGTTTACCAATGTGCAAGAATGATCTTGGGGACATTCTGCCCACTTTATCACTGAAGGAGGAATGCGATCCTCTTTAAAGTGCACCCTGATTTCACTTGCTCATGTTACAGAGGGATCTTTCTGCAGCAACCTTACTCTTTATTTATACAGACATTTGAATGAATAAGATTTTCGCCCCAAAAGAGCCTCCAATTTTAACACAAGTTGCAGATAAAATGAAACCATTCAGACTGTAAGGAACAAAGAAGAAGAGCTAAACCATATTTATATCATTTCAAAGGCAAAGGGAATGACTGGCTGACCGGCTGGCCAACTCTGAATAGCCCATGGAAAAAAATTAAGTATCGTGGGCCTTGTAGAGATTCTCAGTCATCTAAGTCATGAAAAACATGACCTGGATGACTGAGAATCTCTACAGATTTTTAGCTATACAATTTGGGACAAACACTCTTTGAATGGTGTGGGAGTAGGAATGGATTTCCAGAGAAAAAAATTGCAGACTACAGGAACCAGGAGCACTACTCAGGTGACCCTGAGGACAGAGATAAACCTCCAAGTGCTTCAACGACCCTCTAAAAGGATGCAGATTACCAGCTGTCTGCAAGGAATATAAATCCTTCCACTCCCCACTATCCTGTGAGAGCCGAAGAAACTTCTTGGATGAGAAGTGAAATGTCTTCAAAGAAAAATCAAGAAAGTCCAGTGGCCTCCTGAAAAAAATGCCTTTGGGACGATATTGTAGGACTTTAATCTTCCTGAGAAGAGAAATGTAAAATTAGGGCTCAACCTCAGATAAGATCCCATCACATAATCCTACCAATCTAATCTTGGAAGCAGATATTGATGTACAGACAGATTTATAAGAAGAGGCAATCTTTCAAATATTTTGATCTACAAATATTTACATCTTGCTCAGAAAATATTGTAATTTTTAATCATCCCTGGAATGGAAATTCATTCAGTGCATATTTTACAGAGTTTGTGGTAGGCAAAAATCCTTAAAAGGTGATTTTTAAGACTAGAAGCAGTTCTATGTTATGGTGCAAACAAACCAGCTTATTTGTCTTGAAATAAACAGCAGGATTTCTCAGGAAGAATCTTATCAGGTGACCTTACTACATCCTCACTGGAAGCTCCAATTCCAAAAAACAATTCACTGATGAGGTACCTCCAGGTGTCTGGCAATTTCAGTAAATGGGCCAACACCGTGTATAGTTTATTCTTATTCTTCTGCTACGTAATTTATATCTTAGGACAGGAGAGCAGTTTTGAAGGCTAAGTTGCTCACCCTGGTCTGGGCAGCTAATGATTAATGAACTTAAGAGACGAAGCTAGCCTTTCTTTCTACCAGTAGTGAAGCTAGCCCATCTTAAAGGAGCTAACCAGTTTATAGATATAAAAGTCGTTAAATGTTGATAGATATTTAAAGAAAGGAATCATAATTACTTGAAGCAAAAATGTTCCAAAAATGTTCCAGTTGTCCCAAAGGTGCTTTTTTCAGGAGGCAACTGGACTTTCTTGTTTTTTTTTTCTTTTTGAAGACATTTCTCATCCAAGAAGCTTCTTCAGCTCTGACAGGATAGTGGAGAATGGAAGGATTTATATTCCTTGCAGACAGAAGGAGATTTGCATGAAACATTTTCAAAAAGAAAAGCAAGAAAGTCCAGTTGCCTCCTGAAAAAATATCTGTGGGAAAACCATGACTTGGACTTCCATTTCAGTTGATTACTTGGCATTAGCTGACTTCCAGAAAACTACTTGGTGCCAGTCGACTCACATATTAATTCTAATATACCAAAGTTTGTCAATTTGTCTAATTATACTTCTAATCAGAAAATCTTGGCCAGCCAAACTACTGATTTCTTTCCTGCCATAGGGTTACAGTTCTCTGAGTAGCAGCGGCATCTGCAGGATCTTTCATCAAAACAAGTAAAGGGCTGCCGTTGTGTGGAAAATAGGAAGCTGGATCATTAGCTATGTATGCTGATTTGAATAATAGTACAAGGACCAAATATAAAGGTGGAATAAACATTAAGTAAAAAAACTAGGAACATTATGCTGTTATGCCTCAAGTTTTGTTCTTCCATATGTGTATAACATGATGCACATATAAAGGGGAAAAGCTTGTACCATAATAGTGCAATGCAGCTTTTGTTATTTGCTCCCCCATAACCTCCCCAGGGACACTCTTGGGTGGAATCCAATGTAGATACTAGATTGTACAATGAGACTTCGTTGCTTTGTTTCAGTAAGTTGCTTCTGGGTGGAATGCTGGAGCAAAGGACGTTGCTGACTGCAAGTCTGATTTTATTGGCTTCATCTGGGTTGATTTTGATGAGTGTAGCTTCAACTCCGCATATGATGTCTGCATATGATTCCACCCAGAAGCAACTTACAGCAACAAGAAGAAAAAGCACTCTCCAACCTGAAGAAAGACAACAACATAATCATTCTCCCAGCAGACAAAGGAAACGCCACAGTGGTGATGAACACATCTGACTACCAAGCCAAACTATCCAACCTACTCCAAGACCCTGCTTACAAACCTATAAACACAGACCCCACCACCTACCTGGAAAAAACCACCAAATCCAAAATAAAAGCCTCTGCCATCAGTGAAGAGATCCAGCAAAGAATCATCCCCAGAGAGAAATCTTCCAGATGCCCCAAACTCTATGGACTCCCCAAGATACACAAAGAAGGAACACCACTCAGACCCATAGTCAGCTCCATAGGCTCACCTCTACAGAACCTTGCCAAATTCCTCGCCAAACAACTCCAACCCTACGCAGAATCCATCACCTCAAACGTACAAAACTCACTCCACTTCATAGAAACAATAAAGAAACAAAACTTACAACCCAGTGACCTACTTGTGAGTTTCAACGTCATATCCCTCTTCACCCAAGTGCCCATAAAAGAAGCCTTGACAGCCATCCAGAAAAAACACAACCCCCCTAAACACATCCTAGACCTGACCAACCACTGCCTAACCAACACATACTTCATCCATAATGGACAAAGATACAAACAGATAGAAGGAGCACCCATGGGATCACCCCTCTCTCCTGTCATTGCAAACTTATACATGGAACATTTTGAAACCAATGCCTTAGACAAATCTGAACACAAACCCAAACTCTGGCTTAGATATGTTGATGACACTTTCGTGATTTGGCCACATGGAAAAGAAAAACTGAATAACTTCCTCACACATCTCAACAACCTACACCCCAAAATACAATTCACCATGGAAATAGAAGCAAACAACCAACTTCCCTTTCTGGATGTCCTAATCTACAAAAAACCCAATGGCTCCCTAGGACACACCATCTACCAGAAAAAAACACACACCAACTGCTACTTAAATGCACAATCCCATCACCACCCTGCACAGATCAACTCTGTAGCCAAGACCCTCATCTCCAGAACCAAACGCCTAGCCGACAAAGACCACCTGAAAAGTGAATTACTCAAACTCACAAATGTATTAATCTCCAATGGATTCCAAAGAAAAACAATCACCAACCTAATCCAAAAGGAGACTCCCCCAAAAAACCAAGATACAGAACAGGGAAATGGCATCGCCCTCCTCCCTTACATCAAAGGCACCACAGATAAAATCAGCAAAATTCTCCACAAGCACAATATCAGGACAGCCTTCACCACTGACCAAACAATAGCCAACATCTTAAGAAACCCCAAAGACAAAATCCAGTTAGAAAACCAAGGAGTCTACAAAATACCATGCAAAATCTGCCCAGCAATATACATAGGACAAACAAACAGAAGAATAAATGCACGCATCACAGAACACAAGAACGCAGTAAGAAAAAAAGAAAAAACTTCCTCCCTTTTCCAGCACCTTAAAGCTACAGGACATGAAATCAACTTTGAAGGAGCCAGGTTAATCTCCAAAACAGAACACCTCCACAAGAGAATAATCATGGAAGCCATCGAAATAGAGAAACACCCCCACAGCATGAACAAACGTGATGATACCTCCCGCCTACCAAACATCTGGAAACCAGCCCTAGCCAACAAACGAACACCACCCACCACCCAAGCCGTTAAAATACAAAACAACAATGCACACACAGCCTGCACCAATCAGCACCAATCTACCAATCATGATACAACCACACAACCAATCATTCCACTTACTGAAACAAAGCCAGCACCCCATCCCCTCCCACCAAGACTTACAGAAAGACGGCAGCTCCGATCACATTTTAAGCCCACAGCTTGAAGATGGCAGGTGCGATCCTGCTGAAACGTTGCAAAGACAATCTCAACCTTACACGGGAAAAGACCCGAATACAACAAAACCAGCATACCTACACCCGTGAAAATCTACGAAAACAAATATATATATCAGCTAGCCATACCCTTACTGGGATTTGAACCCGGGCTGTATATATCTTTAGGCAGGAGTCTTAGCCACTAAGCCACGGGTTCTCTTCCTTATCAGTTGAGCCAGGGAAATAGGTATGTATTTGTGTTACAACCCCTGGTATGACTAAATATGGGAGGAAGGTCACTACTCCCTCTTTCTGTCCTTCGGCTCATTACAGACAACCTTCCAGTCAGAAACCCATATTTTTATTTTTAATGTTGCCTTTTTGTATTTGTGTTGTATTTGTGCTGATAAATAAATAAAGGGAGACTAGTATGGATCCATTTCAAGCTATTTAGCTCTCATCAGCTAGCCATACCCTTACTGGGATTTGAACCTGGGATGTGTTACATATTAGGCAGATTTGTTAGCCACTACACCACAGGCTCTCCTCCTTTTATCAGCTAAGCCAGGGAAATATGTAACACATCCCAGGTTCAAATTTCATATATATATATAGTTTTTATTTTTTTCATTTTCATAACAAATAATACTATTACATAATCAACATCATATTATATTGTTAAATGTTTACATCAATTTGTCTTATTATCAACTCCCCAAAACAATTATTGGCTCTTCTGCTCTCCATACACCATATTTGTACTCTATCCATCAATTTCTTCTCCCTAGAATTGCAAACTTAAAACGTTTTTATAGCATAGATGCATTTCATTCTAGAGTAAAATTTCAGGAAGTAAGCCCATTTCAATACAAATCCAGTTCCACTTGATCCCAGAAATGTACTGTATTGTCAGGAGTTTTCCTCTGCAATTGATGGTACACCATTTTTGAGAAAATACTTTCTGAAAAATAGGAGTGGGGGAGGGAGGGACAAAAGCTGTGAAATTGCCATCTGGAAATCTAATGCATCTGTATATGATATTCTTTTGGGGAAAAGAAAAGGGTGTTGTTTGCTCTAGCATTCTGTTAAAAAGGAAAGGCACACATCTGTCCTGGATCACATCCAGGTGGCCATATAGATACCCAAGACATCAAATTCATTCATCAAATTTGGCACTGCCACTGAGAACACACATGACAGGATCATTGCCTGCATGTAAAAGTGCCTAAAAGTGGTTATAGTGACATTTCCCTAGAACTGGGTAAGAATCATGGGTTTATTCCTTGGAGAGAGAAATATGGCAACATGGAATTAGTAAAAATATATGGAAAAACAAAGCAGGAGAACAAAGAAAATATAGAACAAAAACAACAAAAATACAACCCAGGGATTCATGCAAGCTGGGATGGGAAGTGGAAATGTTATTGTGACAACACTATTTCATGTTATCTTTGTGTTTATTTTGCAGAGACTACACACATTGGCTAGCAAAAAAAGGATAATTATCCAACTGCCAAAGATGAGGAATCCTCAGAGACCCTTTAGGATGTTCAAAATAAATAATGGAACTTTGCTGCAGTTGTACCCAATCTTAGTCAGCCATTACCCACTTTTCTACCTCAACTGATTCACTAATTATATGAATGAACTTGTCCTGCCATTCTATCCTGATTTGTCTTTCCTCTATTCTCTTTTGGAGAATTGGTTAGTTGTTTAATATGTTTCTTAACTGCCTTGTTAAAAATGTGCAGTGATAGGGATCTTGAAACTTTATCTTGCGAAGTTTAAGGAAATGTGGAACAAAGGATTCAGATTTAAGTAAATGCAAATGCTCTCCACTCTTATTCAATCTTTTTGCACAATCTTGTAAGTAGGCTTCCCCACCCATATAAAAGGAAGGGGCACCTTGCAACATGACCTCTGTATCCAATTAACTGAAGGGCATGAAGAAGCTCTTGCATTAACTAATGCTCTCCTATCACCTGAACACTTACTTGTAAGATAAAGAGAAAAAATCTCTTCAATGTCATATAATCCATTAAGACTAAAATGGATAAATGTATGTAGCCAACTGGATGAAAAACAAACAAAATTATAATACTTTTAATTTCATACACCTACTGACAATACGAGCTGTTGCCCAGCGATGACCAGCCAGTATTTGCTTATACAAGAATAAGAACTATAACAGCATAGCTTTCTGATAACATTTTTATCTATGTTAGTTAAAAACATGTTTAAACTTTAATAAGCAGAAAATCCACCACTGTTCTTTGTATTATTAATTTACTCTTTCTAAGTTTAAAGCCATCAAGCTGTCCTGTTCTAGCAATTACCAGTGCAGGAAGTCAGACTTAGATAAGAGGCATTTATATGGATTATACAATTCACTGAAGTGCCAGGATTGCAGGCGCTCAGGAAAAATAAACATGCTTATTTCAATAGGTGAGATCATGTGCAAACACATCTAAGATTTAGGAATCTGAACAGAGTGTAATCTCCTACCAGCCCAGAAGTTAATCATAGAAGGAACGCAGTGCATCCAGAAAGCCTGAGCCAAAACTGGAAAGCTGTTTCCCAACAGAAGTCTGATCCTCAGGCCCTACTTCAACAGTACTGATTCAGGAATGCCTTTCTGAGGAATCTCACCCAACGTTTCTGTTCTGCTCCTTTGATATATCTTAAGATGTGAAGTCTCTAGATCTTTCTCCTGCTCAAGTGACTCAGCCTGCTCAAGTAGCCCATTATATGAGGATTTGGCTTATCCTCTATACATCCTGCTTCTTCTGAACCCCATCTGCAGATATGTGAGCATTAAATGGATCTTAGGTTGCAAAGTCAGAATCTAACCCTGCTCCTCCACTTTCAAATGTGACTCCATACATGTCCATAGCACAAGCTGTTCCCCTCTCTTCTATTGTTTCACAAATTTCAGTGCCAAATAGCTTGAGCCAATGGAGTTCAATTATTTAGTCTGCTCACATATTTGAAAATGGGGCTTAAAAGGGTATAGGCATGTTTACATAATTACTCCAAGTGGAACATTCATATTTTAAATAATGAAATAAAAACTCAGCTAGCAAATGTCAATATTTTAAGCCTTAATAAGTCAGCTACTCATTAGTAAGGGGGGGTTGCAGTTATTTTGCATTATGCATATTTGATAAGGTTATGGATTAATATTAATTCAGATATGATGCAAGCTCTGTATTTCACAGATATGCTGGGAAGAATGTGCTTATTAAAATGAATTTAAAAAGACCAAGCTGCTGAAATAAGCTCAGTCTAGTTTCTGTTTTGGACCTGTGGTGGACAGTGTCTTAGTCACCTTGGCAGGTGACTAACACCAGGTATTGTGTGAAGATACAAATTCAAATGGAGCTCTCATTGGTTTTCAGGACCACAAACCATGGAATTCTGGCTGAGGATTACTAATATTAAATTAGGTCGTATCTGGATAGGAGAGTCCAATATTTATTGCTAGAAGTATGTTCCACATTGTTCTGATTTGGTATCTTGTGTGCTTAACATATTTATAAAAATGCTAGAAAATGTGGTTTGGGCATCTGAAATACAGTACTATCACTTTTAAGTTTGGGAACTTTCAAGTTCACTGTGTTGAAAAAAAAATCACATGGTGAGGTTATTAAAATCTGATCGTCTATAAATGCAGCACAATAGTCTACAATGTGGGAATATTTGCACGCATGCAAACATTTCCACTTGAACTGGCATGCTAGCCTCTCCCTGTACACAAAGGCATCTTATTTTGTACAGTCATGCTGTACCCATGGCAATTGGCTCTTATTGATGTCATCAGTTCAACTTAAAAGGAAGAAATACAATTTGTCCTCCTGTGTTGAATTCTACCTAAGAATGGATCTCCTGAATAGGACTACAGTGCCGTATCAGTGACTTCCAACTAAATCTCTTTGCGTTAACTTTCAAAGTAACATTTGAAAGCCTGAACCAGCATGGGATGGATATTTCCTTTAGCTGGAGATGCTTTTGTTGCTAATAAAACCAGTCTGAGAATAGCTATCAAATTACATTGCCTGAGAGTGTTTGGCTGTTTTTATCTTTTTTCTTATGAAATCAAATTTTATAAGAGTTTAGCTAGTGAGCCACCTGTGACTCTTATTAAAAAATGCAAATCATACTCTCATCACCCATGAACTGCTCGCATAGATCATTCCAACTTATTTCTTCTACTGCCTTTAAATAACGTTTGGAAACTGTAGATAATTCAGAAAGCTCTACCAGGCTGTGACTTCTTATTGAGAGCATATAATTTCATTGTTGTGAAACTCGTTTTAGCTTCTAGAATCTTTTTTCTATGGTTTCCAAGATTTTGCTCACCAGTTAAGGAAATGATACTAGACTTGCAATGCAAAGATCCAGATCTTTGGCAGTCTGGATCTGGTAACTCTTGTTTTAATGTGGAGGTTCTGTTCTGTATGTCTTCATGTAAAGTGCATTTCACAGACTGAATACATTCTATTATTGAGGAAATTTGTTTAGCTTCTTCTGTTCTTCTATTTATACACAATTTTATACTGTTTAATTAAAAAAAACATTTTACTGCAATTCAATTTCCTAAGATGTTTTAGCAGTTATTTCAAAATATATAATGGCATATAAATATTTAAGTAAATTAAATATACTGTTGAGATTTTATCAAGTATTTCAGTGGACAAATGAATGGCAACAGCTAAATCCATCCACAGTCATTAAGTAGAAATAAAACAAGTATCTATTTATTCTACTACTAATGAAAAACAACCTTGGTATTATAAAAGCAAATAGCCTTTGCAAAAATGCAAGTAATATTGGAGTAAACAGAAAGAAAACTCTTTAAAAAATGGTACCATAAAACATATGTATTAAAATAGTGTTGTGCAAAGTACTTTTTTCCATCATAGTGTTTCGTATAATGTGAAAATGTTGGCATGTTTCTTTTGGATCTCAAATTCAATCAAAGTGCAGTCATTTTGTATCCTGTTTTGGGAACATTCACATACTAACAAACTTTCCGAATATACAGCTATTATTAGTGTTTTCAATTAATGTTTTACTAATGTTTATTAAAGAATATACTGCATTGTATATCCCAGCTTATATTTCTTATTAGTTTGGTTTGATAGTACAATCATTTAGGAAAGATGCTCCATAGAAATTCATCTGTAATCGGGAAAATGTGGATCAATTTTTTGATGCTTCATTCTTGAATTTTTTTGGTTACAAAAGTAGTTATATTTTATCTAGATTCCAGTACAGATAGTCCTCGACTTACAACAGTTCATTTAGTGACTGTTCAAAATTATAAGAGCACTGAAAAAAGGGATTTCTGACTGTTTTTCACAGTTGCGACCTTTCCCGCAACCCCATGATCACGTGATCAAAATTCAGATGTTTGGCAACTGGTTCATATTTATGACTGTTTCTGTGTCCTAGGATCATGTGATCACCTTTTGCAACCTTCTGATAAGCAAGCAGTCAATGTGGAAGCCAGGTTCACTTAACTTATCAACTGCAGTGATACACTGAAGCAAAAAATGTCATAAATTGGGGCAAAATTCACTTAACAAATGTCTCACTTAACAACATAAATTTTGGGCTCATTTGTGCTTTCAGTAAATCACACTTCTATGTCAACATATTGGAAATGAGTCTCAATCAGCTTACATAAACAAAGTTACAAAGCTGGAATCAATTTGGTAAATCATCTAATCCAATACCCTGCTCAGCATAGAATCCAAAATATAGTACATCTAAAAATATTTCTTCAGTTTGTTTCAAAATCTCCAACAAGTGCTCATTACATAATTGCACTTACCTTCAACTGTATTTACAATGAAGAATAAGATGATTCCTAGTTAAATTATTGCATAATCTTATAAAATGTATACAAAACCCTTATTTTAAACATTGTGTAGGGTCCTCAGAGGTGTGTCTTCTTTTTACATCTGGCCCTATGGAACACTCTTTTTCTCCTTGAGTTCCAACAGCCTTCCCCCACCCACTCATTTTCACTTCCCAGACAGCATTTAAGTCCTGGCTATTCTCCAGATAGAGTGAGGTCATAGCATGGGTCGCATCAAGGAAGTGTGACTGATTTTTCTGTTCTTGGTTTTATTGTTTCTTTTGTTTTTAATAGTGTACACATTGTTTTACTTCGGGGTCGTAAGCTGATCAGAGTTTTGTTTTAAGATAGGTAGCTATACAATGTTTTAAACAAGGGGGGACCTATCAAATGTGTAGTGCATTTTTAGAAGATGTTTGCCATAATTCAAAATGCATTAGAGATCTTCCATTTTAGTAGCTTTGTCCGTATATTAGGCTGCTAGCCTGTGGCCTATCTAATCTATAGGCTATGGCCTATACTATAATCTATATCTACAAATTTTCAATCCTACTATGGAAATGAATAAGATTCAGACAAATAATTAGCCTGTCTTTTTCTGTTTCTGAAATTCTTCATACTGTATGTCCAAACACTTTTGCAAAACAATAGGTTGAGGAATATTGTCCTAAAATCTGGTCACTTTTAAAAATCTGCTTGTTTTGTAGCTACACAGTCTCCTATGGTGCCAAGATGCCCACTTATTATTTGCTTAGGACATGCCCACACAATATTCCCCTCCCCCCTCAACCTGCTGCTACAGACAATTTAGATGTTTTAATATGGAAGTGGTATTTTCCATGTGACGTTGGCCCAAGATATTCCAAGGAGACAGCCTAGAAAAGGGGCATGAAAGAGGAAGTGGGTAGTCAGCAATGGGTTCAGCTCTACCTGATCTAGCAGTCTGATAGATTGCCCCTTTCTGTCTGGTTGCTGGGCTCTGTGTCTGTCTTCAATGCTGTTCGGGCTGCGAAGTCTTGAAACTCAACCTTTCTTTCTTTTCTTTTCTTTTCTTTTTGTTACAAATAGGTCGGCTAAACAACCTAGATATGATTGCTACATTGAGCATCAATATGCAACCTAAAGCAGCTGAAAAGGCCAGTCCTGCTTTTGAATGCCAAGTCTATTTGTGCCATGCTGTGGAATGATTGATCTTAGAAACTTTCTATATGAATTCAAGGTGGGGTGTGTGTGTGGATAGAAGGCCTTCCTCTAGATTTACCATTGCTCCGACAGTGACTGTCGGAAAACTGAACCTCGGCTTCTGTAACCATTTTATTTACTGTTTTTTGAAGGATAGCTCAACATATCCACCCACACATATTTTGCAAACCCTTTTCTCAAACTCCAACTCTTCAATAGAATTTAGCCAACAACTACATCTCAGTTGAATAAATCCACATTAGATGGCAGTGAAGAGATTTTTTTAAAAGCCTTATAACTGTGTAGCAGTGGTGGGTTTCAAATCCCGTTCCAACCAGTACAGTTGGAACGAGGCTGGCAGCGTCCTCATGGACATGCACATGCGTCTTAGTGCCTCTGCGATGCTCCAGCTGCTCTGCAGAGCGTCGCACAGGCATTGTACGCACCATGTTCGTGCACAGCAGCGCAGCAGCTTTAAAACACAGGTAAGGAGCGAGGGCAGGCGGGTGGGTGGGCCGTCCGGAGCACCATACCGGAATGGTATCCGGTGCTCCGGGCTGGCTCCGGTATGCCCGTACTGGGGCATATCGCCTGCAACCCACCATTGCTGTGTACTGTCAACTGGTGGTTGAAAGATTGACTAGTCAACAATTGATAATCATGTGGGGAAAATTATGTGAAAAAATTAAAATGAATCCCATAAGCTATACTTCTCATATCAAAACATGAACAACACTTATCCATCAGCAACATTTGCTCAGTTGGCCTCCATATTGCAGTCAAGAGATGCAATCTGTTTGTTCCCACTTAATGGTCATTAGTTCAATAGGTTGACTGAGCAACAAAGATTTTGTTTCATGAACACTTTTGGGTGTATCTTATAGATTTCTGGCTGCTAATCATGGAAGTAATCTGTAATCACACACCATTTTATAGAAATCTCCTGCTTTTACACAATGCCAATGTACACCCTGCAGTACCTGTTGACCTTGCTTCACACATGAAAGAAACATACAAACACTTGGAACAGTTGTTGAAGCACATCCAGTACACCATGTACAATAGGAATACCTGTGGAGATATAAAAGTAGTTCCTCTGCTGCTTGGACTGCAGTTCAGATATACCAAGTACAGTTGTTGTATATATGAATGGAACAGAGTCACATAACGTTAAAAAGAAATGGCCATTCTCAAAGAATTTGGATCTAGGGAAAAAATGTGGCTTATGAACCACTTGCTGATCTGACAAGATATATTTGCTTCCATTTCACATAAAACTCGAACTGATGAAAATTTTTGTGGAAGTGATGAACAAGGAAGGTGAAAGTTTTCATTATTTGAGACAAATGTTTCCAAGAATAACTGATCCCAAGTTTAAGAAAGGTATTTTTGTTGGTCTACAGATCAGATATGTCATCAATGACAAGCAGTTCGAAGATACTAATATAGCTAAAACATAAATATTTTGGACACTTAACATGAAGGCAACATTAATTGAAAATGAACTTCATATTTGGAAAAATCAAGGGCTAACAAAATACAAGGCCATTAAATGCTGTCACTGATGTCATACAATAACTCAAAAAAGTATATATTGACAGAGAGTCCTGGTGAAATGATATCCAATGAATCCGAGAAAGATGGAAGTGACTGGAGAAGACGAAAAAGTCATTATTTGGATTTTGACAGCCCAAATAAAGTTGCTTTAAATTTGGTCTCTATACCAGGGATGATCATACAAACAAAAGTATATAGTATCATCAAGAGAATAAAAGAATTGAAATGGAAATGGGCTGGTCACATAACAAGAACTGATGGCAGGTGGACCAAGGGAGTTATAAAATGGATCCCACTTGATAAAAAGCATCCACGAAAGAGCTAAAACAAGATGGATCAAAAACATCAGCAAGTATTGTGGGTCAACTGGCAAAAAGCTCAGAATCGTATTAGTTGGAAGAATGCAGAACAGGCCTTCATCTTGCAGTGGATAGACAATTGCTAAAATTGATGACAATGATGGTCAGGGATAACACGCAATAGCTGCTTGAGTGCCAGTCACTTTCAGATGACAAGTCAGGAACCATTGCAACAGAGAATAAAGGCAGAGGTTGGGCTTAGACTTTAATAAGGAGCAACTGATAGGATAGTTATTTTTCCAAATGAATACTCATTTAGATTTTATCTGTTGTGTTGGGGAATCTTTTTAAGTCTACCAAATTTTAACTAACAAACGATAGCTCACTTCATTAAATGCTTGAAGTGGCTAAACTGAAGTAGGATTTAAACTGGAATGGGGTGGAGAAATTTTAGCAGGATCTTCTGAAGAATAGGTTTTACTTCACAATAATATCCTGGCCTTGGATGAAAAAATTACCCTTCCTTGTATTTTAATTTTACATTTGCTGTTTGTTAGCAGGCACCTGCTGTCTCCTCCTTTAAGATGTTGAGCTGAAGGGTCACCCTAGGCATAATGCCAGGAATTGAAGTCACCTCTTATAGCTAGGATCGAGACTTCCTGTTATTGTAATAATTTCCTCAGGAAATCTGGCCACTACAAATGTTCTGGAACTCTCCAGAGATTTTAATTTATTGTTGCTTGGGCAGCCAATATAAAATTATAATATTTCATTCTACATCATTTGTCAATTCAATAACTCCTGTCCTTGATATTGCATAATTTATATAGATTTTAAGAAAAGCTAGCTTTCTCCTTGAATACTGTTGTCACAGTGATGCAGTATTGGCTCATTTTACAAAATGTTCCTTGGTCATATCAACTGGTACTTTAATTAGGTTGTAGGGTAGGACACAATTTCTGTGTATGCAATTATGTCTTTTTAAAAGATTTGTTTTACTTTTGAGCAACTGAGAAAGCATGTATCCTTGCAAAATAATAAAAAAAATCTCTGTGAATTACCAAAGTATTGCTGGTGCTGCTGGTGCTACTATTTTTCTTTCTTTTTGATTGAATTTTGTGAAAACTCCTATATCTGTATGGTATATCAGGGAGACTTCAATTTCCCCAAAACAAATAAAACTCTAAAACAAATAACATAAAAATAAAATTAATATTGGCAGGAGAGTGTTGTCATTTTACCCATAGTGTTTCACAGACACTACAAAAATACATGCATGGTACAGAAACAATTGCATTCTAATTATCAGTCACAGCTGAAGGGAGAACTATATTTCCCTAGTGGGAAAGTATTACAGAGAGCTGAGAAAAGGTAACATGTCTGGAAGAAAAATGTGATCTTGGCTAGGGACATCAGAACTTCACAACTGCTTATATCCTTGTACCTAAAAAAATATTGGTACACTTTCTCACAAATAATAATTGGATGTTCAGTTCATAAAACAAGTATCTAAGAGAACATTAGGGGGGCATATAAAATTGTAAACAGTATGGAAAAGTGGCTCTCCCTCTTATTTTACAATGCAATGACTGGATTCACAAATAGCATCAAAGCATGGGTTTGATTGATTTTTGCTTAGTGAACAGCATGAACCAACTGCTACAACTTGTAAAGCATGGTGTACAGTTCAGAGTGTTACATAATACAGCCAACTGAAGCTGATTCATTAAGTCATGGATAAATAAACTATCATTTAATGCAGTGTGTGAGCAAGGTCTAAAAAAAAGTGCCTTTTTTTTACAAAACACAAATACAAAATGCTTCTTAGTTAAGATTAAAAATGAACTGACAAATTTAAATAGCATAGATTTATTTGCTACAAAAATTAAATGGAATTGCTTTTTATGTACTGTATTTTTCGGAGTTAAGACACACCTTTTTTCCTCTAAAAAGAGGCTGAAAATCTGGGTTCGTCTTATACACCGAATACAGCATTTTTTGCCTCCTGAAGCCCCGCCCCTTTACCAAAATGGTCGTGCATAGTCTTATGGAGGCTTTCAGAAAGCTCCTGGGGGCTGGGGAGGGCAGAAATGAGCAAAAAATGGGCCGTTGTTTTGCACCTCCCCACCAGCCCCCAGCAACACTCTATTAGCCTCCATAAGACTATGCATGCAATTTTTTTGACCAAAAATGGCCAATTTTCGTGAAAAACTGGTTGTTTTTTGCTCATTTTTGCCTCCCCCAGGAGCACTCTGCAAGCCCCCCCCCCAAGGTTATTCATGCTTTTTTAAAAAACGGACCCGTTTTCGCGAAAAGCAGGCCCTTCGGGGGAGGTTTGCAGAGTGCAAAAACTTTTTTTCTTCCCTTTCGGAAAGCTGTTTAGTTAGAGTGGTTGATGAGAATTACATTGATCAAGTACTGTCCCAGCAGAAACAAAGTTTTAGGTGCTACAGGTTGTCAGCTATTTCCTTCTCCAGCACATGGATAAATACACCTGGAAACATCTACCTACCTACCTATCTACTCTCTCTCCCCCTACCTACCTACTGTATTTCTCTCTCTATCTCTCCCCCTCTATCTACCTATCTATCTACCTACCTACCAACTCTCTTTCTCTCTCCCCCTCCTTATCTACTGTATTTCTTTCTCTATTTCTCTCTCTATCCCTCTACCTACCAACCTACCTACTCTCTCTCCCCCTACCAATCTACTGCATTTCTCTCTCTCTATTTCTCTCTCTCCCTACCTATCTACAAACACTCTCCCTACCTACCTACTGTATTTCTCTCTCTCCCTATTCCTTTATCTACCTACCTACCTACCTAACTACTCCCTCTTTCCCTACCTACCTACTGTATTTCTCTCTCCCCCTCTATCTACCTATCTACCTACCTACCAACCTACCTACTCTCTCTCTCCCCCTATTTGTCTACTGTATTTCTCTCTCAATCTCTATTTCTATCATCCCTCTACCTACCTACCTACCTACCTACCTACCTACCTACCTACCTACCATCTACATACTCTCTCTCCCTACCTACTGTATTTCTCTCTCTCTCTCTCTTTCTCTCTCTATCCCTTTATCTACCTGCCTACCTAACTACTCTCTCTCTCTCTCCCTACCCACCTACTTGGGTGCATCTTATACTCCGGTGCATCTTATACTCCGAAAAATATGGTAAATCAAGGCCAAACAGAACCTATGAGTGCACAAAAGAAGAACATTTTTAAAATAAAAATGCTGCACTATATTTGTTTCAGCAAGGATATCTGGGAAATCTACTTCACAGATTTGATGGCACATTACCAAGAAGAAAAGTATTTTCATAATATATGAGGCATCAGCTCTAGCCCTCAAAGGCTACTCTAGATTGGTCCTAATTTGTATGGGATCTGAAACTTTCCACATTATGTGTAGAAGCTCAAGATTTCAATCGCTTAATAAAACCTGATTTCACTAGGAGCAGCACAACTGTAACTATTTCCACTAATTTCAAGGAAGTCAGGCTGATGAATTACAGTGACATTAATTCACTTTGTGTTAATACTGGGGCTTAAAATTAAAGACCTGCTTCCATTTTGGGCTTAAGCACATCATTACAAAATGGATGAATCTGGCATGTTATATCAAGCAGCATGGCTGTTGGAATTAACAGGATACAGAGCTGTAAAAGAAAAATAGATTTCCCAATAACGTTTTTTTTAAGCTTTCAGGACAAATACCAAACTGGGACAAGGTGGGGAAAGATAGGATTATAAATTAATGCTTAATACTCATTAATTCTAAATTAGTAAAATATTCATTAATCTGTAGAACATCCAATTTCTGAGATACATTTTTTTAAAAAAAACTAAGAATTTTATCCAGTAGCCATTTTTTTTAAAGGTGAACTATCAAGGCCTAGTTACTGGAAGAATGCCTATAATATCTATTGCAGCAAAAATAAACTTAAGCATTGCATAAATGTATTTATTTCCATATTCATTTTTAGGCAAATTTCAAAAAGCTGGTTTATAGCATAAAGGCAATACAAATATTTGCATGGATGTTGAAGTCTACACATCTAGCTGAGGTTAATCAATACTACTATAGAATATGGTAGCTGTGAGAGAATGACACACTGAAATTGTAGTCACATATTGGTTGTCCTTATTTAGTAATCATAATTGGAACCAGCAACTAAGTCATTAAGCCAAGCTTAATCATAACTGCGCTTATGATTTTACTTCAGCTTTCCTTTGCTTTACAGCCCTGTGAAGGTTGTAAATGTGAAGATTAGTTGCAAAGTTATTTTTTCATCACTGTCATAACTGCAAACAGCCATTAAACAAGGCAGTTGTTAAATGAGGACTACTTATAGTCAGTGGCTCATATAAGATCTTCACAGTTTCTAAACATCTGTAAAAAAAAACCCTGAAAAATCACATCAGTTTTGAAGTATATCACACTCATTGGTTAACTGTAGTGTTTTCCAAGGTGCTAATTTTATGTTATTTCCCCAGTTGTGACTTATAGTATCTTCAAGACAAAATTGACACTGACAAAATTACAGCAATGAAAATGCTCCAAGCCTCTAATGGGAGAATGACCTTAATTAGTGACTTTGGGCTTTATATATTATCCAGCTCCTTCCCTCAAGACACAGAAATATGATTTTCCTTTCTCAGAATGATGCTGTGAATTAATCAAAACCAGCCAATGGCTTCACATATAATTAGTCCTAATCCAGACTCCTGATTCCAAAATTATAAATTAATGGTTTGATTCTGCTCCTAAAGCTTAACAAAACCGAATAAAGGTAATTTACATATACCTAGCCAAAATATAACTGGAAGAGTAACTGCCTTATGGGATGTGGGAGATCATCTAGCCTAGTCTGGCACAGGCAAAGTACAAGTAGTTCTTGACTTATGACCACAATTGAGCCTAAAGTTTCTGTTGCTAAGTGAAACATTTGTTAAGTGAGTTTGCCCACTTCTTGCCACAGTTAAGTGAATCACTATAGGTGTTAAATTAGTCAAACTGTTATTAAGTGAATCTGACTTTATTGACTTTGCTTGTCAGAAGATTGCAAAAGGGGATCATATGACCTTGGGACACTGCAACTGTCATAAATATGAACCAACTGCTAAGCATTTGATTTTTTTATCATATCACCATGGGGATGCTATTATGGTCCTATGTGTGAAAACTGGTCATATAAGTCACTTTTTTCAGTGCTGTTGTAATTTTGAATGGCAACTAAAACAACTGCTGTAAATTGATGGCTACCTGTATTTAAAGCTGAAGAAATTTGTTTAGACAGCTGATTATCTTTATTAATATGGATGGACAAAATAAGTCAACAGTATTCAAACTCTAGTTTAGCCAAAGAATACTGTACTCTATCGGTTTTTCTTTTCAATCTCTCTTTAATACGACCGTTTTTCCAGTCCCTGCCAAGAGAAGAGAAAGAAAAAGACTCTCCAGGCTGATTTTATTCGACTTTCCCTGCGCTGGAAAAGAGGCCCTTCAGTAAACCAAGGATGTGAAGGTTAGGCCTAACTCCTGACACATTTCCTTCCTGCAATTAGAAGGGAAGGCTCTGGGAGTCCAGATACGGTTGTGAAGGGTAGGGAAAAGGAGTTCCCTCCACACTGCTTTCCTTCAATCCAGGTTTCCGCTCCCATTTTGTGGTGCCGAGAGCCAAGATGCGAGGGCTCATCTTCGCCTGGCTCGCCCTCTTGCCGCCTTTCTCGGGGCTCTGGAGCTCTGCCGAGCTCCCCGAGAGCGGCCGCGCTTGGTGCTACGCATCCGGGGCCTGCTACAGCGTCCACTTAGGCCGCATAAACTTTTACCAGGCTCAGAACGCCTGCGCCCAGCACGGGGGAGCTCTGAGCACGGCCAGCGGCCGCACCGAAATCGAGGTCATCCTCGCTCTGCTGAAAGGACTCGCCAGCGAGACGGGCGGCTCTTTGTTTTGGCTGGGCCTGGTTAAGAAAGCCCAGCAGTGCACCCTTCAAGACCTGCCGCTCAGGGGTTTCTCCTGGGTCTCCCCGGGGCTTGACGAGCCGAGGGCCAACGGGACCGCCGCGCCGCCCAAGTGGTTCAGAGAACCGAACAAGTCCTGCACGATGCAGAGATGCGCCGGGTTGCAAGTCAGCTTGGGCCAAGCGCACCTCAACCCGTGGGGCCTGAAGGACCACAGCTGCACCAAGGCAAGCCCGGGTTATATCTGCAAATACAGCTACGCGGGCACGTGCCCCGCCCTCCACCCAGCTTCTGGCGCCCGCGGGATGGTCTACTACCGGCTGCCTTTTCAGCTTCAAAGCGCGGCCGTGGAATTCAGCCCTCCGGGCACCAATCTTACGATAAGGTGCCCCGGGCGAGAGGCGCATTTCACTTGCCGCCTATCGCCCAACGGCTACCATTGGGAAGGCACCGAGCAGCAGGGCCTGTGCTCCTGTCCCAGCGGCTACTGGAGCCCGAGCAGCGGTGGCTGTGCGGAATTCACGGACTGCTTTAGCGCCCTAGGCGCGTTCCGTTGTTTATGCACTTGGAGATCCCGCTTGGCGGCCGACGAAGAGAGTTGCGTCGCGGCAGCCAGAGATGGCGCGGCGACGGCGAAGCCCACCGTATCTACCCCGAGGGCTACGGGAACTTTCCTTGCCAACGGCACCAGCGGACCTGGTCAAAATATATCGTTTCTGGAACCATTTCCCACTTCGATCACCAACAGTACTACCAACTCTTCGGCTTCTTCAAACCCCTTCAACTATATCTTCATCCTGATCGCGGTGGTGGTGGTGATACTTCTGATTATGGTCATGGCCTCGTTCCAGGTCTTCCAAAAGTGCTTCAAGAACTGCTCTTCCAAGGGTTCCCAGCCTACAAAAGATGGTGCAGTGGTTGTAGAAGGCGACCCAGAAGCCTCTGCCACCCGCACGAACTCTGAACCTTCCCTGGGACCCAGCAAAGCGGAGTCCACAGCTTCTCAGTAAGATTTTAAGTCAGCCGAATTGGGACAACCATAAGGAGGCTGGAGAGGCACATTAGAACATTTGGAGGAGAAATCCAGTGGGGGACGAAGAGGAGATATTCTCTTGAATATAATAAATAGTAGCAAATGTTTACATATGTAGAAATGGAAGCTATGTTTTTTTTTGTTTAAAGACAGTTGTGCTTTGTTTGACACCATTTGATGAATTAGACGCCCT